>NW_028133274.1:0-610007 GCF_964374135.1 Grampus griseus | reverse complement strand
GTCTGGACGGGCAAATTTAACTCTCATTTCCCACCAGGAAGAGGAATTAACCAAACGCTCAGCGTTCCATGCCGGAATCACACTAGGGCCTGAAGCAATCGTGCGGTGTTGCGGCCAGCTCACAAGAAACGAGTTGAAGAAAGGAGCTCAGGGGCACTGTCATTCACAAACCTGCAGAGTTATAAATGACAGCTATCGTCCAAAAATATATTGAAGTAAGGCTGCCAAGAGGACTTGAAAGCGGGGCAGAATTGCAGGAAACCGATTTCAGGAGGTAGACTGGAATTGCATGTAAAGCATAGGAAAAGAGGCAGAACGTCCACAATGATGCACTTGGCCAAAAAGGGCGTATGCGTTTTTTCCTGAATATATTCAGGAAAAAACGCATACATATTTTTTGGCCCACCAAGCAAGCTTGCAAAGGAAATCTGCACTACAATGAAGTCTCACTGCCCCCCGGTCAAAAGGGCCATCTGAAGAAAGTGTAAAATCCAGAAAGGCAGGACAGGCCATGGAGAACTGGGAGCCTTGTTATGCTGATGGGCGGGATGTAAATTGACAACAGCCACTCTGGAGAAGTGTATGGTGTTTCCTGAAACATCTAAAAAACAAAGCAACAGAGCCTAGGGCACTTCCGCTTATGGTTCTATAGATTAGGGAAATTAAAATCAAAAAGACACAGCCACCCCAAAGTTTGGGACGCCTCTGTTTACAAGAACCTCGTTTACGGTACAAGTTCAATATCACAGAAAGCGAAAAATGGATAAAGAAGTTGTGGTACTTATGTACAATGCAATATCACTCAGCAATGAAATCTATGACATCAGGCCCGTAGCAGCATAATGAGTGGATTCAGGTACGATGATTCTAAGTGAAATAAGTCACACAGAAAAAGAAACATCATAAGATATCACTACAACACGGAATGTAAACTTGGCTACACAGGAACTGAATTACAAAACAGAACAGGGTCTCAAATGTAGAAAACCAACTTATGCTTGCTTAAGGGGAAAGGTGAGTTGGGGTGCTGCATAAAACCAGAGACTGAAATTAGCACAGATACCGTTCCATAAGCCAAATATGTAATAGACAAGAGCTACTCCTTGCTCAACGAAGTGGACTCAACACCCCATATTAAACGCCTAAGAATATACCTGACTTGTAATAATCTTAAAACCTATGGATTTATATGTCTCCGAAAGAGAATCAAGCGTGTGTACAGCGGCATAAACGCAGCAGTGATAGGATTGGTGAGGATCGGTGAGCAAATGCAGACCCTTTGAAGTCATATTGCATGGTACCCATTCCATGGGTCTCAACTCTCCAGGTTTAAGGGATTCTTCCTTCAGCTAAAATATGCATGTGGAACCCAGAGTATGATTCACGTGTGATCAGGAAACGTGTTCAAATGTGACTCAGTTTTCGTCCCCCAGTACTAGGGTGCAACATTCCAGACGCATTACTAACACTCTCCCCACTTGGAGAGTCAGTGCCTTTAACCTCCTGTTTGTCCCAGTTTGCAATTTCTGCGGAAAATGAACAGGAATAGGGAGAACAAATGAGAGACTAGCTGGAGGTGTCTGGACGGGCAAATTTAACTCTCATTTCCCACCAGGAAGAGGAATTAACCAAAGGCTCAGAGTGCAGTGCCGGAACCACACTAGGGCCTGAAGCAATGCTGCGGTGTTGCGGCCAGCTCACAAGAAAGCGAGTTGAAGAAAGGAGCTCAGGGGCACTGTCATTCACAAACCTGCAGAGTTATAAATGACAGCTATCGTCCAAAAATATTTTGAAGTAAGGCTGCCAAGAGGACTTGAAAGCGGGGCAGAACTGCAGGAAACCGATTTCAGGAGGTAGACTGGAATTGCATGTAAAGCATAGGAAAAGAGGCAGAACGTCCACAATGATGCACTTGGCCAAAAAGGGCGTATGCGTTTTTTCCTGAATATATTCAAGAAAAAACGCATACGCCCTTTTTGGCCAACCAAGCAAGCTTGCAAAGGAAATCTGCACTACAATGAAGTCTCACTGCCCCCAGGTCAAAAGGGCCATCTGTAAAAAATGTAAAATCCAGAAAGGCAGGACAGGCCATGGAGAACTGGGAGCCTTGTTATGCTGATGGGCGGGATGTAAATTGACAACAGCCACTCTGGAGAAGTGTATGGTGTTTCCTGAAACATCTACAAAACAAAGCAACAGAGCCTAGGGCACTTCCACTTATGGTCCTATAGCTTAGGGAAATTAAAATCAAAAAGACACAGCCACCCCAAAGTTTGGGACGGCTCTGTTTACAAGAACCTCGTTTACGGTACAAGTTCAATATCGCAGAAAGCGAAAAATGGATAAAGAAGTTGTGGTACTTACGTACAATGCAATATCACTCAGCAATGAAATCTATGTCATCAGGCCCGTACCAGCATAATGAGTGGATTCAGGTACGATGATTCTAAGTGAAATAAGTCACACAGAAAAAGAAACATCATAAGATATCACTACTACACGGAATGTAAACTTGGCTACACAGGAACTGAATTACAAAACAGAACAGGGTCTCAAATGTAGAAAACCAACTTATGCTTGCTTAAGGGGAAAGGTGAGTTGGGGTGCTGCATAAAACAAGAGATTGAAATTAGCACAGATACCGTTCCATAAGCCAAATATGTAATAGACAAGAGCTACTCCTTGCTCAACGAAGTGGACTCAACACCCCATATTAAACGCCTAAGAATATACCTGACTAGTAAGAATCTAAAAACCTATGGATTTATATGTCTCTGAAAGAGAATCAAGCGTGTGTACAGCGGCATAAACGCAGCAGTGATAGGATTGGTGAGGATCGGTGAGCAAATGCAGACCCTTTGAAGTCATATTGCATGGTACCCATTCCATGGGTCTCAACTCTCCAGGTTTAAGAGATTCTTCCTTCAGCTAAAACATGCATGTGGAACCCAGACTATGATCCACCGTGTGATTGGGAAACGTGTTCAAAGGTGTCTCAGTTTTCGTCCCCTGGTACTCGGGTTCAACATTCCAGACGCTTTACTAACACTCTCCCCACTTGGAGAGTCAGTGCCTTTAAACTCCTCTTTGGTCCAGTTTGCAATTTCTGCGGAAAATGAACAGGAATAGGGAGAACTAATGAGAGACTAGCTGGAGGTGTCTGGACGGGCAAATTTAACTCTCATTTCCCACCAGGAAGAGGAATTAACCAAAGGCTCAGCATGCCATGCCGGAACCACACTAGGGCCTGAAGCAATGCTGCGGTGTTGCGGCCAGCTCACAAGAAAGCGAGTTGAAGAAAGGAGCTCAGGGGCACTGGCATTCACAAACCTGCAGAGTTATAAATGACAGCTATCGTCCAAAAATATTTTGAAGTAAGGCTGCCAAGAGGACTTGAAAGTGGGGCAGAACTGCAGGAAACCAATTTCAGGAGGTAGACTGGAATTGCATGTAAAGCATAGGAAAGGAGGCAGTACGTCCACAATGATGCACTTGGCCAAAAAGGGAGTATGCGTTTTTTCCTGAATATATTCAGGAAAAAACGCATACGCCCTTTTCGGCCAACCAAGCAAGCTTGAAAAGGAAATCTGCACTACAATGAAGTCTCACTGCCCCCCGGTCAAAAGGGCCATCTGAAAAATGTGTAAAATCCAGAAAGGCAGGACAGGCCATGGAGAACTGGGAGCCTTGTTATGCTGATGGGCGGGATGTAAATTGCCAACAGCCACTCTGGAGAAGTGTATGGTGTTTCCTGAAACATCTAAAAAACAAAGCAACAGAGCCTAGGGCACTTCCGCTTATGGTTCTATAGATTAGGGAAATTAAAATCAAAAAGACACAGCCACCCCAATGTTTGGGACGTCTCTGTTTACAAGAACCTCGTTTACGGTACAAGTTCAATATTACAGAAAGCGAAAAATGGATAAAGAAGTTGTGGTACTTATGTACAATGCAATATCACTCAGCAATGAAATCTATGACATCAGGCCCGTAGCAGCATAATGAGTGGATTCAGGTACGATGATTCTAAGTGAAATAAGTCACACAGAAAAAGAAACATCATAAGATATCACTACAACACGGAATGTAAACTTGGCTACACAGGAACTGAATTACAAAACAGAACAGGGTCTCAAATGTAGAAAACCAACTTATGCTTGCTTAAGGGGAAAGGTGAGTTGGGGTGCTGCATAAAACCAGAGATTGAAATTAGCACAGATACCGTTCCATAAGCCAAATATGTAATAGACAAGAGCTACTCCTTGCTCAACGAAGTGGACTCAACACCCCATATTAAACGCCTAAGAATATACCTGACTTGTAAGAATCTTAAAACCTATGGATTTATATGTCTCTGAAAGAGAATCAAGCGTGTGTACAGCGGCATAAACGCAGCAGTGATAGGATTGGTGAGGATCGGTGAGCAAATGCAGACCCTTTGAAGTCATATTGCATGGTACCCATTCCATGGGTCTCAACTCTCCAGGTTTAAGGGATTCTTCCTTCAGCTAAAATATGCATGTGGAACCCAGAGTATGATCCACGTGTGATCAGGAAACGTGTTCAAATGTGACTTAGTTTTCGTCCCCCAGTACTAGGGTGCAACATTCCAGACGCATTACTAACACTCTCCCCACTTGGAGAGTCAGTGCCTTTAACCTCCTGTTTGTCCCAGTTTGCAATTTCTGCGGAAAATGAACAGGAATAGGGAGAACCAATGAGAGACTAGCTGGAGGTGTCTGGACGGGCAAATTTAACTCTCATTTCCCACCAGGAAGGGGAATTAACCAAAGGCTCAGAGTGCAGTGCCGGAACCACACTAGGGCCTGAAGCAATGCTGCGGTGTTGCGGCCAGCTCACAAGAAAGCGAGTTGAAGAAAGGAGCTCAGGGGCACTGTCATTCACAAACCTGCAGAGTTATAAATGACAGCTATCGTCCAAAAATATTTTCAAGTAAGGCTGCCAAGAGGACTTGAAAGCGGGGCAGAACTGCAGGAAACCGATTTCAGGAGGTAGACTGGAATTGCATGTAAAGCATAGGAAAAGAGGCAGAACGTCCACAATGATGCACTTGGCCAAAAAGGGCGTATGCGTTTTTTCCTGAATATATTCAGGAAAAAACGCATACGCCCTTTTTGGCCAACCAAGCAAGCTTGCAAAGGAAATCTGCACTACAATGAAGTCTCACTGCCCCCCCGGTCAAAAGGGCCATCTGTAAAAAATGTAAAATCCAGAAAGGCAGGACAGGCCATGGAGAACTGGGAGCCTTGTTATGCTGATGGGCGGGATGTGAATTGACAACAGCCACTCTGGAGAAGTGTATGGTGTTTCCTGAAACATCTACAAAACAAAGCAACAGAGCCTAGGGCACTTCCACTTATGGTCCTATAGCTTAGGGAAATTAAAATCAAAAAGACACAGCCACCCCAAAGTTTGGGACGGCTCTGTTTACAAGAACCTCGTTTACGGTACAAGTTCAATATCGCAGAAAGCGAAAAATGGATAAAGAAGTTGTGGTACTTACGTACAATGCAATATCACTCAGCAATGAAATCTATGTCATCAGGCCCGTAGCAGCATAATGAGTGGATTCAGGTACGATGATTCTAAGTGAAATAAGTCACACAGAAAAAGAAACATCATAAGATATCACTACTACACGGAATGTAAACTTGGCTACACAGGAACTGAATTACAAAACAGAACAGGGTCTCAAATGTAGAAAACCAACTTATGCTTCCTTAAGGGGAAAGGTGAGTTGGGGTGCTGCATAAAACAAGAGATTGAAATTAGCACAGATACCGTTCCATAAGCCAAATATGTAATAGACAAGAGCTACTCCTTGCTCAACGAAGTGGACTCAACACCCCATATTAAACGCCTAAGAATATACCTGACTAGTAAGAATCTAAAAACCTATGGATTTATATGTCTCTGAAAGAGAATCAAGCGTGTGTACAGCGGCATAAACGCAGCAGTGATAGGATTGGTGAGGATCGGTGAGCAAATGCAGACCCTTTGAAGTCATATTGCATGGTACCCATTCCATGGGTCTCAACTCTCCAGGTTTAAGGGATTCTTCCTTCAGCTAAAACATGCATGTGGAACCCAGACTATGATCCACCGTGTGATTGGGAAACGTGTTCAAAGGTGTCTCAGTTTTCGTCCCCTGGTACTCGGGTTCAACATTCCAGACGCTTTACTAACACTCTCCCCACTTGGAGAGTCACTGCCTTTAAACTCCTCTTTGGTCCAGTTTGCAATTTCTGCGGAAAATGAACAGGAATAGGGAGAACTAATGAGAGACTAGCTGGAGGTGTCTGGACGGGCAAATTTAACTCTCATTTCCCACCAGGAAGAGGAATTAACCAAACGCTCAGCGTGCCATGCCGGAACCACACTAGGGCCTGAAGCAATCGTGCGGTGTTGCGGCCAGCTCACAAGAAAGCGAGTTGAAGAAAGGAGCTCAGGGGCACTGTCATTCACAAACCTGCAGAGTTATAAATGACAGCTATCGTCCAAAAATATTTTGAAGTAAGGCTGCCAAGAGGACTTGAAAGCGGGGCAGAACTGCAGGAAACCGATTTCAGGAGGTAGACTGGAATTGCATGTAAAGCATAGGAAAAGAGGCAGTACGTCCACAATGATGCACTTGGCCAAAAAGGGAGTATGCGTTTTTTCCTGAATATATTCAGGAAAAAACGCATACGCACTTTTCGGCCAACCAAGCAAGCTTGCAAAGGAAATCTGCACTACAATGAAGTCTCACTGCCCCCCGGTCAAAAGGGCCATCTGAAAAAAGTGTAAAATCCAGAAAGGCAGGACAGGCCATGGAGAACTGGGAGCCTTGTTATGCTGATGGGCGGGATGGAAATTGCCAACAGCCACTCTGGAGAAGTGTATGGTGTTTCCTGAAACATCTAAAAAACAAAGCAACAGAGCCTAGGGCACTTCCGCTTATGGATCTATAGATTAGGGAAATTAAAATCAAAAAGACACAGCCACCCCAATGTTTGGGACGCCTCTGTTTACAAAAACCTCGTTTACGGTACAAGTTCAATATCACAGAAAGCGAAAAATGGATAAAGAAGTTGTGGTACTTATGTACAATGCAATATCACTCAGCAATGAAATCTATGACATCAGGCCCGTAGCAGCATAATGAGTGGATTCAGGTACGATGATTCTAAGTGAAATAAGTCACACAGAAAAAAAAACATCATAAGATATCACTACAACACGGAATATAAACTTGGCTACACAGGAACTGAATTACAAAACAGAACAGGGTCTCAAATGTAGAAAACCAACTTATGCTTGCTTAAGGGGAAAGGTGAGTTGGGGTGCTGCATAAAACCAGAGATTGAAATTAGCACAGATACCGTTCCATAAGCCAAATATGTAATAGACAAGAGCTACTCCTTGCTCAACGAAGTGGACTCAACACCCCATATTAAACGCCTAAGAATATACCTGACTTGTAAGAATCTTAAAACCTATGGATTTATATGTCTCCGAAAGAGAATCAAGCGTGTGTACAGCGGCATAAACGCAGCAGTGATAGGATTGGTGAGGATCGGTGAGCAAATGCAGACCCTTTGAAGTCATATTGCATGGTACCCATTCCATGGGTCTCAACTCTCCAGGTTTAAGGGATTCTTCCTTCAGCTAAAATATGCATGTGGAACCCAGAGTATGATCCACGTGTGATCAGGAAACGTGTTCAAATGTGACTCAGTTTTCGTCCCCCAATACTAGGGTGCAACATTCCAGACGCATTACTAACACTCTCCCCACTTGGAGAGTCAGTGCCTTTAAACTCCTGTTTGTACCAGTTTGCAATTTCTGCGGAAAATGAACAGGAATAGGGAGAACCAATGAGAGACTAGCTGGAGGTGTCTGGACGGGCAAATTTAACTCTCATTTCCCACCAGGAAGGGGAATTAACCAAAGGCTCAGAGTGCAGTGCCGGAACCACACTAGGGCCTGAAGCAATGCTGCGGTGTTGCGGCCAGCTCACAAGAAAGCGAGTTGAAGAAAGGAGCTCAGGGGCACTGTCATTCACAAACCTGCAGAGTTATAAATGACAGCTATCGTCCAAAAATATTTTGAAGTAAGGCTGCCAAGAGGACTTGAAAGCGGGGCAGAACTGCAGGAAACCGATTTCAGGAGGTAGACTGGAATTGCATGTAAAGCATAGGAAAAGAGGCAGAACGTCCACAATGATGCACTTGGCCAAAAAGGGCGTATGCGTTTTTTCCTGAATATATTCAGGAAAAAACGCATACGCCCTTTTTGGCCAACCAAGCAAGCTTGCAAAGGAAATCTGCACTACAATGAAGTCTCACTGCCCCCCGGTCAAAAGGGCCATCTGAAAAAAGTGTAAAATCCAGAAAGGCAGGACAGGCCATGGAGAACTGGGAGCCTTGTTATGCTGATGGGCGGGATGGAAATTGCCAACAGCCACTCTGGAGAAGTGTATGGCGTTTCCTGAAACATCTACAAAACAAAGCAACAGAGCCTAGGGCACTTCCACTTACGGTCCTATAGCTTAGGGAAATTAAAATCAAAAAGACACAGCCACCCCAAAGTTTGGGACGGCTCTGTTTACAAGAACCTCCTTTACAGTACAAGTTCAATATCGCAGAAAGCGAAAAATGGATAAAGAAGTTGTGGTACTTACGTACAATGCAATATCACTCAGCAATGAAATCTATGTCATCAGGCCCGTAGCAGCATAATGAGTGGATTCAGGTATGATGATTCTAAGTGAAATAAGTCACACAGAAAAAGAAACATCATAAGATATCACTACTACACGGAATGTAAACTTGGCTACAAAGGAACTGAATTACAAAACACAGCAGGGTCTCAAATGTAGAAAACCAACTTATGCTTGCTTAAGGGGAAAGGTGAGTTGGGGTGCTGCATAAAACCAGAGATTGAAATTAGCACAGATACCGTTCCATAAGCCAAATATGTAATAGACAAGAGCTACTCCTTCCTCAACGAAGTGGACTCAACACCCCATATTAAACGCCTAAGAATATACCTGACTAGTAAGAATCTTAAAACCTATGGATTTATATGTCTCCGAAAGAGAATCAAGCGTGTGTACAGCGGCATAAACGCAGCAGTGATAGGATTGGTGAGGATCGGTGAGCAAATGCAGACACTTTGAAGTCATATTGCATGGTACCCATTCCATGGGTCTCAACTCTCCAGGTTTAAGGGATTCTTCCTTCAGCTAAAACATGCATGTGGAACCCAGAGTATGATCCACCATGTGATTGGGAAACGTGTTCAAAGGTGTCTCAGTTTTCGTCCCCTGGTACTCGGGTTCAACATTCCAGACGCTTTACTAACACTCTCCCCACTTGGAGAGTCAGTGCCTTTAACCTCCTGTTTGGCCCAGTTTGCAATTTCTGCGGAAAATGAACAGGAATAGGGAGAACCAATGAGAGACTAGCTGGAGGTGTCTGCACGGGCAAATTTAACTCTCATTTCCCACCAGGAAGAGGAATTAACCAAAGGCTCAGCGTGCCATGCCGGAACCACACTAGGGCCTGAAACAATCCTGCGGTGTTGCGGCCAGCTCACAAGAAAGCGAGTTGAAGAAAGGAGCTCAGGGGCACTGTCATTCACAAACCTGCAGAGTTATAAATGACAGCTATCGTCCAAAAATATATTGAAGTAAGGCTGCCAAGAGGACTTGAAAGCGGGGCAGAATTGCAGGAAACCGATTTCAGGAGGTAGACTGGAATTGCATGTAAAGCATAGGAAAAGAGGCAGAACGTCCACAATGATGCACTTGGCCAAAAAGGGCGTATGCGTTTTTTCCTGAATATATTCAGGAAAAAACGCATACGCCCTTTTTGGCCAACCAAGCAAGCTTGCAAAGGAAATCTGCACTACAATGAAGTCTCACTGCCCCCCGGTCAAAAGGGCCATCTGTAAAAAATGTAAAATCCAGAAAGGCAGGACAGGCCATGGAGAACTGGGAGCCTTGTTATGCTGATGGGCGGGATGTAAACTGCCAACAGCCACTCTGGAGAAGTGTATGGTGTTTCCTGAAACATCTACAAAACAAAGCAACAGAGCCTAGGGCACTTCCACTTATGGTCCTATAGCTTAGGGAAATTAAAATCAAAAAGACACAGCCACCCCAAAGTTTGGGACGGCTCTGTTTACAAGAACCTCGTTTACGGTACAAGTTCAATATCGCAGAAAGCGAAAAATGGATAAAGAAGTTGTGGTACTTACGTACAATGCAATATCACTCAGCAATGAAATCTATGTCATCAGGCCCGTAGCAGCATAATGAGTGGATTCAGGTACGATGATTCTAAGTGAAATAAGTCACACAGAAAAAGAAACATCATAAGATATCACTACTACACGGAATGTAAACTTGGCTACACAGGAACTGAATTACAAAACAGAACAGGGTCTCAAATGTAGAAAACCAACTTATGCTTGCTTAAGGGGAAAGGTGAGTTGGGGTGCTGCATAAAACAAGAGATTGAAATTAGCACAGATACCGTTCCATAAGCCAAATATGTAATAGACAAGAGCTACTCCTTGCTCAACGAAGTGGACTCAACACCCCATATTAAACGCCTAAGAATATACCTGACTAGTAAGAATCTAAAAACCTATGGATTTATATGTCTCTGAAAGAGAATCAAGCGTGTGTACAGCGGCATAAACGCAGCAGTGATAGGATTGGTGAGGATCGGTGAGCAAATGCAGACCCTTTGAAGTCATATTGCATGGTACCCATTCCATGGGTCTCAACTCTCCAAGTTTAAGGGATTCTTCCTTCAGCTAAAACATGCATGTGGAACCCAGACTATGATCCACCGTGTGATTGGGAAACGTGTTCAAAGGTGTCTCAGTTTTCGTCCCCTGGTACTCGGGTTCAACATTCCAGACGCTTTACTAACACTCTCCCCACTTGGAGAGTCAGTGCCTTTAAACTCCTCTTTGGTCCAGTTTGCAATTTCTGCGGAAAATGAACAGGAATAGGGAGAACTAATGAGAGACTAGTTGGAGGTGTCTGGACGGGCAAATTTAACTCTCATTTCCCACCAGGAAGAGGAATTAACCAAAGGCTCAGCGTGCCATGCCGGAACCACACTAGGGCCTGAAGCAATCGTGCGGTGTTGCGGTCAGCTCACAAGAAAGCGAGTTGAAGAAAGGAGCTCAGGGGCACTGTCATTCACAAACCTGCAGAGTTATAAATGACAGCTATCGTCCAAAAATATATTGAAGTAAGGCTGCCAAGAGGACTTGAAAGCGGGGCAGAATGGCAGGAAACCGATTTCAGGAGGTAGACTGGAATTGCATGTAAAGCATAGGAAAAGAGGCAGAACGTCCACAATGATGCACTTGGCCAAAAAGGGCGTATGCGTTTTTTCCTGAATATATTCAGGAAAAAACGCATACGCCCTTTTTGGCCAACCAAGCAAGCTTGCAAAGGAAATCTGCACTACAATGAAGTCTCACTGCCCCCTGGTCAAAAGGGCCATCTGTAAAAAATGTAAAATCCAGAAAGGCAGGACAGGCCATGGAGAATTGGGAGACTTGTTATGCTGATGGGCGGGATGTAAATTGCCAACAGCCACTCTGGAGAAGTGTATGGTGTTTCCTGAAACATCTACAAAACAAAGCAACAGAGCCTAGGGCACTTCCACTTATGGTCCTATAGCTTAGGGAAATTAAAATCAAAAACACACAGCCACCCCAAAGTTTGGGACGGCTCTGTTTACAAGAACCTCGTTTACGGTACAAGTTCAATATCGCAGAAAGCGAAAAATGGATAAAGAAGTTGTGGTACTTACGTACAATGCAATATCACTCAGCAATGAAATCTATGTCATCAGGCCCGTAGCAGCATAATGAGTGGATTCAGGTACGATGATTCTAAGTGAAATAAGTCACACAGAAAAAGAAACATCATAAGATATCACTACTACACGGAATGTAAACTTGGCTACACAGGAACTGAATTACAAAACAGAACAGGGTCTCAAATGTAGAAAACCAACTTATGCTTGCTTAAGGGGAAAGGTGAGTTGGGGTGCTGCATAAAACAAGAGATTGAAATTAGCACAGATACCGTTCCATAAGCCAAATATGTAATAGACAAGAGCTACTCCTTGCTCAACGAAGTGGACTCAACACCCCATATTAAACGCCTAAGAATATACCTGACTAGTAAGAATCTAAAAACCTATGGATTTATATGTCTCTGAAAGAGAATCAAGCGTGTGTACAGCGGCATAAACGCAGCAGTGATAGGATTGGTGAGGATCGGTGAGCAAATGCAGACCCTTTGAAGTCATATTGCATGGTACCCATTCCATGGGTCTCAACTCTCCAGGTTTAAGGGATTCTTCCTTCAGCTAAAACATGCATGTGGAACCCAGACTATGATCCACCGTGTGATTGGGAAACGTGTTCAAAGGTGTCTCAGTTTTCGTCCCCTGGTACTCGGGTTCAACATTCCAGACGCTTTACTAACACTCTCCCCACTTGGAGAGTCAGTGCCTTTAAACTCCTCTTTGGTCCAGTTTGCAATTTCTGCGGAAAATGAACAGGAATAGGGAGAACCAATGAGAGACTAGTTGGAGGTGTCTGGACGGGCAAATTTAACTCTCATTTCCCACCAGGAAGAGGAATTAACCAAAGGCTCAGCGTGCCATGCCGGAACCACACTAGGGCCTGAAGCAATCGTGCGGTGTTGCGGTCAGCTCACAAGAAAGCGAGTTGAAGAAAGGAGCTCAGGGGCACTGTCATTCACAAACCTGCAGAGTTATAAATGACAGCTATCGTCCAAAAATATATTGAAGTAAGGCTGCCAAGAGGACTTGAAAGCGGGGCAGAATGGCAGGAAACCGATTTCAGGAGGTAGACTGGAATTGCATGTAAAGCATAGGAAAAGAGGCAGAACGTCCACAATGATGCACTTGGCCAAAAAGGGCGTATGTGTTTTTTCCTGAATATATTCAGGAAAAAACGCATACGCCCTTTTTGGCCAACCAAGCAAGCTTGCAAAGGAAATCTGCACTACAATGAAGTCTCACTGCCCCCCGGTAAAAAGGGCCATCTGTAAAAAATGTAAAATCCAGAAAGGCAGGACAGGCCATGGAGAATTGGGAGACTTGTTATGCTGATGGGCGGGATGTAAATTGCCAACAGCCACTCTGGAGAAGTGTATGGTGTTTCCTGAAACATCTACAAAACAAAGCAACAGAGCCTAGGGCACTTCCACTTATGGTCCTATAGCTTAGGGAAATTAAAATCAAAAAGACACAGCCACCCCAAAGTTTGGGACGGCTCTGTTTACAAGAACCTCGTTTACGGTACAAGTTCAATATCGCAGAAAGCGAAAAATGGATAAAGAAGTTGTGGTACTTACGTACAATGCAATATCACTCAGCAATGAAATCTATGTCATCAGGCCCGTAACAGCATAATGAGTGGATTCAGGTACGATGATTCTAAGTGAAATAAGTCACACAGAAAAAGAAACATCATAAGATATCACTACTACACGGAATGTAAACTTGGCTACACAGGAACTGAATTACAAAACAGAACAGGGTCTCAAATGTAGAAAACCAACTTATGCTTGCTTAAGGGGAAAGGTGAGTTGGGGTGCTGCATAAAACCAGAGATTGAAATTAGCACAGATACCGTTCCATAAGCCAAATATGTAATAGACAAGAGCTACTCCTTGCTCAACGAAGTGGACTCAACACCCCATATTAAACGCCTAAGAATATACCTGACTTGTAAGAATCTTAAAACCTATGGATTTATATGTCTCCGAAAGAGAATCAAGCGTGTGTACAGCGGCATAAACACAGCAGTGATAGGATTGGTGAGGATCGGTGAGCAAATGCAGACCCTTTGAAGTCATATTGCATGGTACCCATTCCATGGGTCTCAACTCTCCAGGTTTAAGGGATTCTTCCTTCAGCTAAAATATGCATGTGGAACCCAGAGTATGATCCACGTGTGATCAGGAAACGTGTTCAAATGTGACTCAGTTTTCGTCCCCCAGTACTAGGGTGCAACATTCCAGACGCATTACTAACACTCTCCCCACTTGGAGAGTCAGGGCCTTTAACCTCCTGTTTGTCCCAGTTTGCAATTTCTGCGGAAAATGAACAGGAATAGGGAGAACCAATGAGAGACTAGCTGGAGGTGTCTGGACGGGCAAATTTAACTCTCATTTCCCACCAGGAAGAGGAATTAACCAAAGGCTCAGCGTGCCGTGCCGGAACCACACTAGGGCCTGAAACAATCGTGCGGTGTTGCGGCCAGCTCACAAGAAAGCGAGTTGAAGAAAGCAGCTCAGGGGCACTGTCATTCACAAACCTGCAGAGTTATAAATGACAGCTATCGTCCAAAAATATATTGAAGTAAGGCTGCCAAGAGGACTTGAAAGCGGGGCAGAATGGCAGGAAACCGATTTCAGGAGGTAGACTGGAATTGCATGTAAAGCATAGGAAAAGAGGCAGAACGTCCACAATGATGCACTTGGCCAAAAAGGGCGTATGCGTTTTTTCCTGAATATATTCAGGAAAAAACGCATACGCCCTTTTTGGCCAACCAAGCAAGCTTGAAAAGGAAATCTGCACTACAATGAAGTCTCACTGCCCCCCGGTCAAAAGGGCCATCTGAAAAAAGTGTAAAATCCAGAAAGGCAGGACAGGCCATGGAGAACTGGGAGCCTTGTTATGCTGATGGGCGGGATGTAAATTGCCAACAGCCACTCTGGAGAAGTGTATGGTGTTTCCTGAAACATCTAAAAAACAAAGCAACAGAGCCTAGGGCACTTCCGCTTATGGTTCTATAGATTAGGGAAATTAAAATCAAAAAGACACAGCCACCCCAATGTTTGAGACACCTCTGTTTACAAGAACCTCGTTTACGGTACAAGTTCAATATCGCAGAAAGCGAAAAATGGATAAAGAAGTTGTGGTACTTACGTACAATGCAATATCACTCAGCAATGAAATCTATGTCATCAGGCCCGTACCAGCATAATGAGTGGATTCAGGTACGATGATTCTAAGTGAAATAAGTCACACAGAAAAAGAAACATCATAAGATATCACTACTACACGGAATGTAAACTTGGCTACACAGGAACTGAATTACAAAACAGAACAGGGTCTCAAATGTAGAAAACCAACTTATGCTTGCTTAAGGGGAAAGGTGAGTTGGGGTGCTGCATAAAACAAGAGATTGAAATTAGCACAGATACCGTTCCATAAGCCAAATATGTAATAGACAAGAGCTACTCCTTGCTCAACGAAGTGGACTCAACACCCCATATTAAACGCCTAAGAATATACCTGACTAGTAAGAATCTAAAAACCTATGGATTTATATGTCTCTGAAAGAGAATCAAGCGTGTGTACAGCGGCATAAACGCAGCAGTGATAGGATTGGTGAGGATCGGTGAGCAAATGCAGACCCTTTGAAGTCATATTGCATGGTACCCATTCCATGGGTCTCAACTCTCCAGGTTTAAGGGATTCTTCCTTCAGCTAAAACATGCATGTGGAACCCAGACTATGATCCACCGTGTGATTGGGAAACGTGTTCAAAGGTGTCTCAGTTTTCGTCCCCTGGTACTCGGGTTCAACATTCCAGACGCTTTACTAACACTCTCCCCACTTGGAGAGTCAGTGCCTTTAAACTCCTCTTTGGTCCAGTTTGCAATTTCTGCGGAAAATGAACAGGAATAGGGAGAACTAATGAGAGACTAGCTGGAGGTGTCTGGACGGGCAAATTTAACTCTCATTTCCCACCAGGAAGAGGAATTAACCAAAGGCTCAGCATGCCATGCCGGAACCACACTAGGGCCTGAAGCAATCGTGCGGTGTTGCGGCCAGCTCACAAGAAAGCGAGTTGAAGAAAGGAGCTCAGGGGCACTGTCATTCACAAACCTGCAGAGTTATAAATGACAGCTATCGTCCAAAAATATTTTGAAGTAAGGCTGCCAAGAGGACTTGAAAGTGGGGCAGAACTGCAGGAAACCAATTTCAGGAGGTAGACTGGAATTGCATGTAAAGCATAGGAAAAGAGGCAGTACGTCCACAATGATGCACTTGGCCAAAAAGGGAGTATGCGTTTTTTCCTGAATATATTCAGGAAAAAACGCATACGCCCTTTTCGGCCAACCAAGCAAGCTTGAAAAGGAAATCTGCACTACAATGAAGTCTCACTGCCCCCCGGTCAAAAGGGCCATCTGAAAAAAGTGTAAAATCCAGAAAGGCAGGACAGGCCATGGAGAACTGGGAGCCTTGTTATGCTGATGGGCGGGATGTAAATTGCCAACAGCCACTCTGGAGAAGTGTATGGTGTTTCCTGAAACATCTAAAAAACAAAGCAACAGAGCCTAGGGCACTTCCGCTTATGGTTCTATAGATTAGGGAAATTAAAATCAAAAAGACACAGCCACCCCAATGTTTGGGACGCCTCTGTTTACAAGAACCTCGTTTACGGTACAAGTTCAATATCACAGAAAGCGAAAAATGGATAAAGAAGTTGTGGTACTTATGTACAATGCAATATCACTCAGCAATGAAATCTATGACATCAGGCCCGTAGCAGCATAATGAGTGGATTCAGGTATGATGATTCTAAGTGAAATAAGTCACACAGAAAAAGAAACATCATAAGATATCACTACAACACGGAATGTAAACTTGGCTACACAGGAACTGAATTACAAAACAGAACAGGGTCTCAAATGTAGAAAACCAACTTATGCTTGCTTAAGGGGAAAGGTGAGTTGGGGTGCTGAATAAAACCAGAGATTGAAATTAGCACAGATACCGTTCCATAAGCCAAATATGTAATAGACAAGAGCTACTCCTTGCTCAACGAAGTGGACTCAACACCCCATATTAAACGCCTAAGAATATACCTGACTTGTAAGAATCTTAAAACCTATGGATTTATATGTCTCCGAAAGAGAATCAAGCGTGTGTACAGCGGCATAAACGCAGCAGTGATAGGATTGGTGAGGATCGGTGAGCAAATGCAGACCCTTTGAAGTCATATTGCATGGTACCCATTCCATGGGTCTCAACTCTCCAGGTTTAAGGGATTCTTCCTTCAGCTAAAATATGCATGTGGAACCCAGAGTATGATCCACGTGTGATCAGGAAACGTGTTCAAATGTGACTCAGTTTTCGTCCCCCAGTACTAGGGTGCAACATTCCAGACGCATTACTAACACTCTCCCCACTTGGAGAGTCAGTGCCTTTAACCTCCTGTTTGTCCCAGTTTGCAATTTCTGCGGAAAATGAACAGGAATAGGGAGAACAAATGAGAGACTAGCTGGAGGTGTCTGGACGGGCAAATTTAACTCTCATTTCCCACCAGGAAGGGGAATTAACCAAAGGCTCAGAGTGCAGTGCCGGAACCACACTAGGGCCTGAAGCAATGCTGCGGTGTTGCGGCCAGCTCACAAGAAAGCGAGTTGAAGAAAGGAGCTCAGGGGCACTGTCATTCACAAACCTGCAGAGTTATAAATGACAGCTATCGTCCAAAAATATTTTGAAGTAAGGCTGCCAAGAGGACTTGAAAGCGGGGCAGAACTGCAGGAAACCGATTTCAGGAGGTAGACTGGAATTGCATGTAAAGCATAGGAAAAGAGGCAGAACGTCCACAATGATGCACTTGGCCAAAAAGGGCGTATGCGTTTTTTCCTGAATATATTCAGGAAAAAACGCATACGCCCTTTTTGGCCAACCAAGCAAGCTTGCAAAGGAAATCTGCACTACAATGAAGTCTCACTGCCCCCCCGGTCAAAAGGGCCATCTGTAAAAAATGTAAAATCCAGAAAGGCAGGACAGGCCATGGAGAACTGGGAGCCTTGTTATGCTGATGGGCGGGATGTAAATTGCCAACAGCCACTCTGGAGAAGTGTATGGTGTTTCCTGAAACATCTAAAAAACAAAGCAACAGAGCCTAGGGCACTTCCGCTTATGGTTCTATAGATTAGGGAAATTAAAATCAAAAAGACACAGCCACCCCAATGTTTGGGACGCCTCTGTTTACAAGAACCTCGTTTACGGTACAAGTTCAATATCACAGAAAGCGAAAAATGGATAAAGAAGTTGTGGTACTTATGTACAATGCAATATCACTCAGCAATGAAATCTATGACATCAGGCCCGTAGCAGCATAATGAGTGGATTCAGGTACGATGATTCTAAGTGAAATAAGTCACACAGAAAAAGAAACATCATAAGATATCACTACAACACGGAATGTAAACTTGGCTACACAGGAACTGAATTACAAAACAGAACAGGGTCTCAAATGTAGAAAACCAACTTATGCTTGCTTAAGGGGAAAGGTGAGTTGGGGTGCTGCATAAAACCAGAGATTGAAATTAGCACAGATACCGTTCCATAAGCCAAATATGTAATAGACAAGAGCTACTCCTTGCTCAACGAAGTGGACTCAACACCCCATATTAAACGCCTAAGAATATACCTGACTTGTAAGAATCTTAAAACCTATGGATTTATATGTCTCCGAAAGAGAATCAAGCGTGTGTACAGCGGCATAAACACAGCAGTGATAGGATTGGTGAGGATCGGTGAGCAAATGCAGACCCTTTGAAGTCATATTGCATGGTACCCATTCCATGGGTCTCAACTCTCCAGGTTTAAGGGATTCTTCCTTCAGCTAAAATATGCATGTGGAACCCAGAGTATGATCCACGTGTGATCAGGAAACGTGTTCAAATGTGACTCAGTTTTCGTCCCCCAGTACTAGGGTGCAACATTCCAGACGCATTACTAACACTCTCCCCACTTGGAGAGTCAGGGCCTTTAACCTCCTGTTTGTCCCAGTTTGCAATTTCTGCGGAAAATGAACAGGAATAGGGAGAACCAATGAGAGACTAGCTGGAGGTGTCTGGACGGGCAAATTTAACTCTCATTTCCCACCAGGAAGAGGAATTAACCAAATGCTCAGCGTGCCGTGCCGGAACCACACTAGGGCCTGAAACAATCGTGCGGTGTTGCGGCCAGCTCACAAGAAAGCGAGTTGAAGAAAGCAGCTCAGGGGCACTGTCATTCACAAACCTGCAGAGTTATAAATGACAGCTATCGTCCAAAAATATATTGAAGTAAGGCTGCCAAGAGGACTTGAAAGCGGGGCAGAATGGCAGGAAACCGATTTCAGGAGGTAGACTGGAATTGCATGTAAAGCATAGGAAAAGAGGCAGAACGTCCACAATGATGCACTTGGCCAAAAAGGGCGTATGCGTTTTTTCCTGAATATATTCAGGAAAAAACGCATACGCCCTTTTTGGCCAACCAAGCAAGCTTGAAAAGGAAATCTGCACTACAATGAAGTCTCACTGCCCCCCGGTCAAAAGGGCCATCTGAAAAAAGTGTAAAATCCAGAAAGGCAGGACAGGCCATGGAGAACTGGGAGCCTTGTTATGCTGATGGGCGGGATGTAAATTGCCAACAGCCACTCTGGAGAAGTGTATGGTGTTTCCTGAAACATCTAAAAAACAAAGCAACAGAGCCTAGGGCACTTCCGCTTATGGTTCTATAGATTAGGGAAATTAAAATCAAAAAGACACAGCCACCCCAATGTTTGAGACACCTCTGTTTACAAGAACCTCGTTTACGGTACAAGTTCAATATCGCAGAAAGCGAAAAATGGATAAAGAAGTTGTGGTACTTACGTACAATGCAATATCACTCAGCAATGAAATCTATGTCATCAGGCCCGTACCAGCATAATGAGTGGATTCAGGTACGATGATTCTAAGTGAAATAAGTCACACAGAAAAAGAAATATCATAAGATATCACTACTACACGGAATGTAAACTTGGCTACACAGGAACTGAATTACAAAACAGAACAGGGTCTCAAATGTAGAAAACCAACTTATGCTTGCTTAAGGGGAAAGGTGAGTTGGGGTGCTGCATAAAACAAGAGATTGAAATTAGCACAGATACCGTTCCATAAGCCAAATATGTAATAGACAAGAGCTACTCCTTGCTCAACGAAGTGGACTCAACACCCCATATTAAACGCCTAAGAATATACCTGACTAGTAAGAATCTAAAAACCTATGGATTTATATGTCTCTGAAAGAGAATCAAGCGTGTGTACAGCGGCATAAACGCAGCAGTGATAGGATTGGTGAGGATCGGTGAGCAAATGCAGACCCTTTGAAGTCATATTGCATGGTACCCATTCCATGGGTCTCAACTCTCCAGGTTTAAGGGATTCTTCCTTCAGCTAAAACATGCATGTGGAACCCAGACTATGATCCACCGTGTGATTGGGAAACGTGTTCAAAGGTGTCTCAGTTTTCGTCCCCTGGTACTCGGGTTCAACATTCCAGACGCTTTACTAACACTCTCCCCACTTGGAGAGTCAGTGCCTTTAAACTCCTCTTTGGTCCAGTTTGCAATTTCTGCGGAAAATGAACAGGAATAGGGAGAACTAATGAGAGACTAGCTGGAGGTGTCTGGACGGGCAAATTTAACTCTCATTTCCCACCAGGAAGAGGAATTAACCAAAGGCTCAGCATGCCATGCCGGAACCACACTAGGGCCTGAAGCAATCGTGCGGTGTTGCGGCCAGCTCACAAGAAAGCGAGTTGAAGAAAGGAGCTCAGGGGCACTGTCATTCACAAACCTGCAGAGTTATAAATGACAGCTATCGTCCAAAAATATTTTGAAGTAAGGCTGCCAAGAGGACTTGAAAGTGGGGCAGAACTGCAGGAAACCAATTTCAGGAGGTAGACTGGAATTGCATGTAAAGCATAGGAAAAGAGGCAGTACGTCCACAATGATGCACTTGGCCAAAAAGGGAGTATGCGTTTTTTCCTGAATATATTCAGGAAAAAACGCATACGCCCTTTTCGGCCAACCAAGCAAGCTTGAAAAGGAAATCTGCACTACAATGAAGTCTCACTGCCCCCCGGTCAAAAGGGCCATCTGAAAAAAGTGTAAAATCCAGAAAGGCAGGACAGGCCATGGAGAACTGGGAGCCTTGTTATGCTGATGGGCGGGATGTAAATTGCCAACAGCCACTCTGGAGAAGTGTATGGTGTTTCCTGAAACATCTAAAAAACAAAGCAACAGAGCCTAGGGCACTTCCGCTTATGGTTCTATAGATTAGGGAAATTAAAATCAAAAAGACACAGCCACCCCAATGTTTGGGACGCCTCTGTTTACAAGAACCTCGTTTACGGTACAAGTTCAATATCACAGAAAGCGAAAAATGGATAAAGAAGTTGTGGTACTTATGTACAATGCAATATCACTCAGCAATGAAATCTATGACATCAGGCCCGTAGCAGCATAATGAGTGGATTCAGGTATGATGATTCTAAGTGAAATAAGTCACACAGAAAAAGAAACATCATAAGATATCACTACAACACGGAATGTAAACTTGGCTACACAGGAACTGAATTACAAAACAGAACAGGGTCTCAAATGTAGAAAACCAACTTATGCTTGCTTAAGGGGAAAGGTGAGTTGGGGTGCTGCATAAAACCAGAGATTGAAATTAGCACAGATACCGTTCCATAAGCCAAATATGTAATAGACAAGAGCTACTCCTTGCTCAACGAAGTGGACTCAACACCCCATATTAAACGCCTAAGAATATACCTGACTTGTAAGAATCTTAAAACCTATGGATTTATATGTCTCCGAAAGAGAATCAAGCGTGTGTACAGCGGCATAAACGCAGCAGTGATAGGATTGGTGAGGATCGGTGAGCAAATGCAGACCCTTTGAAGTCATATTGCATGGTACCCATTCCATGGGTCTCAACTCTCCAGGTTTAAGGGATTCTTCCTTCAGCTAAAATATGCATGTGGAACCCAGAGTATGATCCACGTGTGATCAGGAAACGTGTTCAAATGTGACTCAGTTTTCGTCCCCCAGTACTAGGGTGCAACATTCCAGACGCATTACTAACACTCTCCCCACTTGGAGAGTCAGTGCCTTTAACCTCCTGTTTGTCCCAGTTTGCAATTTCTGCGGAAAATGAACAGGAATAGGGAGAACCAATGAGAGACTAGCTGGAGGTGTCTGGACGGGCTAATTTAACTCTCATTTCCCACCAGGAAGGGGAATTAACCAAAGGCTCAGAGTGCAGTGCCGGAACCACACTAGGGCCTGAAGCAATGCTGCGGTGTTGCGGCCAGCTCACAAGAAAGCGAGTTGAAGAAAGGAGCTCAGGGGCACTGTCATTCACAAACCTGCAGAGTTATAAATGACAGCTATCGTCCAAAAATATTTTGAAGTAAGGCTGCCAAGAGGACTTGAAAGCGGGGCAGAACTGCAGGAAACCGATTTCAGGAGGTAGACTGGAATTGCATGTAAAGCATAGGAAAAGAGGCAGAACGTCCACAATGATGCACTTGGCCAAAAAGGGCGTATGCGTTTTTTCCTGAATATATTCAGGAAAAAACGCATACGCCCTTTTTGGCCAACCAAGCAAGCTTGCAAAGGAAATCTGCACTACAATGAAGTCTCACTGCCCCCCCGGTCAAAAGGGCCATCTGTAAAAAATGTAAAATCCAGAAAGGCAGGACAGGCCATGGAGAACTGGGAGCCTTGTTATGCTGATGGGCGGGATGTAAATTGACAACAGCCACTCTGGAGAAGTGTATGGTGTTTCCTGAAACATCTAAAAAACAAAGCAACAGAGCCTAGGGCACTTCCGCTTATGGTTCTATAGATTAGGGAAATTAAAATCAAAAAGACACAGCCACCCCAATGTTTGGGACGCCTCTGTTTACAAGAACCTCGTTTACGGTACAAGTTCAATATCACAGAAAGCGAAAAATGGATAAAGAAGTTGTGGTACTTATGTACAATGCAATATCACTCAGCAATGAAATCTATGACATCAGGCCCGTAGCAGCATAATGAGTGGATTCAGGTACGATGATTCTAAGTGAAATAAGTCACACAGAAAAAGAAACATCATAAGATATCACTACAACACGGAATGTAAACTTGGCTACACAGGAACTGAATTACAAAACAGAACAGGGTCTCAAATGTAGAAAACCAACTTATGCTTGCTTAAGGGGAAAGGTGAGTTGGGGTGCTGCATAAAACCAGAGATTGAAATTAGCACAGATACCGTTCCATAAGCCAAATATGTAATAGACAAGAGCTACTCCTTGCTCAACGAAGTGGACTCAACACCCCATATTAAACGCCTAAGAATATACCTGACTTGTAAGAATCTTAAAACCTATGGATTTATATGTCTCCGAAAGAGAATCAAGCGTGTGTACAGCGGCATAAACACAGCAGTGATAGGATTGGTGAGGATCGGTGAGCAAATGCAGACCCTTTGAAGTCATATTGCATGGTACCCATTCCATGGGTCTCAACTCTCCAGGTTTAAGGGATTCTTCCTTCAGCTAAAATATGCATGTGGAACCCAGAGTATGATCCACGTGTGATCAGGAAACGTGTTCAAATGTGACTCAGTTTTCGTCCCCCAGTACTAGGGTGCAACATTCCAGACGCATTACTAACACTCTCCCCACTTGGAGAGTCAGGGCCTTTAACCTCCTGTTTGTCCCAGTTTGCAATTTCTGCGGAAAATGAACAGGAATAGGGAGAACCAATGAGAGACTAGCTGGAGGTGTCTGGACGGGCAAATTTAACTCTCATTTCCCACCAGGAAGAGGAATTAACCAAATGCTCAGCGTGCCGTGCCGGAACCACACTAGGGCCTGAAACAATCGTGCGGTGTTGCGGCCAGCTCACAAGAAAGCGAGTTGAAGAAAGCAGCTCAGGGGCACTGTCATTCACAAACCTGCAGAGTTATAAATGACAGCTATCGTCCAAAAATATATTGAAGTAAGGCTGCCAAGAGGACTTGAAAGCGGGGCAGAATGGCAGGAAACCGATTTCAGGAGGTAGACTGGAATTGCATGTAAAGCATAGGAAAAGAGGCAGAACGTCCACAATGATGCACTTGGCCAAAAAGGGCGTATGCGTTTTTTCCTGAATATATTCAGGAAAAAACGCATACGCCCTTTTTGGCCAACCAAGCAAGCTTGAAAAGGAAATCTGCACTACAATGAAGTCTCACTGCCCCCCGGTCAAAAGGGCCATCTGAAAAAAGTGTAAAATCCAGAAAGGCAGGACAGGCCATGGAGAACTGGGAGCCTTGTTATGCTGATGGGCGGGATGCAAATTGCCAACAGCCACTCTGGAGAAGTGTATGGTGTTTCCTGAAACATCTAAAAAACAAAGCAACAGAGCCTAGGGCACTTCCGCTTATGGTTCTATAGATTAGGGAAATTAAAATCAAAAAGACACAGCCACCCCAATGTTTGAGACACCTCTGTTTACAAGAACCTCGTTTACGGTACAAGTTCAATATCGCAGAAAGCGAAAAATGGATAAAGAAGTTGTGGTACTTACGTACAATGCAATATCACTCAGCAATGAAATCTATGTCATCAGGCCCGTACCAGCATAATGAGTGGATTCAGGTACGATGATTCTAAGTGAAATAAGTCACACAGAAAAAGAAACATCATAAGATATCACTACTACACGGAATGTAAACTTGGCTACACAGGAACTGAATTACAAAACAGAACAGGGTCTCAAATGTAGAAAACCAACTTATGCTTGCTTAAGGGGAAAGGTGAGTTGGGGTGCTGCATAAAACAAGAGATTGAAATTAGCACAGATACCGTTCCATAAGCCAAATATGTAATAGACAAGAGCTACTCCTTGCTCAACGAAGTGGACTCAACACCCCATATTAAACGCCTAAGAATATACCTGACTAGTAAGAATCTAAAAACCTATGGATTTATATGTCTCTGAAAGAGAATCAAGCGTGTGTACAGCGGCATAAACGCAGCAGTGATAGGATTGGTGAGGATCGGTGAGCAAATGCAGACCCTTTGAAGTCATATTGCATGGTACCCATTCCATGGGTCTCAACTCTCCAGGTTTAAGGGATTCTTCCTTCAGCTAAAACATGCATGTGGAACCCAGACTATGATCCACCGTGTGATTGGGAAACGTGTTCAAAGGTGTCTCAGTTTTCGTCCCCTGGTACTCGGGTTCAACATTCCAGACGCTTTACTAACACTCTCCCCACTTGGAGAGTCAGTGCCTTTAAACTCCTCTTTGGTCCAGTTTGCAATTTCTGCGGAAAATGAACAGGAATAGGGAGAACTAATGAGAGACTAGCTGGAGGTGTCTGGACGGGCAAATTTAACTCTCATTTCCCACCAGGAAGAGGAATTAACCAAAGGCTCAGCATGCCATGCCGGAACCACACTAGGGCCTGAAGCAATCGTGCGGTGTTGCGGCCAGCTCACAAGAAAGCGAGTTGAAGAAAGGAGCTCAGGGGCACTGTCATTCACAAACCTGCAGAGTTATAAATGACAGCTATCGTCCAAAAATATTTTGAAGTAAGGCTGCCAAGAGGACTTGAAAGTGGGGCAGAACTGCAGGAAACCAATTTCAGGAGGTAGACTGGAATTGCATGTAAAGCATAGGAAAAGAGGCAGTACGTCCACAATGATGCACTTGGCCAAAAAGGGAGTATGCGTTTTTTCCTGAATATATTCAGGAAAAAACGCATACGCCCTTTTCGGCCAACCAAGCAAGCTTGAAAAGGAAATCTGCACTACAATGAAGTCTCACTGCCCCCCGGTCAAAAGGGCCATCTGAAAAAAGTGTAAAATCCAGAAAGGCAGGACAGGCCATGGAGAACTGGGAGCCTTGTTATGCTGATGGGCGGGATGTAAATTGCCAACAGCCACTCTGGAGAAGTGTATGGTGTTTCCTGAAACATCTAAAAAACAAAGCAACAGAGCCTAGGGCACTTCCGCTTATGGTTCTATAGATTAGGGAAATTAAAATCAAAAAGACACAGCCACCCCAATGTTTGGGACGCCTCTGTTTACAAGAACCTCGTTTACGGTACAAGTTCAATATCACAGAAAGCGAAAAATGGATAAAGAAGTTGTGGTACTTATGTACAATGCAATATCACTCAGCAATGAAATCTATGACATCAGGCCCGTAGCAGCATAATGAGTGGATTCAGGTATGATGATTCTAAGTGAAATAAGTCACACAGAAAAAGAAACATCATAAGATATCACTACAACACGGAATGTAAACTTGGCTACACAGGAACTGAATTACAAAACAGAACAGGGTCTCAAATGTAGAAAACCAACTTATGCTTGCTTAAGGGGAAAGGTGAGTTGGGGTGCTGCATAAAACCAGAGATTGAAATTAGCACAGATACCGTTCCATAAGCCAAATATGTAATAGACAAGAGCTACTCCTTGCTCAATGAAGTGGACTCAACACCCCATATTAAACGCCTAAGAATATACCTGACTTGTAAGAATCTTAAAACCTATGGATTTATATGTCTCCGAAAGAGAATCAAGCGTGTGTACAGCGGCATAAACGCAGCAGTGATAGGATTGGTGAGGATCGGTGAGCAAATGCAGACCCTTTGAAGTCATATTGCATGGTACCCATTCCATGGGTCTCAACTCTCCAGGTTTAAGGGATTCTTCCTTCAGCTAAAATATGCATGTGGAACCCAGAGTATGATCCACGTGTGATCAGGAAACGTGTTCAAATGTGACTCAGTTTTCGTCCCCCAGTACTAGGGTGCAACATTCCAGACGCATTACTAACACTCTCCCCACTTGGAGAGTCAGTGCCTTTAACCTCCTGTTTGTCCCAGTTTGCAATTTCTGCGGAAAATGAACAGGAATAGGGAGAACCAATGAGAGACTAGCTGGAGGTGTCTGGACGGGCTAATTTAACTCTCATTTCCCACCAGGAAGGGGAATTAACCAAAGGCTCAGAGTGCAGTGCCGGAACCACACTAGGGCCTGAAGCAATGCTGCGGTGTTGCGGCCAGCTCACAAGAAAGCGAGTTGAAGAAAGGAGCTCAGGGGCACTGTCATTCACAAACCTGCAGAGTTATAAATGACAGCTATCGTCCAAAAATATTTTGAAGTAAGGCTGCCAAGAGGACTTGAAAGCGGGGCAGAACTGCAGGAAACCGATTTCAGGAGGTAGACTGGAATTGCATGTAAAGCATAGGAAAAGAGGCAGAACGTCCACAATGATGCACTTGGCCAAAAAGGGCGTATGCGTTTTTTCCTGAATATATTCAGGAAAAAACGCATACGCCCGTTTTGGCCAACCAAGCAAGCTTGCAAAGGAAATCTGCACTACAATGAAGTCTCACTGCCCCCCCGGTCAAAAGGGCCATCTGTAAAAAATGTAAAATCCAGAAAGGCAGGACAGGCCATGGAGAACTGGGAGCCTTGTTATGCTGATGGGCGGGATGTAAATTGCCAACAGCCACTCTGGAGAAGTGTATGGTGTTTCCTGAAACATCTAAAAAACAAAGCAACAGAGCCTAGGGCACTTCCGCTTATGGTTCTATAGATTAGGGAAATTAAAATCAAAAAGACACAGCCACCCCAATGTTTGGGACGCCTCTGTTTACAAGAACCTCGTTTACGGTACAAGTTCAATATCACAGAAAGCGAAAAATGGATAAAGAAGTTGTGGTACTTATGTACAATGCAATATCACTCAGCAATGAAATCTATGACATCAGGCCCGTAGCAGCATAATGAGTGGATTCAGGTATGATGATTCTAAGTGAAATAAGTCACACAGAAAAAGAAACATCATAAGATATCACTACAACACGGAATGTAAACTTGGCTACACAGGAACTGAATTACAAAACAGAACAGGGTCTCAAATGTAGAAAACCAACTTATGCTTGCTTAAGGGGAAAGGTGAGTTGGGGTGCTGCATAAAACCAGAGATTGAAATTAGCACAGATACCGTTCCATAAGCCAAATATGTAATAGACAAGAGCTACTCCTTGCTCAACGAAGTGGACTCAACACCCCATATTAAACGCCTAAGAATATACCTGACTTGTAAGAATCTTAAAACCTATGGATTTATATGTCTCCGAAAGAGAATCAAGCGTGTGTACAGCGGCATAAACGCAGCAGTGATAGGATTGGTGAGGATCGGTGAGCAAATGCAGACCCTTTGAAGTCATATTGCATGGTACCCATTCCATGGGTCTCAACTCTCCAGGTTTAAGGGATTCTTCCTTCAGCTAAAATATGCATGTGGAACCCAGAGTATGATCCACGTGTGATCAGGAAACGTGTTCAAATGTGACTCAGTTTTCGTCCCCCAGTACTAGGGTGCAACATTCCAGACGCATTACTAACACTCTCCCCACTTGGAGAGTCAGGGCCTTTAACCTCCTGTTTGTCCCAGTTTGCAATTTCTGCGGAAAATGAACAGGAATAGGGAGAACCAATGAGAGACTAGCTGGAGGTGTCTGGACGGGCAAATTTAACTCTCATTTCCCACCAGGAAGAGGAATTAACCAAAGGCTCAGCGTGCCGTGCCGGAACCACACTAGGGCCTGAAACAATCGTGCGGTGTTGCGGCCAGCTCACAAGAAAGCGAGTTGAAGAAAGCAGCTCAGGGGCACTGTCATTCACAAACCTGCAGAGTTATAAATGACAGCTATCGTCCAAAAATATATTGAAGTAAGGCTGCCAAGAGGACTTGAAAGCGGGGAAGAATGGCAGGAAACCGATTTCAGGAGGTAGACTGGAATTGCATGTAAAGCATAGGAAAAGAGGCAGAACGTCCACAATGATGCACTTGGCCAAAAAGGGCGTATGCGTTTTTTCCTGAATATATTCAGGAAAAAACGCATACGCCCTTTTTGGCCAACCAAGCAAGCTTGAAAAGGAAATCTGCACTACAATGAAGTCTCACTGCCCCCCGGTCAAAAGGGCCATCTGAAAAAAGTGTAAAATCCAGAAAGGTAGGACTGGCCATGGAGAACTGGGAGCCTTGTTATGCTGATGGGCGGGATGTAAATTGCCAACAGCCACTCTGGAGAAGTGTATGGTGTTTCCTGAAACATCTAAAAAACAAAGCAACAGAGCCTAGGGCACTTCCGCTTATGGTTCTATAGATTAGGGAAATTAAAATCAAAAAGACACAGCCACCCCAATGTTTGAGACACCTCTGTTTACAAGAACCTCGTTTACGGTACAAGTTCAATATCGCAGAAAGCGAAAAATGGATAAAGAAGTTGTGGTACTTACGTACAATGCAATATCACTCAGCAATGAAATCTATGTCATCAGGCCCGTACCAGCATAATGAGTGGATTCAGGTACGATGATTCTAAGTGAAATAAGTCACACAGAAAAAGAAACATCATAAGATATCACTACTACACGGAATGTAAACTTGGCTACACAGGAACTGAATTACAAAACAGAACAGGGTCTCAAATGTAGAAAACCAACTTATGCTTGCTTAAGGGGAAAGGTGAGTTGGGGTGCTGCATAAAACAAGAGATTGAAATTAGCACAGATACCGTTCCATAAGCCAAATATGTAATAGACAAGAGCTACTCCTTGCTCAACGAAGTGGACTCAACACCCCATATTAAACGCCTAAGAATATACCTGACTAGTAAGAATCTAAAAACCTATGGATTTATATGTCTCTGAAAGAGAATCAAGCGTGTGTACAGCGGCATAAACGCAGCAGTGATAGGATTGGTGAGGATCGGTGAGCAAATGCAGACCCTTTGAAGTCATATTGCATGGTACCCATTCCATGGGTCTCAACTCTCCAGGTTTAAGGGATTCTTCCTTCAGCTAAAACATGCATGTGGAACCCAGACTATGATCCACCGTGTGATTGGGAAACGTGTTCAAAGGTGTCTCAGTTTTCGTCCCCTGGTACTCGGGTTCAACATTCCAGACGCTTTACTAACACTCTCCCCACTTGGAGAGTCAGTGCCTTTAACCTCCTGTTTGTCCCAGTTTGCAATTTCTGCGGAAAATGAACAGGAATAGGGAGAACTAATGAGAGACTAGCTGGAGGTGTCTGGACGGGCAAATTTAACTCTCATTTCCCACCAGGAAGAGGAATTAACCAAAGGCTCAGCATGCCATGCCGGAACCACACTAGGGCCTGAAGCAATCGTGCGGTGTTGCGGCCAGCTCACAAGAAAGCGAGTTGAAGAAAGGAGCTCAGGGGCACTGTCATTCACAAACCTGCAGAGTTATAAATGACAGCTATCGTCCAAAAATATTTTGAAGTAAGGCTGCCAAGAGGACTTGAAAGTGGGGCAGAACTGCAGGAAACCAATTTCAGGAGGTAGACTGGAATTGCATGTAAAGCATAGGAAAAGAGGCAGTACGTCCACAATGATGCACTTGGCCAAAAAGGGAGTATGCGTTTTTTCCTGAATATATTCAGGAAAAAACGCATACGCCCTTTTCGGCCAACCAAGCAAGCTTGAAAAGGAAATCTGCACTACAATGAAGTCTCACTGCCCCCCGGTCAAAAGGGCCATCTGAAAAAAGTGTAAAATCCAGAAAGGCAGGACAGGCCATGGAGAACTGGGAGCCTTGTTATGCTGATGGGCGGGATGTAAATTGCCAACAGCCACTCTGGAGAAGTGTATGGTGTTTCCTGAAACATCTAAAAAACAAAGCAACAGAGCCTAGGGCACTTCCGCTTATGGTTCTATAGATTAGGGAAATTAAAATCAAAAAGACACAGCCACCCCAATGTTTGGGACGCCTCTGTTTACAAGAACCTCGTTTACGGTACAAGTTCAATATCACAGAAAGCGAAAAATGGATAAAGAAGTTGTGGTACTTATGTACAATGCAATATCACTCAGCAATGAAATCTATGACATCAGGCCCGTAGCAGCATAATGAGTGGATTCAGGTATGATGATTCTAAGTGAAATAAGTCACACAGAAAAAGAAACATCATAAGATATCACTACAACACGGAATGTAAACTTGGCTACACAGGAACTGAATTACAAAACAGAACAGGGTCTCAAATGTAGAAAACCAACTTATGCTTGCTTAAGGGGAAAGGTGAGTTGGGGTGCTGCATAAAACCAGAGATTGAAATTAGCACAGATACCGTTCCATAAGCCAAATATGTAATAGACAAGAGCTACTCCTTGCTCAACGAAGTGGACTCAACACCCCATATTAAACGCCTAAGAATATACCTGACTTGTAAGAATCTTAAAACCTATGGATTTATATGTCTCCGAAAGAGAATCAAGCGTGTGTACAGCGGCATAAACGCAGCAGTGATAGGATTGGTGAGGATCGGTGAGCAAATGCAGACCCTTTGAAGTCATATTGCATGGTACCCATTCCATGGGTCTCAACTCTCCAGGTTTAAGGGATTCTTCCTTCAGCTAAAACATGCATGTGGAACCCAGAGTATGATCCACGTGTGATCAGGAAACGTGTTCAAATGTGACTCAGTTTTCGTCCCCCAGTACTAGGGTGCAACATTCCAGACGCATTACTAACACTCTCCCCACTTGGAGAGTCAGTGCCTTTAACCTCCTGTTTGTCCCAGTTTGCAATTTCTGCGGAAAATGAACAGGAATAGGGAGAACCAATGAGAGACTAGCTGGAGGTGTCTGGACGGGCAAATTTAACTCTCATTTCCCACCAGGAAGGGGAATTAACCAAAGGCTCAGAGTGCAGTGCCGGAACCACACTAGGGCCTGAAGCAATGCTGCGGTGTTGCGGCCAGCTCACAAGAAAGCGAGTTGAAGAAAGGAGCTCAGGGGCACTGTCATTCACAAACCTGCAGAGTTATAAATGACAGCTATCGTCCAAAAATATTTTGAAGTAAGGCTGCCAAGAGGACTTGAAAGCGGGGCAGAACTGCAGGAAACCGATTTCAGGAGGTAGACTGGAATTGCATGTAAAGCATAGGAAAAGAGGCAGAACGTCCACAATGATGCACTTGGCCAAAAAGGGCGTATGCGTTTTTTCCTGAATATATTCAGGAAAAAACGCATACGCCCTTTTTGGCCAACCAAGCAAGCTTGCAAAGGAAATCTGCACTACAATGAAGTCTCACTGCCCCCCCGGTCAAAAGGGCCATCTGTAAAAAATGTAAAATCCAGAAAGGCAGGACAGGCCATGGAGAACTGGGAGCCTTGTTATGCTGATGGGCGGGATGTAAATTGACAACAGCCACTCTGGAGAAGTGTATGGTGTTTCCTGAAACATCTAAAAAACAAAGCAACAGAGCCTAGGGCACTTCCGCTTATGGTTCTATAGATTAGGGAAATTAAAATCAAAAAGACACAGCCACCCCAATGTTTGGGACGCCTCTGTTTACAAGAACCTCGTTTACGGTACAAGTTCAATATCACAGAAAGCGAAAAATGGATAAAGAAGTTGTGGTACTTATGTACAATGCAATATCACTCAGCAATGAAATCTATGACATCAGGCCCGTAGCAGCATAATGAGTGGATTCAGGTACGATGATTCTAAGTGAAATAAGTCACACAGAAAAAGAAACATCATAAGATATCACTACAACACGGAATGTAAACTTGGCTACACAGGAACTGAATTACAAAACAGAACAGGGTCTCAAATGTAGAAAACCAACTTATGCTTGCTTAAGGGGAAAGGTGAGTTGGGGTGCTGCATAAAACCAGAGATTGAAATTAGCACAGATACCGTTCCATAAGCCAAATATGTAATAGACAAGAGCTACTCCTTGCTCAACGAAGTGGACTCAACACCCCATATTAAACGCCTAAGAATATAACTGACTTGTAAGAATCTTAAAACCTATGGATTTATATGTCTCCGAAAGAGAATCAAGCGTGTGTACAGCGGCATAAACACAGCAGTGATAGGATTGGTGAGGATCGGTGAGCAAATGCAGACCCTTTGAAGTCATATTGCATGGTACCCATTCCATGGGTCTCAACTCTCTAGGTTTAAGGGATTCTTCCTTCAGCTAAAATATGCATGTGGAACCCAGAGTATGATCCACGTGTGATCAGGAAACGTGTTCAAATGTGACTCAGTTTTCGTCCCCCAGTACTAGGGTGCAACATTCCAGACGCATTACTAACACTCTCCCCACTTGGAGAGTCAGGGCCTTTAACCTCCTGTTTGTCCCAGTTTGCAATTTCTGCGGAAAATGAACAGGAATAGGGAGAACCAATGAGAGACTAGCTGGAGGTGTCTGGACGGGCAAATTTAACTCTCGTTTCCCACCAGGAAGAGGAATTAACCAAATGCTCAGCGTGCCGTGCCGGAACCACACTAGGGCCTGAAACAATCGTGCGGTGTTGCGGCCAGCTCACAAGAAAGCGAGTTGAAGAAAGCAGCTCAGGGGCACTGTCATTCACAAACCTGCAGAGTTATAAATGACAGCTATCGTCCAAAAATATATTGAAGTAAGGCTGCCAAGAGGACTTGAAAGCGGGGCAGAATGGCAGGAAACCGATTTCAGGAGGTAGACTGGAATTGCATGTAAAGCATAGGAAAAGAGGCAGAACGTCCACAATGATGCACTTGGCCAAAAAGGGCGTATGCGTTTTTTCCTGAATATATTCAGGAAAAAACGCATACGCCCTTTTTGGCCAACCAAGCAAGCTTGAAAAGGAAATCTGCACTACAATGAAGTCTCACTGCCCCCCGGTCAAAAGGGCCATCTGAAAAAAGTGTAAAATCCAGAAAGGTAGGACAGGCCATGGAGAACTGGGAGCCTTGTTATGCTGATGGGCGGGATGTAAATTGCCAACAGCCACTCTGGAGAAGTGTATGGTGTTTCCTGAAACATCTAAAAAACAAAGCAACAGAGCCTAGGGCACTTCCGCTTATGGTTCTATAGATTAGGGAAATTAAAATCAAAAAGACACAGCCACCCCAATGTTTGAGACACCTCTGTTTACAAGAACCTCGTTTACGGTACAAGTTCAATATCGCAGAAAGCGAAAAATGGATAAAGAAGTTGTGGTACTTACGTACAATGCAATATCACTCAGCAATGAAATCTATGTCATCAGGCCCGTACCAGCATAATGAGTGGATTCAGGTACGATGATTCTAAGTGAAATAAGTCACACAGAAAAAGAAACATCATAAGATATCACTACTACACGGAATGTAAACTTGGCTACACAGGAACTGAATTACAAAACAGAACAGGGTCTCAAATGTAGAAAACCAACTTATGCTTGCTTAAGGGGAAAGGTGAGTTGGGGTGCTGCATAAAACAAGAGATTGAAATTAGCACAGATACCGTTCCATAAGCCAAATATGTAATAGACAAGAGCTACTCCTTGCTCAACGAAGTGGACTCAACACCCCATATTAAACGCCTAAGAATATACCTGACTAGTAAGAATCTAAAAACCTATGGATTTATATGTCTCTGAAAGAGAATCAAGCGTGTGTACAGCGGCATAAACGCAGCAGTGATAGGATTGGTGAGGATCGGTGAGCAAATGCAGACCCTTTGAAGTCATATTGCATGGTACCCATTCCATGGGTCTCAACTCTCCAGGTTTAAGGGATTCTTCCTTCAGCTAAAACATGCATGTGGAACCCAGACTATGATCCACCGTGTGATTGGGAAACGTGTTCAAAGGTGTCTCAGTTTTCGTCCCCTGGTACTCGGGTTCAACATTCCAGACGCTTTACTAACACTCTCCCCACTTGGAGAGTCAGTGCCTTTAAACTCCTCTTTGGTCCAGTTTGCAATTTCTGCGGAAAATGAACAGGAATAGGGAGAACTAATGAGAGACTAGCTGGAGGTGTCTGGACGGGCAAATTTAACTCTCATTTCCCACCAGGAAGAGGAATTAACCAAAGGCTCAGCATGCCATGCCGGAACCACACTAGGGCCTGAAGCAATCGTGCGGTGTTGCGGCCAGCTCACAAGAAAGCGAGTTGAAGAAAGGAGCTCAGGGGCACTGTCATTCACAAACCTGCAGAGTTATAAATGACAGCTATCGTCCAAAAATATTTTGAAGTAAGGCTGCCAAGAGGACTTGAAAGTGGGGCAGAACTGCAGGAAACCAATTTCAGGAGGTAGACTGGAATTGCATGTAAAGCATAGGAAAAGAGGCAGTACGTCCACAATGATGCACTTGGCCAAAAAGGGAGTATGCGTTTTTTCCTGAATATATTCAGGAAAAAACGCATACGCCCTTTTCGGCCAACCAAGCAAGCTTGAAAAGGAAATCTGCACTACAATGAAGTCTCACTGCCCCCCGGTCAAAAGGGCCATCTGAAAAAAGTGTAAAATCCAGAAAGGCAGGACAGGCCATGGAGAACTGGGAGCCTTGTTATGCTGATGGGCGGGATGTAAATTGCCAACAGCCACTCTGGAGAAGTGTATGGTGTTTCCTGAAACATCTAAAAAACAAAGCAACAGAGCCTAGGGCACTTCCGCTTATGGTTCTATAGGTTAGGGAAATTAAAATCAAAAAGACACAGCCACCCCAATGTTTGGGACGCCTCTGTTTACAAGAACCTCGTTTACGGTACAAGTTCAATATCACAGAAAGCGAAAAATGGATAAAGAAGTTGTGGTACTTATGTACAATGCAATATCACTCAGCAATGAAATCTATGACATCAGGCCCGTAGCAGCATAATGAGTGGATTCAGGTATGATGATTCTAAGTGAAATAAGTCACACAGAAAAAGAAACATCATAAGATATCACTACAACACGGAATGTAAACTTGGCTACACAGGAACTGAATTACAAAACAGAACAGGGTCTCAAATGTAGAAAACCAACTTATGCTTGCTTAAGGGGAAAGGTGAGTTGGGGTGCTGCATAAAACCAGAGATTGAAATTAGCACAGATACCGTTCCATAAGCCAAATATGTAATAGACAAGAGCTACTCCTTGCTCAACGAAGTGGACTCAACACCCCATATTAAACGCCTAAGAATATACCTGACTTGTAAGAATCTTAAAACCTATGGATTTATATGTCTCCGAAAGAGAATCAAGCGTGTGTACAGCGGCATAAACGCAGCAGTGATAGGATTGGTGAGGATCGGTGAGCAAATGCAGACCCTTTGAAGTCATATTGCATGGTACCCATTCCATGGGTCTCAACTCTCCAGGTTTAAGGGATTCTTCCTTCAGCTAAAATATGCATGTGGAACCCAGAGTATGATCCACGTGTGATCAGGAAACGTGTTCAAATGTGACTCAGTTTTCGTACCCCAGTACTAGGGTGCAACATTCCAGACGCATTACTAACACTCTCCCCACTTGGAGAGTCAGTGCCTTTAACCTCCTGTTTGTCCCAGTTTGCAATTTCTGCGGAAAATGAACAGGAATAGGGAGAACCAATGAGAGACTAGCTGGAGGTGTCTGGACGGGCAAATTTAACTCTCATTTCCCACCAGGAAGGGGAATTAACCAAAGGCTCAGAGTGCAGTGCCGGAACCACACTAGGGCCTGAAGCAATGCTGCGGTGTTGCGGCCAGCTCACAAGAAAGCGAGTTGAAGAAAGGAGCTCAGGGGCACTGTCATTCACAAACCTGCAGAGTTATAAATGACAGCTATCGTCCAAAAATATTTTGAAGTAAGGCTGCCAAGAGGACTTGAAAGCGGGGCAGAACTGCAGGAAACCGATTTCAGGAGGTAGACTGGAATTGCATGTAAAGCATAGGAAAAGAGGCAGAACGTCCACAATGATGCACTTGGCCAAAAAGGGCGTATGCGTTTTTTCCTGAATATATTCAGGAAAAAACGCATACGCCCTTTTTGGCCAACCAAGCAAGCTTGCAAAGGAAATCTGCACTACAATGAAGTCTCACTGCCCCCCCGGTCAAAAGGGCCATCTGTAAAAAATGTAAAATCCAGAAAGGCAGGACAGGCCATGGAGAACTGGGAGCCTTGTTATGCTGATGGGTGGGATGTAAATTGACAACAGCCACTCTGGAGAAGTGTATGGTGTTTCCTGAAACATCTAAAAAACAAAGCAACAGAGCCTAGGGCACTTCCGCTTATGGTTCTATAGATTAGGGAAATTAAAATCAAAAAGACACAGCCACCCCAATGTTTGGGACGCCTCTGTTTACAAGAACCTCGTTTACGGTACAAGTTCAATATCACAGAAAGCGAAAAATGGATAAAGAAGTTGTGGTACTTATGTACAATGCAATATCACTCAGCAATGAAATCTAAGACATCAGGCCCGTAGCAGCATAATGAGTGGATTCAGGTACGATGATTCTAAGTGAAATAAGTCACACAGAAAAAGAAACATCATAAGATATCACTACAACACGGAATGTAAACTTGGCTACACAGGAACTGAATTACAAAACAGAACAGGGTCTCAAATGTAGAAAACCAACTTATGCTTGCTTAAGGGGAAAGGTGAGTTGGGGTGCTGCATAAAACCAGAGATTGAAATTAGCACAGATACCGTTCCATAAGCCAAATATGTAATAGACAAGAGCTACTCCTTGCTCAACGAAGTGGACTCAACACCCCATATTAAACGCCTAAGAATATACCTGACTTGTAAGAATCTTAAAACCTATGGATTTATATGTCTCCGAAAGAGAATCAAGCGTGTGTACAGCGGCATAAACACAGCAGTGATAGGATTGGTGAGGATCGGTGAGCAAATGCAGACCCTTTGAAGTCATATTGCATGGTACCCATTCCATGGGTGTCAACTCTCCAGGTTTAAGGGATTCTTCCTTCAGCTAAAATATGCATGTGGAACCCAGAGTATGATCCACGTGTGATCAGGAAACGTGTTCAAATGTGACTCAGTTTTCGTCCCCCAATACTAGGGTGCAACATTCCAGACGCATTACTAACACTCTCCCCACTTGGAGAGTCAGGGCCTTTAACCTCCTGTTTGTCCCAGTTTGCAATTTCTGCGGAAAATGAACAGGAATAGGGAGAACCAATGAGAGACTAGCTGGAGGTGTCTGGACGGGCAAATTTAACTCTCATTTCCCACCAGGAAGAGGAATTAACCAAAGGCTCAGCGTGCCGTGCCGGAACCACACTAGGGCCTGAAACAATCGTGCGGTGTTGCGGCCAGCTCACAAGAAAGCGAGTTGAAGAAAGGAGCTCAGGGGCACTGTCATTCACAAACCTGCAGAGTTATAAATGACAGCTATCGTCCAAAAATATATTGAAGTAAGGCTGCCAAGAGGACTTGAAAGCGGGGCAGAATGGCAGGAAACCGATTTCAGGAGGTAGACTGGAATTGCATGTAAAGCATAGGAAAAGAGGCAGAACGTCCACAATGATGCACTTGGCCAAAAAGGGCGTATGCGTTTTTTCCTGAATATATTCAGGAAAAAACGCATACGCCCTTTTTGGCCAACCAAGCAAGGTTGAAAAGGAAATCTGCACTACAATGAAGTCTCACTGCCTCCCGGTCAAAAGGGCCATCTGAAAAAAGTGTAAAATCCAGAAAGGCAGGACAGGCCATGGAGAACTGGGAGCCTTGTTATGCTGATGGGCGGGATGTAAATTGCCAACAGCCACTCTGGAGAAGTGTATGGTGTTTCCTGAAACATCTAAAAAACAAAGCAACAGAGCCTAGGGCACTTCCGCTTATGGTTCTATAGATTAGGGAAATTAAAATCAAAAAGACACAGCCACCCCAATGTTTGGGACACCTCTGTTTACAAGAACCTCGTTTACGGTACAAGTTCAATATCGCAGAAAGCGAAAAATGGATAAAGAAGTTGTGGTACTTACGTACAATGCAATATCACTCAGCAATGAAATCTATGTCATCAGGCCCGTACCAGCATAATGAGTGGATTCAGGTACGATGATTCTAAGTGAAATAAGTCACACAGAAAAAGAAACATCATAAGATATCACTACTACACGGAATGTAAACTTGGCTACACAGGAACTGAATTACAAAACAGAACAGGGTCTCAAATGTAGAAAACCAACTTATGCTTGCTTAAGGGGAAAGGTGAGTTGGGGTGCTGCATAAAACAAGAGATTGATATTAGCACAGATACCGTTCCATAAGCCAAATATGTAATAGACAAGAGCTACTCCTTGCTCAACGAAGTGGACTCAACACCCCATATTAAACGCCTAAGAATATACCTGACTAGTAAGAATCTAAAAACCTATGGATTTATATGTCTCTGAAAGAGAATCAAGCGTGTGTACAGCGGCATAAACGCAGCAGTGATAGGATTGGTGAGGATCGGTGAGCAAATGCAGACCCTTTGAAGTCATATTGCATGGTACCCATTCCATGGGTCTCAACTCTCCAGGTTTAAGGGATTCTTCCTTCAGCTAAAACATGCATGTGGAACCCAGACTATGATCCACCGTGTGATTGGGAAACGTGTTCAAAGGTGTCTCAGTTTTCGTCCCCTGGTACTCGGGTTCAACATTCCAGACGCTTTACTAACACTCTCCCCACTTGGAGAGTCAGTGCCTTTAAACTCCTCTTTGGTCCAGTTTGCAATTTCTGCGGAAAATGAACAGGAATAGGGAGAACTAATGAGAGACTAGCTGGAGGTGTCTGGACGGGCAAATTTAACTCTCATTTCCCACCAGGAAGAGGAATTAACCAAAGGCTCAGCATGCCATGCCGGAACCACACTAGGGCCTGAAGCAATCGTGTGGTGTTGCGGCCAGCTCACAAGAAAGCGAGTTGAAGAAAGGAGCTCAGGGGCACTGTCATTCACAAACCTGCAGAGTTATAAATGACAGCTATCGTCCAAAAATATATTGAAGTAAGGCTGCCAAGAGGACTTGAAAGCGGGGCAGAATGGCAGGAAACCGATTTCAGGAGGTAGACTGGAATTGCATGTAAAGCATAGGAAAAGAGGCAGAACGTCCACAATGATGCACTTGGCCAAAAAGGGCGTATGCGTTTTTTCCTGAATATATTCAGGAAAAAACGCATACGCCCTTTTTGGCCAACCAAGCAAGCTTGCAAAGGAAATCTGCACTACAATGAAGTCTCACTGCCCCCCGGTCAAAAGGGCCATCTGAAAAAAGTGTAAAATCCAGAAAGGCAGGACAGGCCATGGAGAACTGGGAGCCTTGTTATGCTGATGGGCGGGATGTAAATTGCCAACAGCCACTCTGGAGAAGTGTATGGCGTTTCCTGAAACATCTACAAAACAAAGCAACAGAGCCTAGGGCACTTCCACTTACGGTCCTATAGCTTAGGGAAATTAAAATCAAAAAGACACAGCCACCCCAAAGTTTGGGACGGCTCTGTTTACAAGAACCTCCTTTACAGTACAAGTTCAATATCGCAGAAAGCGAAAAATGGATAAAGAAGTTGAGGTACTTACGTACAATGCAATATCACTCAGCAATGAAATCTATGTCATCAGGCCCGTAGCAGCATAATGAGTGGATTCAGGTACGATGATTCTAAGTGAAATAAGTCACACAGAAAAAGAAACATCATAAGATATCACTACTACACGGAATGTAAACTTGGCTACAAAGGAACTGAATTACAAAACACAGCAGGGTCTCAAATGTAGAAAACCAACTTATGCTTGCTTAAGGGGAAAGGTGAGTTGGGGTGCTGCATAAAACAAGAGATTGAAATTAGCACAGATACCGTTCCATAAGCCAAATATGTAATAGACAAGAGCTACTCCTTGCTCAACGAAGTGGACTCAACACCCCATATTAAACGCCTAAGAATATACCTGACTAGTAAGAATCTAAAAACCTATGGATTTATATGTCTCTGAAAGAGAATCAAGCGTGTGTACAGCGGCATAAACGCAGCAGTGATAGGATTGGTGAGGATCGGTGAGCAAATGCAGACCCTTTGAAGTCATATTGCATGGTACCCATTCCATGGGTCTCAACTCTCCAGGTTTAAGGGATTCTTCCTTCAGCTAAAACATGCATGTGGAACCCAGAGTATGATCCACCGTGTGATTGGGAAACGTGTTCAAAGGTGTCTCAGTTTTCGTCCCCTGGTACTCGGGTGCAACATTCCAGACGCTTTACTAACACTCTCCCCACTTGGAGAGTCAGTGCCTTTAACCTCCTGTTTGGCCCAGTTTGCAATTTCTGCGGAAAATGAACAGGAATAGGGAGAACCAATGAGAGACTAGCTGGAGGTGTCTGCACGGGCAAATTTAACTCTCATTTACCACCAGGAAGAGGAATTAACCAAAGGCTCAGCGTGCCATGCCGGAACCACACTAGGGCCTGAAAAAATCCTGCGGTGTTGCGGCCAGCTCACAAGAAAGCGAGTTGAAGAAAGGAGCTCAGGGGCACTGTCATTCACAAACCTGCAGAGTTATAAATGACAGCTATCGTCCCAAAATATATTGAAGTAAGGCTGCCAAAAGGACTTGAAAGCGGGGCAGAACTGCAGGAAACCGATTTCAGGAGGTAGACTGGAATTGCATGTAAAGCATAGGAAAAGAGGCAGAACGTCCACAATGATGCACTTGGCCAAAAAGGGCGTATGCGTTTTTTCCTGAATATATTCAGGAAAAAACGCATACGCCCTTTTTGGCCAACCAAGCAAGCTTGCAAAGGAAATCTGCACTACAATGAAGTCTCACTGCCCCCCGGTCAAAAGGGCCATCTGAAAAAAGTGTAAAATCCAGAAAGGCAGGACAGGCCATGGAGAACTGGGAGCCTTGTTATGCTGATGGGCGGGATGTAAATTGCCAACAGCCACTCTGGAGAAGTGTATGGCGTTTCCTGAAACATCTACAAAACAAAGCAACAGAGCCTAGGGCACTTCCACTTACGGTCCTATAGCTTAGGGAAATTAAAATCAAAAAGACACAGCCACCCCAAAGTTTGTATGGCTCTGTTTACAAGAACCTCCTTTACAGTACAAGTTCAATATCGCAGAAAGCGAAAAATGGATAAAGAAGTTGTGGTACTTACGTACAATGCAATATCACTCAGCAATGAAATCTATGTCATCAGGCCCGTAGCAGCATAATGAGTGGATTCAGGTACGATGATTCTAAGTGAAATAAGTCACACAGAAAAAGAAACATCATAAAATATCACTACTACACGGAATGTAAACTTGGCTACAAAGGAACTGAATTACAAAACACAGCAGGGTCTCAAATGTAGAAAACCAACTTATGCTTGCTTAAGGGGAAAGGTGAGTTGGGGTGCTGCATAAAACCAGAGATTGAAATTAGCACAGATACCGTTCCATAAGCCAAATATGTAATAGACAAGAGCTACTCCTTGCTCAACGAAGTGGACTCAACACCCCATATTAAACGCCTAAGAATATACCTGACTAGTAAGAATCTTAAAACCTATGGATTTATATGTCTCCGAAAGAGAATCAAGCGTGTGTACAGCGGCATAAACGCAGCAGTGATAGGATTGGTGAGGATCGGTGAGCAAATGCAGACACTTTGAAGTCATATTGCATGGTACCCATTCCATGGGTCTCAACTCTCCAGGTTTAAGGGATTCTTCCTTCAGCTAAAACATGCATGTGGAACCCAGAGTATGATCCACCATGTGATTGGGAAACGTGTTCAAAGGTGTCTCAGTTTTCGTCCCCTGGTACTCGGGTTCAACATTCCAGACGCTTTACTAACACTCTCCCCACTTGGAGAGTCAGTGCCTTTAACCTCCTGTTTGGCCCAGTTTGCAATTTCTGCGGAAAATGAACAGGAATAGGGAGAACCAATGAGAGACTAGCTGGAGGTGTCTGCACGGGTAAATTTAACTCTCATTTCCCACCAGGAAGAGGAATTAACCAAAGGCTCAGCGTGCCATGCCGGAACCACACTAGGGCCTGAAACAATCCTGCGATGTTGCGGCCAGCTCACAAGAAAGCGAGTTGAAGAAAGGAGCTCAGGGGCACTGTCATTCACAAACCTGCACAGTTATAAATGACAGCTATCGTCCAAAAATATATTGAAGTAAGGCTGCCAAGAGGACTTGAAAGCGGGGCAGAATTGCAGGAAACCGATTTCAGGAGGTAGACTGGAATTGCATGTAAAGCATAGGAAAAGAGGCAGAACGTCCACAATGATGCACTTGGCCAAAAAGGGCGTATGCGTTTTTTCCTGAATATATTCAGGAAAAAACGCATACGCCCTTTTTGGCCAACCAAGCAAGCTTGCAAAGGAAATCTGCACTACAATGAAGTCTCACTGCCCCCCGGTCAAAAGGGCCATCTGTAAAAAATGTAAAATCCAGAAAGGCAGGACAGGCCATGGAGAACTGGGAGCCTTGTTATGCTGATGGGCGGGATGTAAATTGACAACAGCCACTCTGGAGAAGTGTATGGTGTTTCCTGAAACACCTACAAAACAAAGCAACAGAGCCTAGGGCACTTCCACTTATGGTCCTATAGCTTAGGGAAATTAAAATCAAAAAGACACAGCCACCCCAAAGTTTGGGACGGCTCTGTTTACAAGAACCTCGTTTACGGTACAAGTTCAATATCGCAGAAAGCGAAAAATGGATAAAGAAGTTGTGGTACTTACGTACAATGCAATATCACTCAGCAATGAAATCTATGTCATCAGGCCCGTAACAGCATAATGAGTGGATTCAGGTACGATGATTCTAAGTGAAATAAGTCACACAGAAAAAGAAACATCATAAGATATCACTACTACACGGAATGTAAACTTGGCTACACAGGAACTGAATTACAAAACAGAACAGGGTCTCAAATGTAGAAAACCAACTTATGCTTGCTTAAGGGGAAAGGTGAGTTGGGGTGCTGCATAAAACAAGAGATTGAAATTAGCACAGATACCGTTCCATAAGCCAAATATGTAATAGACAAGAGCTACTCCTTGCTCAACGAAGTGGACTCAACACCCCATATTAAACGCCTAAGAATATACCTGACTAGTAAGAATCTAAAAACCTATGGATTTATATGTCTCTGAAAGAGAATCAAGCGTGTGTACAGCGGCATAAACGCAGCAGTGATAGGATTGGTGAGGATCGGTGAGCAAATGCAGACCCTTTGAAGTCATATTGCATGGTACCCATTCCATGGGTCTCAACTCTCCAGGTTTAAGGGATTCTTCCTTCAGCTAAAACATGCATGTGGAACCCAGACTATGATCCACCGTGTGATTGGGAAACGTGTTCAAAGGTGTCTCAGTTTTCGTCCCCTGGTACTCGGGTTCAACATTCCAGACGCTTTACTAACACTCTCCCCACTTGGAGAGTCAGTGCCTTTAAACTCCTCTTTGGTCCAGTTTGCAATTTCTGCGGAAAATGAACAGGAATAGGGAGAACTAATGAGAGACTAGCTGGAGGTGTCTGGACGGGCAAATTTAACTCTCATTTCCCACCAGGAAGAGGAATTAACCAAAGGCTCAGCATGCCATGCCGGAACCACACTAGGGCCTGAAGCAATCGTGTGGTGTTGCGGCCAGCTCACAAGAAAGCGAGTTGAAGAAAGGAGCTCAGGGGCACTGTCATTCACAAACCTGCAGAGTTATAAATGACAGCTATCGTCCAAAAATATATTGAAGTAAGGCTGCCAAGAGGACTTGAAAGCGGGGCAGAATGGCAGGAAACCGATTTCAGGAGGTAGACTGGAATTGCATGTAAAGCATAGGAAAAGAGGCAGAACGTCCACAATGATGCACTTGGCCAAAAAGGGCGTATGCGTTTTTTCCTGAATATATTCAGGAAAAAACGCATACGCCCTTTTTGGCCAACCAAGCAAGCTTGCAAAGGAAATCTGCACTACAATGAAGTCTCACTGCCCCCGGTCAAAAGGGCCATCTGAAAAAAGTGTAAAATCCAGAAAGGCAGGACAGGCCATGGAGAACTGGGAGCCTTGTTATGCTGATGGGCGGGATGTAAATTGCCAACAGCCACTCTGGAGAAGTGTATGGCGTTTCCTGAAACATCTACAAAACAAAGCAACAGAGCCTAGGGCACTTCCACTTACGGTCCTATAGCTTAGGGAAATTAAAATCAAAAAGACACAGCCACCCCAAAGTTTGGGACGGCTCTGTTTACAAGAACCTCCTTTACAGTACAAGTTCAATATCGCAGAAAGCGAAAAATGGATAAAGAAGTTGAGGTACTTACGTACAATGCAATATCACTCAGCAATGAAATCTATGTCATCAGGCCCGTAGCAGCATAATGAGTGGATTCAGGTACGATGATTCTAAGTGAAATAAGTCACACAGAAAAAGAAACATCATAAGATATCACTACTACACGGAATGTAAACTTGGCTACAAAGGAACTGAATTACAAAACAGAGCAGGGTCTCAAATGTAGAAAACCAACTTATGCTTGCTTAAGGGGAAAGGTGAGTTGGGGTGCTGCATAAAACAAGAGATTGAAATTAGCACAGATACCGTTCCATAAGCCAAATATGTAATAGACAAGAGCTACTCCTTGCTCAACGAAGTGGACTCAACACCCCATATTAAACGCCTAAGAATATACCTGACTAGTAAGAATCTAAAAACCTATGGATTTATATGTCTCTGAAAGAGAATCAAGCGTGTGTACAGCGGCATAAACGCAGCAGTGATAGGATTGGTGAGGATCGGTGAGCAAATGCAGACCCTTTGAAGTCATATTGCATGGTACCCATTCCATGGGTCTCAACTCTCCAGGTTTAAGGGATTCTTCCTTCAGCTAAAACATGCATGTGGAACCCAGAGTATGATCCACCGTGTGATTGGGAAACGTGTTCAAAGGTGTCTCAGTTTTCGTCCCCTGGTACTCGGGTGCAACATTCCAGACGCTTTACTAACACTCTCCCCACTTGGAGAGTCAGTGCCTTTAACCTCCTGTTTGGCCCAGTTTGCAATTTCTGCGGAAAATGAACAGGAATTGGGAGAACCAATGAGAGACTAGCTGGAGGTGTCTGGACGGGCAAATTTAACTCTCATTTCCCACCAGGAAGAGGAATTAACCAAAGGCTCAGCATGCCATGCCGGAAACACACTAGGGCCTGAAGCAATCGTGCGGTGTTGCGGCCAGCTCACAAGAAAGCGAGTTGAAGAAAGGAGCTCAGGGGCACTGTCATTCACACATCTGCAGAGTTATAAATGACAGCTATCGTCCAAAAATATATTGAAGTAAGGCTGCCAAGAGGACTTGAAAGCGGGGCAGAATTGCAGGAAACCGATTTCAAGAGGTAGACTGGAATTGCATGTAAAGCATAGGAAAAGAGGCAGAACGTCCACAATGATGCATTTGGCCAAAAAGGGCGTATGCGTTTTTTCCTGAATATATTCACGAAAAAACGCATACGCACTTTTTGGCCAACCAAGCAAGCTTGCAAAGGAAATCTGCACTACAATGCAGTCTCACTGCCCCCTGGTCAAAAGGGCCATCTGAATAAAGTGTAAAATCCAGAAAGGCAGGACAGGCCATGGAGAACTGGGAGCCTTGTTATGCTGATGGGCGGGATGTAAATTGCCAACAGCCACTCTGGAGAAGTGTATGGTGTTTCCTGAAACATCTACAAAACAAAGCAACAGAGCCTAGGGCACTTCCACTTATGGTCCTATAGCTTAGGGAAATTAAAATCAAAAAGACACAGCCACCCCAAAGTTTGGGACGGCTCTGTTTACAAGAACCTCGTTTATGGTACAAGTTCAATATCACAGAAAGCGAAAAATGGATAAAGAAGTTGTGGTACTTACGTACAATGCAATATCACTCAGCAATGAAATCTATGTCATCAGGCCCGTAGCAGCATAATGAGTGGATTCAGGTACAATGATTCTAAGTGAAATAAGTCACACAGAATAAGAAACATCATAAAATATCACTACTACACGGAATGTAAACTTGGCTACAAAGGAACTGAATTACAAAACACAGCAGGGTCTCAAATGTAGAAAACCAACTTATGCTTGCTTAAGGGGAAAGGTGAGTTGGGGTGCTGCATAAAACCAGAGATTGAAATTAGCACAGATACCGTTCCATAAGCCAAATATGTAATAGACAAGAGCTACTCCTTGCTCAACGAAGTGGACTCAACACCCCATATTAAACGCCTAAGAATATACCTGACTAGTAAGAATCTTAAAACCTATGGATTTATATGTCTCCGAAAGAGAATCAAGCGTGTGTACAGCGGCATAAACGCAGCAGTGATAGGATTGGTGAGGATCGGTGAGCAAATGCAGACACTTTGAAGTCATATTGCATGGTACCCATTCCATGGGTCTCAACTCTCCAGGTTTAAGGGATTCTTCCTTCAGCTAAAACATGCATGTGGAACCCAGAGTATGATCCACCATGTGATTGGGAAACGTGTTCAAAGGTGTCTCAGTTTTCGTCCCCTGGTACTCGGGTTCAACATTCCAGACGCTTTACTAACACTCTCCCCACTTGGAGAGTCAGTGCCTTTAACCTCCTGTTTGGCCCAGTTTGCAATTTCTGCGGAAAATGAACAGGAATAGGGAGAACCAATGAGAGACTAGCTGGAGGTGTCTGCACGGGCAAATTTAACTCTCATTTCCCACCAGGAAGAGGAATTAACCAAAGGCTCAGCGTGCCATGCCGGAACCACACTAGGGCCTGAAACAATCCTGCGGTGTTGCGGCCAGCTCACAAGAAAGCGAGTTGAAGAAAGGAGCTCAGGGGCACTGTCATTCACAAACCTGCACAGTTATAAATGACAGCTATCGTCCAAAAATATATTGAAGTAAGGCTGCCAAGAGGACTTGAAAGCGGGGCAGAATTGCAGGAAACCGATTTCAGGAGGTAGACTGGAATTGCATGTAAAGCATAGGAAAAGAGGCAGAACGTCCACAATGATGCACTTGGCCAAAAAGGGCGTATGCGTTTTTTCCTGAATATATTCAGGAAAAAACGCATACGCCCTTTTTGGCCAACCAAGCAAGCTTGCAAAGGAAATCTGCACTACAATGAAGTCTCACTGCCCCCCGGTCAAAAGGGCCATCTGTAAAAAATGTAAAATCCAGAAAGGCAGGACAGGCCATGGAGAACTGGGAGCCTTGTTATGCTGATGGGCGGGATGTAAATTGACAACAGCCACTCTGGAGAAGTGTATGGTGTTTCCTGAAACACCTACAAAACAAAGCAACAGAGCCTAGGGCACTTCCACTTATGGTCCTATAGCTTAGGGAAATTAAAATCAAAAAGACACAGCCACCCCAAAGTTTGGGACGGCTCTGTTTACAAGAACCTCGTTTACGGTACAAGTTCAATATCGCAGAAAGCGAAAAATGGATAAAGAAGTTGTGGTACTTACGTACAATGCAATATCACTCAGCAATGAAATCTATGTCATCAGGCCCGTAACAGCATAATGAGTGGATTCAGGTACGATGATTCTAAGTGAAATAAGTCACACAGAAAAAGAAACATCATAAGATATCACTACTACACGGAATGTAAACTTGGCTACACAGGAACTGAATTACAAAACAGAACAGGGTCTCAAATGTAGAAAACCAACTTATGCTTGCTTAAGGGGAAAGGTGAGTTGGGGTGCTGCATAAAACAAGAGATTGAAATTAGCACAGATACCGTTCCATAAGCCAAATATGTAATAGACAAGAGCTACTCCTTGCTCAACGAAGTGGACTCAACACCCCATATTAAACGCCTAAGAATATACCTGACTAGTAAGAATCTAAAAACCTATGGATTTATATGTCTCTGAAAGAGAATCAAGCGTGTGTACAGCGGCATAAACGCAGCAGTGATAGGATTGGTGAGGATCGGTGAGCAAATGCAGACCCTTTGAAGTCATATTGCATGGTACCCATTCCATGGGTCTCAACTCTCCAGGTTTAAGGGATTCTTCCTTCAGCTAAAACATGCATGTGGAACCCAGACTATGATCCACCGTGTGATCGGGAAACGTGTTCAAAGGTGTCTCAGTTTTCGGCCCCTGGTACTCGGGTTCAACATTCCAGACGCTTTACTAACACTCTCCCCACTTGGAGAGTCAGTGCCTTTAAACTCCTCTTTGGTCCAGTTTGCAATTTCTGCGGAAAATGAACAGGAATAGGGAGAACTAATGAGAGACTAGCTGGAGGTGTCTGGACGGGCAAATTTAACTCTCATTTCCCACCAGGAAGAGGAATTAACCAAAGGCTCAGCGTGCCATGCCGGAACCACACTAGGGCCTGAAGCAATCGTGCGGTGTTGCGGCCAGCTCACAAGAAAGCGAGTTGAAGAAAGGAGCTCAGGGGCACTGTCATTCACACATCTGCAGAGTTATAAATGACAGCTATCGTCCAAAAATATATTGAAGTAAGGCTGCCAAGAGGACTTGAAAGCGGGGCAGAATTGCAGGAAACCGATTTCAGGAGGTAGACTGGAATTGCATGTAAAGCATAGGAAAAGAGGCAGAACGTCCACAATGATGCACTTGGTCAAAAAGGGCGTATGCGTTTTTTCCTGAATATATTCAGGAAAAAACGCATACGCCCTTTTTGGCCAACCAAGCAAGCTTGCAAAGGAAATCTGCACTACAATGAAGTCTCACTGCCCCCCGGTCAAAAGGGCCATCTGTAAAAAATGTAAAATCCAGAAAGGCAGGACAGGCCATGGAGAACTGGGAGCCTTGTTATGCTGATGGGCGGGATGTAAATTGCCAACAGCCACTCTGGAGAAGTGTATGGTGTTTCCTGAAACATCTACAAAACAAAGCAACAGAGCCTAGGGCACTTCCACTTATGGTCCTATAGCTTAGGGAAATTAAAATCAAAAAGACACAGCCACCCCAAAGTTTGGGACGGCTCTGTTTACAAGAACCTCATTTACGGTACAAGTTCAATATCGCAGAAAGCGAAAAATGGATAAAGAAGTTGTGGTACTTACGTACAATGCAATATCACTCAGCAATGAAATCTATGTCATCAGGCCCGTAGCAGCATAATGAGTGGATTCAGGTACGATGATTCTAAGTGAAATAAGTCACACAGAAAAAGAAACATCATAAGATATCACTACTACATGGAATGTAAACTTGGCTACAAAGGAACTGAATTACAAAACAGAGCAGGGTCTCAAATGTAGAAAACCAACTTATGCTTGCTTAAGGGGAAAGGTGAGTTGGGGTGCTGCATAAAACCAGAGATTGAAATTAGCACAGATACCGTTCCATAAGCCAAATATGTAATAGACAAGAGCTACTCCTTGCTCAACGAAGTGGACTCAACACCCCATATTAAACGCCTAAGAATATACCTGACTAGTAAGAATCTTAAAACCTATGGATTTATATGTCTCCGAAAGAGAATCAAGCGTGTGTACAGCGGCATAAACGCAGCAGTGATAGGATTGGTGAGGATCGGTGAGCAAATGCAGACACTTTGAAGTCATATTGCATGGTACCCATTCCATGGGTCTCAACTCTCCAGGTTTAAGGGATTCTTCCTTCAGCTAAAACATGCATGTGGAACCCAGAGTATGATCCACCATGTGATTGGGAAACGTGTTCAAAGGTGTCTCAGTTTTCGTCCCCTGGTACTCGGGTTCAACATTCCAGACGCTTTACTAACACTCTCCCCACTTGGAGAGTCAGTGCCTTTAACCTCCTGTTTGGCCCAGTTTGCAATTTCTGCGGAAAATGAACAGGAATTGGGAGAACCAATGAGAGACTAGCTGGAGGTGTCTGCACGGGCAAATTTAACTCTCATTTCCCACCAGGAAGAGGAATTAACCAAAGGCTCAGCGTGCCATGCCGGAACCACACTAGGGCCTGAAACAATCCTGCGGTGTTGCGGCCAGCTCACAAGAAAGCGAGTTGAAGAAAGGAGCTCAGGGGCACTGTCATTCACAAACCTGCACAGTTATAAATGACAGCTATCGTCCAAAAATATATTGAAGTAAGGCTGCCAAGAGGACTTGAAAGCGGGGCAGAATTGCAGGAAACCGATTTCAGGAGGTAGACTGGAATTGCATGTAAAGCATAGGAAAAGAGGCAGAACGTCCACAATGATGCACTTGGCCAAAAAGGGCGTATGCGTTTTTTCCTGAATATATTCAGGAAAAAACGCATACGCCCTTTTTGGGCAACCAAGCAAGCTTGCAAAGGAAATCTGCACTACAATGAAGTCTCACTGCCCCCCGGTCAAAAGGGCCATCTGTAAAAAATGTAAAATCCAGAAAGGCAGGACAGGCCATGGAGAACTGGGAGCCTTGTTATGCTGATGGGCGGGATGTAAATTGACAACAGCCACTCTGGAGAAGTGTATGGTGTTTCCTGAAACACCTACAAAACAAAGCAACAGAGCCTAGGGCACTTTCAATTATGGTCCTATAGCTTAGGGAAATTAAAATCAAAAAGACACAGCCACCCCAAAGTTTGGGACGGCTCTGTTTACAAGAACCTCGTTTACGGTACAAGTTCAATATCGCAGAAAGCGAAAAATGGATAAAGAAGTTGTGGTACTTACGTACAATGCAATATCACTCAGCAATGAAATCTATGTCATCAGGCCCGTAACAGCATAATGAGTGGATTCAGGTACGATGATTCTAAGTGAAATAAGTCACACAGAAAAAGAAACATCATAAGATATCACTACTACACGGAATGTAAACTTGGCTACACAGGAACTGAATTACAAAACAGAACAGGGTCTCAAATGTAGAAAACCAACTTATGCTTGCTTAAGGGGAAAGGTGAGTTGGGGTGCTGCATAAAACAAGAGATTGAAATTAGCACAGATACCGTTCCATAAGCCAAATATGTAATAGACAAGAGCTACTCCTTGCTCAACGAAGTGGACTCAACACCCCATATTAAACGCCTAAGAATATACCTGACTAGTAAGAATCTAAAAACCTATGGATTTATATGTCTCTGAAAGAGAATCAAGCGTGTGTACAGCGGCATAAACGCAGCAGTGATAGGATTGGTGAGGATCGGTGAGCAAATGCAGACCTTTTGAAGTCATATTGCATGGTACCCATTCCATGGGTCTCAACTCTCCAGGTTTAAGGGATTCTTCCTTCAGCTAAAACATGCATGTGGAACCCAGACTATGATCCACCGTGTGATCGGGAAACGTGTTCAAAGGTGTCTCAGTTTTCGGCCCCTGGTACTCGGGTTCAACATTCCAGACGCTTTACTAACACTCTCCCCACTTGGAGAGTCAGTGCCTTTAAACTCCTCTTTGGTCCAGTTTGCAATTTCTGCGGAAAATGAACAGGAATAGGGAGAACTAATGAGAGACTAGCTGGAGGTGTCTGGACGGGCAAATTTAACTCTCATTTCCCACCAGGAAGAGGAATTAACCAAAGGCTCAGCGTGCCATGCCGGAACCACACTAGGGCCTGAAGCAATCGTGCGGTGTTGCGGCCAGCTCACAAGAAAGCGAGTTGAAGAAAGGAGCTCAGGGGCACTGTCATTCACACATCTGCAGAGTTATAAATGACAGCTATCGTCCAAAAATATATTGAAGTAAGGCTGCCAAGAGGACTTGAAAGCGGGGCAGAATTGCAGGAAACCGATTTCAGGAGGTAGACTGGAATTGCATGTAAAGCATAGGAAAAGAGGCAGAACGTCCACAATGATGCACTTGGTCAAAAAGGGCGTATGCGTTTTTTCCTGAATATATTCAGGAAAAAACGCATACGCCCTTTTTGGCCAACCAAGCAAGCTTGCAAAGGAAATCTGCACTACAATGAAGTCTCACTGCCCCCCGGTCAAAAGGGCCATCTGTAAAAAATGTAAAATCCAGAAAGGCAGGACAGGCCATGGAGAACTGGGAGCCTTGTTATGCTGATGGGCGGGATGTAAATTGCCAACAGCCACTCTGGAGAAGTGTATGGTGTTTCCTGAAACATCTACAAAACAAAGCAACAGAGCCTAGGGCACTTCCACTTATGGTCCTATAGCTTAGGGAAATTAAAATCAAAAAGACAGAGCCACCCCAAAGTTTGGGACGGCTCTGTTTACAAGAACCTCATTTACGGTACAAGTTCAATATCGCAGAAAGCGAAAAATGGATAAAGAAGTTGTGGTACTTACGTACAATGCAATATCACTCAGCAATGAAATCTATGTCATCAGGCCCGTAGCAGCATAATGAGTGGATTCAGGTACGATGATTCTAAGTGAAATAAGTCACACAGAAAAAGAAACATCATAAGATATCACTACTACACGGAATGTAAACTTGGCTACACAGGAACTGAATTACAAAACAGAACAGGGTCTCAAATGTAGAAAACCAACTTATGCTTGCTTAAGGGGAAAGGTGAGTTGGGGTGCTGCATAAAACAAGAGATTGAAATTAGCACAGATACCGTTCCATAAGCCAAATATGTAATAGACAAGAGCTACTCCTTGCTCAACGAAGTGGACTCAACACCCCATATTAAACGCCTAAGAATATACCTGACTAGTAAGAATCTTAAAACCTATGGATTTATATGTCTCCGAAAGAGAATCAAGCGTGTGTACAGCGGCATAAACGCAGCAGTGATAGGATTGGTGAGGATCGGTGAGCAAATGCAGACACTTTGAAGTCATATTGCATGGTACCCATTCCATGGGTCTCAACTCTCCAGGTTTAAGGGATTCTTCCTTCAGCTAAAACATGCATGTGGAACCCAGAGTATGATCCACCATGTGATTGGGAAACGTGTTCAAAGGTGTCTCAGTTTTCGTCCCCTGGTACTCGGGTTCAACATTCCAGACGCTTTACTAACACTCTCCCCACTTGGAGAGTCAGTGCCTTTAACCTCCTGTTTGGCCCAGTTTGCAATTTCTGCGGAAAATGAACAGGAATAGGGAGAACCAATGAGAGACTAGCTGGAGGTGTCTGCACGGGCAAATTTAACTCTCATTTCCCACCAGGAAGAGGAATTAACCAAAGGCTCAGCGTGCCATGCCGGAACCACACTAGGGCCTGAAGCAATCCTGCGGTGTTGCGGCCAGCTCACAAGAAAGCGAGTTGAAGAAAGGAGCTCAGGGGCACTGTCATTCACAAACCTGCACAGTTATAAATGACAGCTATCGTCCAAAAATATATTGAAGTAAGGCTGCCAAGAGGACTTGAAAGCGGGGCAGAATTGCAGGAAACCGATTTCAGGAGGTAGACTGGAATTGCATGTAAAGCATAGGAAAAGAGGCAGAACGTCCACAATGATGCACTTGGCCAAAAAGGGCGTATGCGTTTTTTCCTGAATATATTCAGGAAAAAACGCATACGCCCTTTTTGGCCAACCAAGCAAGCTTGCAAAGGAAATCTGCACTACAATGAAGTCTCACTGCCCCCCAGTCAAAAGGGCCATCTGTAAAAAATGTAAAATCCAGAAAGGCAGGACAGGCCATGGAGAACTGGGAGCCTTGTTATGCTGATGGGCGGGATGTAAATTGACAACAGCCACTCTGGAGAAGTGTATGGTGTTTCCTGAAACACCTACAAAACAAAGCAACAGAGCCTAGGGCACTTTCAATTATGGTCCTATAGCTTAGGGAAATTAAAATCAAAAAGACACAGCCACCCCAAAGTTTGGGACGGCTCTGTTTACAAGAACCTCGTTTACGGTACAAGTTCAATATCGCAGAAAGCGAAAAATGGATAAAGAAGTTGTGGTACTTACGTACAATGCAATATCACTCAGCAATGAAATCTATGTCATCAGGCCCGTAGCAGCATAATGAGTGGATTCAGGTACGATGATTCTAAGTGAAATAAGTCACACAGAAAAAGAAACATCATAAAATATCACTACTACACGGAATGTAAACTTGGCTACAAAGGAACTGAATTACAAAACACAGCAGGGTCTCAAATGTAGAAAACCAACTTATGCTTGCTTAAGGGGAAAGGTGAGTTGGGGTGCTGCATAAAACCAGAGATTGAAATTAGCACAGATACCGTTCCATAAGCCAAATATGTAATAGACAAGAGCTACTCCTTGCTCAACGAAGTGGACTCAACACCCCATATTAAACGCCTAAGAATATACCTGACTAGTAAGAATCTTAAAACCTATGGATTTATATGTCTCCGAAAGAGAATCAAGCGTGTGTACAGCGGCATAAACGCAGCAGTGATAGGATTGGTGAGGATCGGTGAGCAAATGCAGACACTTTGAAGTCATATTGCATGGTACCCATTCCATGGGTCTCAACTCTCCAGGTTTAAGGGATTCTTCCTTCAGCTAAAACATGCATGTGGAACCCAGAGTATGATCCACCATGTGATTGGGAAACGTGTTCAAAGGTGTCTCAGTTTTCGTCCCCTGGTACTCGGGTTCAACATTCCAGACGCTTTACTAACACTCTCCCCACTTGGAGAGTCAGTGCCTTTAACCTCCTGTTTGGCCCAGTTTGCAATTTCTGCGGAAAATGAACAGGAATAGGGAGAACCAATGAGAGACTAGCTGGAGGTGTCTGCACGGGTAAATTTAACTCTCATTTCCCACCAGGAAGAGGAATTAACCAAAGGCTCAGCGTGCCATGCCGGAACCACACTAGGGCCTGAAACAATCCTGCGATGTTGCGGCCAGCTCACAAGAAAGCGAGTTGAAGAAAGGAGCTCAGGGGCACTGTCATTCACAAACCTGCACAGTTATAAATGACAGCTATCGTCCAAAAATATATTGAAGTAAGGCTGCCAAGAGGACTTGAAAGCGGGGCAGAATTGCAGGAAACCGATTTCAGGAGGTAGACTGGAATTGCATGTAAAGCATAGGAAAAGAGGCAGAACGTCCACAATGATGCACTTGGCCAAAAAGGGCGTATGCGTTTTTTCCTGAATATATTCAGGAAAAAACGCATACGCCCTTTTTGGCCAACCAAGCAAGCTTGCAAAGGAAATCTGCACTACAATGAAGTCTCACTGCCCCCCGGTCAAAAGGGCCATCTGTAAAAAATGTAAAATCCAGAAAGGCAGGACAGGCCATGGAGAACTGGGAGCCTTGTTATGCTGATGGGCGGGATGTAAATTGACAACAGCCACTCTGGAGAAGTGTATGGTGTTTCCTGAAACACCTACAAAACAAAGCAACAGAGCCTAGGGCACTTCCACTTATGGTCCTATAGCTTAGGGAAATTAAAATCAAAAAGACACAGCCACCCCAAAGTTTGGGACGGCTCTGTTTACAAGAACCTCGTTTACGGTACAAGTTCAATATCGCAGAAAGCGAAAAATGGATAAAGAAGTTGTGGTACTTACGTACAATGCAATATCACTCAGCAATGAAATCTATGTCATCAGGCCCGTAACAGCATAATGAGTGGATTCAGGTACGATGATTCTAAGTGAAATAAGTCACACAGAAAAAGAAACATCATAAGATATCACTACTACACGGAATGTAAACTTGGCTACACAGGAAGTGAATTACAAAACAGAACAGGGTCTCAAATGTAGAAAACCAACTTATGCTTGCTTAAGGGGAAAGGTGAGTTGGGGTGCTGCATAAAACAAGAGATTGAAATTAGCACAGATACCGTTCCATAAGCCAAATATGTAATAGACAAGAGCTACTCCTTGCTCAACGAAGTGGACTCAACACCCCATATTAAACGCCTAAGAATATACCTGACTAGTAAGAATCTAAAAACCTATGGATTTATATGTCTCTGAAAGAGAATCAAGCGTGTGTACAGCGGCATAAACGCAGCAGTGATAGGATTGGTGAGGATCGGTGAGCAAATGCAGACCCTTTGAAGTCATATTGCATGGTACCCATTCCATGGGTCTCAACTCTCCAGGTTTAAGGGATTCTTCCTTCAGCTAAAACATGCATGTGGAACCCAGACTATGATCCACCGTGTGATTGGGAAACGTGTTCAAAGGTGTCTCAGTTTTCGTCCCCTGGTACTCGGGTTCAACATTCCAGACGCTTTACTAACACTCTCCCCACTTGGAGAGTCAGTGCCTTTAAACTCCTCTTTGGTCCAGTTTGCAATTTCTGCGGAAAATGAACAGGAATAGGGAGAACTAATGAGAGACTAGCTGGAGGTGTCTGGACGGGCAAATTTAACTCTCATTTCCCACCAGGAAGAGGAATTAACCAAAGGCTCAGCATGCCATGCCGGAACCACACTAGGGCCTGAAGCAATCGTGTGGTGTTGCGGCCAGCTCACAAGAAAGCGAGTTGAAGAAAGGAGCTCAGGGGCACTGTCATTCACAAACCTGCAGAGTTATAAATGACAGCTATCGTCCAAAAATATATTGAAGTAAGGCTGCCAAGAGGACTTGAAAGCGGGGCAGAATGGCAGGAAACCGATTTCAGGAGGTAGACTGGAATTGCATGTAAAGCATAGGAAAAGAGGCAGAACGTCCACAATGATGCACTTGGCCAAAAAGGGCGTATGCGTTTTTTCCTGAATATATTCAGGAAAAAACGCATACGCCCTTTTTGGCCAACCAAGCAAGCTTGCAAAGGAAATCTGCACTACAATGAAGTCTCACTGCCCCCCGGTCAAAAGGGCCATCTGAAAAAAGTGTAAAATCCAGAAAGGCAGGACAGGCCATGGAGAACTGGGAGCCTTGTTATGCTGATGGGCGGGATGTAAATTGCCAACAGCCACTCTGGAGAAGTGTATGGCGTTTCCTGAAACATCTACAAAACAAAGCAACAGAGCCTAGGGCACTTCCACTTACGGTCCTATAGCTTAGGGAAATTAAAATCAAAAAGACACAGCCACCCCAAAGTTTGGGACGGCTCTGTTTACAAGAACCTCCTTTACAGTACAAGTTCAATATCGCAGAAAGCGAAAAATGGATAAAGAAGTTGAGGTACTTACGTACAATGCAATATCACTCAGCAATGAAATCTATGTCATCAGGCCCGTAGCAGCATAATGAGTGGATTCAGGTACGATGATTCTAAGTGAAATAAGTCACACAGAAAAAGAAACATCATAAGATATCACTACTACACGGAATGTAAACTTGGCTACAAAGGAACTGAATTACAAAACAGAGCAGGGTCTCAAATGTAGAAAACCAACTTATGCTTGCTTAAGGGGAAAGGTGAGTTGGGGTGCTGCATAAAACAAGAGATTGAAATTAGCACAGATACCGTTCCATAAGCCAAATATGTAATAGACAAGAGCTACTCCTTGCTCAACGAAGTGGACTCAACACCCCATATTAAACGCCTAAGAATATACCTGACTAGTAAGAATCTAAAAACCTATGGATTTATATGTCTCTGAAAGAGAATCAAGCGTGTGTACAGCGGCATAAACGCAGCAGTGATAGGATTGGTGAGGATCGGTGAGCAAATGCAGACCCTTTGAAGTCATATTGCATGGTACCCATTCCATGGGTCTCAACTCTCCAGGTTTAAGGGATTCTTCCTTCAGCTAAAACATGCATGTGGAACCCAGAGTATGATCCACCGTGTGATTGGGAAACGTGTTCAAAGGTGTCTCAGTTTTCGTCCCCTGGTACTCGGGTGCAACATTCCAGACGCTTTACTAACACTCTCCCCACTTGGAGAGTCAGTGCCTTTAACCTCCTGTTTGGCCCAGTTTGCAATTTCTGCGGAAAATGAACAGGAATTGGGAGAACCAATGAGAGACTAGCTGGAGGTGTCTGGACGGGCAAATTTAACTCTCATTTCCCACCAGGAAGAGGAATTAACCAAAGGCTCAGCATGCCATGCCGGAAACACACTAGGGCCTGAAGCAATCGTGCGGTGTTGCGGCCAGCTCACAAGAAAGCGAGTTGAAGAAAGGAGCTCAGGGGCACTGTCATTCACACATCTGCAGAGTTATAAATGACAGCTATCGTCCAAAAATATATTGAAGTAAGGCTGCCAAGAGGACTTGAAAGCGGGGCAGAATTGCAGGAAACCGATTTCAAGAGGTAGACTGGAATTGCATGTAAAGCATAGGAAAAGAGGCAGAACGTCCACAATGATGCATTTGGCCAAAAAGGGCGTATGCGTTTTTTCCTGAATATATTCACGAAAAAACGCATACGCACTTTTTGGCCAACCAAGCAAGCTTGCAAAGGAAATCTGCACTACAATGCAGTCTCACTGCCCCCTGGTCAAAAGGGCCATCTGAATAAAGTGTAAAATCCAGAAAGGCAGGACAGGCCATGGAGAACTGGGAGCCTTGTTATGCTGATGGGCGGGATGTAAATTGCCAACAGCCACTCTGGAGAAGTGTATGGTGTTTCCTGAAACATCTACAAAACAAAGCAACAGAGCCTAGGGCACTTCCACTTATGGTCCTATAGCTTAGGGAAATTAAAATCAAAAAGACACAGCCACCCCAAAGTTTGGGACGGCTCTGTTTACAAGAACCTCGTTTATGGTACAAGTTCAATATCACAGAAAGCGAAAAATGGATAAAGAAGTTGTGGTACTTACGTACAATGCAATATCACTCAGCAATGAAATCTATGTCATCAGGCCCGTAGCAGCATAATGAGTGGATTCAGGTACAATGATTCTAAGTGAAATAAGTCACACAGAATAAGAAACATCATAAAATATCACTACTACACGGAATGTAAACTTGGCTACAAAGGAACTGAATTACAAAACACAGCAGGGTCTCAAATGTAGAAAACCAACTTATGCTTGCTTAAGGGGAAAGGTGAGTTGGGGTGCTGCATAAAACCAGAGATTGAAATTAGCACAGATACCGTTCCATAAGCCAAATATGTAATAGACAAGAGCTACTCCTTGCTCAACGAAGTGGACTCAACACCCCATATTAAACGCCTAAGAATATACCTGACTAGTAAGAATCTTAAAACCTATGGATTTATATGTCTCCGAAAGAGAATCAAGCGTGTGTACAGCGGCATAAACGCAGCAGTGATAGGATTGGTGAGGATCGGTGAGCAAATGCAGACACTTTGAAGTCATATTGCATGGTACCCATTCCATGGGTCTCAACTCTCCAGGTTTAAGGGATTCTTCCTTCAGCTAAAACATGCATGTGGAACCCAGAGTATGATCCACCATGTGATTGGGAAACGTGTTCAAAGGTGTCTCAGTTTTCGTCCCCTGGTACTCGGGTTCAACATTCCAGACGCTTTACTAACACTCTCCCCACTTGGAGAGTCAGTGCCTTTAACCTCCTGTTTGGCCCAGTTTGCAATTTCTGCGGAAAATGAACAGGAATAGGGAGAACCAATGAGAGACTAGCTGGAGGTGTCTGCACGGGCAAATTTAACTCTCATTTCCCACCAGGAAGAGGAATTAACCAAAGGCTCAGCGTGCCATGCCGGAACCACACTAGGGCCTGAAACAATCCTGCGGTGTTGCGGCCAGCTCACAAGAAAGCGAGTTGAAGAAAGGAGCTCAGGGGCACTGTCATTCACAAACCTGCACAGTTATAAATGACAGCTATCGTCCAAAAATATATTGAAGTAAGGCTGCCAAGAGGACTTGAAAGCGGGGCAGAATTGCAGGAAACCGATTTCAGGAGGTAGACTGGAATTGCATGTAAAGCATAGGAAAAGAGGCAGAACGTCCACAATGATGCACTTGGCCAAAAAGGGCGTATGCGTTTTTTCCTGAATATATTCAGGAAAAAACGCATACGCCCTTTTTGGCCAACCAAGCAAGCTTGCAAAGGAAATCTGCACTACAATGAAGTCTCACTGCCCCCCGGTCAAAAGGGCCATCTGTAAAAAATGTAAAATCCAGAAAGGCAGGACAGGCCATGGAGAACTGGGAGCCTTGTTATGCTGATGGGCGGGATGTAAATTGACAACAGCCACTCTGGAGAAGTGTATGGTGTTTCCTGAAACACCTACAAAACAAAGCAACAGAGCCTAGGGCACTTCCACTTATGGTCCTATAGCTTAGGGAAATTAAAATCAAAAAGACACAGCCACCCCAAAGTTTGGGACGGCTCTGTTTACAAGAACCTCGTTTACGGTACAAGTTCAATATCGCAGAAAGCGAAAAATGGATAAAGAAGTTGTGGTACTTACGTACAATGCAATATCACTCAGCAATGAAATCTATGTCATCAGGCCCGTAACAGCATAATGAGTGGATTCAGGTACGATGATTCTAAGTGAAATAAGTCACACAGAAAAAGAAACATCATAAGATATCACTACTACACGGAATGTAAACTTGGCTACACAGGAACTGAATTACAAAACAGAACAGGGTCTCAAATGTAGAAAACCAACTTATGCTTGCTTAAGGGGAAAGGTGAGTTGGGGTGCTGCATAAAACAAGAGATTGAAATTAGCACAGATACCGTTCCATAAGCCAAATATGTAATAGACAAGAGCTACTCCTTGCTCAACGAAGTGGACTCAACACCCCATATTAAACGCCTAAGAATATACCTGACTAGTAAGAATCTAAAAACCTATGGATTTATATGTCTCTGAAAGAGAATCAAGCGTGTGTACAGCGGCATAAACGCAGCAGTGATAGGATTGGTGAGGATCGGTGAGCAAATGCAGACCCTTTGAAGTCATATTGCATGGTACCCATTCCATGGGTCTCAACTCTCCAGGTTTAAGGGATTCTTCCTTCAGCTAAAACATGCATGTGGAACCCAGACTATGATCCACCGTGTGATCGGGAAACGTGTTCAAAGGTGTCTCAGTTTTCGGCCCCTGGTACTCGGGTTCAACATTCCAGACGCTTTACTAACACTCTCCCCACTTGGAGAGTCAGTGCCTTTAAACTCCTCTTTGGTCCAGTTTGCAATTTCTGCGGAAAATGAACAGGAATAGGGAGAACTAATGAGAGACTAGCTGGAGGTGTCTGGACGGGCAAATTTAACTCTCATTTCCCACCAGGAAGAGGAATTAACCAAAGGCTCAGCGTGCCATGCCGGAACCACACTAGGGCCTGAAGCAATCGTGCGGTGTTGCGGCCAGCTCACAAGAAAGCGAGTTGAAGAAAGGAGCTCAGGGGCACTGTCATTCACACATCTGCAGAGTTATAAATGACAGCTATCGTCCAAAAATATATTGAAGTAAGGCTGCCAAGAGGACTTGAAAGCGGGGCAGAATTGCAGGAAACCGATTTCAGGAGGTAGACTGGAATTGCATGTAAAGCATAGGAAAAGAGGCAGAACGTCCACAATGATGCACTTGGTCAAAAAGGGCGTATGCGTTTTTTCCTGAATATATTCAGGAAAAAACGCATACGCCCTTTTTGGCCAACCAAGCAAGCTTGCAAAGGAAATCTGCACTACAATGAAGTCTCACTGCCCCCCGGTCAAAAGGGCCATCTGTAAAAAATGTAAAATCCAGAAAGGCAGGACAGGCCATGGAGAACTGGGAGCCTTGTTATGCTGATGGGCGGGATGTAAATTGCCAACAGCCACTCTGGAGAAGTGTATGGTGTTTCCTGAAACATCTACAAAACAAAGCAACAGAGCCTAGGGCACTTCCACTTATGGTCCTATAGCTTAGGGAAATTAAAATCAAAAAGACACAGCCACCCCAAAGTTTGGGACGGCTCTGTTTACAAGAACCTCATTTACGGTACAAGTTCAATATCGCAGAAAGCGAAAAATGGATAAAGAAGTTGTGGTACTTACGTACAATGCAATATCACTCAGCAATGAAATCTATGTCATCAGGCCCGTAGCAGCATAATGAGTGGATTCAGGTACGATGATTCTAAGTGAAATAAGTCACACAGAAAAAGAAACATCATAAGATATCACTACTACATGGAATGTAAACTTGGCTACAAAGGAACTGAATTACAAAACAGAGCAGGGTCTCAAATGTAGAAAACCAACTTATGCTTGCTTAAGGGGAAAGGTGAGTTGGGGTGCTGCATAAAACCAGAGATTGAAATTAGCACAGATACCGTTCCATAAGCCAAATATGTAATAGACAAGAGCTACTCCTTGCTCAACGAAGTGGACTCAACACCCCATATTAAACGCCTAAGAATATACCTGACTAGTAAGAATCTTAAAACCTATGGATTTATATGTCTCCGAAAGAGAATCAAGCGTGTGTACAGCGGCATAAACGCAGCAGTGATAGGATTGGTGAGGATCGGTGAGCAAATGCAGACACTTTGAAGTCATATTGCATGGTACCCATTCCATGGGTCTCAACTCTCCAGGTTTAAGGGATTCTTCCTTCAGCTAAAACATGCATGTGGAACCCAGAGTATGATCCACCATGTGATTGGGAAACGTGTTCAAAGGTGTCTCAGTTTTCGTCCCCTGGTACTCGGGTTCAACATTCCAGACGCTTTACTAACACTCTCCCCACTTGGAGAGTCAGTGCCTTTAACCTCCTGTTTGGCCCAGTTTGCAATTTCTGCGGAAAATGAACAGGAATTGGGAGAACCAATGAGAGACTAGCTGGAGGTGTCTGCACGGGCAAATTTAACTCTCATTTCCCACCAGGAAGAGGAATTAACCAAAGGCTCAGCGTGCCATGCCGGAACCACACTAGGGCCTGAAACAATCCTGCGGTGTTGCGGCCAGCTCACAAGAAAGCGAGTTGAAGAAAGGAGCTCAGGGGCACTGTCATTCACAAACCTGCACAGTTATAAATGACAGCTATCGTCCAAAAATATATTGAAGTAAGGCTGCCAAGAGGACTTGAAAGCGGGGCAGAATTGCAGGAAACCGATTTCAGGAGGTAGACTGGAATTGCATGTAAAGCATAGGAAAAGAGGCAGAACGTCCACAATGATGCACTTGGCCAAAAAGGGCGTATGCGTTTTTTCCTGAATATATTCAGGAAAAAACGCATACGCCCTTTTTGGGCAACCAAGCAAGCTTGCAAAGGAAATCTGCACTACAATGAAGTCTCACTGCCCCCCGGTCAAAAGGGCCATCTGTAAAAAATGTAAAATCCAGAAAGGCAGGACAGGCCATGGAGAACTGGGAGCCTTGTTATGCTGATGGGCGGGATGTAAATTGACAACAGCCACTCTGGAGAAGTGTATGGTGTTTCCTGAAACACCTACAAAACAAAGCAACAGAGCCTAGGGCACTTTCAATTATGGTCCTATAGCTTAGGGAAATTAAAATCAAAAAGACACAGCCACCCCAAAGTTTGGGACGGCTCTGTTTACAAGAACCTCGTTTACGGTACAAGTTCAATATCGCAGAAAGCGAAAAATGGATAAAGAAGTTGTGGTACTTACGTACAATGCAATATCACTCAGCAATGAAATCTATGTCATCAGGCCCGTAACAGCATAATGAGTGGATTCAGGTACGATGATTCTAAGTGAAATAAGTCACACAGAAAAAGAAACATCATAAGATATCACTACTACACGGAATGTAAACTTGGCTACACAGGAACTGAATTACAAAACAGAACAGGGTCTCAAATGTAGAAAACCAACTTATGCTTGCTTAAGGGGAAAGGTGAGTTGGGGTGCTGCATAAAACAAGAGATTGAAATTAGCACAGATACCGTTCCATAAGCCAAATATGTAATAGACAAGAGCTACTCCTTGCTCAACGAAGTGGACTCAACACCCCATATTAAACGCCTAAGAATATACCTGACTAGTAAGAATCTAAAAACCTATGGATTTATATGTCTCTGAAAGAGAATCAAGCGTGTGTACAGCGGCATAAACGCAGCAGTGATAGGATTGGTGAGGATCGGTGAGCAAATGCAGACCTTTTGAAGTCATATTGCATGGTACCCATTCCATGGGTCTCAACTCTCCAGGTTTAAGGGATTCTTCCTTCAGCTAAAACATGCATGTGGAACCCAGACTATGATCCACCGTGTGATCGGGAAACGTGTTCAAAGGTGTCTCAGTTTTCGGCCCCTGGTACTCGGGTTCAACATTCCAGACGCTTTACTAACACTCTCCCCACTTGGAGAGTCAGTGCCTTTAAACTCCTCTTTGGTCCAGTTTGCAATTTCTGCGGAAAATGAACAGGAATAGGGAGAACTAATGAGAGACTAGCTGGAGGTGTCTGGACGGGCAAATTTAACTCTCATTTCCCACCAGGAAGAGGAATTAACCAAAGGCTCAGCGTGCCATGCCGGAACCACACTAGGGCCTGAAGCAATCGTGCGGTGTTGCGGCCAGCTCACAAGAAAGCGAGTTGAAGAAAGGAGCTCAGGGGCACTGTCATTCACACATCTGCAGAGTTATAAATGACAGCTATCGTCCAAAAATATATTGAAGTAAGGCTGCCAAGAGGACTTGAAAGCGGGGCAGAATTGCAGGAAACCGATTTCAGGAGGTAGACTGGAATTGCATGTAAAGCATAGGAAAAGAGGCAGAACGTCCACAATGATGCACTTGGTCAAAAAGGGCGTATGCGTTTTTTCCTGAATATATTCAGGAAAAAACGCATACGCCCTTTTTGGCCAACCAAGCAAGCTTGCAAAGGAAATCTGCACTACAATGAAGTCTCACTGCCCCCCGGTCAAAAGGGCCATCTGTAAAAAATGTAAAATCCAGAAAGGCAGGACAGGCCATGGAGAACTGGGAGCCTTGTTATGCTGATGGGCGGGATGTAAATTGCCAACAGCCACTCTGGAGAAGTGTATGGTGTTTCCTGAAACATCTACAAAACAAAGCAACAGAGCCTAGGGCACTTCCACTTATGGTCCTATAGCTTAGGGAAATTAAAATCAAAAAGACAGAGCCACCCCAAAGTTTGGGACGGCTCTGTTTACAAGAACCTCATTTACGGTACAAGTTCAATATCGCAGAAAGCGAAAAATGGATAAAGAAGTTGTGGTACTTACGTACAATGCAATATCACTCAGCAATGAAATCTATGTCATCAGGCCCGTAGCAGCATAATGAGTGGATTCAGGTACGATGATTCTAAGTGAAATAAGTCACACAGAAAAAGAAACATCATAAGATATCACTACTACACGGAATGTAAACTTGGCTACACAGGAACTGAATTACAAAACAGAACAGGGTCTCAAATGTAGAAAACCAACTTATGCTTGCTTAAGGGGAAAGGTGAGTTGGGGTGCTGCATAAAACAAGAGATTGAAATTAGCACAGATACCGTTCCATAAGCCAAATATGTAATAGACAAGAGCTACTCCTTGCTCAACGAAGTGGACTCAACACCCCATATTAAACGCCTAAGAATATACCTGACTAGTAAGAATCTTAAAACCTATGGATTTATATGTCTCCGAAAGAGAATCAAGCGTGTGTACAGCGGCATAAACGCAGCAGTGATAGGATTGGTGAGGATCGGTGAGCAAATGCAGACACTTTGAAGTCATATTGCATGGTACCCATTCCATGGGTCTCAACTCTCCAGGTTTAAGGGATTCTTCCTTCAGCTAAAACATGCATGTGGAACCCAGAGTATGATCCACCATGTGATTGGGAAACGTGTTCAAAGGTGTCTCAGTTTTCGTCCCCTGGTACTCGGGTTCAACATTCCAGACGCTTTACTAACACTCTCCCCACTTGGAGAGTCAGTGCCTTTAACCTCCTGTTTGGCCCAGTTTGCAATTTCTGCGGAAAATGAACAGGAATAGGGAGAACCAATGAGAGACTAGCTGGAGGTGTCTGCACGGGCAAATTTAACTCTCATTTCCCACCAGGAAGAGGAATTAACCAAAGGCTCAGCGTGCCATGCCGGAACCACACTAGGGCCTGAAGCAATCCTGCGGTGTTGCGGCCAGCTCACAAGAAAGCGAGTTGAAGAAAGGAGCTCAGGGGCACTGTCATTCACAAACCTGCACAGTTATAAATGACAGCTATCGTCCAAAAATATATTGAAGTAAGGCTGCCAAGAGGACTTGAAAGCGGGGCAGAATTGCAGGAAACCGATTTCAGGAGGTAGACTGGAATTGCATGTAAAGCATAGGAAAAGAGGCAGAACGTCCACAATGATGCACTTGGCCAAAAAGGGCGTATGCGTTTTTTCCTGAATATATTCAGGAAAAAACGCATACGCCCTTTTTGGCCAACCAAGCAAGCTTGCAAAGGAAATCTGCACTACAATGAAGTCTCACTGCCCCCCAGTCAAAAGGGCCATCTGTAAAAAATGTAAAATCCAGAAAGGCAGGACAGGCCATGGAGAACTGGGAGCCTTGTTATGCTGATGGGCGGGATGTAAATTGACAACAGCCACTCTGGAGAAGTGTATGGTGTTTCCTGAAACACCTACAAAACAAAGCAACAGAGCCTAGGGCACTTTCAATTATGGTCCTATAGCTTAGGGAAATTAAAATCAAAAAGACACAGCCACCCCAAAGTTTGGGACGGCTCTGTTTACAAGAACCTCGTTTACGGTACAAGTTCAATATCGCAGAAAGCGAAAAATGGATAAAGAAGTTGTGGTACTTACGTACAATGCAATATCACTCAGCAATGAAATCTATGTCATCAGGCCCGTAACAGCATAATGAGTGGATTCAGGTACGATGATTCTAAGTGAAATAAGTCACACCTAAAAAGAAACATCATAAGATATCACTACTACACGGAATGTAAACTTGGCTACACAGGAACTGAATTACAAAACAGAACAGGGTCTCAAATGTAGAAAACCAACTTATGCTTGCTTAAGGGGAAAGGTGAGTTGGGGTGCTGCATAAAACAAGAGATTGAAATTAGCACAGATACCGTTCCATAAGCCAAATATGTAATAGACAAGAGCTACTCCTTGCTCAACGAAGTGGACTCAACACCCCATATTAAACGCCTAAGAATATACCTGACTAGTAAGAATCTAAAAACCTATGGATTTATATGTCTCTGAAAGAGAATCAAGCGTGTGTACAGCGGCATAAACGCAGCAGTGATAGGATTGGTGAGGATCGGTGAGCAAATGCAGACCCTTTGAAGTCATATTGCATGGTACCCATTCCATGGGTCTCAACTCTCCAGGTTTAAGGGATTCTTCCTTCAGCTAAAACATGCATGTGGAACCCAGACTATGATCCACCGTGTGATCGGGAAACGTGTTCAAAGGTGTCTCAGTTTTCGGCCCCTGGTACTCGGGTTCAACATTCCAGATGCTTTACTAACACTCTCCCCACTTGGAGAGTCAGTGCCTTTAAACTCCTCTTTGGTCCAGTTTGCAATTTCTGCGGAAAATGAACAGGAATAGGGAGAACTAATGAGAGACTAGCTGGAGGTTTCTGGACGGGCAAATTTAACTCTCATTTCCCACCAGGAAGAGGAATTAACCAAAGGCTCAGCGTGCCATGCCGGAACCACACTAGGGCCTGAAGCAATCGTGCGGTGTTGCGGCCAGCTCACAAGAAAGCGAGTTGAAGAAAGGAGCTCAGGGGCACTGTCATTCACACATCTGCAGAGTTATAAATGACAGCTATCGTCCAAAAATATATTGAAGTAAGGCTGCCAAGAGGACTTGAAAGCGGGGCAGAATTGCAGGAAACCGATTTCAGGAGGTAGACTGGAATTGCATGTAAAGCATAGGAAAAGAGGCAGAACGTCCACAATGATGCACTTGGTCAAAAAGGGCGTATGCGTTTTTTCCTGAATATATTCAGGAAAAAACGCATACGCCCTTTTTGGCCAACCAAGCAAGCTTGCAAAGGAAATCTGCACTACAATGAAGTCTCACTGCCCCCCGGTCAAAAGGGCCATCTGTAAAAAATGTAAAATCCAGAAAGGCAGGACAGGCCATGGAGAACTGGGAGCCTTGTTATGCTGATGGGCGGGATGTAAATTGCCAACAGCCACTCTGGAGAAGTGTATGGTGTTTCCTGAAACATCTACAAAACAAAGCAACAGAGCCTAGGGCACTTCCACTTATGGTCCTATAGCTTAGGGAAATTAAAATCAAAAAGACACAGCCACCCCAAAGTTTGGGACGGCTCTGTTTACAAGAACCTCATTTACGGTACAAGTTCAATATCGCAGAAAGCGAAAAATGGATAAAGAAGTTGTGGTACTTACGTACAATGCAATATCACTCAGCAATGAAATCTATGTCATCAGGCCCGTAGCAGCATAATGAGTGGATTCAGGTACGATGATTCTAAGTGAAATAAGTCACACAGAAAAAGAAACATCATAAGATATCACTACTACACGGAATGTAAACTTGGCTACACAGGAACTGAATTACAAAACAGAACAGGGTCTCAAATGTAGAAAACCAACTTATGCTTGCTTAAGGGGAAAGGTGAGTTGGGGTGCTGCATAAAACAAGAGATTGAAATTAGCACAGATACCGTTCCATAAGCCAAATATGTAATAGACAAGAGCTACTCCTTGCTCAACGAAGTGGACTCAACACCCCATATTAAACGCCTAAGAATATACCTGACTAGTAAGAATCTTAAAACCTATGGATTTATATGTCTCCGAAAGAGAATCAAGCGTGTGTACAGCGGCATAAACGCAGCAGTGATAGGATTGGTGAGGATCGGTGAGCAAATGCAGACACTTTGAAGTCATATTGCATGGTACCCATTCCATGGGTCTCAACTCTCCAGGTTTAAGGGATTCTTCCTTCAGCTAAAACATGCATGTGGAACCCAGAGTATGATCCACCATGTGATTGGGAAACGTGTTCAAAGGTGTCTCAGTTTTCGTCCCCTGGTACTCGGGTTCAACATTCCAGACGCTTTACTAACACTCTCCCCACTTGGAGAGTCAGTGCCTTTAACCTCCTGTTTGGCCCAGTTTGCAATTTCTGCGGAAAATGAACAGGAATAGGGAGAACCAATGAGAGACTAGCTGGAGGTGTCTGCACGGGCAAATTTAACTCTCATTTCCCACCAGGAAGAGGAATTAACCAAAGGCTCAGCGTGCCATGCCGGAACCACACTAGGGCCTGAAACAATCCTGCGGTGTTGCGGCCAGCTCACAAGAAAGCGAGTTGAAGAAAGGAGCTCAGGGGCACTGTCATTCACAAACCTGCACAGTTATAAATGACAGCTATCGTCCAAAAATATATTGAAGTAATGCTGCCAAGAGGACTTGAAAGCGGGGCAGAATTGCAGGAAACCGATTTCAGGAGGTAGACTGGAATTGCATGTAAAGCATAGGAAAAGAGGCAGAACGTCCACAATGATGCACTTGGCCAAAAAGGGCGTATGCGTTTTTTCCTGAATATATTCAGGAAAAAACGCATATGCCCTTTTTGGCCAACCAAGCAAGCTTGCAAAGGAAATCTGCACTACAATGAAGTCTCACTGCCCCCCGGTCAAAAGGGCCATCTGTAAAAAATGTAAAATCCAGAAAGGCAGGACAGGCCATGGAGAACTGGGAGCCTTGTTATGCTGATGGGCGGGATGTAAATTGACAACAGCCACTCTGGAGAAGTGTATGGTGTTTCCTGAAACACCTACAAAACAAAGCAACAGAGCCTAGGGCACTTTCAATTATGGTCCTATAGCTTAGGGAAATTAAAATCAAAAAGACACAGCCACCCCAAAGTTTGGGACGGCTCTGTTTACAAGAACCTCGTTTACGGTACAAGTTCAATATCGCAGAAAGCGAAAAATGGATAAAGAAGTTGTGGTACTTACGTACAATGCAATATCACTCAGCAATGAAATCTATGTCATCAGGCCCGTAACAGCATAATGAGTGGATTCAGGTACGATGATTCTAAGTGAAATAAGTCACACAGAAAAAGAAACATCATAAGATATCACTACTACACGGAATGTAAACTTGGCTACACAGGAACTGAATTACAAAACAGAACAGGGTCTCAAATGTAGAAAACCAACTTATGCTTGCTTAAGGGGAAAGGTGAGTTGGGGTGCTGCATAAAACAAGAGATTGAAATTAGCACAGATACCGTTCCATAAGCCAAATATGTAATAGACAAGAGCTACTCCTTGCTCAACGAAGTGGACTCAACACCCCATATTAAACGCCTAAGAATATACCTGACTAGTAAGAATCTAAAAACCTATGGATTTATATGTCTCTGAAAGAGAATCAAGCGTGTGTACAGCGGCATAAACGCAGCAGTGATAGGATTGGTGAGGATCGGTGAGCAAATGCAGACCCTTTGAAGTCATATTGCATGGTACCCATTCCATGGGTCTCAACTCTCCAGGTTTAAGGGATTCTTCCTTCAGCTAAAACATGCATGTGGAACCCAGACTATGATCCACCGTGTGATCGGGAAACGTGTTCAAAGGTGTCTCAGTTTTCGGCCCCTGGTACTCGGGTTCAACATTCCAGACGCTTTACTAACACTCTCCCCACTTGGAGAGTCAGTGCCTTTAAACTCCTCTTTGGTCCAGTTTGCAATTTCTGCGGAAAATGAACAGGAATAGGGAGAACTAATGAGAGACTAGCTGGAGGTGTCTGGACGGGCAAATTTAACTCTCATTTCCCACCAGGAAGAGGAATTAACCAAAGGCTCAGCGTGCCATGCCGGAACCACACTAGGGCCTGAAGCAATCGTGCGGTGTTGCGGCCAGCTCACAAGAAAGCGAGTTGAAGAAAGGAGCTCAGGGGCACTGTCATTCACACATCTGCAGAGTTATAAATGACAGCTATCGTCCAAAAATATATTGAAGTAAGGCTGCCAAGAGGACTTGAAAGCGGGGCAGAATTGCAGGAAACCGATTTCAGGAGGTAGACTGGAATTGCATGTAAAGCATAGGAAAAGAGGCAGAACGTCCACAATGATGCACTTGGTCAAAAAGGGCGTATGCGTTTTTTCCTGAATATATTCAGGAAAAAACGCATACGCCCTTTTTGGCCAACCAAGCAAGCTTGCAAAGGAAATCTGCACTACAATGAAGTCTCACTGCCCCCCGGTCAAAAGGGCCATCTGTAAAAAATGTAAAATCCAGAAAGGCAGGACAGGCCATGGAGAACTGGGAGCCTTGTTATGCTGATGGGCGGGATGTAAATTGCCAACAGCCACTCTGGAGAAGTGTATGGTGTTTCCTGAAACATCTAAAAAACAAAGCAACAGAGCCTAGGGCACTTCCGCTTATGGTCCTATAGCTTAGGGAAATTAAAATCAAAAAGACACAGCCACCCCAAAGTTTGGGACGGCTCTGTTTACAAGAACCTCATTTACGGTACAAGTTCAATATCGCAGAAAGCGAAAAATGGATAAAGAAGTTGTGGTACTTACGTACAATGCAATATCACTCAGCAATGAAATCTATGTCATCAGGCCCGTAGCAGCATAATGAGTGGATTCAGGTACGATGATTCTAAGTGAAATAAGTCACACAGAAAAAGAAACATCATAAGATATCACTACTACACGGAATGTAAACTTGGCTACACAGGAACTGAATTACAAAACAGAACAGGGTCTCAAATGTAGAAAACCAACTTATGCTTCCTTAAGGGGAAAGGTGAGTTGGGGTGCTGCATAAAACCAGAGATTGAAATTAGCACAGATACCGTTCCATAAGCCAAATATGTAATAGACAAGAGCTACACCTTGCTCAACGAAGGGGACTCAACACCCCATATTAAACGCCTAAGAATATACCTGACTAGTAAGAATCTTAAAACCTATGGATTTATATGTCTCCGAAAGAGAATCAAGCGTGTGTACAGCGGCATAAACGCAGCAGTGATAGGATTGGTGAGGATCGGTGAGCAAATGCAGACACTTTGAAGTCATATTGCATGGTACCCATTCCATGGGTCTCAACTCTCCAGGTTTAAGGGATTCTTCCTTCAGCTAAAACATGCATGTGGAACCCAGAGTATGATCCACCATGTGATTGGGAAACGTGTTCAAAGGTGTCTCAGTTTTCGTCCCCTGGTACTCGGGTTCAACATTCCAGACGCTTTACTAACACTCTCCCCACTTGGAGAGTCAGTGCCTTTAACCTCCTGTTTGGCCCAGTTTGCAATTTCTGCGGAAAATGAACAGGAATAGGGAGAACCAATGAGAGACTAGCTGGAGGTGTCTGCACGGGCAAATTTAACTCTCATTTCCCACCAGGAAGAGGAATTAACCAAAGGCTCAGCGTGCCATGCCGGAACCACACTAGGGCCTGAAACAATCCTGCGGTGTTGCGGCCAGCTCACAAGAAAGCGAGTTGAAGAAAGGAGCTCAGGGGCACTGTCATTCACAAACCTGCACAGTTATAAATGACAGCTATCATCCAAAAATATATTGAAGTAAGGCTGCCAAGAGGACTTGAAAGTGGGGCAGAATTGCAGGAAACCGATTTCAGGAGGTAGACTGGAATTGCATGTAAAGCATAGGAAAAGAGGCAGAACGTCCACAATGATGCACTTGGCCAAAAAGGGCGTATGCGTTTTTTCCTGAATATATTCAGGAAAAAACGCATACGCCCTTTTTGGCCAACCAAGCAAGCTTGCAAAGGAAATCTGCACTACAATGAAGTCTCACTGCCCCCCGGTCAAAAGGGCCATCTGTAAAAAATGTAAAATCCAGAAAGGCAGGACAGGCCATGGAGAACTGGGAGCCTTGTTATGCTGATGGGCGGGATGTAAATTGACAACAGCCACTCTGGAGAAGTGTATGGTGTTTCCTGAAACACCTACAAAACAAAGCAACAGAGCCTAGGGCACTTCCACTTATGGTCCTATAGCTTAGGGAAATTAAAATCAAAAAGACACAGCCACCCCAAAGTTTGGGACGGCTCTGTTTACAAGAACCTCGTTTACGGTACAAGTTCAATATCGCAGAAAGCGAAAAATGGATAAAGAAGTTGTGGTACTTACGTACAATGCAATATCACTCAGCAATGAAATCTATGTCATCAGGCCCGTAACAGCATAATGAGTGGATTCAGGTACGATGATTCTAAGTGAAATAAGTCACACAGAAAAAGAAACATCATAAGATATCACTACTACACGGAATGTAAACTTGGCTACACAGGAACTGAATTACAAAACAGAACAGGGTCTCAAATGTAGAAAATCAACTTATGCTTGCTTAAGGGGAAAGGTGAGTTGGGTTGCTGCATAAAACCAGAGATTGAAATTAGCACAGATATCGTTCCATAAGCCAAATATGTAATAGACAAGAGCTACTCCTTGCTCAACGAAGTGGACTCAACACCCCATATTAAACGCCTAAGAATATACCTGACTAGTAAGAATCTTAAAACCTATGGATTTATATGTCTCCGAAGGAGAATCAAGCGTGTGTACAGTGGCATAAACACAGCAGTGATAGGATTGGTGAGGATCGGTGAGCAAATGCAGACCGTTTGAAGTCATATTGCATGGTACCCATTACATGGGTCTCAACTCTCCAGGTTTAAGGGATTCTTCCTTCAGCTAAAACATGCATGTGGAACCCAGAGTATGACCCACCGTGTGATCGGGAAACGTGTTCAAAGGTGTCTCAGTTTTCGTCCCCTGGTACTAGGGTGCAACATTCCAGACGCTTTACTAACACTCTCCCCACTTGGAGAGTCAGTGCCTTTAACCTCCTGTTTGGCCCAGTTTGCAATTTCTGCGGAAAATGAACAGGAATAGGGAGAACCAATGAGAGACTAGCTGGAGGTGTCTGGACGGGCAAATTTAACTCTCATTTCCCACCAGGAAGAGGAATTAACCAAAGGCTCAGCGTGCCATGCCGGAACCACACTAGGGCCTGAAACAATCCTGCGGTGTTGCGGCCAGCTCACAAGAAAGCGAGTTGAAGAAAGGAGCTCAGGGTCACTGTCATTCACAAACCTGCAGAGTTATAAATGACAGCTATCGTCCAAAAATATATTGAAGTAAGGCTGCCAAGAGGACTTGAAAGCGGGGCAGAATGGCAGGAAACCGATTTCAGGAGGTAGACTGGAATTGCATGTAAAGCATAGGAAAAGAGGCAGAACGTCCACAATGATGCACTTGGCCAAAAAGTGCGTATGCGTTTTTTCCTGAATATATTCAGGAAAAAACGCATACGCCCTTTTTGGCCAACCAAGCAAGCTTGCAAAGGAAATCTGCACTACAATGAAGTCTCACTGCCCCCCGGTCAAAAGGGCCATCTGAAAAAAAATGTAAAATCCAGAAATGCAGGACAGGCCATGGAGAACTGGGAGCCTTGTTATGCTGATGGGCGGGATGTAAATTGCCAACAGCCACTCTGGAGAAGTGTATGGTGTTTCCTGAAACATCTAAAAAACAAAGCAACAGAGCCTAGGGCACTTCCACTTATGGTCCTATAGCTTAGGGAAATTAAAATCTAAAAGACACAGCCACCCCAAAGTTTGGGACGGCTCTGTTTACAAGAACCTCATTTACGGTACAAGTTCAATATCGTAGAAAGCGAAAAATGGATAAAGTAGTTGTGGTACTTACGTACAATGCAATATCACTCAGCAATGAAATCTATGTCATCAGGCCCGTAGCAGCATAATGAGTGGATTCAGGTACGATGATTCTAAGTGAAATAAGTCACACAGAAAAAGGAACATCATAAGATATCAATACTACACGGAATGTAAACTTGGCTACACATGAACTGAATTACAAAACAGAGCAGGGTCTCAAATGTAGAAAACCAACTTATGCTTCCTTAAGGGGAAAGGTGAGTTGGGGTGCTGCATAAAACCAGAGATTGAAATTAGCACAGATACCGTTCCATAAGCCAAATATGTAATAGACAAGAGCTACTCCTTGCTCAACGAAGGGGACTCAACACCCCATATTAAACGCCTAAGAATATACCTGACTAGTAAGAATCTTAAAACCTATGGATTTATATGTCTCCGAAAGAGAATCAAGCGTGTGTACAGCGGCATAAACGCAGCAGTGATAGGATTGGTGAGGATCGGTGAGCAAATGCAGACCCTTTGAAGTCATATTGCATGGTACCCATTCCATGGGTCTCAACTCTCCAGGTTTAAAGGATTCTTCCTTCAGCTAAAACATGCATGTGGAACCCAGAGTATGATCCACGTGTGATCAGGAAACGTGTTCAAATGTGACTCAGTTTTCGTCCCCCGGTACTCGGGTGCAACATTCCAGACGCTTTACTAACACTCTCCCCACTTGGAGAGTCAGTGCCTTTAACCTCCTGTTTGGCCCAGTTTGCAATTTCTGCGGAAAATGAACAGGAATAGGGAGAACCAATGAGAGACTAGCTGGAGGTGTCTGCACGGGCAAATTTAACTCTCATTTCCCACCAGGAAGAGGAATTAACCAAAGGCTCAGCGTGCCATGCCGGAACCACACTAGGGCCTGAAGCAATCGTGCGGTGTCGCGGCCAGCTCACAAGAAAGCGAGTTGAAGAAAGGAGCTCAGGGGCACTGTCATTCACAAACCTGCAGAGTTATAAATTACAGCTATCGTCCAAAAATATATTGAAGTAAGGCTGCCAAGAGGACTTGAAAGCGGGGCAGAATTGCAGGAAACCGATTTCAGGAGGTAGACTGGAATTGCATGTAAAGCATAGGAAAAGAGGCAGAACGTCCACAATGATGCACTTGGCCAAAAAGGGCGTATGCGTTTTTTCCTGAATATATTCACGAAAAAACGCATACGCACTTTTTGGCCAACCAAGCAAGCTTGCAAAGGAAATCTGGACTACAATGCAGTCTCACGGCCCCCTGGTCAAAAGGGCCATCTGAAAAAAGTGTAAAATCCAGAAAGGCAGGACAGGCCATGGAGAACTGGGAGCCTTGTTATGCTGATGGGCGGGATGTAAATTGCCAACAGCCACTCTGGAGAAGTGTATCGTGTTTCCTGAAACATCTACAAAACAAAGCAACAGAGCCTAGGGCACTTCCACTTATGGTCCTATAGCTTAGGGAAATTAAAATCAAAAAGACACAGCCACCCCAAAGTTTGGGACGGCTCTGTTTACAAGAACCTCGTTTACGGTTCAAGTTCAATATCGCAGAAAGCGAAAAATGGATAAAGAAGTTGTGGTACTTACGTACAATGCAATATCACTCAGCAATGAAATCTATGTCATCAGGCCCGTAGCAGCATAATGAGTGGATTCAGGTACGATGATTCTAAGTGAAATAAGTCACACAGAAAAAGAAACATCATAAGATATCACTACTACACGGAATGTAAACTTGGATACACAGGAACTGAATTACAAAACAGAACAGGGTCTCAAATGTAGAAAATCAACTTATGCTTGCTTAAGGGGAAAGGTGAGTTGGGGTGCTGCATAAAACCAGAGATTGAAATTAGCACAGATACCGTTCCATAAGCCAAATATGTAATAGACAAGAGCTACTCCTTGCTCAACGAAGTGGACTCAACACCCCTTATTAAACGCCTAAGAATATACCTGACTAGTAAGAATCTTAAAACCTATGGATTTATATGTCTCCGAAGGAGAATCAAGCGTGTGTACAGTGGCATAAACACAGCAGTGATAGGATTGGTGAGGATCGGTGAGCAAATGCAGACCCTTTGAAGTCATATTGCATGGTACCCATTCCAAGGGTCTCAACTCTCCAGGTTTAAGGGATTCTTCCTTCAGCTAAAACATGCATGTGGAACCCAGAGTATGATCCACCGTGTGATCGGGAAACGTGTTCAAAGGTGTCTCAGTTTTCGTCCCCTGGTACTCGGGTGCAACATTCCAGACGCTTTACTAACACTCTCCCCACTTGGAGAGTCAGTGCCTTTAACCTCCTGTTTGTCCCAGTTTGCAATTTCTGCGGAAATTGAACAGGAATAGGGAGAACCAATGAGAGACTAGCTGGAGGTGTCTGCACGGGCAAATTTAACTCTCATTTCCCACCAGGAAGAGGAATTAACCAAAGGCTCAGCGTGCCATGCCGGAACCACACTAGGGCCTGAAACAATCCTGCGGTGTTGCGGCCAGCTCACAAGAAAGCGAGTTGAAGAAAGGAGCTCAGGGGCACTGTCATTCACAAACCTGCAGAGTTATAAATGACAGCTATCGTCCAAAAATATATTGAAGTAAGGCTGCCAAGAGGACTTGAAAGCGGGGCAGAATGGCAGGAAACCGATTTCAGGAGGTAGACTGGAATTGCATGTAAAGCATAGGAAAAGAGGCAGAACGTCCACAATGATGCACTTGGCCAAAAAGTGCGTATGCGTTTTTTCCTGAATATATTCAGGAAAAAACGCATACGCCCTTTTTGGCCAACCAAGCAAGCTTGCAAAGGAAATCTGCACTACAATGAAGTCTCACTGCCCCCCGGTCAAAAGGGCCATCTGAAAAAAATGTAAAATCCATAAAGGCAGGACAGGCCATGGAGAACTGGGAGCCTTGTTATGCTGATGGGCGGGATGTAAATTGTCAACAGCCACTCTGGAGAAGTGTATGGTGTTTCCTGAAACATCTACAAAACAAAGCAACAGAGCCTAGGGCACTTCCACTTATGGTCCTATAGCTTAGGGAAATTAAAATCAAAAAGACACAGCCACCCCAAAGTTTGGGACGGCTCTGTTTACAAGAACCTCGTTTACGGTACAAGTTCAATATCGCAGAAAGCGAAAAATTGATAAAGAAGCTGTGGTACTTACGTACAATGCAATATCACTCAGCAATGAAATCTATGTCATCAGGCCCGTAGCAGCATAATGAGTGGATTCAGGTACGATGATTCTAAGTGAAATAAGTCACACAGAAAAAGAAACATCATAAGATATCACTACTACACGGAATGTAAACTTGGCTACACAGGAACTGAATTACAAAACAGAGCAGGGTCTCAAATGTAGAAAACCAACTTATGCTTGCTTAAGGGGAAAGGTGAGTTGGGGTGCTGCATAAAACCAGAGATTGAAATTAGCACAGATACCGCTCCATAAGCCAAATATGTAATAGACAAGAGCTACTCCTTGCTCAACGAAGTGGACTCAACACCCCATATTAAACGCCTAAAAATATACCTGACTAGTAAGAATCTTAAAACCTATGGATTTATATGTCTCCGAAAGAGAATCAAGCGTGTGTACAGCGGCATAAACGCAGCAGTGATAGGATTGGTGAGGATCGGTGAGCAAATGCAGACACTTTGAAGTCATATTGCATGGTACCCATTCCATGGGTCTCAACTCTCCAGTTTTAAGGGATTCTTCCTTCAGCTAAAACATGCATGTGGAACCCAGAGTATGATCCACCATGTGATTGGGAAACGTGTTCAAAGGTGTCTCAGTTTTCGTCCCCTGGTACTCGGGTGCAACATTCCAGACGCTTTACTAACACTCTCCCCACTTGGAGAGTCAGTGCCTTTAACCTCCTGTTTGGCCCAGTTTGCAATTTCTGCGGAAAATGAACAGGAATAGGGAGAACTAATGAGAGACTAGCTGGAGGTGTCTGGACGGGCAAATTTAACTCTCATTTCCCACCAGGAAGAGGAATTAACCAAAGGCTCAGCGTGCCGTGCCGGAACCACACTAGGGCCTGAAGCAATCGTGCGGTGTTGCGGCCAGCTCACAAGAAAGCGAGTTGAAGAAAGTAGCTCAGGGGCACTGTCATTCACAAACTTGCAGAGTTATCAATGACAGCTATCGTCCAAAAATATATTGAAGTAAGGCTGCCAAGAGGACTTGAAAGCGGTGCAGAATTGCAGGAAACCGATTACAGGAGGTAGACTGGAATTGCATGTAAAGCATAGGAAAAGAGGCAGAACGTCCACAATGATGCACTTGGCCAAAAAGGGCGTATGCGTTTTTTCCTGAATATATTCAGGAAAAAACGCATACGCCCTTTTTGGCCAACCAAGCAATCTTGCAAAGGAAATCTGCACTACAATGAAGTCTCACTGCCCCCCGGTCAAAAGGGCCATCTGAAAAAAGTGTAAAATCCAGAATGGCAGGACAGGCCATGGAGAACTGGGAGCCTTGTTATGCTGATGGGCGGGATGTAAATTGCCAACAGCCACTCTGGAGAAGTGTATGGTGTTTCCTGAAACATCTACAAAACAAAGCAACAGAGCCTAGGGCACTTCCACTTACGGTCCTATAGCTTAGGGAAATTAAAATCAAAAAGACACAGCCACCCCAAAGTTTGGGACGGCTCTGTTTACAAGAACCTCGTTTACGGTACAAGTTCAATATCACAGAAAGCTAAAAATGGATAAAGAAGTTGTGGTACTTACGTACAATGCAATATCACTCAGCAATGAAATCTATGAGATCAGGCCCATAGCAGCATAATGAGTGGATTCAGGTACGATGATTCTAAGTGAAATAAGTCACACAGAAAAAGAAACATCATAAGATATCACTACTACATGGAATGTAAACTTGGCTACACAGGAACTGAATTACAAAACAAAACAGGATCTCAAATGTAGAAAACCAACTTATGCTTGCTTAAGGTGAAAGGTGAGTTGGGGTGCTGCATAAAACCAGAGATTGAAATTAGCACAGATACCGTTCCATAAGCCAAATATGTAATAGACAAGAGCTACTCCTTGCTCAACGATGTGGACTCAACACCCCATATTAAACGCCTAAGAATATACCTGACTAGTAAGAATCTTAAAACCTATGGATTTATATGTCTCCGAAAGAGAATCAAGCGTGTGTACAGCGCCATAAACGCAGCAGTGATAGGATTGGTGAGGATCGGTGAGCAAATGCAGAAACTTTGAAGTCATATTGCATGGTACCCATTCCATGGGTCTCAAATCTCCAGGTTTAAGGGATTCATCCCTCAGCTAAAACATGCATGTGGAACCCAGACTATGATCCACCATGTGATTGGGAAACGTGTTCAAAGGTGTCTCAGTTTTCGTCCCCTGGTACTCGGATGCAACATTCCAGACGCTTTACTAACACTCTCCCCTCTTGGAGAGTCAGTGCCTTTAACCTCCTGTTTGGCCCAGTTTGCAATTTCTGCGGAAAATGAACAGGAATAGGGAGAACCAATGAGAGACTAGCTGGAGGTGTCTGGACGTCAAATTTAACTCTCATTTCCCACCAGGAAGAGGAATTAACCAAAGGCTCAGCGTGCCATGCCGGAACCACACTAGGGCCTGAAGCAATCGTGCGGTGTTGCGGCCAGCTCACAAGAAAGCGAGTTGAAGAAAGGAGCTCAGGGGCACTGTCATTCACAAACCTGCAGAGTTATAAATGACAGCTATCGTCCAAAAATATATTGAAGTAAGGCTGCCAAGAGGACTTGAAAGCGGGGCAGAATGGCAGGAAACCGATTTCAGGAGGTAGACTGGAATTGCATGTAAAGCATAGGAAAAGAGGCAGAACGTCCACAATGATGCACTTGGCCAAAAAGTGCGTATGCGTTTTTTCCTGAATATATTCAGGAAAAAACGCATACGCCCTTTTTGGGCAACCAAGCAAGCTTGCAAAGGAAATCTGCACTACAATGAAGTCTCACTGCCCCCCGGTCAAAAGGGCCATCTGTAAAAAATGTAAAATCCAGAAAGGCAGGACAGGCCATGGAGAACTGGGAGCCTTGTTATGCTGATGGGCGGGATGTAAATTGTCAACAGCCACTCTGGAGAAGTGTATGGTGTTTCTTGAAACATCTACAAAACAAAGCAACAGAGCCTAGGGCACTTCCACTTATGGTCCTATAGCTTAGGGAAATTAAAATCAAAAAGACACAGCCACCCCAAAGTTTGGGACGGCTCTGTTTACAAGAACCTCGTTTACGGTACAAGTTCAATATCGCAGAAAGCGAAAAATTGATAAAGAAGCTGTGGTACTTACGTACAATGCAATATCACTCAGCAATGAAATCTATGTCATCAGGCCCGTAGCAGCATAATGAGTGGATTCAGGTACGATGATTCTAAGTGAAATAAGTCACACAGAAAAAGAAACATCATAAGATATCACTACTACACGGAATGTAAACTTGGCTACACAGGAACTGAATTACAAAACAGAGCAGGGTCTCAAATGTAGAAAACCAACTTATGCTTGCTTAAGGGGAAAGGTGAGTTGGGGTGCTGCATAAAACCAGAGATTGAAATTAGCACAGATACCGCTCCATAAGCCAAATATGTAATAGACAAGAGCTACTCCTTGCTCAACGAAGTGGACTCAACACCCCATATTAAACGCCTAAAAATATACCTGACTAGTAAGAATCTTAAAACCTATGGATTTATATGTCTCCGAAAGAGAATCAAGCGTGTGTACAGCGGCATAAACGCAGCAGTGATAGGATTGGTGAGGATCGGTGAGCAAATGCAGACACTTTGAAGTCATATTGCATGGTACCCATTCCATGGGTCTCAACTCTCCAGTTTTAAGGGATTCTTCCTTCAGCTAAAACATGCATGTGGAACCCAGAGTATGATCCACCATGTGATTGGGAAACGTGTTCAAAGGTGTCTCAGTTTTCGTCCCCTGGTACTCGGGTGCAACATTCCAGACGCTTTACTAACACTCTCCCCACTTGGAGAGTCAGTGCCTTTAACCTCCTGTTTGGCCCAGTTTGCAATTTCTGCGGAAAATGAACAGGAATAGGGAGAACTAATGAGAGACTAGCTGGAGGTGTCTGGACGGGCAAATTTAACTCTCATTTCCCACCAGGAAGAGGAATTAACCAAAGGCTCAGCGTGCCGTGCCGGAACCACACTAGGGCCTGAAGCAATCCTGCGGTGTTGTGGTCAGCTCACAAGAAAGCGAGTTGAAGAAAGTAGCTCAGGGGCACTGTCATTCACAAACTTGCAGAGTTATCAATGACAGCTATCGTCCAAAAATATATTGAAGTAAGGCTGCCAAGAGGACTTGAAAGCGGTGCAGAATTGCAGGAAACCGATTACAGGAGGTAGACTGGAATTGCATGTAAAGCATAGGAAAAGAGGCAGAACGTCCACAATGATGCACTTGGCCAAAAAGGGCGTATGCGTTTTTTCCTGAATATATTCAGGAAAAAACGCATACGCCCTTTTTGGCCAACCAAGCAATCTTGCAAAGGAAATCTGCACTACAATGAAGTCTCACTGCCCCCCGGTCAAAAGGGCCATCTGAAAAAAGTGTAAAATCCAGAAAGGCAGGACAGGCCATGGAGAACTGGGAGCCTTGTTATGCTGATGGGCGGGATGTAAATTGCCAACAGCCACTCTGGAGAAGTGTATGGTGTTTCCTGAAACATCTACAAAACAAAGCAACAGAGCCTAGGGCACTTCCACTTACGGTCCTATAGCTTAGGGAAATTAAAATCAAAAAGACACAGCCACCCCAAAGTTTGGGACGGCTCTGTTTACAAGAACCTCGTTTACGGTACAAGTTCAATATCACAGAAAGCTAAAAATGGATAAAGAAGTTGTGGTACTTACGTACAATGCAATATCACTCAGCAATGAAATCTATGAGATCAGGCCCATAGCAGCATAATGAGTGGATTCAGGTACGATGATTCTAAGTGAAATAAGTCACACAGAAAAAGAAACATCATAAGATATCACTACTACATGGAATGTAAACTTGGCTACACAGGAACTGAATTACAAAACAAAACAGGATCTCAAATGTAGAAAACCAACTTATGCTTGCTTAAGGTGAAAGGTGAGTTGGGGTGCTGCATAAAACCAGAGATTGAAATTAGCACAGATACCGTTCCATAAGCCAAATATGTAATAGACAAGAGCTACTCCTTGCTCAACGATGTGGACTCAACACCCCATATTAAACGCCTAAGAATATACCTGACTAGTAAGAATCTTAAAACCTATGGATTTATATGTCTCCGAAAGAGAATCAAGCGTGTGTACAGCGCCATAAACGCAGCAGTGATAGGATTGGTGAGGATCGGTGAGCAAATGCAGAAACTTTGAAGTCATATTGCATGGTACCCATTCCATGGGTCTCAAATCTCCAGGTTTAAGGGATTCATCCCTCAGCTAAAACATGCATGTGGAACCCAGACTATGATCCACCATGTGATTGGGAAACGTGTTCAAAGGTGTCTCAGTTTTCGTCCCCTGGTACTCGGATGCAACATTCCAGACGCTTTACTAACACTCTCCCCTCTTGGAGAGTCAGTGCCTTTAACCTCCTGTTTGGCCCAGTTTGCAATTTCTGCGGAAAATGAACAGGAATAGGGAGAACCAATGAGAGACTAGCTGGAGGTGTCTGGACGTCAAATTTAACTCTCATTTCCCACCAGGAAGAGGAATTAACCAAAGGCTCAGCGTGCCATGCCGGAACCACACTAGGGCCTGAAGCAATCGTGCGGTGTTGCGGCCAGCTCACAAGAAAGCGAGTTGAAGAAAGGAGCTCAGGGGCACTGTCATTCACAAACCTGCAGAGTTATAAATGACAGCTATCGTCCAAAAATATATTGAAGTAAGGCTGCCAAGAGGACTTGAAAGCGGGGCAGAATGGCAGGAAACCGATTTCAGGAGGTAGACTGGAATTGCATGTAAAGCATAGGAAAAGAGGCAGAACGTCCACAATGATGCACTTGGCCAAAAAGTGCGTATGCGTTTTTTCCTGAATATATTCAGGAAAAAACGCATACGCCCTTTTTGGGCAACCAAGCAAGCTTGCAAAGGAAATCTGCACTACAATGAAGTCTCACTGCCCCCCGGTCAAAAGGGCCATCTGTAAAAAATGTAAAATCCAGAAAGGCAGGACAGGCCATGGAGAACTGGGAGCCTTGTTATGCTGATGGGCGGGATGTAAATTGTCAACAGCCACTCTGGAGAAGTGTATGGTGTTTCTTGAAACATCTACAAAACAAAGCAACAGAGCCTAGGGCACTTCCACTTATGGTCCTATAGCTTAGGGAAATTAAAATCAAAAAGACACAGCCACCCCAAAGTTTGGGACGGCTCTGTTTACAAGAACCTCGTTTACGGTACAAGTTCAATATCGCAGAAAGCGAAAAATTGATAAAGAAGCTGTGGTACTTACGTACAATGCAATATCACTCAGCAATGAAATCTATGTCATCAGGCCCGTAGCAGCATAATGAGTGGATTCAGGTACGATGATTCTAAGTGAAATAAGTCACACAGAAAAAGAAACATCATAAGATATCACTACTACACGGAATGTAAACTTGGCTACACAGGAACTGAATTACAAAACAGAGCAGGGTCTCAAATGTAGAAAACCAACTTATGCTTGCTTAAGGGGAAAGGTGAGTTGGGGTGCTGCATAAAACCAGAGATTGAAATTAGCACAGATACCGTTCCATAAGCCAAATATGTAATAGACAAGAGCTACTCCTTGCTCAACGAAGTGGACTCAACACCCCATATTAAACGCGTAAAAATATACCTGACTAGTAAGAATTTAAAACCTATGGATTTATATGTCTCCGAAAGAGAATCAAGCGTGTGTACAGCGGCATAAACGCAGCAGTGATAGGATTGGTGAGGATCGGTGAGCAAATGCAGACACTTTGAAGTCATATTGCATGGTACCCATTCCATGGGTCTCAACTCTCCAGTTTTAAGGGATTCTTCCTTCAGCTAAAACATGCATGTGGAACCCAGAGTATGATCCACCATGTGATTGGGAAACGTGTTCAAAGGTGTCTCAGTTTTCGTCCCCTGGTACTCGGGTGCAACATTCCAGACGCTTTACTAACACTCTCCCCACTTGGAGAGTCAGTGCCTTTAACCTCCTGTTTGGCCCAGTTTGCAATTTCTGCGGAAAATGAACAGGAATAGGGAGAACTAATGAGAGACTAGCTGGAGGTGTCTGGACGGGCAAATTTAACTCTCATTTCCCACCAGGAAGAGGAATTAACCAAAGGCTCAGCGTGCCGTGCCGGAACCACACTAGGGCCTGAAGCAATCCTGCGGTGTTGTGGTCAGCTCACAAGAAAGCGAGTTGAAGAAAGGAGCTCAGGGGCACTGTCATTCACAAACCTGCAGAGTTATAAATGACAGCTATCGTCCAAAAATATATTGAAGTAAGGCTGCCAAGAGGACTTGAAAGCGGGGCAGAACTGCAGGAAACCGATTTCAGGAGGTAGACTGGAATTGCATGTAAAGCATAGGAAAAGAGGCAGAACGTCCACAATGATGCACTTGGCCAAAAAGGGCGTATGCGTTTTTTCCTGAATATATTCAGGAAAAAACGCATACGCACTTTTTGGCCAACCAAGCAAGCTTGCAAAGGAAATCTGCACTACAATGAAGTCTCACTGCCCCCCGGTCAAAAGGGCCATCTGAAAAAAGTGTAAAATCCAGAAAGGCAGGACAGGCCATGGAGAACTGGGAGCCTTGTTATGCTGATGGGCGGGATGTAAATTGCCAACAGCCACTCTGGAGAAGTGTATGGCGTTTCCTGAAACATCTACAAAACAAAGCAACAGAGCCTAGGGCACTTCCACTTATGGTCCTATAGCTTAGGGAAATTAAAATCAAAAAGACACAGCCACCCCAAAGTTTGGGACGGCTCTGTTTACAAGAACCTCCTTTACAGTACAAGTTCAATATCGCAGAAAGCGAAAAATGGATAAAGAAGTTGTGGTACTTACGTACAATGCAATATCACTCAGCAATGAAATCTATGTCATCAGGCCCGTAGCAGCATAATGAGTGGATTCAGGTACGATGATTCTAAGTGAAATAAGTCACACAGAAAAAGAAACATCATAAGATATCACTACTACACGGAATGTAAACTTGGCTACAAAGGAACTGAATTACAAAACACAGCAGGGTCTCAAATGTAGAAAACCAACTTATGCTTGCTTAAGGGGAAAGGTGAGTTGGGTTGCTGCATAAAACCAGAGATTGAAATTAGCACAGATACCGTTCCATAAGCCAAATATGTAATAGACAAGAGCTACTCCTTGCTCAACGAAGTGGACTCAACACCCCATATTAAACGCCTAAGAATATACCTGACTAGTAAGAATCTTAAAACCTATGGATTTATATGTCTCCGAAAGAGAATCAAGTGTGTGTACAGTGGCATAAACGCAGCAGTGATAGGATTGGTGAGGATCGGTGAGCAAATGCAGACACTTTGAAGTCATATTGCATGGTACCCATTCCATGGGTCTCAACTCTCCAGTTTTAAGGGATTCTTCCTTCAGCTAAAACATGCATGTGGAACCCAGAGTATGACCCACCATGTGATTGGGAAACGTGTTCAAAGGTGTCTCAGTTTTCGTCCCCTGGTACTCGGGTTCAACATTCCAGACGCTTTACTAACACTCTCCCCACTTGGAGAGTCAGTGCCTTTAACCTCCTGTTTGGCCCAGTTTGCAATTTCTGCGGAAAATGAACAGGAATAGGGAGAACCAATGAGAGACTAGCTGGAGGTGTCTGCACGGGCAAATTTAACTCTCATTTCCCACCAGGAAGAGGAATTAACCAAAGGCTCAGCGTGCCATGCCGGAACCACACTAGGGCCTGAAACAATCCTGCGGTGTTGCGGCCAGCTCACAAGAAAGCGAGTTGAAGAAAGGAGCTCAGGGGCACTGTCATTCACAAACCTGCACAGTTATAAATGACAGCTATCGTCCAAAAATATATTGAAGTAAGGCTGCCAAGAGGACTTGAAAGCGGGGCAGAATTGCAGGAAACCGATTTCAGGAGGTAGACTGGAATTGCATGTAAAGCATAGGAAAAGAGGCAGAACGTCCACAATGATGCACTTGGCCAAAAAGGGCGTATGCGTTTTTTCCTGAATATATTCAGGAAAAAACGCATACGCCCTTTTTGGCCAACCAAGCAAGCTTGCAAAGGAAATCTGCACTACAATGAAGTCTCACTGCCCCCCGGTCAAAAGGGCCATCTGAAAAAAGTGTAAAATCCAGAAAGGCAGGACAGGCCATGGAGAACTGGGAGCCTTGTTATGCTGATGGGCGGGATGTAAATTGCCAACAGCCACTCTGGAGAAGTGTATGGCGTTTCCTGAAACATCTACAAAACAAAGCAACAGAGCCTAGGGCACTTCCACTTACGGTCCTATAGCTTAGGGAAATTAAAATCAAAAAGACACAGCCACCCCAAAGTTTGGGACGGCTCTGTTTACAAGAACCTCCTTTACAGTACAAGTTCAATATCGCAGAAAGCGAAAAATGGATAAAGAAGTTGTGGTACTTACGTACAATGCAATATCACTCAGCAATGAAATCTATGTCATCAGGCCCGTAGCAGCATAATGAGTGGATTCAGGTACGATGATTCTAAGTGAAATAAGTCACACAGAAAAAGAAACATCATAAGATATCACTACTACACGGAATGTAAACTTGGCTACAAAGGAACTGAATTACAAAACACAGCAGGGTCTCAAATGTAGAAAACCAACTTATGCTTGCTTAAGGGGAAAGGTGAGTTGGGTTGCTGCATAAAACCAGAGATTGAAATTAGCACAGATACCGTTCCATAAGCCAAATATGTAATAGACAAGAGCTACTCCTTGCTCAACGAAGTGGACTCAACACCCCATATTAAACGCCTAAGAATATACCTGACTAGTAAGAATCTTAAAACCTATGGATTTATATGTCTCCGAAAGAGAATCAAGTGTGTGTACAGCGGCATAAACGCAGCAGTGATAGGATTGGTGAGGATCGGTGAGCAAATGCAGACCCTTTGAAATCATATTGCATGGTACCCATTCCATGGGTCTCAACTCTCCAGGTTTATGGGATTCTTCCTTCAGCTAAAACATGCATGTGGAACCCAGAGTATGACCCACCATGTGATTGGGAAACGTGTTCAAAGGTGTCTCAGTTTTCGTCCCCTGGTACTCGGGTTCAACATTCCAGACGCTTTACTAACACTCTCCCCACTTGGAGAGTCAGTGCCTTTAACCTCCTGTTTGGCCCAGTTTGCAATTTCTGCGGAAAATGAACAGGAATAGGGAGAACCAATGAGAGACTAGCTGGAGGTGTCTGCACGGGCAAATTTAACTCTCATTTCCCACCAGGAAGAGGAATTAACCAAAGGCTCAGCGTGCCATGCCGGAACCACACTAGGGCCTGAAACAATCCTGCGGTGTTGCGGCCAGCTCACAAGAAAGCGAGTTGAAGAAAGGAGCTCAGGGGCACTGTCATTCACAAACCTGCACAGTTATAAATGACAGCTATCGTCCAAAAATATATTGAAGTAAGGCTGCCAAGAGGACTTGAAAGCGGGGCAGAATTGCAGGAAACCGATTTCAGGAGGTAGACTGGAATTGCATGTAAAGCATAGGAAAAGAGGCAGAACGTCCACAATGATGCACTTGGCCAAAAAGGGCGTATGCGTTTTTTCCTGAATATATTCAGGAAAAAACGCATACGCCCTTTTTGGCCAACCAAGCAAGCTTGCAAAGGAAATCTGCACTACAATGAAGTCTCACTGCCCCCCGGTCAAAAGGGCCATCTGTAAAAAATGTAAAATCCAGAAAGGCAGGACAGGCCATGGAGAACTGGGAGCCTTGTTATGCTGATGGGCGGGATGTAAATTGACAACAGCCACTCTGGAGAAGTGTATGGTGTTTCCTGAAACACCTACAAAACAAAGCAACAGAGCCTAGGGCACTTCCACTTATGGTCCTATAGCTTAGGGAAATTAAAATCAAAAAGACACAGCCACCCCAAAGTTTGGGACGGCTCTGTTTACAAGAACCTCGTTTACGGTACAAGTTCAATATCGCAGAAAGCGAAAAATGGATAAAGAAGTTGTGGTACTTACGTACAATGCAATATCCCTCAGCAATGAAATCTATGTCATCAGGCCCGTAGCAGCATGACGAGTGGATTCAGGTACGATGATTCTAAGTGAAATAAGTCACACAGAAAAAGAAACATCATAAGATATCACTACTACACGGAATGTAATCTTGGCTACACAGGAACTGAATTACAAAACAGAACAGGGACTCAAATGTAGAAAACCAACTTATGCTTGCTTAAGGGGAAAGGTGAGTTGGGGTGCTGCATAAAACCAGAGATTGAAATTAGCACAGATACCGTTCCATAAGCCAAATATGTAATAGGCAAGAGCTACTCCTTGCTCAACGAAGTGGACTCAATACCACATATTAAACGCCTAAGAATATATCTGCTAGTAAGAATCTTAAAACCTATGGATTTATATGTCTCCGAAGGAGAATCATGCGTGTGTACAGCGGCATAAACGCAGCAGTGATAGGATTGGTGAGGATCGGTGAGCAAATGCAGACCCTTTGAAGTCATATTGCATGGTACCCATTATATGGGTCTCAACTCTCCAGGTTTAAGGGATTCTTCCTTCAGCTAAAACATGCATGTGGAACCCAGAGTATGATCCACCGTGTGATCGGGAAACGTGTTCAAATGTGTCTCAGTTTTTGTCCCCAGGTACTCGGGTGCAACATTCCAGACGCTTTACTAACACTCTCACCACTTGGAGAGTCAGTGCCTTTAACCTCCTGTTTGTCCCAGTTTGCAATTTCTGCGGAAAATGAACAGGAATAGGGAGAACCAATGAGAGACTAGCTGGAGGTATCTGGACCGGCAAAGTTAACTCTCATTTCCCACCAGGAAGAGGAATTAACCAAAGGCTCAGCGTGCCGTGCCAGAACCACACTAGGGCCTGAAGAAATCCTGCGGTGTTGCGGCCAGCTCACAAGAAAGCGAGTTGAAGAAAGGAGCTCAGGGGCACTGTCATTCACAAACCTGCAGAGTTATAAATGACAGCTATCGTCCAAAAATATATTGAAGTAAGGCTGCCAAGAGGACTTGAAAGCGGTGCAGAATTGTAGGAATCCGATTTCAGGAGGTAGACTGGAATTGCATGTAAAGCATAGGAAAAGAGGCAGAACGTCCACAATGATGCACTTGGCCAAAAAGGGCGTATGCGTTTTTTCCTGAATATATTCAGGAAAAAACGCATACGCCCTTTTTGGCCAACCAAGCAAGCTTGCAAAGGAAATCTGCACTACAATGAAGTCTCACTGCCCCCCGGTCAAAAGGGCCATCTGAAAAAAGTGTAAAATCCATAAAGGCAGGACAGGCCATGGAGAACTGGGAGCCTTGTTATGCTGATGGGCGGGATGTAAATTGCCAACAGCCACTCTGGAGAAGTGTATGGTGTTTCCTGAAACATCTAAAAAACAAAGCAACAGAGCCTAGGGCACTTCCGCTTATGGTTCTATAGCTTAGGGAAATTAAAATCAAAAAGACACAGCCACCCCAAAGTTTGGGACGCCTCTGTTTACAAGAACCTCGTTTACGGTACAAGTTCAATATCGCAGAAAGCGAAAAATGGATAAAGAAGTTGTGGTACTTACGTACAATGCAATATCACTCAGCAATGAAATCTATGTCATCAGGCCCGTAGCAGCATAATGAGTGGATTCAGGTACGATGATTCTAATTGAAATAAGTCACACAGAAAAAGAAACATCATAAGATATCACTACTACACGGAATGTAAACTTGGCTACACAGGAACTGAATTACAAAACAGAACAGGGTCTCAAATGTAGAAAATCAACTTATGCTTGCTTAAGGGGAAAGGTGAGTTGGGGTGCTGCATAAAACCAGAGATTGAAATTAGCACAGATACCGTTCCATAAGCCAAATATGTAATAGACAAGAGCTACTCCTTGCTCAACGAAGTGGACTCAACACCCCATTTTAAACGCCTAAAAATATACACGACTAGTAAGAATCTTAAAACCTATGGATTTATATGTTTCTGAAAGAGAATCAAGCGTGTGTACAGCGGCATAAACGAAGCAGTGATAGGATTTGTGAAGATCGGTGAGCAAATGCAGACCCTTTGAAGTCATATTGCATGGTACCCATTATATGGGTCTCAACTCTCCAGGTTTAAGGGATTCTTCCTTCAGCTAAAACATGCATGTGGAACCCAGAGTATGATCCACGTGTGATCAGGAAACGTGTTCAAATGTGACTCAGTTTTCGTTCCCCGGTACTCGGGTGCAACATTCCAGACGCTTTACTAACACTCTCCCCACTTGGAGAGTCAGTGCCTTTAACCTCCTGTTTGTCCCAGTTTGCAATTTCTGCGGAAAATGAACAGGAATAGGGAGAACCAATGAGAGACTAGCTGGAGGTGTCTGGACGGGCAAATTTAACTCTCATTTCCCACCAGGAAGAGGAATTAACCAAAGGCTCAGCGTGCCATGCCGGAACCACACTAGGGCCTGAAACAATCCTGCGGTGTTGCGGCCAGCTCACAAGAAAGCGAGTTGAAGAAAGGAGCTCAGGGGCACTGTCATTCACAAACCTGCACAGTTATAAATGACAGCTATCGTCCAAAAATATATTGAAGTAAGGCTGCCAAGAGGACTTGAAAGCGGGGCAGAATTGCAGGAAACCGATTTCAGGAGGTAGACTGGAATTGCATGTAAAGCATAGGAAAAGAGGCAGAACGTCCACAATGATGCACTTGGCCAAAAAGGGCGTATGCGTTTTTTCCTGAATATATTCAGGAAAAAACGCATACGCCCTTTTTGGCCAACCAAGCAAGCTTGCAAAGGAAATCTGCACTACAATGAAGTCTCACTGCCCCCCGGTCAAAAGGGCCATCTGTAAAAAATGTAAAATCCAGAAAGGCAGGACAGGCCATGGAGAACTGGGAGCCTTGTTATGCTGATGGGCGGGATGTAAATTGACAACAGCCACTCTGGAGAAGTGTATGGTGTTTCCTGAAACACCTACAAAACAAAGCAACAGAGCCTAGGGCACTTCCACTTATGGTCCTATAGCTTAGGGAAATTAAAATCAAAAAGACACAGCCACCCCAAAGTTTGGGACGGCTCTGTTTACAAGAACCTCGTTTACGGTACAAGTTCAATATCGCAGAAAGCGAAAAATGGATAAAGAAGTTGTGGTACTTACGTACAATGCAATATCCCTCAGCAATGAAATCTATGTCATCAGGCCCGTAGCAGCATGACGAGTGGATTCAGGTACGATGATTCTAAGTGAAATAAGTCACACAGAAAAAGAAACATCATAAGATATCACTACTACACGGAATGTAATCTTGGCTACACAGGAACTGAATTACAAAACAGAACAGGGACTCAAATGTAGAAAACCAACTTATGCTTGCTTAAGGGGAAAGGTGAGTTGGGGTGCTGCATAAAACCAGAGATTGAAATTAGCACAGATACCGTTCCATAAGCCAAATATGTAATAGGCAAGAGCTACTCCTTGCTCAACGAAGTGGACTCAATACCACATATTAAACGCCTAAGAATATATCTGCTAGTAAGAATCTTAAAACCTATGGATTTATATGTCTCCGAAGGAGAATCATGCGTGTGTACAGCGGCATAAACGCAGCAGTGATAGGATTGGTGAGGATCGGTGAGCAAATGCAGACCCTTTGAAGTCATATTGCATGGTACCCATTATATGGGTCTCAACTCTCCAGGTTTAAGGGATTCATCCCTCAGCTAAAACATGCATGTGGAACCCAGATTATGATCCACCATGTGATTGGGAAACGTGTTCAAAGGTGTCTCAGTTTTCGTCCCCTGGTACTCGGATGCAACATTCCAGATGCTTTACTAACACTCTCCCCTCTTGGAGAGTCAGTGCCTTTAAACTCCTGTTTGGCCCAGTTTGCAATTTCTGCGGAAAATGAACAGGAATAGGGAGAACCAATGAGAGACTAGCTGGAGGTGTCTGGACGTCAAATTTAACTCTCATTTCCCACCAGGAAGAGGAATTAACCAAAGGCTCAGCGTGCCATGCCGGAACCACACTAGGGCCTGAAGCAATCCTGCTGTGTTGCGGCCAGCTCACAAGAAAGCGAGTTGAAGAAACGAGCTCAGGGGCACTGTCATTCACAAACCTGCAGAGTTATAAATGACAGCTATCGTCCAAAAATATATTGAAGTAAGGCTGCCAAGAGGACTTGAAAGCGGGGCAGAATTGCAGGAAACCGATTTCAGGAGGTAGACTGGAATTGCATGTAAAGCATAGGAAAAGAGGCAGAACGTCCACAATGATGCACTTGGCCAAAAAGGGCGTATGCGTTTTTTCCTGAATATATTCAAGAAAAAACGCATACGCCCTTTTTGGCCAACCAAGCAAGCTGGCAAAGGAAATCTGCACTACAATGAAGTCTCACTGCCCCCCAGTCAAAAGGGCCATCTGAAAAATGTGTAAAATCCAGAAAGGCAGGACAGGCCATGGAGAACTGGGAGCCTTGTTATGCTGATTGGGGGGATGTAAATTGCCAACAGCCACTCTGGAGAAGTGTATGCTGTTTCCTGAAACATCTACATAACAAAGCAACAGAGCCTAGGGCACTTCCACTTATGGTCCTATAGCTTAGGGAAATTAAAATCAAAAAGACACAGCCACCCCAAAGTTTGGGACGCCTCTGTTTACAAGAACCTCGTTTACGGTACAAGTTCAATATCGCAGAAAGCGAAAAATGGATAAAGAAGTTGTGGTACTTACGTACAATGCAATATCACTCAGCAATGAAATCTATGTCATCAGGCCCGTAGCAGCATAATGAGTGGATTCAGGTACGATGATTCTAAGTGAAATAAGTCACACAGAAAAAGAAACATCATAAGATATCACTACTACACGGAATGTAAACTTGGCTACACAGGAACTGAATTACAAAACAGAACAGGGTCTCAAATGTAGAAAACCAACTTATGCTTGCTTAAGGGGAAAGGTGAGTTGGGGTGCTGCATAAAACCAGAGATTGAAATTAGCACAGATACCGTTCCATAAGCCAAATATGTAATAGACAAGAGCTACTCCTTGCTCAACGAAGTGGACTCAACACCCCATTTTAAACAAATAAAAATATACCCGACTAGTAAGAATCTTAAAACCTATGGATTTATATGTCTCTGAAAGAGAATCAAGCATGTGTACAGCGGCATAAACACAGCAGTGATAGGATTGGTGAAGATCGGTGAGCAAATGCAGACCCTTTGAAGTCATATTGCATGGTACCCATTATATGGGTCTCAACTCTCCAGGTTTAAGGGATTCTTCCTTCAGCTAAAACATGCATGTGGAAACCAGAGTATGATCCACGTGTGATCAGGAAATGTGTTCAAATGTGACTCAGTTTTCGTCCCCCAGTACTCGGGTGCAACATTCCAGACGCTTTACTAACACTCTCCCCACTTAGAGAGTCAGTGCCTTTAACCTCCTGTTTGTCCCAGTTTGCAATTCCTGCGGAAAATGAACAGGAATAGGGAGAACCAATGAGAGACTAGCTGCAGGTGTCTGGACGGGCAAATTTAACTCTCATTTCCCACCAGGAAGAGGAATTAACCAAAGGCTCAGCGTGCCGTGCCGGAACCACACTAGGGCCTGAAGCAATCCTGCGGTGTTGCGGCCAGCTCACAAGAAAGCGAGTTGAAGAAAGGAGCTCAGGGGCACTGTCATTCACAAACCTGCAGAGTTATAAATGACAGCTATCGTCCAAAAATATATTGAAGTAAGGCTGCCAAGAGGACTTGAAAGCGGGGCAGAATTGCAGGAAACCGATTTCAGGAGGTAGACTGGAATTGCATGTAAAGCATAGGAAAAGAGGCAGAACGTCCACAATGATGCACTTGGCCAAAAAGGGCGTATGCGTTTTTTCCCGAATATATTCAGGAAAAAACGCATACGCCCTTTTTGGCCAACCAAGCAAGCTTGCAAAGGAAATCTGCACTACAATGAAGTCTCACTGCCCCCCGGTCAAAAGGGCCATCTGAAAAAAGTGTAAAATTCAGAAAGGCAGGACAGGCCATGGAGAACTGGGAACCTTGTTATGCTGATGGGCGGGATGTAAATTGCCAACAGCCACTCTGGAGAAGTGTATGGTGTTTCCTGAAACATCTTAAAAACAAAGCAACAGAGCCTAGGACACTTCCACTTATGGTCCTATATCTTAGGGAAATTAAAATCAAAAAGACACAGCCACCCCAAAGTTTGGGACGGCGCTGTTTACAAGAACCTCGTTTACAGTACAAGTTCAATATCGCAGAAAGCGAAAAATGGATAAAGAAGTTGTGGTACTTACGTAAAATGTAATATCACTCAGCAATGAAATCTATGTCATCAGGCCCGTAGCAGCATAATGAGTGGATTCAGGTACGATGATTCTATGTGAAATAAGTCACACAGAAAAAGAAACATCATAAGATATCACTACTACACGGAATGTAAACTTGGCTACACAGGAACTGAATTACAAAACAGAGCAGGGTCTCAAATGTAGAAAACCAACTTATGCTTGCTTAAGGGGAAAGGTGAGTTGGGGTGCTGCATAAAACCAGAGATTGAAATTAGCACAGATACTGTTCCATAAGCCAAATATGTAATAGACAAGAGCTACTCCTTGCTCAACGAAGTGGACTCAACACCCCATATTAAACGCCTAAGAATATACCTGACTAGTAAGAATCTTAAAACCTATGGATTTATATGTCTCCGAAAGAGAATCAAGCGTGTGTACAGCGGCATAAACGCAGCAGTGATAGGATTGGTGAGGATCGGTGAGCAAATGCAGACCCTTTGAAGTCACATTGCATGGTACCCATTCCATGGGTCTCAACTCTCCAGGTTTAAGGGATTCTTCCTTCAGCTAAAACATGTATGTGGAACCCAGAGTATGATCCACCGTGTGATCGGGAAATGTGTTCAAAGGTGTCTCAGTTTTCGTCCCCTGGTACTCGGGTGCAACATTCCAGACGCTTTACTAACACTCTCCCCACTTGGAGAGTCAGTGCCTTTAACCTCCTCTTTGGCCCAGTTTGCAATTTCTGCGGAAAATGAACAGGAATAGGGAGAACCAATGAGAGACTAGCTGGAGGTGTCTGCACGGGCAAATTTAACTCTCATTTCCCACCAGGAAGAGGAATTAACCAAAGGCTCAGCATGCCGTGCCGGAACCACACTAGGGCCTGAAGCAATCTTGCGGTGTTGCGGCCAGTTCACAAGAAAGCGAGTTGAAGAAAGGAGCTCAGGGGCACTGTCATTCACAAACCTGCAGAGTTATAAATGACAGCTATCGTCCAAAAATATATTGAAGTAAGGCTGCCAAGAGGACTTGAAAGTGGTGCAGAATTGCAGGAAACCGATTTCAGGAGGTAGACTGGAATTGCATGTAAAGCATAGGAAAAGAGGCAGAACGTCCACAATGATGCACTTGGCCAAAAAGGGCGTATGCGTTTTTTCCTGAATATATTCAGGAAAAAACGCATACGCCCTTTTTGGCCAACCAAGCAAGCTTGCAAAGGAAATCTGCACTACAATGAAGTCTCACTGCCCCCCTGTCAAAAGGGCCATCTGAAAAAAGTGTAAAATCCAGAAAGGCAGGACAGGCCATGGAGAACTGGGAGCCTTGTTATGCTGATGGGCGGGATGTAAATTGCCAACAGCCACTCCGGAGAAGTGTATGGTGTTTCCTGAAACATCTACAAAACAAAGCAACAGAGCCTATGGCACTTCCACTTATGGTCCTATAGCTTAGGGAAATTAAAATCAAAAAGACACAGCCACCCCAAAGTTTGGGACGCCTCTGTTTACAAGAACCTCGTTTACGCTACAAGTTCAATATCGCAGAAAGCGAAAAATGGATAAAGAAGTTGTGGTACTTACGTACAATGCAATATCACTCAGCAATGAAATCTATGTCATCAGGCCCGTAGCAGCATAATGAGTGGATTCAGGTACGATGATTCTAAGTGAAATAAGTCACAGAGAAAAAGAAACATCATAAGATATCACTACTACACGGAATGTAAACTTGGCTACACAGGAACTGAATTACAAAACAGAACAGGGTCTCAAATGTAGAAAACCAACTTATGATTGCTTAAGAGGAAAGGTGAGTTGGGGTGCTGCATAAAACCAGAGATTGAAATTAGCACAGATACTGTTCCATAAGCCAAATATGTAATAGAGAAGAGCTACTCCTTGCTCAATGAAGTGGACTCAACACCGCATATTAAACGCCTAAGAATATATCTGACTAGTAAGAATCTTAAAACCTATGGATTTATATGTCTCCGAAGGAGAATCAAGCGTGTGTACAGCGGCATAATCGCAGCAGTGATAGGATTGTTGAAGATCGGTGAGCAAATGCAGACCCTTTGAAGTCATATTGCATGGTACCCATTCCATGGGTCTCAACTCTCCAGGTTTAAGGGATTCTTCCTTCAGCTAAAACATGCATGTGGAACCCAGAGTATGATCCACTGTGTGATCGGGAAATGTGTTCAAAGGTGTCTCAGTTTTCGTCCCCAGATAATCGGGTGCAACATTCCAGACGCTTTACTAACACTCTCCCCACTTGGAGAGTCAGTGCCTTTAACCTCCTGTTTGGCCCAGTTTGCAATTTCTGCGGAAAATGAACAGGAATAGGGAGAACCAATGAGAGACTAGCTGGAGGTGTCTGGACAGGGAAATTTAACTCTCATTTCCCACCAGGAAATGGAATTAACCAAAGGTTCAGTGTGCCGTACCGGAACCACACTAGGGCCTGAAGCAATCCTGCGGTGTTGCCGCCAGCTCACAAGAAAGCGAGTTGAAGAAAGGAGCTCAGGGGCACTGTCATTCACAAACCTGCACAGTTATAAATGACAGCTATCGTCCAAAAATATATTGAAGTAAGGCTGCCAAGAGGACTTGAAAGCGGGGCAGAATTGCAGGAAACCGATTTCAGGAGGTAGACTGGAATTGCATGTAAAGCATAGGAAAAGAGGCAGAACGTCCACAATGATGCACTTGGCCAAAAAGGGCGTATGCGTTTTTTCCTGAATATATTCAGGAAAAAACGCATACGCCCTTTTTGGCCAACCAAGCAAGCTTGCAAAGGAAATCTGCACTACAATGAAGTCTCACTGCCCCCCGGTCAAAAGGGCCATCTGAAAAAAGTGTAAAATCCAGAAAGGCAGGACAGGCCATGGAGAACTGGGAGCCTTGTTATGCTGATGGGCGGGATGTAAATTGCCAACAGCCACTCTGGAGAAGTGTATGGTGTTTCCTGAAACATCTTAAAAACAAAGCAACAGAGCCTAGGACACTTCCACTTATGGTCCTATAGCTTAGGGAAATTAAATTCAAAAAGACACAGCCACCCCAAAGTTTGGGACGGCTCTGTTTACAAGAACCTCGTTTACGGTACAAGTTCAATATCACAGAAAGCGAAAAATGGATAAAGAATTTGTGGTACTTACGTACAATGCAATATCACTCAGCAATGAAATCTATGTCATCAGGCCCGTAGCAGCATAATGAGTGGATTCAGGTACGATGATTCTAAGTGAAATAAGTCACACAGAAAAAGAAACATCATAAGATATCACTACTACACGGAATGTAAACTTGGCTACACAGGAACTGAATTACAAAACAGAGCAGGGACTCAAATGCAGAAAACCAACTTATGCTTGCTTAAGGGGAAAGGTGAGTTGGGGTGCTGCATAAAACCAGAGATTGAAATTAGCACAGATACCGTTCCATAAGCCAAATATGTAATAGACAAGAGCTACTCCTTGCTCAACGAAGTGGACTCAACACCCCATATTAAACGCCTAAGAATATACCTGACTAGTAAGAATCTTAAAACCTATGGATTTATATGTCTCCGAAGGAGAATCAAGCGTGTGTACAGCGGAATAAATGCAGCAGTGATAGGATTGGTGAGGATCGGTGAGCAAATGCAGACCCTTTGAAATCATATTGCATGGTACCCATTCCATGGGTCTCAACTCTCCAGGTTTATGGGATTCTTCCTTCAGCTAAAACATGCATGTGGAACCCAGAGTATGATCCACCATGTGATTAGGAAACGTGTTCAAAGGTGTCTCAGTTTTCGTCCCTTGGTACTTGGGTGCAACATTCCAGACGCTTTACTAACACTCTCCCCACTTGGAGAGTCAGTGCCTTTAACCTCCTGTTTGGCCCAGTTTGCAATTTCTGCGGAAAATGAACAGGAATAGGGAGAACCAATGAGAGACTAGCTGGAGGTGTCTGCACGGGCAAATTTAACTCTCATTTCCCACCAGGAAGAGGAATTAACCAAAGGCTCAGCGTGCCATGCCGGAACCACACTAGGGCCTGAAGCAATCCTGCTGTGTTGCGGCCAGCTCACAAGAAAGCGAGTTGAAGAAAGGAGCTCAGGGGCACTGTCATTCACAAACCTGCAGAGTTATAAATGACAGCTATCGTCCAAAAATATATTGGAGTAAGGCTGCCAAGAGGACTTGAAAGCGGGGCAGAAATGCAGGAAACCGATTTCAGGAGGTAGACTGGAATTGCATGTAAAGCATAGGAAAAGAGGCAGAACGTCCACAATGATGCACTTGGCCAAAAAGGGCGTATGCGTTTTTTCCTGAATATATTCAGGAAAAAACGCATACGCCCTTTTTGGCCAACCAAGCAAGCTTGCAAAGGAAATCTGCACTAAAATGAAGTCTCACTGCCCCCCGGTCAAAAGGGCCATCTGAAAAAAGTGTAAAATCCAGAAAGGCAGGACAGGCCATGGAGAACTGGGAGCCTTGTTATGCTGATGGGCGGGATGTAAATTGCCAACAGCCACTCTGGAGAAGTGTATGGGGTTTCCTGAAACATCTAAAAAACAAAGCAACAGAGCCTAGGGCACTTCCACTTATGGTCCTATAGCTTAGGGAAATTAAAATCAAAAAGACACAGCCACCCCAAAGTTTGGGACGGCTCTGTTTACAAGAACCTCGTTTACGGTACAAATTCAATATCGCAGAAAGCGAAAAATGGATAAAGAAGTTGTGGTACTTACGTACAATGCAATATCACTCAGCAATGAAATCTATGTCATCAGGCCCGTAGCAGCATAATGAGTGGATTCAGGTACGATGATTCTAAGTGAAATAAGTCACACAGAAAAAGAAACATCATAAGATATCACCATTACACGGAATGTAAACTTGGCTACACAAGAACTGAATTACAAAACAGAACAGGGTCTCAAATGTAGAAAACCAACTTATGCTTGCTTAAGGGGAAAGGTGAGTTGGGGTGCTGCATAAAACCAGAGATTGAAATTAGCACAGATACCGTTCCATAAGCCAAATATGTAATAGAGAAGAGCTACTCCTTGCTCAACGAAGTGGACTCAACACCCCATATTAAACGCCTAAGAATATACCTGACTAGTAAGAATCTTAAAACCTATGGATTTATATGTCTCTGAAAGAGAATCAAGCGTGTGTACAGCGGCATAAACACAGCAGTGATAGGATTGGTGAGGATCGGTGAGCAAATGCATACTCTTTGAAGTCATATTGCATGGTACCCATTCCATGGGTCTCAACTCTCCTGGTTTAAGGGATTCTTCCTTCAGCTAAAACATGCATGTGGAACCCAGATTATGATCCACCATGTGATCGGGAAACGTGTTCAAATGTGACTCAGTTTTCATCCCCCGATACTCGGGTGGAACATTCCAGACGCTTTACTAACACTCTCCCCACTTGGAGAGTCAGTGCCTTTAACCTCCTGTTTGTCCCAGTTTGCAATTTCTGCGGAAAATGAACAGGAATAGGGAGAACCAATGAGAGACTAGCTGGAGGTGTCTGGACGGGCAAATTTAACTCTCATTTCCCACCAGGAAGAGGAATTAACCAAAGGCTCAGCGTGCCGTGCCGGAACCACACTAGGGCCTGAAGCAATCTTGCGGTGTTGCGGCCAGTTCACAAGAAAGCGAGTTGAAGAAAGGAGCTCAGGGGCACTGTCATTCACAAACCTGCAGAGTTATAAATGACAGCTATCGTCCAAAAATATATTGAAGTAAGGCTGCCAAGAGGACTTGAAAGTGGTGCAGAATTGCAGGAAACCGATTTCAGGAGGTAGACTGGAATTGCATGTAAAGCATAGGAAAAGAGGCAGAACGTCCACAATGATGCACTTGGCCAAAAAGGGCGTATGCGTTTTTTCCTGAATATATTCAGGAAAAAACGCATACGCCCTTTTTGGCCAACCAAGCAACCTTGCAAAGGAAATCTGCACTACAATGAAGTCTCACTGCCCCCCGGTCAAAAGGGCCATCTGAAAAAAGTGTAAAATCCAGAAAGGCAGGACAGGCCATGGAGAACTGGGAGCCTTGTTATGCTGATGGGCGGGATGTAAATTGCCAACAGCCACTCTGGAGAAGTGTATGGTGTTTCCTGAAACATCTACAAAACAAAGCAACAGAGCCTATGGCACTTCCACTTATGGTCCTATAGCTTAGGGAAATTAAAATCAAAAAGACACAGCCACCCCAAAGTTTGGGACGCCTCTGTTTACAAGAACCTCGTTTACGCTACAAGTTCAATATCGCAGAAAGCGAAAAATGGATAAAGAAGCTGTGGTACTTACGTACAATGCAATATCACTCAGCAATGAAATCTATGTCATCAGGCCCGTAGCAGCATAATGAGTGGATTCAGGTACGATGATTCTAAGTGAAATAAGTCACAGAGAAAAAGAAACATCATAAGATATCACTACTACACGGAATGTAAACTTGGCTACACAGGAACTGAATTACAAAACAGAACAGGGTCTCAAATGTAGAAAACCAACTTATGATTGCTTAAGAGGAAAGGTGAGTTGGGGTGCTGCATAAAACCAGAGATTGAAATTAGCACAGATACTGTTCCATAAGCCAAATATGTAATAGAGAAGAGCTACTCCTTGCTCAATGAAGTGGACACAACACCGCATATTAAACGCCTAAGAATATATCTGACTAGTAAGAATCTTAAAACCTATGGATTTATATGTCTCCGAAGGAGAATCAAGCGTGTGTACAGCGGCATAATCGCAGCAGTGATAGGATTGTTGAAGATCGGTGAGCAAATGCAGACCCTTTGAAGTCATATTGCATGGTACCCATTCCATGGGTCTCAACTCTCCAGGTTTAAGGGATTCTTCCTTCAGCTAAAACATGCATGTGGAACCCAGAGTATGATCCACCGTGTGATCGGGAAATGTGTTCAAAGGTGTCTCAGTTTTCGTCCCCAGATAATCGGGTGCAACATTCCAGACGCTTTACTAACACTCTCCCCACTTGGAGAGTCAGTGCCTTTAACCTCCTGTTTGGCCCAGTTTGCAATTTCTGCGGAAAATGAACAGGAATAGGGAGAACCAATGAGAGACTAGCTGGAGGTGTCTGGACAGGGAAATTTAACTCTCATTTCCCACCAGGAAATGGAATTAACCAAAGGTTCAGTGTGCCGTACCGGAACCACACTAGGGCCTGAAGCAATCCTGCGGTGTTGCCGCCAGCTCACAAGAAAGCGAGTTGAAGAAAGGAGCTCAGGGGCACTGTCATTCACAAACCTGCACAGTTATAAATGACAGCTATCGTCCAAAAATATATTGAAGTAAGGCTGCCAAGAGGACTTGAAAGCGGGGCAGAATTGCAGGAAACCGATTTCAGGAGGTAGACTGGAATTGCATGTAAAGCATAGGAAAAGAGGCAGAACGTCCACAATGATGCACTTGGCCAAAAAGGGCGTATGCGTTTTTTCCTGAATATATTCAGGAAAAAACGCATACGCCCTTTTTGGCCAACCAAGCAAGCTTGCAAAGGAAATCTGCACTACAATGAAGTCTCACTGCCCCCCGGTCAAAAGGGCCATCTGAAAAAAGTGTAAAATCCAGAAAGGCAGGACAGGCCATGGAGAACTGGGAGCCTTGTTATGCTGATGGGCGGGATGTAAATTGCCAACAGCCACTCTGGAGAAGTGTATGGTGTTTCCTGAAACATCTTAAAAACAAAGCAACAGAGCCTAGGACACTTCCACTTATGGTCCTATAGCTTAGGGAAATTAAATTCAAAAAGACACAGCCACCCCAAAGTTTGGGACGGCTCTGTTTACAAGAACCTCGTTTACGGTACAAGTTCAATATCACAGAAAGCGAAAAATGGATAAAGAATTTGTGGTACTTACGTACAATGCAATATCACTCAGCAATGAAATCTATGTCATCAGGCCCGTAGCAGCATAATGAGTGGATTCAGGTACGATGATTCTAAGTGAAATAAGTCACACAGAAAAAGAAACATCATAAGATATCACTACTACACGGAATGTAAACTTGGCTACACAGGAACTGAATTACAAAACAGAGCAGGGACTCAAATGCAGAAAACCAACTTATGCTTGCTTAAGGGGAAAGGTGAGTTGGGGTGCTGCATAAAACCAGAGATTGAAATTAGCACAGATACCGTTCCATAAGCCAAATATGTAATAGACAAGAGCTACTCCTTGCTCAACGAAGTGGACTCAACACCCCATATTAAACGCCTAAGAATATACCTGACTAGTAAGAATCTTAAAACCTATGGATTTATATGTCTCCGAAGGAGAATCAAGCGTGTGTACAGCGGAATAAATGCAGCAGTGATAGGATTGGTGAGGATCGGTGAGCAAATGCAGACCCTTTGAAATCATATTGCATGGTACCCATTCCATGGGTCTCAACTCTCCAGGTTTATGGGATTCTTCCTTCAGCTAAAACATGCATGTGGAACCCAGAGTATGATCCACCATGTGATTAGGAAACGTGTTCAAAGGTGTCTCAGTTTTCGTCCCTTGGTACTTGGGTGCAACATTCCAGACGCTTTACTAACACTCTCCCCACTTGGAGAGTCAGTGCCTTTAACCTCCTGTTTGGCCCAGTTTGCAATTTCTGCGGAAAATGAACAGGAATAGGGAGAACCAATGAGAGACTAGCTGGAGGTGTCTGCACGGGCAAATTTAACTCTCATTTCCCACCAGGAAGAGGAATTAACCAAAGGCTCAGCGTGCCATGCCGGAACCACACTAGGGCCTGAAGCAATCCTGCTGTGTTGCGGCCAGCTCACAAGAAAGCGAGTTGAAGAAAGGAGCTCAGGGGCACTGTCATTCACAAACCTGCAGAGTTATAAATGACAGCTATCGTCCAAAAATATATTGGAGTAAGGCTGCCAAGAGGACTTGAAAGCGGGGCAGAAATGCAGGAAACCGATTTCAGGAGGTAGACTGGAATTGCATGTAAAGCATAGGAAAAGAGGCAGAACGTCCACAATGATGCACTTGGCCAAAAAGGGCGTATGCGTTTTTTCCTGAATATATTCAGGAAAAAACGCATACGCCCTTTTTGGCCAACCAAGCAAGCTTGCAAAGGAAATCTGCACTAAAATGAAGTCTCACTGCCCCCCGGTCAAAAGGGCCATCTGAAAAAAGTGTAAAATCCAGAAAGGCAGGACAGGCCATGGAGAACTGGGAGCCTTGTTATGCTGATGGGCGGGATGTAAATTGCCAACAGCCACTCTGGAGAAGTGTATGGGGTTTCCTGAAACATCTAAAAAACAAAGCAACAGAGCCTAGGGCACTTCCACTTATGGTCCTATAGCTTAGGGAAATTAAAATCAAAAAGACACAGCCACCCCAAAGTTTGGGACGGCTCTGTTTACAAGAACCTCGTTTACGGTACAAATTCAATATCGCAGAAAGCGAAAAATGGATAAAGAAGTTGTGGTACTTACGTACAATGCAATATCACTCAGCAATGAAATCTATGTCATCAGGCCCGTAGCAGCATAATGAGTGGATTCAGGTACGATGATTCTAAGTGAAATAAGTCACACAGAAAAAGAAACATCATAAGATATCACCATTACACGGAATGTAAACTTGGCTACACAAGAACTGAATTACAAAACAGAACAGGGTCTCAAATGTAGAAAACCAACTTATGCTTGCTTAAGGGGAAAGGTGAGTTGGGGTGCTGCATAAAACCAGAGATTGAAATTAGCACAGATACCGTTCCATAAGCCAAATATGTAATAGACAAGAGCTACTCCTTGCTCAACGAAGTGGACTCAACACCCCATATTAAACGCCTAAGAATATACCTGACTAGTAAGAATCTTAAAACCTATGGATTTATATGTCTCTGAAAGAGAATCAAGCGTGTGTACAGCGGCATAAACACAGCAGTGATAGGATTGGTGAGGATCGGTGAGCAAATGCATACTCTTTGAAGTCATATTGCATGGTACCCATTCCATGGGTCTCAACTCTCCTGGTTTAAGGGATTCTTCCTTCAGCTAAAACATGCATGTGGAACCCAGATTATGATCCACCATGTGATCGGGAAACGTGTTCAAATGTGACTCAGTTTTCATCCCCCGATACTCGGGTGGAACATTCCAGACGCTTTACTAACACTCTCCCCACTTGGAGAGTCAGTGCCTTTAACCTCCTGTTTGTCCCAGTTTGCAATTTCTGCGGAAAATGAACAGGAATAGGGAGAACCAATGAGAGACTAGCTGGAGGTGTCTGGACGGGCAAATTTAACTCTCATTTCCCACCAGGAAGAGGAATTAACCAAAGGCTCAGCGTGCCGTGCCGGAACCACACTAGGGCCTGAAGCAATCTTGCGGTGTTGCGGCCAGTTCACAAGAAAGCGAGTTGAAGAAAGGAGCTCAGGGGCACTGTCATTCACAAACCTGCAGAGTTATAAATGACAGCTATCGTCCAAAAATATATTGAAGTAAGGCTGCCAAGAGGACTTGAAAGTGGTGCAGAATTGCAGGAAACCGATTTCAGGAGGTAGACTGGAATTGCATGTAAAGCATAGGAAAAGAGGCAGAACGTCCACAATGATGCACTTGGCCAAAAAGGGCGTATGCGTTTTTTCCTGAATATATTCAGGAAAAAACGCATACGCCCTTTTTGGCCAACCAAGCAACCTTGCAAAGGAAATCTGCACTACAATGAAGTCTCACTGCCCCCCGGTCAAAAGGGCCATCTGAAAAATGTGTAAAATCCAGAAAGGCAGGACAGGCCATGGAGAACTGGGAGCCTTGTTATGCTGATGGGCGGGATGTAAATTGCCAACAGCCACTCTGGAGAAGTGTATGGTGTTTCCTGAAACATCTACAAAACAAAGCAACAGAGCCTATGGCACTTCCACTTATGGTCCTATAGCTTAGGGAAATTAAAATCAAAAAGACACAGCCACCCCAAAGTTTGGGACGCCTCTGTTTACAAGAACCTCGTTTACGCTACAAGTTCAATATCGCAGAAAGCGAAAAATGGATAAAGAAGCTGTGGTACTTACGTACAATGCAATATCACTCAGCAATGAAATCTATGTCATCAGGCCCGTAGCAGCATAATGAGTGGATTCAGGTACGATGATTCTAAGTGAAATAAGTCACAGAGAAAAAGAAACATCATAAGATATCACTACTACACGGAATGTAAACTTGGCTACACAGGAACTGAATTACAAAACAGAACAGGGTCTCAAATGTAGAAAACCAACTTATGATTGCTTAAGAGGAAAGGTGAGTTGGGGTGCTGCATAAAACCAGAGATTGAAATTAGCACAGATACTGTTCCATAAGCCAAATATGTAATAGAGAAGAGCTACTCCTTGCTCAATGAAGTGGACACAACACCGCATATTAAACGCCTAAGAATATATCTGACTAGTAAGAATCTTAAAACCTATGGATTTATATGTCTCCGAAGGAGAATCAAGCGTGTGTACAGCGGCATAATCGCAGCAGTGATAGGATTGTTGAAGATCGGTGAGCAAATGCAGACCCTTTGAAGTCATATTGCATGGTACCCATTCCATGGGTCTCAACTCTCCAGGTTTAAGGGATTCTTCCTTCAGCTAAAACATGCATGTGGAACCCAGAGTATGATCCACCGTGTGATCGGGAAATGTGTTCAAAGGTGTCTCAGTTTTCGTCCCCAGATAATCGGGTGCAACATTCCAGACGCTTTACTAACACTCTCCCCACTTGGAGAGTCAGTGCCTTTAACCTCCTGTTTGGCCCAGTTTGCAATTTCTGCAGAAAATGAACAGGAATAGGGAGAACCAATGAGAGACTAGCTGGAGGTGTCTGGACAGGGAAATTTAACTCTCATTTCCCACCAGGAAATGGAATTAACCAAAGGTTCAGTGTGCCGTACCGGAACCACACTAGGGCCTGAAGCAATCCTGCGGTGTTGCCGCCAGCTCACAAGAAAGCGAGTTGAAGAAAGGAGCTCAGGGGCACTGTCATTCACAAACCTGCACAGTTATAAATGACAGCTATCGTCCAAAAATATATTGAAGTAAGGCTGCCAAGAGGACTTGAAAGCGGGGCAGAATTGCAGGAAACCGATTTCAGGAGGTAGACTGGAATTGCATGTAAAGCATAGGAAATGAGGCAGAACGTCCACAATGATGCACTTGGCCAAAAAGGGCGTATGCGTTTTTTCCTGAATATATTCAGGAAAAAACGCATACGCCCTTTTTGGCCAACCAAGCAAGCTTGCAAAGGAAATCTGCACTACAATGAAGTCTCACTGCCCCCCGGTCAAAAGGGCCATCTGAAAAAAGTGTAAAATCCAGAAAGGCAGGACAGGCCATGGAGAACTGGGAGCCTTGTTATGCTGATGGGCGTGATGTAAATTGCCAACAGCCACTCTGGAGAAGTGTATGGTGTTTCCTGAAACATCTTAAAAACAAAGCAACAGAGCCTAGGACACTTCCACTTATGGTCCTATAGCTTAGGGAAATTAAATTCAAAAAGACACAGCCACCCCAAAGTTTGGGACGGCTCTGTTTACAAGAACCTCGTTTACGGTACAAGTTCAATATCACAGAAAGCGAAAAATGGATAAAGAATTTGTGGTACTTACGTACAATGCAATATCACTCAGCAATGAAATCTATGTCATCAGGCCCGTAGCAGCATAATGAGTGGATTCAGGTACGATGATTCTAAGTGAAATAAGTCACACAGAAAAAGAAACATCATAAGATATCACTACTACACGGAATGTAAACTTGGCTACACAGGAACTGAATTACAAAACAGAGCAGGGACTCAAATGCAGAAAACCAACTTATGCTTGCTTAAGGGGAAAGGTGAGTTGGGGTGCTGCATAAAACCAGAGATTGAAATTAGCACAGATACCGTTCCATAAGCCAAATATGTAATAGACAAGAGCTACTCCTTGCTCAACGAAGTGGACTCAACACCCCATATTAAACGCCTAAGAATATACCTGACTAGTAAGAATCTTAAAACCTATGGATTTATATGTCTCCGAAGGAGAATCAAGCGTGTGTACAGCGGAATAAATGCAGCAGTGATAGGATTGGTGAGGATCGGTGAGCAAATGCAGACCCTTTGAAATCATATTGCATGGTACCCATTCCATGGGTCTCAACTCTCCAGGTTTATGGGATTCTTCCTTCAGCTAAAACATGCATGTGGAACCCAGAGTATGATCCACCATGTGATTAGGAAACGTGTTCAAAGGTGTCTCAGTTTTCGTCCCCTGGTACTTGGGTGCAACATTCCAGACGCTTTACTAACACTCTCCCCACTTGGAGAGTCAGTGCCTTTAACCTCCTGTTTGGCCCAGTTTGCAATTTCTGCGGAAAATGAACAGGAATAGGGAGAACCAATGAGAGACTAGCTGGAGGTGTCTGCACGGGCAAATTTAACTCTCATTTCCCACCAGGAAGAGGAATTAACCAAAGGCTCAGCGTGCCATGCCGGAACCACACTAGGGCCTGAAGCAATCCTGCTGTGTTGCGGCCAGCTCACAAGAAAGCGAGTTGAAGAAAGGAGCTCAGGGGCACTGTCATTCACAAACCTGCAGAGTTATAAATGACAGCTATCGTCCAAAAATATATTGGAGTAAGGCTGCCAAGAGGACTTGAAAGCGGGGCAGAAATGCAGGAAACCGATTTCAGGAGGTAGACTGGAATTGCATGTAAAGCATAGGAAAAGAGGCAGAACGTCCACAATGATGCACTTGGCCAAAAAGGGCGTATGCGTTTTTTCCTGAATATATTCAGGAAAAAACGCATACGCCCTTTTTGGCCAACCAAGCAAGCTTGCAAAGGAAATCTGCACTAAAATGAAGTCTCACTGCCCCCCGGTCAAAAGGGCCATCTGAAAAAAGTGTAAAATCCAGAAAGGCAGGACAGGCCATGGAGAACTGGGAGCCTTGTTATGCTGATGGGCGGGATGTAAATTGCCAACAGCCACTCTGGAGAAGTGTATGGGGTTTCCTGAAACATCTAAAAAACAAAGCAACAGAGCCTAGGGCACTTCCACTTATGGTCCTATAGTTTAGGGAAATTAAAATCAAAAAGACACAGCCACCCCAAAGTTTGGGACGGCTCTGTTTACAAGAACCTCGTTTACGGTACAAATTCAATATCGCAGAAAGCGAAAAATGGATAAAGAAGTTGTGGTACTTACGTACAATGCAATATCACTCAGCAATGAAATCTATGTCATCAGGCCCGTAGCAGCATAATGAGTGGATTCAGGTACGATGATTCTAAGTGAAATAAGTCACACAGAAAAAGAAACATCATAAGATATCACCATTACACGGAATGTAAACTTGGCTACACAAGAACTGAATTACAAAACAGAACAGGGTCTCAAATGTAGAAAACCAACTTATGCTTGCTTAAGGGGAAAGGTGAGTTGGGGTGCTGCATAAAACCAGAGATTGAAATTAGCACAGATACCGTTCCATAAGCCAAATATGTAATAGACAAGAGCTACTCCTTGCTCAACGAAGTGGACTCAACACCCCATATTAAACGCCTAAGAATATACCTGACTAGTAAGAATCTTAAAACCTATGGATTTATATGTCTCTGAAAGAGAATCAAGCGTGTGTACAGCGGCATAAACACAGCAGTGATAGGATTGGTGAGGATCGGTGAGCAAATGCATACTCTTTGAAGTCATATTGCATGGTACCCATTCCATGGGTCTCAACTCTCCTGGTTTAAGGGATTCTTCCTTCAGCTAAAACATGCATGTGGAACCCAGATTATGATCCACCATGTGATCGGGAAACGTGTTCAAATGTGACTCAGTTTTCATCCCCCGATACTCGGGTGGAACATTCCAGACGCTTTACTAACACTCTCCCCACTTGGAGAGTCAGTGCCTTTAACCTCCTGTTTGTCCCAGTTTGCAATTTCTGCGGAAAATGAACAGGAATAGGGAGAACCAATGAGAGACTAGCTGGAGGTGTCTGGACGGGCAAATTTAACTCTCATTTCCCACCAGGAAGAGGAATTAACCAAAGGCTCAGCGTGCCGTGCCGGAACCACACTAGGGCCTGAAGCAATCTTGCGGTGTTGCGGCCAGTTCACAAGAAAGCGAGTTGAAGAAAGGAGCTCAGGGGCACTGTCATTCACAAACCTGCAGAGTTATAAATGACAGCTATCGTCCAAAAATATATTGAAGTAAGGCTGCCAAGAGGACTTGAAAGTGGTGCAGAATTGCAGGAAACCGATTTCAGGAGGTAGACTGGAATTGCATGTAAAGCATAGGAAAAGAGGCAGAACGTCCACAATGATGCACTTGGCCAAAAAGGGCGTATGCGTTTTTTCCTGAATATATTCAGGAAAAAACGCATACGCCCTTTTTGGCCAACCAAGCAACCTTGCAAAGGAAATCTGCACTACAATGAAGTCTCACTGCCCCCCGGTCAAAAGGGCCATCTGAAAAAAGTGTAAAATCCAGAAAGGCAGGACAGGCCATGGAGAACTGGGAGCCTTGTTATGCTGATGGGCGGGATGTAAATTGCCAACAGCCACTCTGGAGAAGTGTATGGTGTTTCCTGAAACATCTTAAAAACAAAGCAACAGAGCCTAGGACACTTCCACTTATGGTCCTATAGCTTAGGGAAATTAAATTCAAAAAGACACAGCCACCCCAAAGTTTGGGACGGCTCTGTTTACAAGAACCTCGTTTACGGTACAAGTTCAATATCACAGAAAGCGAAAAATGGATAAAGAATTTGTGGTACTTACGTACAATGCAATATCACTCAGCAATGAAATCTATGTCATCAGGCCCGTAGCAGCATAATGAGTGGATTCAGGTACGATGATTCTAAGTGAAATAAGTCACACAGAAAAAGAAACATCATAAGATATCACTACTACACGGAATGTAAACTTGGCTACACAGGAACTGAATTACAAAACAGAGCAGGGACTCAAATGCAGAAAACCAACTTATGCTTGCTTAAGGGGAAAGGTGAGTTGGGGTGCTCCATAAAACCAGAGATTGAAATTAGCACAGATACCGTTCCATAAGCCAAATATGTAATAGACAAGAGCTACTCCTTGCTCAACGAAGTGGACTCAACACCCCATATTAAACGCCTAAGAATATACCTGACTAGTAAGAATCTTAAAACCTATGGATTTATATGTCTCCGAAGGAGAATCAAGCGTGTGTACAGCGGAATAAATGCAGCAGTGATAGGATTGGTGAGGATCGGTGAGCAAATGCAGACCCTTTGAAATCATATTGCATGGTACCCATTCCATGGGTCTCAACTCTCCAGGTTTATGGGATTCTTCCTTCAGCTAAAACATGCATGTGGAACCCAGAGTATGATCCACCATGTGATTAGGAAACGTGTTCAAAGGTGTCTCAGTTTTCGTCCCCTGGTACTTGGGTGCAACATTCCAGACGCTTTACTAACACTCTCCCCACTTGGAGAGTCAGTGCCTTTAACCTCCTGTTTGGCCCAGTTTGCAATTTCTGCGGAAAATGAACAGGAATAGGGAGAACCAATGAGAGACTAGCTGGAGGTGTCTGCACGGGCAAATTTAACTCTCATTTCCCACCAGGAAGAGGAATTAACCAAAGGCTCAGCGTGCCATGCCGGAACCACACTAGGGCCTGAAGCAATCCTGCTGTGTTGCGGCCAGCTCACAAGAAAGCGAGTTGAAGAAAGGAGCTCAGGGGCACTGTCATTCACAAACCTGCAGAGTTATAAATGACAGCTATCGTCCAAAAATATATTGGAGTAAGGCTGCCAAGAGGACTTGAAAGCGGGGCAGAAATGCAGGAAACCGATTTCAGGAGGTAGACTGGAATTGCATGTAAAGCATAGGAAAAGAGGCAGAACGTCCACAATGATGCACTTGGCCAAAAAGGGCGTATGCGTTTTTTCCTGAATATATTCAGGAAAAAACGCATACGCCCTTTTTGGCCAACCAAGCAAGCTTGCAAAGGAAATCTGCACTAAAATGAAGTCTCACTGCCCCCCGGTCAAAAGGGCCATCTGAAAAAAGTGTAAAATCCAGAAAGGCAGGACAGGCCATGGAGAACTGGGAGCCTTGTTATGCTGATGGGCGGGATGTAAATTGCCAACAGCCACTCTGGAGAAGTGTATGGGGTTTCCTGAAACATCTAAAAAACAAAGCAACAGAGCCTAGGGCACTTCCACTTATGGTCCTATAGCTTAGGGAAATTAAAATCAAAAAGACACAGCCACCCCAAAGTTTGGGACGGCTCTGTTTACAAGAACCTCGTTTACGGTACAAATTCAATATCGCAGAAAGCGAAAAATGGATAAAGAAGTTGTGGTACTTACGTACAATGCAATATCACTCAGCAATGAAATCTATGTCATCAGGCCCGTAGCAGCATAATGAGTGGATTCAGGTACGATGATTCTAAGTGAAATAAGTCACACAGAAAAAGAAACATCATAAGATATCACCATTACACGGAATGTAAACTTGGCTACACAAGAACTGAATTACAAAACAGAACAGGGTCTCAAATGTAGAAAACCAACTTATGCTTGCTTAAGGGGAAAGGTGAGTTGGGGTGCTGCATAAAACCAGAGATTGAAATTAGCACAGATACCGTTCCATAAGCCAAATATGTAATAGACAAGAGCTACTCCTTGCTCAACGAAGTGGACTCAACACCCCATATTAAACGCCTAAGAATATACCTGACTAGTAAGAATCTTAAAACCTATGGATTTATATGTCTCTGAAAGAGAATCAAGTGTGTGTACAGCGGAATAAACACAGCAGTGATAGGATTGGTGAGGATCGGTGAGCAAATGCATACTCTTTGAAGTCATATTGCATGGTACCCATTCCATGGGTCTCAACTCTCCTGGTTTAAGGGATTCTTCCTTCAGCTAAAACATGCATGTGGAACCCAGATTATGATCCACCATGTGATCGGGAAACGTGTTCAAATGTGACTCAGTTTTCATCCCCCGATACTCGGGTGGAACATTCCAGACGCTTTACTAACACTCTCCCCACTTGGAGAGTCAGTGCCTTTAACCTCCTGTTTGTCCCAGTTTGCAATTTCTGCGGAAAATGAACAGGAATAGGGAGAACCAATGAGAGACTAGCTGGAGGTGTCTGGACGGGCAAATTTAACTCTCATTTCCCACCAGGAAGAGGAATTAACCAAAGGCTCAGCGTGCCGTGCCGGAACCACACTAGGGCCTGAAGCAATCTTGCGGTGTTGCGGCCAGTTCACAAGAAAGCGAGTTGAAGAAAGGAGCTCAGGGGCACTGTCATTCACAAACCTGCAGAGTTATAAATGACAGCTATCGTCCAAAAATATATTGAAGTAAGGCTGCCAAGAGGACTTGAAAGTGGTGCAGAATTGCAGGAAACCGATTTCAGGAGGTAGACTGGAATTGCATGTAAAGCATAGGAAAAGAGGCAGAACGTCCACAATGATGCACTTGGCCAAAAAGGGCGTATGCGTTTTTTCCTGAATATATTCAGGAAAAAACGCATACGCCCTTTTTGGCCAACCAAGCAACCTTGCAAAGGAAATCTGCACTACAATGAAGTCTCACTGCCCCCCGGTCAAAAGGGCCATCTGAAAAAAGTGTAAAATCCAGAAAGGCAGGACAGGCCATGGAGAACTGGGAGCCTTGTTATGCTGATGGGCGGGATGTAAATTGCCAACAGCCACTCTGGAGAAGTGTATGGTGTTTCCTGAAACATCTTAAAAACAAAGCAACAGAGCCTAGGACACTTCCACTTATGGTCCTATAGCTTAGGGAAATTAAATTCAAAAAGACACAGCCACCCCAAAGTTTGGGACGGCTCTGTTTACAAGAACCTCGTTTACGGTACAAGTTCAATATCACAGAAAGCGAAAAATGGATAAAGAATTTGTGGTACTTACGTACAATGCAATATCACTCAGCAATGAAATCTATGTCATCAGGCCCGTAGCAGCATAATGAGTGGATTCAGGTACGATGATTCTAAGTGAAATAAGTCACACAGAAAAAGAAACATCATAAGATATCACTACTACACAGAATGTAAACTTGGCTACACAGGAACTGAATTACAAAACAGAGCAGGGACTCAAATGCAGAAAACCAACTTATGCTTGCTTAAGGGGAAAGGTGAGTTGGGGTGCTGCATAAAACCAGAGATTGAAATTAGCACAGATACCGTTCCATAAGCCAAATATGTAATAGACAAGAGCTACTCCTTGCTCAACGAAGTGGACTCAACACCCCATATTAAACGCCTAAGAATATACCTGACTAGTAAGAATCTTAAAACCTATGGATTTATATGTCTCCGAAGGAGAATCAAGCGTGTGTACAGCAGAATAAATGCAGCAGTGATAGGATTGGTGAGGATCGGTGAGCAAATGCAGACCCTTTGAAATCATATTGCATGGTACCCATTCCATGGGTCTCAACTCTCCAGGTTTATGGGATTCTTCCTTCAGCTAAAACATGCATGTGGAACCCAGAGTATGATCCACCATGTGATTAGGAAACGTGTTCAAAGGTGTCTCAGTTTTCGTCCCCTGGTACTTGGGTGCAACATTCCAGACGCTTTACTAACACTCTCCCCACTTGGAGAGTCAGTGCCTTTAACCTCCTGTTTGGCCCAGTTTGCAATTTCTGCGGAAAATGAACAGGAATAGGGAGAACCAATGAGAGACTAGCTGGAGGTGTCTGCACGGGCAAATTTAACTCTCATTTCCCACCAGGAAGAGGAATTAACCAAAGGCTCAGCGTGCCATGCCGGAACCACACTAGGGCCTGAAGCAATCCTGCTGTGTTGCGGCCAGCTCACAAGAAAGCGAGTTGAAGAAAGGAGCTCAGGGGCACTGTCATTCACAAACCTGCAGAGTTATAAATGACAGCTATCGTCCAAAAATATATTGGAGTAAGGCTGCCAAGAGGACTTGAAAGCGGGGCAGAAATGCAGGAAACCGATTTCAGGAGGTAGACTGGAATTGCATGTAAAGCATAGGAAAAGAGGCAGAACGTCCACAATGATGCACTTGGCCAAAAAGGGCGTATGCGTTTTTTCCTGAATATATTCAGGAAAAAACGCATACGCCCTTTTTGGCCAACCAAGCAAGCTTGCAAAGGAAATCTGCACTAAAATGAAGTCTCACTGCCCCCCGGTCAAAAGGGCCATCTGAAAAAAGTGTAAAATCCAGAAAGGCAGGACAGGCCATGGAGAACTGGGAGCCTTGTTATGCTGATGGGCGGGATGTAAATTGCCAACAGCCACTCTGGAGAAGTGTATGGGGTTTCCTGAAACATCTAAAAAACAAAGCAACAGAGCCTAGGGCACTTCCACTTATGGTCCTATAGCTTAGGGAAATTAAAATCAAAAAGACACAGCCACCCCAAAGTTTGGGACGGCTCTGTTTACAAGAACCTCGTTTACGGTACAAATTCAATATCGCAGAAAGCGAAAAATGGATAAAGAAGTTGTGGTACTTACGTACAATGCAATATCACTCAGCAATGAAATCTATGTCATCAGGCCCGTAGCAGCATAATGAGTGGATTCAGGTACGATGATTCTAAGTGAAATAAGTCACACAGAAAAAGAAACATCATAAGATATCACCATTACACGGAATGTAAACTTGGCTACACAAGAACTGAATTACAAAACAGAACAGGGTCTCAAATGTAGAAAACCAACTTATGCTTGCTTAAGGGGAAAGGTGAGTTGGGGTGCTGCATAAAACCAGAGATTGAAATTAGCACAGATACCGTTCCATAAGCCAAATATGTAATAGACAAGAGCTACTCCTTGCTCAACGAAGTGGACTCAACACCCCATATTAAACGCCTAAGAATATACCTGACTAGTAAGAATCTTAAAACCTATGGATTTATATGTCTCTGAAAGAGAATCAAGCGTGTGTACAGCGGCATAAACACAGCAGTGATAGGATTGGTGAGGATCGGTGAGCAAATGCATACTCTTTGAAGTCATATTGCATGGTACCCATTCCATGGGTCTCAACTCTCCTGGTTTAAGGGATTCTTCCTTCAGCTAAAACATGCATGTGGAACCCAGATTATGATCCACCATGTGATCGGGAAACGTGTTCAAATGTGACTCAGTTTTCATCCCCCGATACTCGGGTGGAACATTCCAGACGCTTTACTAACACTCTCCCCACTTGGAGAGTCAGTGCCTTTAACCTCCTGTTTGTCCCAGTTTGCAATTTCTGCGGAAAATGAACAGGAATAGGGAGAACCAATGAGAGACTAGCTGGAGGTGTCTGGACGGGCAAATTTAACTCTCATTTCCCACCAGGAAGAGGAATTAACCAAAGGCTCAGCGTGCCGTGCCGGAACCACACTAGGGCCTGAAGCAATCTTGCGGTGTTGCGGCCAGTTCACAAGAAAGCGAGTTGAAGAAAGGAGCTCAGGGGCACTGTCATTCACAAACCTGCAGAGTTATAAATGACAGCTATCGTCCAAAAATATATTGAAGTAAGGCTGCCAAGAGGACTTGAAAGTGGTGCAGAATTGCAGGAAACCGATTTCAGGAGGTAGACTGGAATTGCATGTAAAGCATAGGAAAAGAGGCAGAACGTCCACAATGATGCACTTGGCCAAAAAGGGCGTATGCGTTTTTTCCTGAATATATTCAGGAAAAAACGCATACGCCCTTTTTGGTCAACCAAGCAACCTTGCAAAGGAAATCTGCACTACAATGAAGTCTCACTGCCCCCCGGTCAAAAGGGCCATCTGAAAAAAGTGTAAAATCCAGAAAGGCAGGACAGGCCATGGAGAACTGGGAGCCTTGTTATGCTGATGGGCGGGATGTAAATTGCCAACAGCCACTCTGGAGAAGTGTATGGTGTTTCCTGAAACATCTACAAAACAAAGCAACAGAGCCTAGGGCACTTCCACTTATGGTCCTATAGCTTAGGGAAATTAAAATCAAAAAGACACAGCCACCCCAAAGTTTGGGACGCCTCTGTTTACAAGAACCTCGTTTACGCTACAAGTTCAATATCGCAGAAAGCGAAAAATGGATAAAGAAGCTGTGGTACTTACGTACAATGCAATATCACTCAGCAATGAAATCTATGTCATCAGGCCCGTAGCAGCATAATGAGTGGATTCAGGTACGATGATTCTAAGTGAAATAAGTCACAGAGAAAAAGAAACATCATAAGATATCACTACTACACGGAATGTAAACTTGGCTACACAGGAACTGAATTACAAAACAGAACAGGGTCTCAAATGTAGAAAACCAACTTATGCTTGCTTAAGGGGAAAGGTGAGTTGGGGTGCTGCATAAAACCAGAGATTGAAATTAGCACAGATACTGTTCCATAAGCCAAATATGTAATAGAGAAGAGCTACTCCTTGCTCAATGAAGTGGACTCAACACCGCATATTAAACGCCTAAGAATATATCTGACTAGTAAGAATCTTAAAACCTATGGATTTATATGTCTCCGAAGGAGAATCAAGCGTGTGTACAGCGGCATAATCGCAGCAGTGATAGGATTGGTGAAGATCGGTGAGCAAATGCAGACCCTTTGAAGTCATATTGCATGGTACCCATTCCATGGGTCTCAACTCTCCAGGGTTAAGGGATTCTTCCTTCAGCTAAAACATGCATGTGGAACCCAGAGTATGATCCACCGTGTGATCGGGAAATGTGTTCAAAGGTGTCTCAGTTTTCGTCCCCTGGTACTCGGGTGCAACATTCCAGACGCTTTACTAACACTCTCCCCACTTGGAGAGTCAGTGCCTTTAACCTCCTGTTTGGCCCAGTTTGCAATTTCTGCGGAAAATGAACAGGAATAGGGAGAACCAATGAGAGACTAGCTGGAGGTGTCTGGAAGGGCAAATTTAACTCTCATTTCCCACCAGGAAGAGGAATTAACCAAAGGCTCAGCAGGCCGTGCCGGAACCAAACTAGGGCCTGAAGCAATCCTGCTGTGTTGCGGCCAGCTCACAAGAAAGCGAGTTGAAGAAAGGAGCTCAGGGGCACTGTCATTCACAAACCTGCAGAGTTATAAATGACAGCTATCGTCCAAAAATATATTGAAGTAAGGCTGCCAAGAGGACTTGAAAGCGGGGCAGAATGGCAGGAAACCGATTTCAGGAGGTAGACTGGAATTGCATGTAAAGCATAGGAAAAGAGGCAGAACGTCCACAATGATGCACTTGGCCAAAAAGGGCGTATGCCTTTTTTCCTGAATATATTCAGGAAAAAAGGCATACGCCCTTTTTGGCCAACCAAGCAAGCTTGCAAAGGAAATCTGCACTACAATGAAGTCTCACTGCCCCCCGGTCAAAAGGGCCTTCTGAAAAAAATGTAAAATCCAGAAAGGCAGGACAGGCCATGGAGACATGAGAGCCTTGGTATGCTGATGGGCGGGATGTAAATTGCCAACAGCCACTCTGGAGAAGTGTATGGTGTTTCCTGAAACATCTAAAAAACAAAGCAACAGAGCCTAGGGCACTTCCACTTATGGTCCTATAGCTTAGGGAAATTAAAATCTAAAAGACACAGCCACCCCAAAGTTTGGGACAGCTCTGTATACAAGAACCTCGTTTACGGTACAAGTTCAATATCGCAGAAAGCGAAAAGTGGATAAAGAAATTGTGGTACTTACGTACAATGCAATATCACTCAGCAATGAAATCTATGTCATCAGGCCCGTAGCAGCATAATGAGCGGATTCAGGGACGATGATTCTAAGTGAAATAAGTCACACAGAAAAAGAAACATCATAAGATATCACTACTACACGGAATGTAAACTTGGCTACACAGGAACTGAATTACAAAACAGAGCAGGGTCTCAAATGTAGAAAACCAACTTATGCTTGCTTAAGGGGAAAGGTGAGTTGGGGTGCTGCATAAAACCAGAGATTGAAATTAGCACAGATACCGTTCCATAAGCCAAATATATAATAGACAAGAGTTACTCCTTGCTCAACGAAGTGGACTCAACACCCCATATTAAACGCCTAAGAATATACCTGACTAGTAAGAATCTTAAAACCTATGGATTTATATGTCTCCGAAAGAAAATCAAGCGTGTGTACAGCGGCATAAACGCAGCAGTGATAGGATTGGTGAGGATCGGTGAGCAAATGCAGACCCTTTGAAGTCATATTGCATGGTACCCATTCCATGGGTCTCAACTCTCCAGGTTTAAGGGATTCTTCCTTCAGCTAAAACATGCATGTGGGACCCAGAGTATGATCCACCGTGTGATTGGGAAACGTGTTCAAATGTGACTCAGTTTTCGTCCCCTGGTACTCGGGTGCAACATTCCAGATGCTTTACTAACACTCTCCCCACTTGGAGAGTCAATGCCTTTAACCTCCTGTTTGTTCCAGTTTGCAATTTCTGCGGAAAATGAACAGGAATAGGGAGAACCAATGAGAGACTAGCTGGAGGTGTCTGGACGGGCAAATTTAACTCTCATTTCCCACCAGGAAGAGGAATTAACCAAAGGCTCAGCGTGCCGTGCCGGAACCACACTAGGGCCTGAAGCAATCTTGCGGTGTTGCGGCCAGTTCACAAGAAAGCGAGTTGAAGAAAGGAGCTCAGGGGCACTGTCATTCACAAACCTGCAGAGTTATAAATGACAGCTATCGTCCAAAAATATATTGAAGTAAGGCTGCCAAGAGGACTTGAAAGTGGTGCAGAATTGCAGGAAACCGATTTCAGGAGGTAGACTGGAATTGCATGTAAAGCATAGGAAAAGAGGCAGAACGTCCACAATGATGCACTTGGCCAAAAAGGGCGTATGCGTTTTTTCCTGAATATATTCAGGAAAAAACGCATACGCCCTTTTTGGCCAACCAAGCAACCTTGCAAAGGAAATCTGCACTACAATGAAGTCTCACTGCCCCCCGGTCAAAAGGGCCATCTGAAAAAAGTGTAAAATCCAGAAAGGCAGGAAAGGCCATGGAGAACTGGGAGCCTTGTTATGCTGATGGGCGGGATGTAAATTGCCAACAGCCACTCTGGAGAAGTGTATGGTGTTTCCTGAAACATCTACAAAACAAAGCAACAGAGCCTAGGGCACTTCCACTTATGGTCCTATAGCTTAGGGAAATTAAAATCAAAAAGACACAGCCACCCCAAAGTTTGGGACGCCTCTGTTTACAAGAACCTCGTTTACGCTACAAGTTCAATATCGCAGAAAGCGAAAAATGGGTAAAGAAGCTGTGGTACTTACGTACAATGCAATATCACTCAGCAATGAAATCTATGTCATCAGGCCCGTAGCAGCATAATGAGTGGATTCAGGTACGATGATTCTAAGTGAAATAAGTCACAGAGAAAAAGAAACATCATAAGATATCACTACTACACGGAATGTAAACTTGGCTACACAGGAACTGAATTACAAAACAGAACAGGGTCTCAAATGTAGAAAACCAACTTATGATTGCTTAAGGGGAAAGGTGAGTTGGGGTGCTGCATAAAACCAGAGATTGAAATTAGCACAGATACTGTTCCATAAGCCAAATATGTAATAGAGAAGAGCTACTCCTTGCTCAATGAAGTGGACTCAACACCGCATATTAAACGCCTAAGAATATATCTGACTAGTAAGAATCTTAAAACCTATGGATTTATATGTCTCCGAAGGAGAATCAAGCGTGTGTACAGCGGCATAATCGCAGCAGTGATAGGATTGTTGAAGATCGGTGAGCAAATGCAGACCCTTTGAAGTCATATTGCATGGTACCCATTCCATGGGTCTCAACTCTCCAGGGTTAAGGGATTCTTCCTTCAGCTAAAACATGCATGTGGAACCCAGAGTATGATCCACCGTGTGATCGGGAAATGTGTTCAAAGGTATCTCAGTTTTCGTCCCCTGGTACTCGGGTGCAACATTCCAGACGCTTTACTAACACTCTCCCCACTTGGAGAGTCAGTGCCTTTAACCTCCTGTTTGGCCCAGTTTGCAATTTCTGCGGAAAATGAACAGGAATAGGGAGAACCAATGAGAGACTAGCTGGAGGTGTCTGGATGGGCAAATTTAACTCTCATTTCCCACCAGGAAGAGGAATTAACCAAAGGCTCAGCAGGCCGTGCCGGAACCAAACTAGGGCCTGAAGCAATCCTGCTGTGTTGCGGCCAGCTCACAAGAAAGCGAGTTGAAGAAAGGAGCTCAGGGGCACTGTCATTCACAAACCTGCAGAGTTATAAATGACAGCTATCGTCCAAAAATATATTGAAGTAAGGCTGCCAAGAGGACTTGAAAGCGGGGCAGAATGGCAGGAAACCGATTTCAGGAGGTAGACTGGAATTGCATGTAAAGCATAGGAAAAGAGGCAGAACGTCCACAATGATGCACTTGGCCAAAAAGGGCGTATGCGTTTTTTCCTGAATATATTCAGGAAAAAAGGCATACGCCCTTTTTGGCCAACCAAGCAAGGTTGCAAAGGAAATCTGCACTACAATGAAGTCTCACTGCCCCCCGGTCAAAAGGGCCATCTGAAAAAAGTGTAAAATCCATAAAGGCAGGACAGGCCATGGAGAACTGGGAGCCTTGTTATGCTGATGGGCGGGATGTAAATTGCCAACAGCCACTCTGGAGAAGTGTATGGTGTTTCCTGAAACATCTAAAAAACAAAGCAACAGAGCCTAGGGCACTTCCACTTATGGTCCTATAGCTTAGGGAAATTAAAATCTAAAAGACACAGCCACCCCAAAGTTTGGGACAGCTCTGTATACAAGAACCTCGTTTACGGTACAAGTTCAATATCGCAGAAAGCGAAAAGTGGATAAAGAAATTGTGGTACTTACGTACAATGCAATATCACTCAGCAATGAAATCTATGTCATCAGGCCCGTAGCAGCATAATGAGCGGATTCAGGGACGATGATTCTAAGTGAAATAAGTCACACAGAAAAAGAAACATCATAAGATATCACTACTACACGGAATGTAAACTTGGCTACACAGGAACTGAATTACAAAACAGAGCAGGGTCTCAAATGTAGAAAACCAACTTATGCTTGCTTAAGGGGAAAGGTGAGTTGGGGTGCTGCATAAAACCAGAGATTGAAATTAGCACAGATACCGTTCCATAAGCCAAATATATAATAGACAAGAGTTACTCCTTGCTCAACGAAGTGGACTCAACACCCCATATTAAACGCCTAAGAATATACCTGACTAGTAAGAATCTTAAAACCTATGGATTTATATGTCTCCGAAAGAAAATCAAGCGTGTGTACAGCGGCATAAACGCAGCAGTGATAGGATTGGTGAGGATCGGTGAGCAAATGCAGACCCTTTGAAGTCATATTGCATGGTACCCATTCCATGGGTCTCAACTCTCCAGGTTTAAGGGATTCTTCCTTCAGCTAAAACATGCATGTGGGACCCAGAGTATGATCCACCGTGTGATTGGGAAACGTGTTCAAATGTGACTCAGTTTTCGTCCCCTGGTACTCGGGTGCAACATTCCAGATGCTTTACTAACACTCTCCCCACTTGGAGAGTCAATGCCTTTAACCTCCTGTTTGTTCCAGTTTGCAATTTCTGCGGAAAATGAACAGGAATAGGGAGAACCAATGAGAGACTAGCTGGAGGTGTCTGGACGGGCAAATTTAACTCTCATTTCCCACCAGGAAGAGGAATTAACCAAAGGCTCAGCGTGCCATGCCGGAACCACACTAGGGCCTGAAGCAATCCTGCGGTGTTGCGGTCAGCTCAAAAGAAAGCGAGTTGAGGAAAGGAGCTCAGGGGCACTGTCATTCACAAACCTGCAGAGTTATAAATGACAGCTATCGTCCAAAAATATATTGAAGTAAGGCTGCCAAGAGGACTCGAAAGCGGTGCAGAATTGCAGGTAACCGATTTCAGAAGGTAGACTGGAATTGCATTTAAAGCATAGGAAAAGAGACAGAACTTGGAAAATAATGCACTTGGCAAAAAAGGACATATGTGTTTTATCCAGAGCTCTCATAACCGAGGGGAGGAGATTCCCAGCAGGCTCCAACTGCCACCTGAGGGCTCATGTTGTCAAGGCAACGTGAGCAAGCCAGGCAGGAGTTACCTCACAGCAGAGATCCCACCTCACAGAAGGGTGAGAAACCCAGCCAACATCAGACTCTCACCAGAGGGCCCACATCACCAAGGGGATGGGAACCAGGCAGGAGTGTCTTCACACCAGTGGGGCCACATCATCGAAAGGTGAGGTACTCAGCACATGTGTCCTCAAACCAGAGGACCCACATCACTAAGGGCCTCGGAGTGAGGCAGGCAGGAGTAGCCTCACAACACTGGGCCCATAGAATAAAAAAGTGAGGAATCCAGCAGTTGGAACCTCCCAGCAGGGGGCCCAGAGCACCGAGGCTATGGGATCCAGGCCACAGTGAACTCACAGAAGAGGGCCCATGTCATGAAACTGAGCAACCCAGCCATTGGGACCTCAGAGCAGGAGGCCCACATCCCCATGGGGATATAAATCTGGTAGGAGTGTCCTCGCACCACTGAAAACGTATCAGAAAATTTTGGGAGACCAGCAGTTAGAGCCTGACGCCAGAGGACCCTCATCACCAAGGGAAGGAGGCTCCCAGCAGGCTCCAACGGCCACCAGAGGGCTGACGTCGCCAAGGCGATGTGTGCCAACCAGGCACGAATGACCTCACAGCAGAGGGCCCACCTCAGAGAAGTGTGACGAACCCAGTCAGGATCAGACTCGCACCAGAGGGCCCACATCACCAAATGGATTGGAACCAGGCAGGAGTGTCCTCACATGAGTAGGGCCACATCATCTAAAGGTGAGGAACCCAGAACACGTGGCTTCAAACCATAGGACACGCATCACCAAGGGGCTGGGGGTGAGGCAGGCAGGAGGAGCCTCACAACAGAGGGCCCAAAAATAAGGAAGGTGAGGAATCCAGCAGTTGCAACCTCCCAGCAGGCGGCCCAGAGCACAGAGGCTAGGGGATCCAAGCCAGAGTGAACTAACACCAGACAGCCCACATCATGAAACTGTGAACAACCCAGACATTGGGACCTCAGAGCAGAAGGCCCACATCCCCATGGTGATGGGAACATGACAGGAGTGTCCTGGCATCACTGGGCTCACATCAGAAAACGTGGGGTGCTCAGAAGTTAGGGCCTGATGCTAGAGGGCACTCATCACCGAGGGGAGGAGGCTCCCAGCAGGCTCCAGCTGCCACCAGAGGGCCAACGTCACCAAGGCGATGTGTGCCAGCCCGGCAGGAGTGACCTCACAGCAGAGGCCCCACCTCACAGAAGGGTGAGGAACACAGCCAGGATCAGACTCTCACCAGAGGGCCCACATCACCAAGGGGAAGGGAACCAGGAAGGAGTGTCCCCACATTAGTGGGACAACATCATCGAAAGGTGAGGATCCCAGCACATGTAGCCTCAAACCAGAGGAACCACATCACCAAGGGGTTCGGAATGAGGCAGGCAGGACTGGCCTCACATCACAGGGTCCATTGAATATAAAAGTTGAGGAATCCAGCAGTTGGAACCTCCCAGCAAGCGGCCCAGAGCACCGAGGCTATGGGATCCAGGCCGCAGTGAACTCACAGCAGAGGGCCCACATCATGAACCTGTGAGCAGCCCAGCCGTTGGGACCTCAGAACAGAAGGCCCACATCCCCATTGGGATGGGAACCTGGCAGGAGTGGCTTCGCACCACTTAGCACATATCAGAAAATGTTAGGAGCCCAGCAGTTAGGGCCTGACGCCAGGGGGCCCTCATAACTGAGGGGAGGAGACTCCCAGCAGGTTCCAACTGCCAACAGAGGGCCCACGTCTACAAGGTGGCATGCGCCAGCCAGGCAGTAGTGACCTCACAACAGAGGGCCTATCTCACAGAAGGGTGAGGAACCGAGGTAGGATGAGACTCTTGCCAGAGGGCCCACAACACCAAGGGGATGGGAACCAGTCAGGACTGTCCTCTCACCAGTGGGGCCACATCATCGAAAGGTGAGGAACCCAGCACATGCGGCCTCATATCAGAGGACATACATCACAAAGGGGATGGGAGTGAGGCAGGTAGGAGTAGCCTAAAAACAGAGGGCCCAAAGAATAAAAAAGGTGAGGAATCCAGCATTTGGAACCTCCCAGCAGGCGGCCGAGAGCACAGAAGCTATGGGATGCAGGCAGGAGTGAACTAACAGCAGAGAGCCCACATCATGAAACTGTGAGCAACCCAGGCGTTGGGACCTCAGAGCAGAAAGCCCACATCCCCATGGGGATGGGAACCTGACAGGAGTGTCCTGGCATCACTGGGCTCACATCAGAAAATGTGGGGAGCCCAGCAGTTAGGGCCTGATGCTAGAGAGCTGTCATCACCGAGGGCAGGAGGCTCCCAGCAGGTTCCATGTGCCAACAGAGGGCCCACGTCGCCAAGGTGATTTGTGCAAGTCAGGTAGGATTGACCTCACAGCAGAGGGCCTACCTCACAGAAGAGTGAGGAACCCAGCCAGGATAAGACTGTCACCAGAAGGCCCACATCACCAAGGGGATGGGAACCAGGCAGGAGTGTCCTCACACCAGTGGGGCCACATCATTGAAAGTTGCGGAACCCAGCATATGTGGCCTCAAACCAGAGGACCCACATCACAAAGGGGATGCGAGTGAGGCAGGCAGGAGGAGCATCGCAACACAGGCCCCATAGAATACAAAAGTTGAAGAATCGAGCAGTTGGAACCTTCCAGCAGGCGGCCCAGAGCACAGAGGCTATGGCATCCAGGCCAGAGTGAACTAACAGCAGAGAGCCCACATCATGAAACTGTGAACAACCCAGCCGTTGGGACCTCAGAACAGAAGGCCCACATCCCAATGGGTATGTGAACCTGGATGGAGTGTCTTCGAACCACTGGGCGCACATCACAAAATGTGGGGAGCCCAGCCGTTAGGACCTGACGCCAGAGGGCCCTCATCACCGAGGGGAGGAGGCTCCCAGCAGGCTCCAAGTGCCACCAGAGGGCTCATGTCCACAAGGCGAGGTGAGCAAACCAGGCAGGAGTGACCTCACAGCAGACGGCCCACCTCACAGATGGGTGAAGAACCCAGCCAGGATCAGACTCTCAACAGAGGGCCCACATCACCAAGGGGATGTGAACCAGGCAGGAGTCTCCTAAGACCATTGGTCCCACATCATCGAAAGGTGAGGAACCCAGCACATGTGGCCTCAAACCAGAGGACACACATCACAAAGGGGCTGGGAGTGAGGCAGGCAGGAGGATCCTCACAACAGAGGGCCCAAAAAATTAAAAAAGTGAGGAATCCAGCAGTTGGAACCTCCCAGCAGGCGGCCAAGAACACAGAGGCTATGGGATCCAGGCCACAGTGAACTAACACCAGAGAGCCCACATCATGAAACTGTGATCAACCCAGCCGTTGGAACGTCAGAGCAGAAGGCCCACATCCCCATGGAGATGGGAACCTAAGAGGAGTGCCCGAGCATCACTGGGCTCACTAAGAAAAGTTGGGGAGCCCAGCAGTTAGGGCTTGACATCAGAGGGCCCTCATCACAGAGGTGAGGAGGCTCCCAGCAGGGTCCAAGTGCCACCAGAGGGCTCATGTCAACAAGGCGAGGTGAGCAAGCCAGGCAAGAGTTACCTGATAGTAGAGGGCCCACCTCACAGATGGTTGAGGAACCCAGCCAGGATCAGACTCTCACCAGAGGGCCCACATCACAAAGGGGATGGGAACCAGTCAGGATTATCCTCACACCAGTGGGGCCTCATCATCTTAACGTGAGGAACCCAGCACATGTGTCCTCAAACCAGAGGACCCACATCACAAAGGGCCTTGGAGTGAGGCAGGCAGGAGTAGCCTCACAACACAGGGCACATAATATAAAATATGTGAGGATTCCAGCATTTAGACCTTCCAGCAGGCAGCTCAGAACACCGAGGCTATGGGATCCAGGCCACAGTGAACTCACAGCAGAGGGCCAACATCATAAAACTGTGAGCAACCCAGGCGTTGGGACCACAGAGCAGAAGGCCCACATCCCCATGGGAATGGGAACCTGGCTGGAGTGTCCTCGCACCACTGGGCGCACATCAGAAAATGTGGGGAGCCCACCATTTAGGGCCTGACGCCAGAGGGCCGTCATCACCGAGAGGAGGAGGCACCCTGCACGCTCCAACTGCCACCAGAGGGCTCACGTCTCCAAGGTGACGTGTGCCAGCCAGTCAGGAGTGACCTCACAGCAGAGGGCCTACCTCACAGAACGTTGAGGAACCCAGCCAGGATTAGACTCTGGCCAGAGGGCCCACCTCACCAAGGGGATGGTAACCAGGCAGGAGTGTCCTCACACGAGTGGGGCCACATCATTGAAAGGTGAGGAACGCAGCACATGTGGCCTCAAGCTATAGGACAGTCATCACCAAGGGGCTGGCAGCGAGGCAGGCAGGAGGAGCCTCACAACAGAGGGCACATAGAATAAAAAAGTTGAGGAATACAGCAGTTGGAACCTCCCAGCAGGCGGCTCAGAGCACCGATGATAAGGGATCCTTGCCGGAGTGAACTCACAGCAGAGGGCCCACATCATGGTACTGTGAGCAAGCCAGCCGTTTTGACCTCAGAGCAGAAGGCCCATATCCCCATGGGGATGCGAACCTGGCAAGAGTGTCCTCACTCACTTGGCGCACATCAGAAAATGTGGGGAGCCCAGCAGTTATGGCCTAAGGCAAGAGGGCCCTCATCACCGAGGGGAGGAGGATCCCAGCACACTCCAACTGCCACCAGAGGGCCCACGTCGCCAAGGTGACTTGTGCCAGACAGGCATGATTGACCTCACAGCAGAGGGCCCACCTCACAGAAGGGTGAGGAACCCAGCCAGGATCAGACTCTCACCTGAGGGCCCACATCAGCAAGGGGATGGGAACCAGTCAGGACTGTCTTCCCTCCAGTGGGGCCACATCATTGAAAGGTGCGGAACCCAGCACATGTGGCCTCAAATCAGAGGACACATATCACAAAGGGAATGGGAGTGAGGCAGGCAGGAGTAGCCTAAAAACAGAGGGCCCAAAGAATAAGAAAGGTGAGGAATCCAGCAGTTGGAACCTCCCAGCAGGCAGCCGAGAGCACAGAAGCTATGGGATGCAGGCAGGAGTGAACTAACAGCAGAGAGCCCACATCATGAAACTGTGAGCAACCCAGGCGTTGGGACCTCAGAGCAGAAGGCCCACATCCCAATGGGGATGTGAACCTGGATGGAGTGTCCTCGCACCACTGGGTCGCACATCACGAAATGTGGGGAGCACAGCTCTTAGGGCCTGACGCCAGAGGGCCCACATCACCGAGGGGAGGAGGCTCCCAGCAGGCTCCAAGTGCCACCAGAGGGCTCATGTCCACAAGGCGAGGTGAGCAAGCCAGGGAGGAGTGACCTCACAGCAGACGGCCCACCTCACAGATGGGTGAAGAACCCAGCCAGGATCAGACTCTCAACAGAGGGCCCACATCACCAAGGGGATGTGAACCAGGCAGGAGTCTCCTAAGACCATTGGTCCCACATCATTGAAAGGTGAGGAACCCAGCACATGTGGCCTCAAACCAGAAGACACACATCACGAAGGGGCTGGGAGTGAGGCAGGCAGGAGGATCCTCACAACAGAGGGCCCAAAAAATTAAAAAAGTGAGGAATCCAGCAGTTGGAACCTCCCAGCAGGCGGCCAAGAACACAGAGGCTATGGGATCCAGGCCACAGTGAACTAACACCAGAGAGCCCACATCATGAAACTGTGATCAACCCAGCCGTTGGAACGTCAGAGCAGAAGGCCCACATCCCCATGGAGATGGGAACCTAAGAGGAGTGCCCGAGCATCACTGGGCTCACTAAGAAAAGTTGGGGAGCCCAGCAGTTAGGGCCTGACGTCAGAGGGCCCTCATCACTGGGGGGCGGAGATTCCCAGCACGCTCCAACTGCCACCACACAGCTGACTTCACCAAGGCATTGTGTGCCAGCCATGCAGGAGTGACCTATCAGCAGAGGGTCTCCCTCACAGAAGGCTGAGGAACACAGCCAGGAACAGACTCTCACCAGGGGGTCCGCATAACCACGTGGATGAGAAGCAGGCAGGAGTGTCCTCACACTAGTGGGGCCACATCATCGAAAGGTGAGGAACCCAGCAAAGGTGGCCACAAACCAGAGGACCCACATCACCAGGGGGTTGAGAGTGAGGTAGGTGTCTGGACACGCATATTTAACACTCATTTCCCACCAGGAAGAGGAATTAACCAAAGGCTCAGCGTGCCATGCCGGAACCACACTAGGGCCTGAAGCAATCCTGCTGTGTTGCGGCCAGCTCACAAGAAAGCGAGTTGAAGAAACGAGCTCAGGGGCACTGTCATTCACAAACCTGCAGAGTTATAAATGACAGCTATCGTCCAAAAATATATTGAAGTAAGGCTGCCAAGAGGACTTGAAAGCGGGGCAGAATGGCAGGAAACCGATTTCAGGAGGTAGACTGGAATTGCATGTAAAGCATAGGAAAAGAGGCAGAACGTCCACAATGATGCACTTGGCCAAAAAGGGCGTATGCGTTTTTTCCTGAATATATTCAAGAAAAAACGCATACGCCCTTTTTGGCCAACCAAGCAAGCTGGCAAAGGAAATCTGCACTACAATGAAGTCTCACTGCCCCCCAGTCAAAAGGGCCATCTGAAAAAAGTGTAAAATCCAGAAAGGCAGGACAGGCCATGGAGAACTGGGAGCCTTGTTATGCTGATGGGCAGGATGTAAATTGCCAACAGCCACTCTGGAGAAGTGTATGGTGTTTCCTGAAACATCTAAAAAACAAAGCAACAGAGCCTAGGGCACTTCCACTTATGGTCCTATAGCTTCGGGAAATTAAAATCAAAAAGACACAGCCACCCCAAAGTTTGGGATGGCTCTGTTTACAAGAACCTCGTTTACGGTACAAGTTCAATATCGCAGAAAGCGAAAAATGGATAAAGAAGTTGTGGTACATACATACAATGCAATATCACTCAGCAAAGAAATCTATGTCATCAGGGCCGTAGCAGCATAATGAGTGGATTCAGGTACGATGATTCTAAGTGAAATAAGTCACCCAGAAAAAGAAACATCATAAGATATCACTACTACACGGAATGTAAACTTGGCTACACAGGAACTGAATTACAAAACAGAACAGGGTCTCAAATGTAGAAAACCAACTTATGCTTGCTTAAGGGGAAAGGTGAGTTGGGGTGCTGCATAAAACCAGAGATTGAAATTAGCACAGATACCGTTCCATAAGCCAAATATATAATAGACAAGAGCTATTCCTTGCTCAACGAAGTGGACACAACACCCCATATTAAACGCCTAAGAATATACCTGACTAGTAAGAATCTTAAAACCTATGGATTTATATGTCTCCGAAAGAGAATCAAGCTTGTGTACAGCGGCATAAACGCAGCAGTGATAGGATTGGTGAGGATCGGTGAGCAAATGCAGACCCTTTGAAGTCATATTGCATGGTACCCATAACATGGGTCTCAACTCTCCAGGTTTAAGGGATTCTTCCTTCAGCTAAAACATGCATGTGGAACCCAGACTATGATCCACCGTGTGACTGGGAAACGTGTTCCAAGGTGTCTCAGTTTTCGTCCCCTGGTACTGGGGTGCAACATTCCAGACGCTTTACTAACACTCTCCCCACTTGGAGAGTCACTGCCTTTAACCTCCTGTTTGTCCCAGTTTGCAATTTCTGCGGAAAATGAACAGGAATAGGGAGAACCAATGAGAGACTAGCTGGAGGTGTCTGGACGGGCAAATTTAACTCTCATTTCCCACCAGGAAGAGGAATTAACCAAAGGCTCAGCGTGCCATGCCGGAACCACACTAGGACCTGAAACAATCCTGCGGTGTTGCGGCCAGCTCACAAGAAAGCGAGTTGAAGAAAGGAGCTCAGGGGCACTGTCATTCACAAACCTGCAGAGTTATAAATGACAGCTATCGTCCAAAAATATATTGAAGTAAGGCTGCCAAGAGGACTTGAAAGCGGGGCAGAATTGCAGGAAACCGATTTCAGGAGGTAGACTGGAATTGCATGTAAAGCATAGGAAAAGAGGCAGAACGTCCACAATGATGCACTTGGCCAAAAAGGGCGTATGCGTTTTTTCCTGAATATATTCAAGAAAAAACGCATACGCCCTTTTTGGCCAACCAAGCAAGCTGGCAAAGGAAATCTGCACTACAATGAAGTCTCACTGCCCCCCAGTCAAAAGGGCCATCTGAAAAAAGTGTAAAATCCAGAAAGGCAGGACAGGCCATGGAGAACTGGGAGCCTTGTTATGCTGATGGGGGGGATGTAAATTGCCAACAGCCACTCTGGAGAAGTGTATGCTGTTTCCTGAAACATCTACATAACAAAGCAACAGAGCCTAGGGCACTTCCGCTTATGGTTCTATAGCTAAGGGAAATTAAAATCAAAAAGACACAGCCACCCCAAAGTTTGGGACGCCTCTGTTTACAAGAACCTCGTTTACGGTACAAGTTCAATATCGCAGAAAGCGAAAAATGGATAAAGAAGTTGTGGTACTTACGTACAATGCAATATCACTCAGCAATGAAATCTATGTCATCAGGCCCATACCAGCATAATGAGTGGATTCAGGTACGATGATTCTAAGTGAAATAAGACACACAGAAAAAGAAACATCATAAGATATCACTACTACACGGAATGTAAACTTGGCTACACAGGAACTGAATTACAAAACAGAACAGGGTCTCAAATGTAGAAAACCAACTTATGCTTCCTTAAGGGGAAAGGTGAGTTGGGGTGCTGCATAAAACCAGAGATTGAAATTAGCACAGATACCGTTCCATAAGCCAAATATGTAATAGACAAGAGCTACTCCTTGCTCAACGAAGTGGACTCAACACCCCATTTTAAACAAATAAAAATATACCCGACTAGTAAGAATCTTAAAACCTATGGATTTATATGTCTCTGAAAGAGAATCAAGCATGTGTACAGCGGCATAAACACAGCAGTGATAGGATTGGTGAAGATCGGTGAGCAAATGCAGACCCTTTGAAGTCATATTGCATGGTACCCATTATATGGGTCTCAACTCTCCAGGTTTAAGGGATTCTTCCTTCAGCTAAAACATGCATGTGGAAACCAGAGTATGATCCACGTGTGATCAGGAAACGTGTTCAAATGTGACTCAGTTTTCGTCCCCCAGTACTCGGTTGCAACATTCCAGACGCTTTACTAACACTCTCCCCACTTAGAGAGTCAGTGCCTTTAACCTCCTGTTTGTCCCAGTTTGCAATTCCTGCGGAAAATAAACAGGAATAGGGAGAACCAATGAGAGACTAGCTGGAGGTGTCTGGACGGGCAAATTTAACTCTCATTTCCCACCAGGAAGAGGAATTAACCAAAGGCTCAGCGTGCCGTGACGGAACCACACTAGGGCCTGAAGCAATCCTGCGGTGTTGCGGCCAGCTCACAAGAAAGCGAGTTGAAGAAAGGAGCTCAGGGGCACTGTCATTCACAAACCTGCAGAGTTATAAATGACAGCTATCGTCCAAAAATATATTGAAGTAAGGCTGCCAAGAGGACTTGAAAGCGGGGCAGAATTGCAGGAAACCGATTTCAGGAGGTAGACTGGAATTGCATGTAAAGCATAGGAAAAGAGGCAGAACGTCCACAATGATGCCCTTGGCCAAAAAGGGCGTATGCGTTTTTGCCTGAATATATTCAGGAAAAAACGCATACGTCCTTTTTGGCCAACCAAGCAAGCTTGCAAAGGAAATCTGCACTACAATGAAGTCTCACTGCCCCCCGGTCAAAAGGGCCATCTGAAAAAAGTGTAAAATTCAGAAAGGCAGGACAGGCCATGGAGAACTGGGAACCTTGTTATGCTGATGGGCGGGATGTAAATTGCCAACAGCCACTCTGGAGAAGTGTATGGTGTTTCCTGAAACATCTTAAAAACAAAGCAACAGAGCCTAGGACACTTCCACTTATGGTCCTATATCTTAGGGAAATTAAAATCAAAAAGACACAGCCACCCCAAAGTTTGGGACGGCGCTGTTTACAAGAACCTCATTTACAGTACAAGTTCAATATCGCAGAAAGCGAAAAATGGATAAAGAAGTTGTGGTACTTACGTAAAATGTAATATCACTCAGCAATGAAATCTATGTCATCAGGCCCGTAGCAGCATAATGAGTGGATTCAGGTACGATGATTCTATGTGAAATAAGTCACACAGAAAAAGAAACATCATAAGATATCACTACTACACGGAATGTAAACTTGGCTACACAGGAACTGAATTACAAAACAGAGCAGGGTCTCAAATGTAGAAAACCAAGTTATGCTTGCTTAAGGGGAAAGGTGAGTTGGGGTGCTGCATAAAACCAGAGATTGAAATTAGCACAGATACTGTTCCATAAGCCAAATATGTAATAGACAAGAGCTACTCCTTGCTCAACGAAGTGGACTCAACACCCCATATTAAACGCCTAAGAATATACCTGACTAGTAAGAATCTTAAAACCTATGGATTTATATGTCTCCGAAAGAGAATCAAGCGTGTGTACAGCGGCATAAACGCAGCAGTGATAGGATTGGTGAGGATCGGTGAGCAAATGCAGACCCTTTGAAGTCACATTGCATGGTACCCATTCCATGGGTCTCAACTCTCCAGGTTTAAGGGATTCTTCCTTCAGCTAAAACATGTATGTGGAACCCAGAGTATGATCCACCGTGTGATCGGGAAATGTGTTCAAAGGTGTCTCAGTTTTCGTCCCCTGGTACTCGGGTGCAACATTCCAGACGCTTTACTAACACTCTCCCCACTTGGAGAGTCAGTGCCTTTAACCTCCTGTTTGTCCCAGTTTGCAATTTCTGCGGAAAATGAAGAGGAATAGGGAGAACCAATGAGAGACTAGCTGGAGGTGTCTGGACGGCAAATTTAACTCTCATTTCCCACCAGGAAGAGGAATTAACCAAAGGCTCAGCGTGCCATGCCGGAACCACACTAGGGCCTGAAGCAATCCTGCGGTGTTGCGGCCAGCTCACAAGAAAGCGAGTTGAAGAAAGGAGCTCAGGGGCACTGTCATTCACAAACCTGCACAGTTATAAATGACAGCTATCGTCCAAAAATATATTGAAGTAAGGCTGCCAAGAGGACTTGAAAGCGGGGCAGAATTGCAGGAAACCGATTTCAGGAGGTAGACTGGAATTGCATGTAAAGCATAGGAAAAGAGGCAGAACGTCCACAATGATGCACTTGGCCAAAAAGGGCGTATGCGTTTTTTCCTGAATATATTCAGGAAGAAACGCATACGCCCTTTTTGGCCAACCAAGCAAGCTTGCAAAGGAAATCTGCACTACAATGAAGTCTCACTGCCCCCCGGTCAAAAGGGCCATCTGAAAAATGTGTAAAATCCAGAAAGGCAGGACAGGACATGGAGAACTGGGAGCCTTGTTATGCTGATGGGCGGGATGTAAATTGCCAACAGCCACTCTGGAGAAGTGTATGGTGTTTCCTAAAACATCTACAAAACAAAGCAACAGAGCCTAGGGCACTTCCACTTATGGTCCTATAGCTTAGGGAAATTAAAATCAAAAACACACAGCCACCCCAATGTTTGGGACGGTTCTGTTTACAAGAACCTCGTTTACGGTACAAGTTCAATATCACAGAAAGTGAAAAATGGATAAAGAAGTTGTGGTACTTACGTACAATGCAATATCACTCAGCAATGAAATTTATGTCATCAGGCCCGTAGCAGCATGACGTGTGGATTCAGGTACGATGATTCTAAGTGAAATAAGTCACAGAGAAAAAGAAACATCATAAGATATCACTACTACACGGAATGTAAACTTGGCTACACAGGAACTGAATTACAAAACAGAACAGGGTCTCAAATGTAGAAAACCAACTTATGCTTCCTTAAGGGGAAAGGTGAGTTGGGGTGCTGCATAAAACCAGAGATTGAAATTAGCACAGATACCGTTCCATAAGCCAAATATGTAATAGACAATAGCTACTCCTTGCTCAACGAAGTGGACTAAACACCACATATTAAACGCCTAAGAATATATCTGACTAGTAAGAATCTTAAAACCTATGGATTTATATGTCTCCGAAGGAGAATCAAGCGTGTGTACAGCGGCATAAACGCAGCAGTGATAAAATTGGTGAGGATCGGTGAGCAAATGCAGACCCTTTGAAGTCATATTGCATGGTACCCATTCCATGGGTCTCAACTCTCCAGGTTTAAGGGATTCTTCCTTCAGCTAAAACATGCATGTGGAACCCAGAGTATGATCCACTGTGTGATCGGGAAACCTGTTCAAAGGTGTCTCAGTTTTCGTCCCCTGGTACTCGGGTGCAACATTCCAGACGCTTTACTAACACTCTCCCCACATGGAGAGTCAGTGCCTTTAACCTCCTGTTTGGCCCAGTTTGCAATTTCTGCGGAACATGAACAGGAATAGGGAGAACCAATGAGAGACTAGCTGGAGGTGTCTGGATGGGCAAATTTAACTCTCATTTCCCACCAGGAAGAGGAATTAACCAAAGGCTCAGCGTGCCATGCCGGAACCACACTAGGGCCTGAAGCAATCCTGCGGTGTTGCGGCCAGCTCAAAAGAAAGCGAGTTGAAGAAAGGAGCTCAGGGGCACTGTCATTCACAAACCTGCAGAGTTATAAATGACAGCTATCGTCCAAAAATATATTGAAGTAAGGCTGCCAAGAGAACTTGAAAGTGGGGCAGAATTGCAGGAAACCGATTTCAGGAGGTAGACTGGAATTGCATGTAAAGCATAGGAAAAGAGGCAGAACGTCCACAATGATGCACTTGGCCAAAAAGGGCGTATGCGTTTATTCCTGAATATATTCAGGAAAAAACACATATGCCCTTTTTGGTCAACCAAGCAAGCTTGCAAAGGAAATCTGCACTACAATGAAGTCTCACTGCCCCCTGGTCAAAAGGGCCATCTGAAAAATGTGTAAAATCCAGAAAGGGAGGACAGGCCATGGAGAACTGGGAGCCTTGTTATGCTGATGGGCGGGATGTAAATTGCCAACAGCCACTCTGGAGAAGTGTATGGTGTTTCCTGAAACATCTACAAAACAAAGCAACAGAGCCTAGGGCACTTCCACTTATGGTCCTATAGCTTAGGGAAATTAAAATCAAAAACACACAGCCACCTCAATGTTTGGGACGGTTCTGTTTACAAGAACCTCATTTACGGTACAAGTTCAATATCACAGAAAGTGAAAAATGGATAAAGAAGTTGTGGTACTTACGTACAATGCAATATCACTCAGCAATGAAATCTATGTCATCAGGCCCGTAGCAGCATAATGAGTGGATTCAGGTACGATGATTCTAAGTGAAATAAGTCACACAGAAAAAGAAACATCATAAGATATCACTACTACACGGAATGTAAACTTGGCTACACAGGAACTGAATTACAAAACAGAACAGGGTCTCAAATGTAGAAAATCAACTTATGCTTGCTTAAGGGGAAAGGTGAGTTGGGGTGCTGCATAAAACCAGAGATTGAAATTAGCACAGATACCGTTCCATAAGCCAAATATGTAATAGACAAGAGCTACTCCTTGCTCAACGAAGTGGACACAACACCCCATTTTAAACGCCTAAAAATATACCCGACTAGTAAGAAACTTAAAACCTATGGATTTATATGTCTCTGAAAGAGAATCAAGCGTGTGTACAGCGGCATATACGAAGCAGTGATAGGATTTGTGAAGATCGGTGAGCAAATGCAGACCCTTTGAAGTCATATTGCATGGTACCCATTATATGGGTCTCAACTCTCCAGGTTTAAGGGATTCTTCCTTCAGCTAAAACATGCATGTGGAACCCAGAGTATGATCCACGTGTGATCAGGAAACGTGTTCAAATGTGACTCAATTTTCGTCCCCTGGTACTCGGGTGCAACATTCCAGACGCTTTACTAACACTCTCCCCACTTAGAGAGTCAGTGCCTTTAACCTCCTGTTTGGCCCAGTTTGCAATTTCTGCGGAAAATGAACAGGAATAGGGAGAACCAATGAGAGACTAGCTGGAGGTGTCTGGACGGGCAAATTTAACTCTCATTTCCCACCAGGAAGAGGAATTAACCAAAGGCTCAGCGTGCCATGCCGGAACCACACTAGGGCCTGAAGCAATCCTGCGGTGTTGTGGCCAGCTCACAAGAAAGCGAGTTGAAGAAGGGAGCTCAGGAGCACTGTCATTCACAAACCTGCAGAGTTATAAATGACAGCTATCGTCCAAAAATATATTGAAGTAAGGCTGCCAAGAGGACTTGAAAGCGGGGCAGAATTGCAGGAAACCGATTTCAGGAGGTAGACTGGAATTGCATGTAAAGCATAGGAAAAGAGGCAGAACGTCCACAATGATGCACTTGGCCAAAAAGGGCGTATGCGTTTTTTCCTGAATATATTCAGGAAAAAACGCATACATATTTTTTGGCCCACCAAGCAAGCTTGCAAAGGAAATCTGCACTACAATGAAGTCTCTCTGCCCCCCTGTCAAAAGGGCCATCTGAAAAAAGTGTAAAATCCAGAAAGGCAGGATAGGCCATGGAGAACTGGGAACCTTGTTATGCTGATGGGCGGGATGTAAATTGCCAACAGCCACTCTGGAGAAGTGTATGGTGTTTCCTGAAACATCTTAAAAACAAAGCAACAGAGCGTAGGACACTTCCACTTATAGTCCTATAGCTTAGGGAAATTAAAATCAAAAAGACACAGCCACCCCAAAGTTTGGGACGGCTCTGTTTACAAGAACCTCGTTTACGGTACAAGTTCAATATCGCAGAAAACGTAAAATGGATAAAGAAGTTGTGGTACTTACGTACAATGCAATATCACTCAGCAATGAAATCTATGTCATCAGGCCCGTAGCAGCATAATGAGTGGATTCAGGTACGATGATTCTAAGTGAAATAAGTCACACAGAAAAAGAAACATCATAAGATATCACTACTACACGGAATGTAAACTTGGCTACACAGGAACTGAATTACAAAACAGAACAGGGTCTCAAATGTAGAAAAACAACTTATGCTTGCTTAAGGGGATAGGTGAGTTGCGGAGCTGCATAAAACCAGAGATTGAAATTAGCACAGATACCGTTCCATAAGCCAAATATGTAATAGACAAGAGCTACTCCTTGCTCAACGAAGTGGACTCAACACCCCATATTAAACGCCTAAGAATATACCTGACTTGTAAGAATCTTAAAACCTATGGATTTATATGTCTCCAAAGGAGAATCAAGCGTGTGTACAGCGGCATAAACGCAGCAGTGATAGGATTGGTGAGGATCGGTGAGCAAATGCATACTCTTTGAAGTCATATTGCATGGTACCCATTCCATGGGTCTCAACTCTCCAGGTTTAAGGGATTCTTCCTTCAGCTAAAACATGCATGTGGAACCCAGAGTATGATCCACCGTGTGATCGGGAAACGTGTTCAAAGGTGTCTCAGTTTTCGTCCCCTGGTACTCGGGTGCAACATTCCAGACGCTTTACTAACACTCTCCCCACTTGGAGAGTCAGTGCCTTTAACCTCCTGTTTGGCCCAGTTTGCAATTTCTGCGGAAAATGAACAGGAATAGGGAGAACCAGTGAGAGACTAGCTGGAGGTATCTGGACGGGCAAATTTAACTCTCATTTCCCACCAGGAAGAGGAATTAACCAAAGGCTCAGCGTGCCGTGCCAGAACCACACTAGGGCCTGAAGCAATCCTGCGGTGTTGCGGCCAGCTCAAAAGAAAGCGAGTTGAAGAAAGGAGCTCAGGGGCACTGTCATTCACAAACCTGCAGAGTTATAAATGACAGCTATCGTCCAAAAATATATTGAAGTAAGGCTGCCAAGAGAACTTGAAAGTGGGGCAGAATTGCAGGAAACCGATTTCAGGAGGTAGACTGGAATTGCATGTAAAGCATAGGAAAAGAGGCAGAACGTCCACAATGATGCACTTGGCCAAAAAGGGCGTATGCGTTTATTCCTGAATATATTCAGGAAAAAACGCATACGCCCTTTTTGGTCAACCAAGCAAGCTTGCAAAGAAATCTGCACTACAATGAAGTCTCACTGCCCCCTGGTCAAAAGGGCCATCTGAAAAATGTGTAAAATCCAGAAAGGGAGGACAGGCCATGGAGAACTGGGAGCCTTGTTATGCTGATGGGCGGGATGTAAATTGCCAACAGCCACTCTGGAGAAGTGTATGGTGTTTCCTGAAACATCTACAAAACAAAGCAACAGAGCCTAGGGCACTTCCACTTATGGTCCTATAGCTTAGGGAAATTAAAATCAAAAACACACAGCCACCTCAATGTTTGGGACGGTTCTGTTTACAAGAACCTCATTTACGGTACAAGTTCAATATCACAGAAAGTGAAAAATGGATAAAGAAGTTGTGGTACTTACGTACAATGCAATATCACTCAGCAATGAAATCTATGTCATCAGGCCCGTAGCAGCATAATGAGTGGATTCAGGTACGATGATTCTAAGTGAAATAAGTCACACAGAAAAAGAAACATCATAAGATATCACTACTACACGGAATGTAAACTTGGCTACACAGGAACTGAATTACAAAACAGAACAGGGTCTCAAATGTAGAAAATCAACTTATGCTTGCTTAAGGGGAAAGGTGAGTTGGGGTGCTGCATAAAACCAGAGATTGAAATTAGCACAGATACCGTTCCATAAGCCAAATATGTAATAGACAAGAGCTACTCCTTGCTCAACGAAGTGGACACAACACCCCATTTTAAACGCCTAAAAATATACCCGACTAGTAAGAAACTTAAAACCTATGGATTTATATGTCTCTGAAAGAGAATCAAGCGTGTGTACAGCGGCATATACGAAGCAGTGATAGGATTTGTGAAGATCGGTGAGCAAATGCAGACCCTTTGAAGTCATATTGCATGGTACCCATTATATGGGTCTCAACTCTCCAGGTTTAAGGGATTCTTCCTTCAGCTAAAACATGCATGTGGAACCCAGAGTATGATCCACGTGTGATCAGGAAACGTGTTCAAATGTGACTCAGTTTTCGTCCCCTGGTACTCGGGTGCAACATTCCAGACGCTTTACTAACACTCTCCCCACTTAGAGAGTCAGTGCCTTTAACCTCCTGTTTGGCCGAGTTTGCAATTTCTGCGGAAAATGAACAGGAATAGGGAGAACCAATGAGAGACTAGCTGGAGGTGTCTGGACGGGCAAATTTAACTCTCATTTCCCACCAGGAAGAGGAATTAACCAAAGGCTCAGCGTGCCATGCCGGAACCACACTAGGACCTGAAGCAATCCTGCGGTGTTGTGGCCAGCTCACAAGAAAGCGAGTTGAAGAAGGGAGCTCAGGGGCACTGTCATTCACAAACCTGCAGAGTTATAAATGACAGCTATCGTCCAAAAATATACTGAAGTAAGGCTGCCAAGAGGACTTGAAAGCGGGGCAGAATTGCAGGAAACCGATTTCAGGAGGTAGACTGGAATTGCATGTAAAGCATAGGAAAAGAGGCAGAACGTCCACAATGATGCACTTGGCCAAAAAGGGCGTATGCGTTTTTTCCTGAATATATTCAGGAAAAAACGCATACATATTTTTTGGCCCACCAAGCAAGCTTGCAAAGGAAATCTGCACTACAATGAAGTCTCTCTGCCCCCCTGTCAAAAGGGCCATCTGAAAAAAGTGTAAAATCCAGAAAGGCAGGATAGGCCATGGAGAACTGGGAACCTTGTTATGCTGATGGGCGGGATGTAAATTGCCAACAGCCACTCTGGAGAAGTGTATGGTGTTTTCTGAAACATCTTAAAAACAAAGCAACAGAGCGTAGGACACTTCCACTTATAGTCCTATAGCTTAGGGAAATTAAAATCAAAAAGACACAGCCACCCCAAAGTTTGGGACGGCTCTGTTTACAAGAACCTCTTTTACGGTACAAGTTCAATATCGCAGAAAACGAAAGATGGATAAAGAAGTTGTGGTACTTACGTACAATGCAATATCACTCAGCAATGAAATCTATGTCATCAGGCCCGTAGCAGCATAATGAGTGGATTCAGGTACGATGATTCTAAGTGAAATAAGTCACACAGAAAAAGAAACATCATAAGATATCACTACTACATGGAATGTAAACTTGGCTACACAGGAACTGAATTACAAAACAGAACAGGGTCTCAAATGTAGAAAAACAACTTATGCTTGCTTAAGGGGATAGGTGAGTTGCGGAGCTGCATAAAACCAGAGATTGAAATTAGCACAGATACCGTTCCATAAGCCAAATATGTAATAGAGAAGAGCTACTCCTTGCTCAACGAAGTGCACTCAACACCGCTTATTAAACACCTAAGAATATATCTGACTAGTAAGAATCTTAAAACCTATGGATTTATATGTCTCCGAAGGAGAATCAATCGTGTGTACAGCGGCATAAACGCAGCAGTGATAGGATTGGTGAAGATCGGTGAGCAAATGCAGACCCTTTGAAGTCATATTGCATGGTACCCATTCCATGGGTCTCAACTCTCCAGGTTTAAGGGATTCTTCCTGCAGCTAAAACATGCATGTGGAACCAGAGTATGATCCACCGTGTGATCGGGAAACGTGTTCAAAGGTGTCTCAGTTTTCGTCCCCTGGTACTCGGGTGCAACATTCCAGACGCTTTACTAACACTCTCCCCACATCGAGAGTCAGTGACTTTAACCTCCTGTTTGGCCCAGTTTGCAATTTCTGCGGAAAATGAACAGGAATAGGGAGAACCAATGAGAGACTAGCTGGAGGTGTCTGCACGGGCAAATTTAACTCTCATTTCCCACCAGGAAGAGGAATTAACGAAAGGCTCAGCGTACTGTGCCGGAACCAAACTAGGGCCGGAAACAATCCTGCGGTGTTGCGGACAGCTCACAAGAAAGAGAGTTGAATAAAGGAGCTCAGGGGCATTGTCATTCACAAACCTGCAGAGTTATAAATGACAGCTATCGTCCAAAAATATATTGAAGTAAGGCTGCCAAGAGGACTTGAATGCGGGGCAGAAATGCAGGAAACCGATTTCAGGAGGTAGACTGGAATTGCATGTAAAGCATAGGAAAAGAGGCAGAACGTCCACAATGATGCACTTGACCAAAAAGTGCGTATGTGTTTTTTCCTGAATATATTCAGGAAAAAACACATACGCCCTTTTTGGCCAACCAAGCAAGCTTGCAAAGGAAATCTGCACTACAATGAAGTCTCACAGCGCCCCGGTCAAAAGGGCCATCTGAAAAAAGTGTAAAATCCAGAAAGGCAGGACAGGCCATGGAGAACTGAGAGCCTTGTTATGCTGATGGGCGGGATGTAATTTGCCAACAGCCACTCTGGAGAAGTGTATGGTGTTTCCTGAAACATCTACAAAACAAAGCAACAGAGCCTAGGGCAGTTCCACTTATGGTCCTATAGCTTAGGGAAATTAAAATCAAAAAGACACAGCCACCCCAAAGTTTGGGACGGCTCTGTTTACAAGAACCTCTTTTACGGTACAAGTTCAATATCGCAAAAAGCGAAAAATGGATAAAGAAGTTGTGGTACTTACGTACAATGCAATATCACTCAGCAATGAAATCTATGTCATCAGGCCCATAGCAGCATGACGAGTGGATTCAGGTACGATGATTCTAAGTGAAATAAGTCACACAGAAAAAGAAACATCATAAGATATCACTACTACACGGAATGTAAACTTGGCTACACAGGAACTGAATTACAAAACAGAACAGGGTCTCAAATGTAGAAAACCAACTAATGCTTGCTTAAGGGGAAAGGTGAGTTGGGGTGCTGCATAAAACCAGAGATTGAAATTAGCACAGATACCGTTCCATAAGCCAAATATGTAATAGACAAGAGCTACTCCTTGCTCAAAGAAGTGGACTCAACACCCCATATTAAACGCCTAAGAATATACCTGACTAGTAAGAATCTTAAAACCTATGGATTTATATGTCTCCGAAAGAGAATCAAGCATGTGTACAGCGGCATAAACGCAGCAGTGATAGGATTTGTGAGGATCGGTGAGCAAATGCAGACCCTTTGAAGTCATATTGCATGGTAGCCATTCCATGGGTCTCAACTCTCCAGGTTTAAGGGATTCTTCCTTCAGCTAAAACATGCATGTGGAACCCAGAGTATGATCCACCGTGTGATTGGGAAACGTGTTCAAAGGTGTCTCAGTTTTCGTCCCCTGGTACTCGGGTGCAACATTCCAGACGCTTTACTAACACTCTCCCCACTTGGAGAGTCAGTGCCTTTAACCTCCTGTTTGGCCCAGTTTGCAATTTCTGCGGAAAATGAACAGGAATAGGGAGAACCAATGAGAGACTAGCTGGAGGTTTCTGGACGGGCAAATTTAACTCTCATTTCCCACCAGGAAGAGGAATTAACCAAAGGCTCAGCGTGCCGTGCCGGAACCACACTAGGGCCTGAAGCAATCCTGCGGTGTTGCGGCCAGTTAACAAGAAAGCGAGTGGAAGAAAGGAGCTCAGGGGCACTGTCATTCACAAACCTGCACAGTTATAAATGACAGCTATCGTCCAAAAATATATTGAAGTAAGGCTGCCAAGAGGACTTGAAAGCGGGGCAGAATTGCAGGAAACCGATTTCAGGAGGTAGACTGGAATTGCATGTAAAGCATAGGAAAAGAGGCAGAACGTCCACAATGATGCACTTGGCCAAAAAGGGCGTATGCGTTTTTTCCTGAATATATTCAGGAAATAACGCATACGCCCTTTTTGGCCAACCAAGCAAGCTTGCAAAGGAAATCTGCACTAAAATGAAGTCTCACTGCCCCCCGGTCAAAAGGGCCATCTGAAAAAAGTGTAAAATCCAGAAAGGCAGGACAGGCCATGGAGAACTGGGAGCCTTGTTATGCTGATGGGGGGGATGTAAATTGCCAACAGCCACTCTGGAGAAGTGTATGGTGTTTCCTGAAACATCTACAAAACAAAGCAACAGAGCCTAGGGCACTTCCACTTATGGTCCTATAGCTTAGGGAAATTAAAATCAAAAAGACACAGCCACCCCAAACTTTGGGACGGCTCTGTTTACAAGAACCTCGTTTACGGTACAAGTTCAATATCGCAGAAAGCAAAAAATGGATAAAGAAGTTGTGGTACTTACGTACAATGCAATATCACTCAGCAATGAAATCTATGTCATCAGGCCCGTAGCAGCATAATGAGTGGATTCAGGTACGATGATTCTAAGTGAAATAAGTCACACAAAAAAAGAAACATCATAAGATATCACTACTACACGGAATGTAAACTTGGCTACACAGGAACTGAATTACAAAACAGAACAGGGTCTCAAATGTAGAAAACCAACTTATGATTGCTTAAGGGGAAAGGTGAGTTGGGGTGCTGCATAAAACCAGAGATTGAAATTAGCACAGATACCATTCCATAAGCCAAATATGTAATAGACAATAGCTACGCTTTGCTCAACGAAGTGGACTCAACACCCCATATTAAACGCCTAAGAATATATCTGACTAGTAAGAATCTTAAAACCTATGGATTTATATGTCTCCGAAGGAGAATCAAGCGTGTGTACAGCGGCATAAACGCAGCAGTGATAGGATTGGTGAAGATCGGTGAGCAAATGCAGACCCTTTGAAATCATATTGCATGGTACCCATTCCATGGGTCTCAACTCTCCAGGTTTAAGGGATTCTTCCTTCAGCTAAAACATGCATGTGGAACCCAGAGTATGATCCACCGTGTGATTGGGAAACGTGTTCAAAGGTGTCTCAGTTTTCGTCCCCTGGTACTCGGGTGCAACATTCCAGACGCTTTACTAACACTCTCCCCACTTGGAGAGTCAGTGACTTTAACCTCCTGTTTGGCCTAGTTTGCAATTTCTGCGGAAAATGAACTGGAATAGGGAGAACCAATGAGAGACTAGCTGGAGGTGTCTGCACGGGCAAATTTAACTCTCATTTCCCACCAGGAAGAGGAATTAACGAAAGGCTCAGCGTACTGTGCCGGAACCACACTAGGGCCGGGAACAATCCTGCGGTGTTGCGGACAGCTCACAAGAAAGCGAGTTGAAGAAAGGAGCTCAGGGGCATTGTCATTCACAAACCTGCAGAGTTATAAATGACAGCTATCGTCCAAAAATATATTGAAGTAAGGCTGCCAAGAGGACTTGAAAGCGGGGCAGAATTGCAGGAAACCGATTTCAGGAGGTAGACTGGAATTGCATGTAAAGCATAGGAAAAGAGGCAGAACGTCCACAATGATACACTTGGCCAAAAAGTGCGCATGCGTTTTTTCCTGAATATATTCAGGAAAAAACGCATACGAACTTTTTGGCCAACCAAGCAAGCTTGCAAAGGAAATCTGCACTACAATGAAGTCTCACAGCCCCCCGGTCAAAAGGGCCATCTGAAAAAAGTGTAAAATCCAGAAAGGCAGGACAGGCCATGGAGAACTGGGAGCCTTGTTATGCTGATGGGCGGGATGTAAATTGCCAACAGCCACTCTGGAGAAGTGTATGGTGTTTCCTGAAACATCTACAAAACAAAGCAACAGAGCCTAGGGCACTTCCACTTATGGTCCTATAGCTTAGGGAAATTAAAATCAATAAGACACAGCCACCCCAAAATTTGGGATGGCTCTGTTTACAAGAACCTCGTTTACGGTACAAATTCAATATTGCAGAAAGCGAAAAATGGATAAAGAATTTGTGGTACTTACGTACAATGCAATATCACTCAGCAATGAAATCTATGTCATCAGGCCCGTAGCAGCATAATGAGTGGATTCAGGTACGATGATTCTAAGTGAAATAAGTCAGAAAAAAAAGAAATATCATAAGATATCACTACTACACGGAATGTAAACTTGGCTACACAGGAACTGAATTACAAAACAGAACAGGGTCTCAAATGTAGAAAACCAACTTATGATTGCTTAAGGGGAAAGGTGAGTTGGGGTGCTGCATAAAACCAGAGATTGAAATTAGCACAGATACCGTTCCATAAGCCAAATATGTAATAGACAATAGCTACTCTTTGCTCAACGAAGTGGACTCAACACCGCATATTAAACGCCTAATAATATATCTGACTAGTAAGAATCTTAAAACCTATGGATTTATATGTCTCCGAAGAAGAATCAAGCGTGTGTACAGCGGCATAAACGCAGCAGTGATAGGATTGGTGAAGATCGGTGAGCAAATGCAGACCCTTTGAAATCATATTGCATGGTACCCATTCCATGGGTCTCAACTCTCCAGGTTTATGGGATTCTTCCTTCAGCTAAAACATGCATGTGGAACCCAGAGTATGATCCACCATGTGATTAGGAAACGTGTTCAAAGGTGTCTCAGTTTTCGTCCCCTGGTACTTGGGTGCAACATTCCACACGCTTTACTAACACTCTCCCCACTTGGAGAGTCAGTGCCTTTAACCTCCTGTTTGGCCCAGTTTGCAATTTCTGCGGAAAATGAACAGGAATAGGGAGAACCAATGAGAGACTAGCTGGAGGTGTCTGGATGGGCAAATTTAACTCTCATTTCCCACCAGGAAGAGGAATTAACCAAAGGCTCAGCGTGCCGTGCCGGAACCAAACTAGGGCCTGAAGCAATCCTGCTGTGTTGCGGCCAGCTCACAAGAAAGCGAGTTGAAGAAAGGAGCTCAGGGGCACTGTCATTCACAAACCTGCAGAGTTATAAATGACAGCTATCGTCCAAAAATATATTGAAGTAACGCTGCCAAGAGGACTTGAAAGCGGGGCAGAATTGCAGGAAACCGATTTCAGGAGGTAGACTGGAATTGCATGTAAAGCATAGGAAAAGAGGCAGAACGTCCACAATGATGCACTTGGCCAAGAAGTGCGTATGCGTTTTTTCCTGAATATATTCAGGAAAAAAGGCATACGCACTTTTTGGCCAACCAAGCAAGCTTGCAAAGGAAATCTGCACTACAATGAAGTCTCACTGCCCCCTGGTCAAAAGGGCCTTCTGAAAAAAATGTAAAATCCAGAAAGGCAGGACAGGCCATGGAGACATGAGAGCCTTGTTATGCTGATGGGCGGGATGTAAATTGCCAACAGCCACTCTGGAGAAGTGTATGGTGTTTCCTGAAACATCTAAAAAACAAAGCAACAGAGCCTAGGGCACTTCCACTTATGGTCCTATAGCTTAGGGAAATTAAAATCTAAAAGACACAGCCACCCCAATGTTTGGGACGGCTCTGTATACAAGAACCTCGTTTACGGTACAAGTTCAATATCGCAGAAAGCGAAAAGTGGATAAAGAAGTTGTGGTACTTACGTACAATGCAATATCACTCAGCAATGAAATCTATGTCATCAGGCCCGTAGCAGCATAATGAGTGGATTCAGGTACGATGATTCTAAGTGAAATAACTCACACAGAAAAAGAAACATCATAAGCTATCACTACTACACGGAATGTAAACTTGGCTACACAGGAACTGAATTACAAAACAGAGCAGGGTCTCAAATGTAGAAAACCAACTTATGCTTGCTTAAGGGGAAAGGTGAGTTGGGGTGCTGCATAAAACCAGAGATTGAAATTAGCACAGATACCGTTCCATAAGCCAAATATGTAATAGACAAGAGCTACTCCTTGCTCAACGAAGTGGACTCAACACCCCATATTAAACGCCTAAGAATATACCTGACTAGTAAAAATCTTAAAACCTATGGATTTATATGTCTCCGAAAGAGAATCAAGCGTGTGTACAGCGGCATAAACGCAGCAGTGATAGGATTGGTGAGGATCGGTGAGCAAATGCAGACCCTTTGAAGTCATATTGCATGGTACCCATTCCATGGGTCTCAACTCTCCAGGTTTAAGGGATTCTTCCTTCAGCTAAAACATGCATGTGGGACCCAGAGTATGATCCACCGTGTGATTGGGAAACGTGTTCAAAGGTGTCTCAGTTTTCGTCCCCTGGTACTCGGGTGCAACATTCCAGACGCATTACTAACACTCTCCCCACTTGGAGAGTCAGTGCCTTTAACCTCCTGTTTGTTCCAGTTTGCAATTTCTGCGGAAAATGAACAGGAATAGGGAGAACCAATGAGAGACTAGCTGGAGGTGTCTGGACGGGCAAATTTAACTCTCATTTCCCACCAGGAAGAGGAATTAACCAAAGGCTCAGCGTGCCATGCCGGAACCACACTAGGGCCTGAAGCAATCCTGCGGTGTTGCGGTCAGCTCAAAAGAAATCGAGTTGAGGAAAGGAGCTCAGGGGCACTGTCATTCACAAACCTGCAGAGTTATAAATGACAGCTATCGTCCAAAAATATATTGAAGTAAGGCTGCCAAGAGGACTCGAAAGCGGTGCAGAATTGCAGGAAACCGATTTCAGGAGGTAGATAGGAATTGCATTTAAAGCATAGGAAAAGAGACAGAACTTGGAAAATAATGCACTTGGAAAAAAGGACATATGTGTTTTATCCAGAGCTCTCATAACCGAGGGGAGGAGATTCCCAGCAGGCTCCAACTGCCACCTGAGGGCTCATGTTTTCAAGGCAACGTGAGCAAGCCAGGCAGGAGTTACCTCACAGCAGAGATCCCACCTCACAGAAGGGTGAGAAACCCAACCAACATCAGACTCTCACCAGAGGGCCCACATCACCAAGGGGATGGGAACCAGGCAGGAGTGTCTTCACACCAGTGGGGCCACATCATCGAAAGGTGAGGTACTCAGCACATGTGTCCTCAAACCAGAGGACCCACATCACTAAGGGCCTCGGAGTGAGGCAGGCAGGAGTTGCCTCACAACACTGGGCCCATAGAATAAAAAAGTGAGGAATCCAGCAGTTGGAACCTCCCAGCAGGGGGCCCAGAGCACCGAGGCTATGGGATCCAGGCCACAGTGAACTCACAGAAGAGGGCCCATGTCATGAAACTGAGCAACCCAGCCATTGGGACCTCAGAGCAGGAGGCCCACATCCCCATGGGGATATAAATCTGGTAGGAGTGTCCTCGCACCACTGAAAACGTATCAGAAAATTTTGGGAGACCAGCAGTTAGAGCCTGACGCCAGAGGACCCTCATCACCAAGGGAAGGAGGCTCCCAGCAGGCTCCAACGGCCACCAGAGGGCTGACGTCGCCAAGGCGATGTGTGCCAACCAGGCACGAATGACCTCACAGCAGAGGGCCCACCTCAGAGAAGTGTGACGAACCCAGTCAGGATCAGACTCGCACCAGAGGGCCCACATCACCAAATGGATTGGAACCAGGCAGGAGTGTCCTCACATGAGTAGGGCCACATCATCTAAAGGTGAGGAACCCAGAACACGTGGCTTCAAACCATAGGACACGCATCACCAAGGGGCTGGGGGTGAGGCAGGCAGGAGGAGCCTCACAACAGAGGGCCCAAAAATAAGGAAGGTGAGGAATCCAGCAGTTGCAACCTCCCAGCAGGCGGCCCAGAGCACAGAGGCTAGGGGATCCAAGCCAGAGTGAACTAACACCAGACAGCCCACATCATGAAACTGTGAGCAACCCAGACATTGGGACCTCAGAGCAGAAGGCCCACATCCCCATGGTGATGGGAACATGACAGGAGTGTCCTGGCATCACTGGGCTCACATCAGAAAACGTGGGGTGCTCAGAAGTTAGGGCCTGACGCTAGAGGGCACTCATCACCGAGGGGAGGAGGCTCCCAGCAGGCTCCAGCTGCCACCAGAGGGCCAACGTCACCAAGGCGATGTGTGCCAGCCCGGCAGGAGTGACCTCACAGCAGAGGCCCCACCTCACAGAAGGGTGAGGAACACAGCCAGGATCAGACTCTCACCAGAAGGCCCACATCACCAAGGGGAAGGGAATCAGGCAGGAGTGTCCCCACATCAGTGGGACAACATCATCGAAAGGTGAGGATCCCAGCACATGTAGCCTCAAACCAGAGGAACCACATCACCAAGGGGTTCGGAATGAGGCTGGCAGGACCGGCCTCACAACACAGGGTCCATAGAATATAAAAGTTGAGGAATCCAGCAGTTGGAACCTCCCAGCAAGCGGCCCAGAGCACCGAGGCTATGGGATCCAGGCCGCAGTGAACTCACAGCAGAGGGCCCACATCATGAACCTGTGAGCAGCCCAGCCGTTGGGACCTCAGAACAGAAGGCCCACATCCCCATTGGGATGGGAACCTGGCAGGAGTGGCTTCGCACCACTTAGCACATATCAGAAAATGTTAGGAGCCCAGCAGTTAGGGCCTGACGCCAGGGGGCCCTCATAACTGAGGGGAGGAGACTCCCAGCAGGTTCCAACTGCCAACAGAGGGCCCACGTCTACAAGGTGGCATGCGCCAGCCGGGCAGTAGTGACCTCACAATAGAGGGCCTATCTCACAGAAGGGTGAGGAACCGAGGTAGGATGAGACTCTTGCCAGAGGGTCCACAAAACCAAGGGGATGGGAACCAGTCAGGACTGTCCTCTCACCAGTGGGGCCACATCATCGAAAGGTGAGGAACCCAGCACATGCGGCCTCATATCAGAGGACATACATCACAAAGGGGATGGGAGTGAGGCAGCTAGGAGTAGCCTAAAAACAGAGGGCCCAAAGAATAAAAAAGGTGAGGAATCCAGCATTTGGAACCTCCCAGCAGGCGGCCGAGAGCACAGAAGCTATGGGATGCAGGCAGGAGTGAACTAACAGCAGAGAGCCCACATCATGAAACTGTGAGCAACCCAGGCGTTGGGACCTCAGAGCAGAAAGCCCACATCCCCATGGGGATGGGAACCTGACAGGAGTGTCCTGGCATCACTGGGCTCACATCAGAAAACATGGGGAGCCCAGCAGTTAGGGCCTGATGCTAGAGGGCTGTCATCACCGAGGGCAGGAGGCTCCCAGCAGGTTCCATGTGCCAACAGAGGGCCCACGTCGCCAAGGTGATGTGTGCAAGTCAGGTAGGATTGACCTCACAGCAGAGGGCCTACCTCACAGAAGAGTGAGGAACCCAGCCAGGATAAGACTGTCACCAGAAGGCCCACATCACCAAGGGGATGGGAACCAGGCAGGAGTGTCCTCACACCAGTGGGGCCACATCATTGAAAGTTGCGGAACCCAGCATATGTGGCCTCAAACCAGAGGACCCACATCACAAAGGGGATGCGAGTGAGGCAGGCAGGAGGAGCATCGCAACACAGGCCCCATAGAATACAAAAGTTGAGGAATCGAGCAGTTGGAACCTTCCAGCAGGCGGCCCAGAGCACAGAGGCTATGGCATCCAGGCCAGAGTGAACTAACAGCAGAGAGCCCACATCATGAAACTGTGAACAACCCAGCCGTTGGGACCTCAGAACAGAAGGCCCACATCCCAATGGGTATGTGAACCTGGATGGAGTGTCTTCGAAACACTGGGCGCACATCACAAAATGTGGGGAGCCCAGCCGTTAGGACCTGACGCCAGAGGGCCCTCATCACCGAGGGGAGGAGGCTCCCAGCAGGCTCCAAGTGCCACCAGAGGGCTCATGTCCACAAGGCGAGGTGAGCAAGCCAGGCAGGAGTGACCTCACAGCAGACGGCCCACCTCACAGATGGGTGAAGAACCCAGCCAGGATCAGACTCTCAACAGAGGGCCCACATCACCAAGGGGATGTGAACCAGGCAGGAGTCTCCTAAGACCATTGGTCCCACATCATCGAAAGGTGAGGAACCCAGCACATGTGGCCTCAAACCAGAGGACACACATCACGAAGGGGCTGGGAGTGAGGCAGGCAGGAGGATCCTCACAACAGAGGGCCCAAAAAATTAAAAAAGTGAGGAATCCAGCAGTTGGAACCTCCCAGCAGGCGGCCAAGAACACAGAGGCTATGGGATCCAGGCCACAGTGAACTAACACCAGAGAGCCCACATCATGAAACTGTGATCAACCCAGCCGTTGGAACGTCAGAGCAGAAGGCCCACATCCCCATGGAGATGGGAACCTAAGAGGAGTGCCCGAGCATCACTGGGCTCACTAAGAAAAGTTGGGGAGCCCAGCAGTTAGGGCTTGACATCAGAGGGCCCTCATCACAGAGGTGAGGAGGCTCCCAGCAGTGTCCAAGTGCCACCAGAGGGCTCATGTCAACAAGGCGAGGTGAGCAAGCCAGGCAAGAGTTACCTGATAGTAGAGGGCCCACCTCACAGATGGTTGAGGAACCCAGCCAGGATCAGACTCTCACCAGAGGGCCCACATCACAAAGGGGATGGGAACCAGTCAGGATTATCCTCACACCAGTGGGGCCTCATCATCTTAACGTGAGGAACCCAGCACATGTGTCCTCAAACCAGAGGACCCACATCACAAAGGGCCTTGGAGTGAGGCAGGCAGGAGTAGCCTCACAACACAGGGCACATAATATAAAATATGTGAGGATTCCAGCATTTAGACCTTCCAGCAGGCAGCTCAGAACACCGAGGCTATGGGATCCAGGCCACAGTGAACTCACAGCAGAGGGACAACATCATAAAACTGTGAGCAACCCAGGCGTTGGGACCACAGAGCAGAAGGCCCACATCCCCATGGGAATGGGAACCTGGCTGGAGTGTCCTCGCACCACTGGGCGCACATCAGAAAATGTGGGGAGCCCACCATTTAGGGCCTGACGCCAGAGGGCCGTCATCACCGAGAGGAGGAGGCACCCTGCACGCTCCAACTGCCACCAGAGGGCTCACGTCTCCAAGGTGACGTGTGCCAGCCAGTCAGGAGTGACCTCACAGCAGAGGGCCTACCTCACAGAACGTTGAGGAACCCAGCCAGGATTAGACTCTGGCCAGAGGGCCCACCTCACCAAGGGGATGGTAACCAGGCAGGAGTGTCCTCACACGAGTGGGGCCACATCATTGATAGGTGAGGAACGCAGCACATGTGGCCACAAGCTATAGGACAGTCATCACCAAGGGGCTGGCAGCGAGGCAGGCAGGAGGAGCCTCACAACAGAGGGCACATAGAATAAAAAAGTTGAGGAATCCAGCAGTTGGAACCTCCCAGCAGGCGGCTCAGAGCACCGATGATAAGGGATCCTTGCCGGAGTGAACTCACAGCAGAGGGCCCACATCATGGTACTGTGAGCAAGCCAGCCGTTTTGACCTCAGAGCAGAAGGCCCATATCCCCATGGGGATGCGAACCTGGCAAGAGTGTCCTCACTCACTTGGCGCACATCAGAAAATGTGGGGAGCCCAGCAGTTATGGCCTAAGGCAAGAGGGCCCTCATCACCGAGGGGAGGAGGATCCCAGCACACTCCAACTGCCACCAGAGGGCCCACGTCGCCAAGGTGACTTGTGCCAGACAGGCATGATTGACCTCACAGCAGAGGGCCCACCTCACAGAAGGGTGAGGAACCCAGCCAGGATCAGACTCTCACCTGAGGGCCCACATCAGCAAGGGGATGGGAACCAGTCAGGACTGTCTTCCCTCCAGTGGGGCCACATCATTGAAAGGTGCGGAACCCAGCACATGTGGCCTCAAATCAGAGGACACATATCACAAAGGGAATGGGAGTGAGGCAGGCAGGAGTAGCCTAAAAACAGAGGGCCCAAAGAATAAGAAAGGTGAGGAATCCAGCAGTTGGAACCTCCCAGCAGGCAGCCGAGAGCACAGAAGCTATGGGATGCAGGCAGGAGTGAACTAACAGCAGAGAGCCCACATCATGAAACTGTGAGCAACCCAGGCGTTGGGACCTCAGAGCAGAAGGCCCACATCCCAATGGGGATGTGAACCTGGATGGAGTGTCCTCGCACCACTGGGTCGCACATCACGAAATGTGGGGAGCACAGCTCTTAGGGCCTGACGCCAGAGGGCCCTCATCACCGAGGGGAGGAGGCTCCCAGCAGGCTCCAAGTGCCACCAGAGGGCTCATGTCCACAAGGCGAGGTGAGCAAGCCAGGGAGGAGTGACCTCACAGCAGACGGCCCACCTCACAGATGGGTGAAGAACCCAGCCAGGATCAGACTCTCAACAGAGGGCCCACATCACCAAGGGGATGTGAACCAGGCAGGAGTCTCCTAAGACCATTGGTCCCACATCATTGAAAGGTGAGGAACCCAGCACATGTGGCCTCAAACCAGAGGACACACATCACGAAGGGGCTGGGAGTGAGGCAGGCAGGAGGATCCTCACAACAGAGGGCCCAAAAAATTAAAAAAGTGAGGAATCCAGCAGTTGGAACCTCCCAGCAGGCGGCCAAGAACACAGAGGCTATGGGATCCAGGCCACAGTGAACTAACACCAGAGAGCCCACATCATGAAACTGTGATGAACCCAGCCGTTGGAACGTCAGAGCAGAAGGCCCACATCCCCATGGAGATGGGAACCTAAGAGGAGTGCCCGAGCATCACTGGGCTCACTAAGAAAAGTTGGGGAGCCCAGCAGTTAGGGCCTGACGTCAGAGGGCCCTCATCACTGGGGGGCGGAGATTCCCAGCACGCTCCAACTGCCACCACACAGCTGACTTCACCAAGGCATTGTGTGCCAGCCATGCAGGAGTGACCTATCAGCAGAGGGTCTCCCTCACAGAAGGCTGAGGAACACAGCCAGGAACAGACTCTCACCAGGGGGTCCGCATAACCACGTGGATGAGAAGCAGGCAGGAGTGTCCTCACACTAGTGGGGCCACATCATCGAAAGGTAAGGAACCCAGCAAAGGTGGCCACAAACCAGAGGACCCACATCACCAGGGGGTTGAGAGTGAGGTAGGTGTCTGGACAGGCATATTTAACACTCATTTCCCACCAGGAAGAGGAATTAACCAAAGGCTCAGCGTGCCATGCCGGAACCACACTAGGGCCTGAAGCAATCCTGCTGTGTTGCGGCCAGCTCACAAGAAAGCGAGTTGAAGAAAGGAGCTCAGGGGCACTGTCATTCACAAACCTGCAGAGTTATAAATGACAGCTATCGTCCTAAAATATATTGAAGTAAGGCTGCCAAGAGGACTTGAAAGCGGGGCAGAATTGCAGGAAACCGATTTCAGGAGGTAGACTGGAATTGCATGTAAAGCATAGGAAAAGAGGCAGAACGTCCACAATGATGCACTTGGCCAAAAAGGGCGTATGCGTTTTTTCCTGAATATATTCAGGAAAAAACGCATACGCCCTTTTTGGCCAACCAAGCAAGCTGGCAAAGGAAATCTGCACTACAATGAAGTCTCACTGCCCCCCAGTCAAAAGGGCCATCTGAAAAAAGTGTAAAATCCAGAAAGGCAGGACAGGCCATGGAGAACTGGGAGCCTTGTTATGCTGATGGGCGGGATGTAAATTGCCAACAGCCACTCTGGAGAAGTGTATGGTGTTTCCTGAAACATCTAAAAAACAAAGCAACAGAGCCTAGGGCACTTCCACTTATGGTCCTATAGCTTAGGGAAATTAAAATCAAAAAGACACAGCCACCCCAAAGTTTGGGATGGCTCTGTTTACAAGAACCTCGTTTACGGTACAAGTTCAATATCGCAGAAAGCGAAAAATGGATAAAGAATTTGTGGTACATACATACAATGCAATATCACTCAGCAAAGAAATCTATGTCATCAGGGCCGTAGCAGCATAATGAGTGGATTCAGGTACGATGATTCTAAGTGAAATAAGTCACCCAGAAAAAGAAACATCATAAGATATCACTACTACACTGAATGTAAACTTGGCTACACAGGAACTGAATTACAAAACAGAACAGGGTCTCAAATGTAGAAAACCAACTTATGCTTGCTTAAGGGGAAAGGTGAGTTGGGGTGCTGCATAAAACCAGAGATTGAAATTAGCACAGATACCGTTCCATAAGCCAAATATATAATAGACAAGAGCTATTCCTTGCTCAACGAAGTGGACACAACACCCCATATTAAACGCCTAAGAATATACCTGACTAGTAAGAATCTTAAAACCTATGGATTTATATGTCTCCGAAAGAGAATCAAGCTTGTGTACAGGGGCATAAACGCAGCAGTGATAGGATTGGTGAGGATCGGTGAGCAAATGCAGACCCTTTGAAGTCATATTGCATGGTACCCATACCATGGGTCTCAACTCTCTAGGTTTAAGGGATTCTTCCTTCAGCTAAAACATGCATGTGGAACCCAGACTATGATCCACCGTGTGATTGGGAAACGTGTTCCAAGGTGTCTCAGTTTTCGTCCCCTGGTACTGGGGTGCAACATTCCAGACGCTTTACTAACACTCTCCCCACTTGGAGAGTCAGTGCCTTTAACCTCCTGTTTGTCCCAGTTTGCAATTTCTGCGGAAAATGAACAGGAATAGGGAGAACCAATGAGAGACTAGCTGGAGGTGTCTGGACGGGCAAATTTAACTCTCATTTCCCACCAGGAAGAGGAATTAACCAAAGGCTCAGCGTGCCATGCCGGAACCACACTAGGACCTGAAACAATCCTGCGGTGTTGCGGCCAGCGCACAAGAAAGCGAGTTGAAGAAAGGAGCTCAGGGGCACTGTCATTCACAAACCTGCAGAGTTATAAATGACAGCTATCGTCCAAAAATATATTGAAGTAAGGCTGCCAAGAGGACTTGAAAGCGGGGCAGAATTGCAGGAAACCGATTTCAGGAGATAGACTGGAATTGCATGTAAAGCATAGGAAAAGAGGCAGAACGTCCAAAATGATGCACTTGGCCAAAAAGGGCGTATGCGTTTTTTCCTGAATATATTCACGAAAAAACGCATACGTCCTTTTTAGCCAACCAAGCAAGCTTGCAAAGGAAATCTGCACTACAATGAAGTCTCACTGCCCCCCGGTCAAAAGAGCCATCTGAAAAAAGTGTAAAATCGACAAAGGCAGGACAGGCCATGGAGAAATGGGAGCCTTGTTATGCTGATGGGCGGGATGTAAATTGCCAACAGCCACTCTGGAGAAGTGTATGCTGCTTCCTGAAACATCTACATAACAAAGCAACAGAGCCTAGGGCACTTCCGCTTATGGTTCTATAGCTTAGGGAAATTAAAATCAAAAAGACACAGCCACCCCAAAGTTTGGGACTCCTCTGTTTACAAGAACCTCGTTTATGGTACAAGTTCAATATCGCAGAAAGCGAAAAATGGATAAAGAAGTTGTGGTACTTACGTACAATGCAATATCACTCAGCAATGAAATCTATGTCATCAGGCCCATACCAGCATAATGAGTGGATTCAGGTACGATGATTCTAAGTGAAATAAGTCACACAGAAAAAGAAACATCATAAGATATCACTACTACACGGAATGTAAACTTGGCTACACAGGAACTGAATTACAAAACAGAGCAGGGTCTCAAATGTAGAAAACCAACTTATGCTTGCTTAAGGGGAAAGGTGAGTTTGGGTGCTGCATAAAACCAGAGATTGAAATTAGCACAGATACCGTTCCATAAGCCAAATATGTAATACACAAGAGCTACTCCTTGCTCAACGAAGTGGACTCAACACCCCGTTTTAAACGCCTAAAAATATACCCGACTAGTAAGAATCTTAAAACCTATGGATTTATATGTCTCTGAAAGAGAATCAAGCGTGTGTACAGTGGCATAAACGAAGCAGTGATAGGATTTGTGAAGATCGGTGAGCAAATGCAGACCCTTTGAAGTCATATTGCATGGTACCCATTATATGGTTCTCAACTCTCCAGGTTTAAGGGATTCTTCCTTCAGCTAAAACATGCATGTGGAACCCAGAGTATGATCCACGTGTGATCAGGAAACGTGTTCAAATGTCACTCAGTTTTCGTCCCCCGGTACTCGGGTGCAACATTCCAGACGCTTTACTAGCACTCTCCCCACTTGCAGAGTCAGTGCCTTTAACCTCCTGTTTGTCCCAGTTTGCAATTTCTGCGGAAAATGAACAGGAATAGGGAGAACCCATGAGAGACTAGCTGGAGGTGTCTGGACGGGCAAATTTAACTCTCATTTCCCACCAGGAAGAGGAATTAACCAAAGGCTCAGCGTGCCATGCCGGAACCACACTAGGGCCTGAAGCAATCCTGCGGTGTTGTGGCCAGCTCACAAGAAAGCGAGTTGAAGAAAGGAGCTCAGGGGCACTGTCATTCACAAACCTGCAGAGTTATAAATGACAGCTATCGTCCAAAAATATATTGAAGTAACGCTGCCAAGAGGACTTGAAAGCGGGGCAGAATTGCAGGAAACCGATTTCAGGAGGTAGACTGGAATTGCATGTAAAGCATAGGAAAAGAGGCAGAACGTCCACAATGATGCACTTGGCCAAAAAGGGCGTATGCGTTTTTTCCTGAATATATTCAGGAAAAAACGCATACATGTTTTTTGGCCAACCAAGCAAGCTTGCAAAGGAAATCTGCACTACAATGAAGTCTCACTGACCCCCTGTCAAAAGGGCCATCTGAAAAAAGTGTAAAATCTAGAAAGGCAGGACAGGCCATGGAGAACTGGGAACCTTGTTATGCTGATGGGCGGGATGTAAATTGCCAACAGCCACTCTGGAGAAGTGTATGGTGTTTCCTGAAACATCTACAAAACAAAGCAACAGAGCCTAGGGCACTTCCACTTATGGTCCTATAGCTTAGGGAAATTAAAATCTAAAAGACACAGCCACCCCAAAATTTGGGACGGCTCTGTTTACAAGAACCTCGTTTACGGTACAAGTTCAATATCGCAGAAAGCGAAAAATGGATAAAGAAGTTGTGGTACTTACGTACAATGCAATATCACTCAGCAATGAAATCTATGTCATCAGGCCCATAGCAGCATAATGAGTGGATTCAGGTACGATGATTCTAAGTGAAATAACTCACACAGAAAAAGAAACATCATAAGATATCACTACTACACGGAATGTAAACTTGGCTACACAGGAACTGAATTACAAAACAGAGCAGGGTCTCAAATGTAGAAAACCAACTTATGCTTGCTTAAGGGGAAAGGTGAGTTGGGGTGCTGCATAAAACCAGAGATTGAAATTAGCACAGATACCGTTCCATAAGCCAAATATGTAATAGACAAGAGCTACTCGTTGCTCAACGAAGTGGACTCAACACCCCATATTAAACGCCTAAGAATATACCTGACTAGTAAAAATCTTAAAACCTATGGATTTATATGTCTCCGAAAGAGAATCAAGCGTGTGTACAGCGGCATAAACGCAGCAGTGATAGGATTGGTGAGGATCGGTGAGCAAATGCAGACCCTTTGAAGTCATATTGCATGGTACCCATTCCATGGGTCTCAACTCTCCAGGTTTAAGGGATTCTTCCTTCAGCTAAAACATGCATGTGGGACCCAGAGTATGATCCACCGTGTGATTGGGAAACGTGTTCAAATGTGACTCAGTTTTCGTCCCCTGGTACTCGGGTGCAACATTCCAGATGCTTTACTAACACTCTCCCCACTTGGAGAGTCAATGCCTTTAACCTCCTGTTTGTTCCAGTTTGCAATTTCTGCAGAAAATGAACAGGAATAGGGAGAACCAATGAGAGACTAGCTGGAGGTGTCTGGACGGGCAAATTTAACTCTCATTTCCCACCAGGAAGAGGAATTAACCAAAGGCTCAGCGTGCCATGCCGGAACCACACTAGGGCCTGAAGCAATCCTGCGGTGTTGCGGTCAGCTCAAAAGAAAGCGAGTTGAAGAAAGGAGCTCAGGGGCACTGTCATTCACAAACCTGCAGAGTTATAAATGACAGCTATCGTCCAAAAATATATTGAAGTAAGGCTGCCAAGAGGACTCGAAAGCGGTGCAGAATTGCAGGAAACCGATTTCAGGAGGTAGATAGGAATTGCATTTAAAGCATAGGAAAAGAGACAGAACTTGGAAAATAATGCACTTGGCAAAAAAGGACATATGTGTTTTATCCAGAGCTCTCATAACCGAGGGGAGGAGATTCCCAGCAGGCTCCAACTGCCACCTGAGGGCTCACGTTGTCAAGGCAACGTGAGCAAGCCAGGCAGGAGTTACCTCACAGCAGAGATCCCACCTCACAGAAGGGTGAGAAACCCAGCCAACATCAGACTCTCACCAGAGGGCCCACATCACCAAGGGGATGGGAACCAGGCAGGAGTGTCTTCACACCAGTGGGGCCACATCATCGAAAGGTGAGGTACTCAGCACATGTGTCCTCAAACCAGAGGACCCACATCACTAAGGGCCTCGGAGTGAGGCAGGCAGGAGTTGCCTCACAACACTGGGCCCATAGAATAAAAAAGTGAGGAATCCAGCAGTTGGAACCTCCCAGCAGGGGGCCCAGAGCACCGAGGCTATGGGATCCAGGCCACAGTGAACTCACAGAAGAGGGCCCATGTCATGAAACTGAGCAACCCAGCCATTGGGACCTCAGAGCAGGAGGCCCACATCCCCATGGGGATATAAATCTGGTAGGAGTGTCCTCGCACCACTGAAAACGTATCAGAAAATTTTGGGAGACCAGCAGTTAGAGCCTGACGCCAGAGGACCCTCATCACCAAGGGAAGGAGGCTCCCAGCAGGCTCCAACGGCCACCAGAGGGCTGACGTCGCCAAGGCGATGTGTGCCAACCAGGCACGAATGACTTCACAGCAGAGGGCCCACCTCAGAGAAGTGTGACGAACCCAGTCAGGATCAGACTCGCACCAGAGGGCCCACATCACCAAATGGATTGGAACCAGGCAGGAGTGTCCTCACATGAGTAGGGCCACATCATCTAAAGGTGAGGAACCCAGAACACGTGGCTTCAAACCATAGGACACACATCACCAAGAGGCTGGGGGTGAGGCAGGCATGAGGAGCCTCACAACAGAGGGCCCAAAAATAAGGAAGGTGAGGAATCCAGCAGTTGCAACCTCCCAGCAGGCGGCCCAGAGCACAGAGGCTAGGGGATCCAAGCCAGAGTGAACTAACACCAGACAGCCCACATCATGAAACTGTGAGCAACCCAGACATTGGGACCTCAGAGCAGAAGGCCCACATCCCCATGGTGATGGGAACATGACAGGAGTGTCCTGGCATCACTGGGCTCACATCAGAAAACGTGGGGTGCTCAGAAGTTAGGGCCTGACGCTAGAGGGCACTCATCACCGAGGGGAGGAGGCTCCCAGCAGGCTCCAGCTGCCACCAGAGGGCCAACGTCACCAAGGCGATGTGTGCCAGCCCGGCAGGAGTGACCTCACAGCAGAGGCCCCACCTCACAGAAGGGTGAGGAACACAGCCAGGATCAGACTCTCACCAGAGGGCCCACATCACCAAGGGGAAGGGAATCAGGCAGGAGTGTCCCCACATCAGTGGGACAACATCATCGAAAGGTGAGGATCCCAGCACATGTAGCCTCAAACCAGAGGAACCACATCACCAAGGGGTTCGGAATGAGGCTGGCAGGACCGGCCTCACAACACAGGGTCCATAGAATATAAAAGTTGAGGAATCCAGCAGTTGGAACCTCCCAGCAAGCGGCCCAGAGCACCGAGGCTATGGGATCCAGGCCGCAGTGAACTCACAGCAGAGGGCCCACATCATGAACCTGTGAGCAGCCCAGCCGTTGGGACCTCAGAACAGAAGGCCCACATCCCCATTGGGATGGGAACCTGGCAGGAGTGGCTTCGCACCACTTAGCACATATCAGAAAATTTTAGGAGCCCAGCAGTTAGGGCCTGACGCCAGGGGGCCCTCATAACTGAGGGGAGGAGACTCCCAGCAGGTTCCAACTGCCAACAGAGGGCCCACGTCTACAAGGTGGCATGCGCCAGCCAGGCAGTAGTGACCTCACAACAGAGGGCCTATCTCACAGAAGGGTGAGGAACCGAGGTAGGATGAGACTCTTGCCAGAGGGTCCACAAAACCAAGGGGATGGGAACCAGTCAGGACTGTCCTCTCACCACTGGGGCCACATCATCGAAAGGTGAGGAACCCAGCACATGCGGCCTCATATCAGAGGACATACATCACAAAGGGGATGGGAGTGAGGCAGGTAGGAGTAGCCTAAAAACAGAGGGCCCAAAGAATAAAAAAGGTGAGGAATCCAGCATTTGGAACCTCCCAGCAGGCGGCCGAGAGCACAGAAGCTATGGGATGCAGGCAGGAGTGAAATAACACCAGACAGCCCACATCATGAAACTGTGAGCAACCCAGGCGTTGGGACCTCAGAGCAGAAAGCCCACATCCCCATGGGGATGGGAACCTGACAGGAGTGTCCTGGCATCACTGGGCTCACATCAGAAAACATGGGGAGCCCAGCAGTTAGGGCCTGATGCTAGAGGGCTGTCATCACCGAGGGCAGGAGGCTCCCAGCAGGTTCCATGTGCCAACAGAGGGCCCACGTTGCCAAGGTGATTTGTGCAAGTCAGGTAGGATTGACCTCACAGCAGAGGGCCTACCTCACAGAAGAGTGAGGAACCCAGCCAGGATAAGACTGTCACCAGAAGGCCCACATCACCAAGGGATGGGAACCAGGCAGGAGTGTCCTCACACCAGTGGGGCCACATCATTGAAAGTTGCGGAACCCAGCATATGTGGCCTCAAACCAGAGGACCCACATCACAAAGGGGATGCGAGTGAGGCAGGCAGGAGGAGCATCGCAACACAGGCCCCATAGAATACAAAAGTTGAGGAATCGAGCAGTTGGAACCTTCCAGCAGGCGGCCCAGAGCACAGAGGCTATGGCATCCAGGCCAGAGTGAACTAACAGCAGAGAGCCCACATCATGAAACTGTGAACAACCCAGCCGTTGGGACCTCAGAACAGAAGGCCCACATCCCAATGGGTATGTGAACCTGGATGGAGTGTCTTCGAACCACTGGGCGCACATCACAAAATGTGGGGAGCCCAGCCGTTAGGACCTGACGCCAGAGGGCCCTCATCACCGAGGGGAGGAGGCTCCCAGCAGGCTCCAAGTGCCACCAGAGGGCTCATGTCCACAAGGCGAGGTGAGCAAGCCAGGCAGGAGTGACCTCACAGCAGACGGCCCACCTCACAGATGGGTGAAGAACCCAGCCAGGATCAGACTCTCAACAGAGGGCCCACATCACCAAGGGGATGTGAACCAGGCAGGAGTCTCCTAAGACCATTGGTCCCACATCATTGAAAGGTGAGGAACCCAGCACATGTGGCCTCAAACCAGAGGACACACATCACGAAGGGGCTGGGAGTGAGGCAGGCAGGAGGATCCTCACAACAGAGGGCCTAAAAAATTAAAAAAGTGAGGAATCCAGCAGTTGGAACCTCCCAGCAGGCGGCCAAGAACACAGAGGCTATGGGATCCAGGCCACAGTGAACTAACACCAGAGAGCCCACATCATGAAACTGTGATCAACCCAGCCGTTGGAACGTCAGAGCAGAAGGCCCACATCCCCATGGAGATGGGAACCTAAGAGGAGTGCCCGAGCATCACTGGGCTCACTAAGAAAAGTTGGGGAGCCCAGCAGTTAGGGCTTGACATCAGAGGGCCCTCATCACAGAGGTGAGGAGGCTCCCAGCAGTGTCCAAGTGCCACCAGAGGGCTCATGTCAACAAGGCGAGGTGAGCAAGCCAGGCAAGAGTTACCTGATAGTAGAGGGCCCACCTCACAGATGGTTGAGGAACCCAGCCAGGATCAGACTCTCACCAGAGGGCCCACATCACAAAGGGGATGGGAACCAGTCAGGATTATCCTCACACCAGTGGGGCCTCATCATCTTAACGTGAGGAACCCAGCACATGTGTCCTCAAACCAGAGGACCCACATCACAAAGGGCCTTGGAGTGAGGCAGGCAGGAGTAGCCTCACAACACAGGGCACATAATATAAAATATGTGAGGATTCCAGCATTTAGACCTTCCAGCAGGCAGCTCAGAACACCGAGGCTATGGGATCCAGGCCACAGTGAACTCACAGCAGAGGGCCAACATCATAAAACTGTGAGCAACCCAGGCATTGGGACCACAGAGCAGAAGGCCCACATCCCCATGGGAATGGGAACCTGGCTGGAGTGTCCTCGCACCACTGGGCGCACATCAGAAAATGTGGGGAGCCCACCATTTAGGGCCTGACGCCAGAGGGCCGTCATCACCGAGAGGAGGAGGCACCCTGCACGCTCCAACTGCCACCAGAGGGCTCACGTCTCCAAGGTGACGTGTGCCAGCCAGTCAGGAGTGACCTCACAGCAGAGGGCCTACCTCACAGAACGTTGAGGAACCCAGCCAGGATTAGACTCTGGCCAGAGGGCCCACCTCACCAAGGGGATGGTAACCAGGCAGGAGTGTCCTCACACGAGTGGGGCCACATCATTGAAAGGTGAGGAACGCAGCACATGTGGCCTCAAGCTATAGGACAGTCATCACCAAGGGGTTGGCAGCGAGGCAGGCAGGAGGAGCCTCACAACAGAGGGCACATAGAATAAAAATGTTGAGGAATCCAGCAGTTGGAACCTCCCAGCAGGCGGCTCAGAGCACCGATGATAAGGGATCCTTGCCGGAGTGAACTCACAGCAGAGGGCCCACATCATGGTACTGTGAGCAAGCCAGCCGTTTTGACCTCAGAGCAGAAGGCCCATATCCCCATGGGGATGCGAACCTGGCAAGAGTGTCCTCACTCACTTGGCGCACATCAGAAAATGTGGGGAGCCCAGCAGTTATGGCCTAAGGCAAGAGGGCCCTCATCACCGAGGGGAGGAGGATCCCAGCACACTCCAACTGCCACCAGAGGGCCCACGTCGCCAAGGTGACTTGTGCCAGACAGGCATGATTGACCTCACAGCAGAGGGCCCACCTCACAGAAGGGTGAGGAACCCAGCCAGGATCAGACTCTCACCTGAGGGCCCACATCAGCAAGGGGATGGGAACCAGTCAGGACTGTCTTCCCTCCAGTGGGGCCACATCATTGAAAGGTGCGGAACCCAGCACATGTGGCCTCAAATCAGAGGACACATATCACAAAGGGAATGGGAGTGAGGCAGGCAGGAGTAGCCTAAAAACAGAGGGCCCAAAGAATAAGAAAGGTGAGGAATCCAGCAGTTGGAACCTCCCAGCAGGCAGCCGAGAGCACAGAAGCTATGGGATGCAGGCAGGAGTGAACTAACAGCAGAGAGCCCACATCATGAAACTGTGAGCAACCCAGGCGTTGGGACCTCAGAGCAGAAGGCCCACATCCCAATGGGGATGTGAACCTGGATGGAGTGTCCTCGCACCACTGGGTCGCACATCACGAAATGTGGGGAGCCCAGCTCTTAGGGCCTGACGCCAGAGGGCCCTCATCACCGAGGGGAGGAGGCTCCCAGCAGGCTCCAAGTGCCACCAGAGGGCTCATGTCCACAAGGCGAGGTGAGCAAGCCAGGGAGGAGTGACCTCACAGCAGACGGCCCACCTCACAGATGGGTGAAGAACCCAGCCAGGATCAGACTCGCAACAGAGGGCCCACATCACCAAGGGGATGTGAACCAGGCAGGAGTCTCCTAAGACCATTGGTCCCACATCATTGAAAGGTGAGGAACCCAGCACATGTGGCCTCAAACCAGAAGACACACATCACGAAGGGGCTGGGAGTGAGGCAGGCAGGAGGATCCTCACAACAGAGGGCCCAAAAAATTAAAAAAGTGAGGAATCCAGCAGTTGGAACCTCCCAGCAGGCGGCCAAGAACACAGAGGCTATGGGATCCAGGCCACAGTGAACTAACACCAGAGAGCCCACATCATGAAACTGTGATCAACCCAGCCGTTGGAACGTCAGAGCAGAAGGCCCACATCCCCATGGAGATGGGAACCTAAGAGGAGTGCCCGAGCATCACTGGGCTCACTAAGAAAAGTTGGGGAGCCCAGCAGTTAGGGCCTGACGTCAGAGGGCCCTCATCACTGGGGGGCGGAGATTCCCAGCACGCTCCAACTGCCACCACACAGCTGACTTCACCAAGGCATTGTGTGCCAGCCATGCAGGAGTGACCTATCAGCAGAGGGTCTCCCTCACAGAAGGCTGAGGAACACAGCCAGGAACAGACTCTCACCAGGGGGTCCGCATAACCACGTGGATGAGAAGCAGGCAGGAGTGTCCTCACACTAGTGGGGCCACATCATCGAAAGGTAAGGAACCCAGCAAAGGTGGCCACAAACCAGAGGACCCACATCACCAGGGGGTTGAGAGTGAGGTAGGTGTCTGGACAGGCATATTTAACACTCATTTCCCACCAGGAAGAGGAATTAACCAAAGGCTCAGCGTGCCATGCCGGAACCACACTAGGGCCTGAAGCAATCCTGCTGTATTGCGGCCAGCTCACAAGAAAGCGAGTTGAAGAAAGGAGCTCAGGGGCACTGTCATTCACAAACCTGCAGAGTTATAAATGACAGCTATCGTCCTAAAATATATTGAAGTAAGGCTGCCAAGAGGACTTGAAAGCGGGGCAGAATTGCAGGAAACCGATTTCAGGAGGTAGACTGGAATTGCATGTAAAGCATAGGAAAAGAGGCAGAACGTCCACAATGATGCACTTGGCCAAAAAGGGCGTATGCGTTTCTTCCTGAATATATTCAGGAAAAAACGCATACGCACTTTTTGGCCAACCAAGCAAGCTGGCAAAGGAAATCTGCACTACAATGAAGTCTCACTGCCCCCCAGTCAAAAGGGCCATCTGAAAAAAGTGTAAAATACAGAAAGGCAGGACAGGCCATGGAGAACTGGGAGCCTTGTTATGCTGATGGGCAGGACGTAAATTGCCAACAGCCACTCTGGAGAAGTGTATGGTGTTTCCTGAAACATCTAAAAAACAAAGCAACAGAGCCTAGGGCACTTCCACTTATGGTCCTATAGCTTAGGGAAATTAAAATCAAAAAGACACAGCCACCCCAAAGTTTGGGATGGCTCTGTTTACAAGAACCTCGTTTACGGTACAAGTTCAATATCGCAGAAAGCGAAAAATGGATAAAGAACTTGTGGTACATACATACAATGCAATATCACTCAGCAAAGAAATCTATGTCATCAGGGCCGTAGCAGCATAATGAGTGGATTCAGGTACGATGATTCTAAGTGAAATAAGTCACCCAGAAAAAGAAACATCATAAGATATCACTACTACACGGAATGTAAACTTGGCTACACAGGAACTGAATTACAAAACAGAACAGGGTCTCAAATGTAGAAAACCAACTTATGCTTGCTTAAGGGGAAAGGTGAGTTGGGGTGCTGCATAAAATCAGAGATTGAAATTAGCACAGATACCGTTCCATAAGCCAAATATATAATAGAAAAGAGCTATTCCTTGCTCAACGAAGTGGACACAACACCCCATATTAAACGCCTAAGAATATACCTGACTAGTAAGAATCTTAAAACCTATGGATTTATATGTCTCCGAAAGAGAATCAAGCTTGTGTACAGGGGCATAAACGCAGCAGTGATAGGATTGGTGAGGATCGGTGAGCAAATGCAGACCCTTTGAAGTCATATTGCATGGTACCCATACCATGGGTCTCAACTCTCTAGGTTTAAGGGATTCTTCCTTCAGCTAAAACATGCATGTGGAACCCAGACTATGATCCACCGTGTGATTGGGAAACGTGTTCCAAGGTGTCTCAGTTTTCGTCCCCTGGTACTGGGGTGCAACATTCCAGACGCTTTACTAACACTCTCCCCACTTGGAGAGTCAGTGCCTTTAACCTCCTGTTTGTCCCAGTTTGCAATTTCTGCGGAAAATGAACAGGAATAGGGAGAACCAATGAGAGACTAGCTGGAGGTGTCTGGACGGGCAAATTTAACTCTCATTTCCCACCAGGAAGAGGAATTAACCAAAGGCTCAGCGTGCCATGCCGGAACCACACTAGGACCTGAAACAATCCTGCGGTGTTGCGGCCAGCTCACAAGAAAGCGAGTTGAAGAAAGGAGCTCAGGGGCACTGTCATTCACAAACCTGCAGAGTTATAAATGACAGCTATCGTCCAAAAATATATTGAAGTAAGGCTGCCAAGAGGACTTGAAAGCGGGGCAGAATTGCAGGAAACCGATTTCAGGAGATAGACTGGAATTGCATGTAAAGCATAGGAAAAGAGGCAGAACGTCCACAATGATGCACTTGGCCAAAAAGGGCGTATGCGTTTTCTCCTGAATATATTCACGAAAAAACGCATACGTCCTTTTTGGCCAACCAAGCAAGCTTGGAAAGGAAATCTGCACTACAATGAAGTCTCACTGCCCCCCGGTCAAAAGGGCCATCTGAAAAAAGTGTAAAATCGACAAAGGCAGGACAGGCCATGGAGAACTGGGAGCCTTGTTATGCTGATGGGCGGGATGTAAATTGCCAACAGCCACTCTGGAGAAGTGTATGCGGTTTCCTGAAACATCTACATAACAAAGCAACAGAGCCTAGGGCACTTCCGCTTATGGTTCTATAGCTTAGGGAAATTAAAATCAAAAAGACACAGCCACCCCAAAGTTTGGGACGCCTCTGTTTACAAGAACCTCGTTTATGGTACAAGTTCAATATCGCAGAAAGCGAAAAATGGATAAAGAAGTTGTGGTACTTACGTACAATGCAATATCACTCAGCAATGAAATCTATGTCATCAGACCCATACCAGCATAATGAGTGGATTCAGGTACGATGATTCTAAGTGAAATAAGTCACACAGAAAAAGAAACATCATAAGATATCACTACTACACGGAATGTAAACTTGGCTACACAGGAACTGAATTACAAAACAGAGCAGGGTCTCAAATGTAGAAAACCAACTTATGCTTGCTTAAGGGGAAAGGTGAGTTTGGGTGCTGCATAAAACCAGAGATTGAAATTAGCACAGATACCGTTCCATAAGCCAAATATGTAATACACAAGAGCTACTCCTTGCTCAACGAAGTGGACTCAACACCCCGTTTTAAACGCCTAAAAATATACCCGACTAGTAAGAATCTTAAAACCTATGGATTTATATGTCTCTGAAACAGAATCAAGCGTGTGTACAGCGGCATAAACGAAGCAGTGATAGGATTTGTGAAGATCGGTGAGCAAATGCAGACCCTTTGAAGTCATATTGCATGGTACCCATTTTATGGTTCGCAACTCTCCAGGTTTAAGGGATTCTTCCTTCAGCTAAAACATGCATGTGGAACCCAGAGTATGATCCACGTGTGATCAGGAAACATGTTCAAATGTGACTCAGTTTTCGTCCCCCGGTACTCGGGTGCAACATTCCAGACGCTTTACTAACACTCTCCCCACTTGCAGAGTCAGTGCCTTTAACCTCCTGTTTGTCCCAGTTTGCAATTTCTGCGGAAAATGAACAGGAATAGGGAGAACCAATGAGAGACTAGCTGGAGGTGTCTGGACGGGCAAATTTAACTCTCATTTCCCACCAGGAAGAGGAATTAACCAAAGGCTCAGTGTGCCATGCCGGAACCACACTAGGGCCTGAAGCAATCCTGCGGTGTTGCGGCCAGTTCACAAGAAAGCGAGTTGAAGAAAGGAGCTCAGGGGCACTGTCATTCACAAAACTGCAGAGTTATAAATGACAGCTATCGTCCAAAAATATATTGAAGTAAGGCTGCCAAGAGGACTTGAAAGCGGTGCAGAATTGCAGGAAACCGATTTCAGGAGGTAGACTGGAATTGCATGTAAAGCATAGGAAAAGAGGGAGAACGTCCACAATGATGCACTTGGCCAAAAAGGACGTATGCGTTTTTTCCTCAATATATTCAGGAAAAAACGCATACGAACTTTTTGGCCAACCAAGCAATCTTGCAAAGGAAATCTGCCCTACAATGAAGTCTCACTGCTCCCCGGTCAAAAGGGCCATCTGAAAAAAGTGTAAAATCCAGAAAGGCAGGACAGGCCATGGAGAACTGGGAGCCTTGTTATGCTGATGGACGGGATGTAAATTGCCAACAGCCACTCTGGAGAAGTGTATGGTGTTTCCTGAAACATCTAAAAAACAAAGCAACAGAGCCTAGGGCACTTCCACTTATGGTCCTATAGCTTAGGGAAATTAAAATCAAAAAGACACAGCCACCCCAAAATTTGGGACGGCTCTGTTTACAAGAACCTCGTTTACGGTACAAGTTCACTATCACAGAAAGCAAAAAATGGAAAAAGAATTTGTGGTACTTACGTACAATGCAATATCACTCAGCAATGAAATCTATGTCATCAGGCCCGTAGCAGCATAATGAGTGGATTCAGGTACGATGATTCTAAGTGAAATAAGTCACAGAGAAAAAGAAACATCATAAGATATCACTACTACACGGAATGTAAACTTTGCTACACAGGAACTGAATTACAAAACAGAACATGGTCTCAAATGTAGAAAACCAACTTATGATTGCTTAAGGGGAAAGGTGAGTTGGGGTGCTGCATAAAACCAGAGATTGAAATTAGCACAGATACCGTTCCATAAGCCAAATATGTAATAGACAATAGCTACTCCTTGCTCAATGAAGTGGACTCAACACCACATATTAAACGCCTAAGAATATATCTGACTAGTAAGAATCTTAAAACCTATGGATTTATATGTCTCCGAAGGAGAATCAAGCGTGTGTACAGCGGCATAAACGCAGCAGTGATAGGATTGGTGAGGATCGGTGAGCAAATGCAGACCCTTTGAAGTCATATTGCATGGTACCCATTCCAAGGGTCTCAACTCTCCAGGTTTAAGGGATTCTTCCTTCAGCTAAAACATGCATGTGGAACCCAGACTATGATCAACCGTGTGATTGGGAAACGTGTTCAAAGGTGTCTCAGTTTTCGTCCCCCGGTACTCGGGTGCAACATTCCAGACGCTTTACTAACACTCTCCCCACTTGCAGAGTCAGTGCCTTTAACCTCCTGTTTGTCCCAGTTTGCAATTTCTGCGGAAAATGAACAGGAATAGGGAGAACCAATGAGAGACTAGCTGGAGGTGTCTGGACGGCAAATTTAACTCTCATTTCCCACCAGGAAGAGGAATTAACCAAAGGCTCAGCGTGCCATGCCGGAACCACACTAGGGCCTGAAGCAATCCTGCGGTGCTGTGGCCAGCTCACAAGAAAGCGAGTTGAAGAAGGGAGCTCAGGGGCACTGTCATTCACAAACCTGCAGAGTTATAAATGACAGCTATCGTCCAAAAATATATTGAAGTAAGGCTGCCAAGAGGACTTGAAAGCGGGGCAGAATTGCAGGAAACCGATTTCAGGAGGTAGACTGGAATTGCATGTAAAGCATAGGAAAAGAGGCAGAACGTCCACAATGATGCACTTGGCCAAAAAGGGCGTATGCGTTTTTTCCTGAATATATTCAGGAAAAAACGCATACGCCCTTTTTGGCCAACCAAGCAAGCTTGCAAAGGAAATCTGCACTACAATGAAGTCTCTCTGCCCCCCTGTCAAAAGGGCCATCTGAAAAAAGTGTAAAATCCAGAAAGGCAGGACAGGCCATGGAGAACTGGGAACCTTGTTATGCTGATGGGCGGGATGTAAATTGCCAACAGCCACTCTGGAGAAGTGTATGGTGTTTCCTGAAACATCTTAAAAACAAAGCAACAGAGCGTAGGACACTTCCACTTATGGTCCTATAGCTTACGGAAATTAAAATCAAAAAGACACAGCCACCCCGAAGTTTGGGACGGCTCTGTTTACAAGAACCTCGTTTACAGTACAAGTTCAATATCGCAGAAAGCGAAAAATTGATAAAGAAGTTGTGGTACTTACGTACAATGCAATATCACTCAGCAATGAAATCTCTGTCATCAGGCCCGTAGCAGCATAATGAGTGGATTCAGGTACGATGATTCTAAGTGAAATAAGTCACACAGAAAAAGAAACATCATAAGATATCACTACTACACGGAATGTAAACTTGGCTACACAGGAACTGAATTACAAAACAGAACAGGGTCTCAAATGTAGAAAAACAACTTATGCTTGCTTAAGGGGATAGGTGAGTTGCGGAGCTGCATAAAACCAGAGATTGAAATTAGCACAGATACCGTTCCATAAGCCAAATATGTAATAGACAAGAGCTACTCCTTGCTCAACGAAGTGGACTCAACACCCCATATTAAACGCCTAAGAATATACCTGACTTGTAAGAATCTTAAAACCTATGGATTTATATGTCTCCGAAGGAGAATCAAGCGTGTGTACAGCAGCATAAATGCAGCAGTGATAGGATTGGTGAGGATCGGTGAGCAAATGCAGACCCTTTGAAGTCATATTGCATGGTACCCATTCCATGGGTCTCAACTCTCCAGGTTTAAGGGATTCTTCCTTCAGCTAAAACATGCATGTGGAACCCAGAGTATGATCCACCGTGTGATCGGGAAACGTGTTCAAAGGTGTCTCAGTTTTCGTCCCCTGGTAATCGGGTGCAACATTCCAGACGCTTTACTAACACTCTCCCCACTTGGAGAGTCAGTGCCTTTAACCTCCTGTTTGGCCCAGTTTGCAATTTCTGCGGAAAATGAACAGGAATAGGGAGAACCAGTGAGAGACTAGCTGGAGGTATCTGGACGGGCAAATTTAACTCTCATTTCCCACCAGGAAGAGGAATTAACCAAAGGCTCAGCGTGCCGTGCTGGAACAACACTAGGGCCTGAAGAAATCCTGCGGTGTTGTAGCCACCTCACAAGAAAGCGAGTTGAAGAAAGGAGCTCAGGGACACTGTCATTCACAAACCTGCAGAGTTATAAATGACAGCTATCGTCCAAAAATATATTGAAGTAAGGCTGCCAAGAGGACTTGAAAGTGGGGCAGAATTGCAGAAAACCGATTTCAGGAGGTAGACTGGAATTGCATGTAAAGCATAGGAAAAGAGGCAGAACGTCCACAATGATGCCCTTGGCCAAAAAGGGCGTATGCGTTTTTTCCTGAATGTATTCAGGAAAAAACGCATACGTCCTTTTTGGCCAACCAAGCAAGCTTGCAAAAGAAATCTACACTACAATGAAGTCTCACTGCCCCCCGGTCAAAAGGGCCATCTGAAAAAAGTGTAAAATCCATAAAGGCAGGACAGGCCATGGAGAACTGGGAGCCTTGTTATGCTGATGGGCGGGATGTAAATTGCCAACAGCCACTCTGGAGAAGTGTATGGTGTTTCCTGAAACATCTAAAAAACAAAGCAACAGAGCCTAGGGCACTTCCGCTTATGGTTCTATAGCTTAGGGAAATTAAAATCAAAAAGACACAGCCACCCCAAAGTTTGGGACGCCTCTGTTTACAAGAACTTCGTTTACGGTATAAGTTCAATATCTCAGAAAGCGAAAAATGGATAAAGAAGTTGTGGTACTTACGTACAATGCAATATCACTCAGAAATGAAATCTATGTCATCAGGCCCGTAGCAGCATAATGAGTGGATTCAGGTACGATGATTCTAAGTGAAATAAGTCACAGAGAAAAAGAAACATCATAAGATATCACTACTACACGGAATGTAAACTTGGCTACACAGGAACTGAATTACAAAACAGAACAGGGTCTCAAATGTAGAAAACCAACTTATGCTTGCTTAAGGGGAAAGGTGAGTTGGGGTGCTGCATAAAACCAGAGATTGAAATTAGCACAGATACCATTCCATAAGCCCAATATGTAATAGACAGGAGCTACTCCTTGCTCAACAAAGTGGACTCAACACCCCATTTTAAACGCCTAAAAATATACCCGACTAGTAAGAATCTTAAAACCTATGGATTTATATGTCTCCGAAAGAGAATCAAGCGTGTGTACAGCGGCATAAACGCAGCAGTGATAGGATTGGTGAAGATCGGTGAGCAAATGCAGACCCTTTGAAGTCATATTGCATGGTACCCATTATATGGGTCTCAACTCTCCAGGTTTAAGGGATTCTTCCTTCAGCTAAAACATGCATGTGGAGACCAGAGTATGATCCACGTGTGATCAGGAAACGTGTTCAAATGTGACTCAGTTTTCGTCCCCCAGTACTCGGGTGCAACTTTCCAGACGCTTTACTAACACTCTCCCCACTTGGAGAGTCAGTGCCTTTAACCTCCTGTTTGTCCCAGTTTGCAATTTCTGCGGAAAATGAACAGGAATAGGGAGAACCAATGAGAGACTAGCTGGAGGTGTCTGGACGGGCAAATTTAACTCTCATTTCCCACCAGGAAGAGGAATTAACCAAAGGCTCAGCGTGCCATGCCGGAACCACACTAGGGCCTGAAGCAATCCTGCGGTGTTGTGGCCAGCTCACAAGAAAGCGAGTTGAAGAAAGGAGCTCAGGGGCACTGTCATTCACAAACCTGCAGAGTTATAAATGACAGCTATCGTCCAAAAATATATTGAAGTAACGCTGCCAAGAGGACTTGAAAGCGGGGCAGAATTGCAGGAAACCGATTTCAGGAGGTAGACTGGAATTGCATGTAAAGCATAGGAAAAGAGGCAGAACGTCCACAATGATGCACTTGGCCAAAAAGGGCGTATGCGTTTTTTCCTGAATATATTCAGGAAAAAACGCATACATCTTTTTTGGCCAACCAAGCAAGCTTGCAAAGGAAATCTGCACTACAATGAAGTCTCACTGACCCCCTGTCAAAAGGGCAATCTGAAAAAAGTGTAAAATCCAGAAAGGCAGGACAGGCCATGGAGAACTGGGAGCCTTGTTATGCTGATGGACGGGATGTAAATTGCCAACAGCCACTCTGAAGAAGTGTATGGTGTTTCCTGAAACATCTAAAAAACAAAGCAACAGAGCCTAGGGCACTTCCACTTATGGTCCTATAGCTTAGGGAAATTAAAATCAAAAAGACACAGCCACCCCAAAATTTGGGATGGCTCTGTTTACAAGAACCTCGTTTACGGTACAAGTTCAATATCGCAGAAAGCGAAAAATGGATAAAGAAGTTGTGGTACTTACGTACAATGCAATATCACTCAGCAATGAAATCTATGTCATCAGGCCCGTAGCAGCATAATGAGTGGATTCAGGTACGATGATTCTAAGTGAAATAAGTCACAGAGAAAAAGAAACATCATAAGATATCACTACTACACGGAATGTAAACTTGGCTACACAGGAACTGAATTACAAAACAGAACAGGGTCTCAAATGTAGAAAACCAACTTATGATTGCTTAAGGGGAAAGGTGAGTTGGGGTGCTGCATAAAACCAGAGATTGAAATTAGCACAGATACCGTTCCATAAGCCAAATATGTAATAGACAATAGCTACTCCTTGCTCAATGAAGTGGACTCAACACCACATATTAAACGCCTAAGAATATATCTGACTAGTAAGAATCTTAAAACCTATGGATTTATATGTCTCCGAAGGAGAATCAAGCGTGTGTACAGCGGCATAAACGCAGCGGTGATAGGATTGGTGAGGATCGGTGAGCAAATGCAGACCCTTTGAAGTCATATTGCATGGTACCCATTCCAAGGGTCTCAACTCTCCAGGTTTAAGGGATTCTTCCTTCAGCTAAAACATGCATGTGGAACCCAGACTATGATCAACCGTGTGATTGGGAAACGTGTTCAAAGATGTCTCAGTTTTCGTCCCCCGGTACTCGGGTGCAACATTCCAGACGCTTTACTAACACTCTCCCCACTTGGAGAGTCAGTGCCTTTAACCTCCTGTTTGGCCCAGTTTGCAATTTCTGCGGAAAATGAACAGGAATAGGGAGAACCAATGAGAGACTAGCTGGAGGTGTCTGGACGGGCAAATATAACTCTCATTTCCCACCAGGAAGAGGAATTAACCAAAGGCTCAGCGTGCCATGCCGGAACCACACTAGGGCCTGAAGCAATCCTGCGGTGTTGCGGCCAGCTCACAAGAAAGCGAGTTGAAGAAAGGAGCTCAGGGGCACTGTCATTCACAAACCTGCAGAGTTATAAATGACAGCTATCGTCCAAAAATATATTGAAGTAAGGCTGCCAAGAGGACTTGAAAGCGGGGCAGAATTGCAGGAAACCGATTTCAGGAGGTAGACTGGAATTGCATGTAAAGCATAGGAAAAGAGGCAGAACGTCCAAAATGATGCACTTGGCCAAAAAGGGCGTATGCGTTTTTTCCTGAATATATTCACGAAAAAACGCATACTTCCTTTTTGGCCAACCAAGCAAGCTTGCAAAGGAAATCTGCACTACAATGAAGTCTCACTACCCCCCGGTCAAAAGGGCCATCTGAAAAAAGTGTAAAATCGACAAAGGCAGGACAGGCCATGGAGAACTGGGAGCCTTGTTATGCTGATGGGCGGGATGTAAATTGCCAACAGCCACTCTGGAGAAGTGTATGCTGTTTCCTGAAACATCTACATAACAAAGCAACAGAGCCTAGGGCACTTCCGCTTATGGTTGTATAGCTTAGGGAAATTAAAATAAAAAAGACACAGCCACCCCAAAGTTTGGGACGGTTCTGTTTACAAGAACCTCGTTTACGGTACAAGTTCAATATCGCAGAAAGCGAAAAATGGATAAAGAAGTTGTGGTACTTACGTACAATGCAATATCACTCAGCAATGAAATCTATGTCATCAGGCCCATAGCAGCATAATGAGTGGATTCAGGTACGATGATTCTAAGTGAAATAAGTCACACAGAAAAAGAAACATCATAAGATATCACTACTACACGGAATGTAAACTTGGCTAGAGAGGAACTGAATTACAAAACAGAACAGGGTCTCAAATATAGGAAACCAACTTATGCTTGCTTAAGGGGAAAGGTGAGTTGGGGTGCTGCATAAAACCAGAGATTGAAATTAGCACAGATACCGTTCCATAAGCCAAATATGTAATAGACTAGAGCTACTCCTTGCTCAACGATGTGGACTCAACACCCCATATTAAATGCCTAAGAATATACCTGACTAGTAAGAATCTTAAAACCTATGGATTTATATGTCTCCGAAAGAGAATCAAACGTGTGTACAGCGCCATAAACGCAGCAGTGATAGGATTGGTGAGGATAGGTGAACAAATGCAGAAACTTTGAAGTCATATTGCATGGTACCCATTCCATGGGTCTCAACTCTCCAGGTTTAAGGGATTCTTCCTTCAGCTGAAACATGCATGTGGACCCCAGAGTATGATCCACCGTGTGATCGGGAAACGTGTTCAAATGTGACTCAGTTTTCGTTCCCTGGTACTCGGGTGCAACATTCCAGACGCTTTACTAACATTCTCCCCACTTGGAGTGTCAGTGCCTTTGAACTCCTGTTTGGTCCAGTTTGCAATTTCTGCGGAAAATGAACAGGAATAGGGAGAACCAATGAGAGACTAGCTGGAGGTGTCTGGACGGGCAAATTTAACTCTCATTTCCCACCAGGAAGAGGAATTAACCAAAGGCTCAGCGTGCCATGCCGGAACCACACTAGGGCCTGAAGCAATCCTGCGGTGTTGCGGCCAGCTCACAAGAAAGCGAGTTGAAGAAAGGAGCTCAGGGGCACTGTCATTCGCAAACCTGCAGAGTTATAAATGACAGCTATCGTCCAAAAATATATTGAAGTAAGGCTGCCAAGAGGACTTGAAAGCGGGGCAGAATTGCAGGAAACCGATTTCAGGAGGTAGACTGGAATTGCATGTAAAGCATAGGTAAAGAGGGAGAACGTCCACAATGATGCACTTGGCCAAAAAGGGCGTATGCGTTTTTTCCTGAATATATTCAGGAAAAAACGCATATGCCCTTTTTGGCCAACCAAGCAAGCTTGCAAAGGAAATCTACACTACAATGAAGTCTCACTGCCCCCCGGTCAAAAGGGCCATCTGAAAAAAGTGTAAAATCCAGAAAGGCAGGACAGGCCATGGAGAACTGGGAGCCTTGTTATGCTGATGGGCGGGATGTAAATTGCCAACAGCCACTCTGGAGAAGTGTATGGTGTTTCCTGAAACATCTAAAAAACAAAGCAACAGAGCCTAGGGCACTTCCACTTATGGTCCTATAGCTTAGGGAAATTAAAATCAAAAAGACACAGCCACCCCAAAGTTTGGGACGGTTCTGTTTACAAGAACCTCGTTTACGGTACAAGTTCAATATCACAGAAAGCGAAAAATGGATAAAGAAGTTGTGGTACTTACGTACAATGCAATATCACTCAGCAATTAAATCTAAGTCATCAGGCCCGTAGCAGCATGATGAGTGGATTCAGGTACGATGATTCTAAGTGAAATAAGTCACAGAGAAAAAGAAACATCATAAGATATCACTACTACACGGAATGTAAACTTGGCTACACAGGAACTGAATTACAAAACAGAACAGGGTCTCAAATGTAGAAAACCAACATATGCTTGCTTAAGGGGAAAGGTGATTTGGGGTGCTGCATAAAACCAGAGATTGAAATTAGCACAGATACCGTTCCATAAGCCAAATATGTAATAGACAAGAGCTACTCCTTGCTCAACGAAGTGGACTCAACACCCCATATTAAACGCCTAAGAATATACCTGACTAGTAAGAATCTTAAAACCTATGGATTTATATGTCTCCGAAAGAGAATCAAGCATGTGTACAGCGGCATAAACGCAGCAGTGATAGGATTGGTGAGGATCGGTGAGCAAATGCAGACCCTTTGAAGTCATATTGCATGATACCCATTCCATGGGTCTCAACTCTCCAGGTTTAAGGGATTCTTCCTTCAGCTAAAACATGCATGTGGAACGCAGAGTATGATCCACCATGTGATTGGGAAACCTGTTCAAAGGTGTATCAGTTTTCGTCCCCTGGTCCTCGGGTGCAACATTCCAGATGCTTTACTAACACTCTCCCCACTTGGAGAGTCAGTGCCTTTAACCTCCTGTTTGGCCCAGTTTGCAATTTCTGCGGAAAATGAACAGGAATAGGGAGAACCAATGAGAGACTAGCTGGAGGTTTCTGGAAGGGCCAATTTAACTCTCATTTCCCACCAGGAAGAGGAATTAACCAAAGGCTCAGCGTGCCATGCCGGAACCACACTAGGGCCTGAAGCAATCCTGCGGTGTTGCGGCCAGCTCACAAGAAAGCGAGTTGAAGAAAGGAGCTCAGGGGCACTGTCATTCACAAACCTGCAGAGTTATAAATGACAGCTATCATCCAAAAATATATTGAAGTAAGGCTGCCAAGAGGACTTGAAAGCGGGGCAGAATTGCAGGAAACCGATTTCAGGAGGTAGACTGGAATTGCATGTAAAGCATAGGAAAAGAGGCAGAACGTCCACAATGATGCACTTGGCCAAAAAGGGCGTATGCGTTTTTTCCTGAATATATTCAGGAAAAAACGCATACGCCCTTTTTGGCCAACCAAGCAAGCTTGCAAAGGAAATCTGCACTACAATGAAGTGTCCCTGCCCCCCGGTCAAAAGGGCCATCAGAAAAAAGTGTAAAATCCAGAAAGGCAGGACAGGCCATGGAGAACTGGGAGCCTTGTTATGCTGATGGGCGGGATGTAAATTGCCAACAGCCACTCTGGAGAAGTGTATGGTGTTTCCTGAAACATCTACAAAACAAAGCAACAGAGCCTAGGGCACTTCCACTTATGGTCCTATAGCTTAGGGAAATTAAAATCTAAAAGACACAGCCACCCCAAAGTTTGGGACGGCTCTTTTTAGAAGAATCTCGTTTACAATACAAGTTCAATATCACAGAAAGCGAAAAATGGATAAGGAACTTGTGATAGTTACGTACAATGCAATATCACTCAGCAATGAAATCTATGTCATCAGGCCCGTAGCAGCATAATGAGTGGATTCAGATACGTTGATTCTAAGTGAAATAAGTCACACAGAAAAAGAAACATCATAAGATATCACTACTACACGAAATGTAAACTTGGCTACCCAGGAACTGAATTACAAAACAGAACAGGGTCTCAAATATAGGAAACCAACTTATGCTTGCTTAAGGGGAAAGGTGAGTTGGGGTGCTGCATAAAACCAGAGATTGAAATTAGCACAGATACCGTTCCATAAGCCAAATATGTAATAGACAAGAGCTACTCCTTGCTCAAAGAAGTGGACTCAACACCCCATATTAAACGCCTAAGAATATACCTGACTAGTAAGAATCTTAAAACCTATGGATTTATATGTCTCCGAAAGAGAATCAAGCGTGTGTACAGTGGCATAAACGCAGCAGTGATAGGATTGGTGAGGTTCGGTGAGCAAATGCAGACCCTTTGAAGTCATATTGCATGTTACCCATTCCATGGGTCTCAACTCTCCAGTTTTAAGGGATTCTTCCTTCAGCTAAAACATGCATGTGGAACCCAGAGTATGATCCACCGTGTGATTGGGAAACGTGTTCAAAGGTGTATCAGTTTTCATCCCCCGATACTCGGGTGCAACATTCCAGATGCTTTACTAACACTCTCCCCACTTGGAGAGTCAGTGCCTTTAACCTCCTGTTTGGCCCAGTTTGCAATTTCTGTGGAAAATGAACAGGAATAGGGAGAACCAATGAGAGACTAGCTGGAGGTGTCTGGACGGGCAAATTTAACTCTCATTTCCCACCAGGAAGAGGAATTAACCAAAGGCTCAGCGTGCCATGCCGGAACCACACTAGGGCCTGAAGCAATCCTGCGGTGTTGCGGCCAGCTCACAAGAAAGCGAGTTGAAGAAAGGAGCACAGGGGCACTGTCATTCACAAACCTGCAGAGTTATAAATGACAGCTATCGTCCAAAAATATATTGAAGTAAGGCTGCCAAGAGGACTTGAAAGCAGGGCAGAATTGCAGGAAACCGATTTCAGGAGGTAGACTGGAAATGCATGTAAAGCATAGGAAAAGAGGCAGAACTTCCACAATGATGCACTTGGCCAAAAAGGGCGTATGCGTTTTTTCCTGAATATATTCACGAAAAAACGCATACGCCCTTTTTGGCCAACCAAGCAAGCTTGCAAAGGAAATCTGCACTACAATGAAGTCTCACTGCCCCCCGGTCAAAAGGGCCATCTGAAAAAAGTGTAAAATCCAGAAAGGCAGGACAGGCCATGGAGAACTGGGAGCCTTGTTATGCTGATGGGCGGGATGTAAATTGCCAACAGCCACTCTGGAGAAGTGTATGGTGTTTCCTGAAACATCTACAAAACAAAGCAACAGAGCCTAGGGCACTTCCACTTATGGTCCTATAGCTTAGGGAAATTAAAATCAAAAAGACACAGCCACCCCAAAGTTTGGGACGGTTCTGTTTACAAGAACCTCGTTTACGGTACAAGTTCAATATCGCAGAAAGCGAAAAATGGATAAAGAAGTTGTGGTACTTACGTACAATGCAATATCACTCAGCAATGAAATCTAAGTCATCAGGCCCGTAGCAGCATGACGAGTGGATTCAGGTACGATGATTCTAAGTGAAATAAGTCACAGAGAAAAAGAAACATCATAAGATATCACTACTACACGGAATGTAAACTTGGCTACACAGGAACTGAATTACAAAACAGAACAGGGTCTCAAATGTAGAAAACCAACTTATGCTTGCTTAAGGGGAAAGGTGAGTTGGGGTGCTGCATAAAACCAGAGATTGAAATTAGCACAGATACCGTTCCATAAGCCAAATATGTAATAGACAAGAGCTACTCCTTGCTCAACGAAGTGGACTCAACACCCCATATTAAACGCCTAAGAATATACCTGACTAGTAAGAATCTTAAAACCTATGGATTTATATGTCTCCGAAGGAGAATCAAGCGTTTGTACAGCGGTATAAACGCAGCAGTGATAGGATTGGTGAGGATCGGTGAGCTAATGCAGACCCTTTGAAGTCATATTGCATGATACCCATTCCATGGGTCTCAACTCTCCAGGTTTAAGGGATTCTTCCTTCAGCTAAAACATGCATGTGGAACGCAGAGTATGATCCACCATGTGATTGGGAAACCTGTTCAAAGGTGTATCAGTTTTCGTCCCCTGGTCCTCGGGTGCAACATTCCAGATGCTTTACTAACACTCTCCCCACTTGGAGAGTCAGTGCCTTTAACCTCCTGTTTGGCCCAGTTTGCAATTTCTGCGGAAAATGAACAGGAATAGGGAGAACCAATGAGAGACTAGCTGGAGGTTTCTGGAAGGGCCAATTTAACTCTCATTTCCCACCAGGAAGAGGAATTAACCAAAGGCTCAGCGTGCCATGCCGGAACCACACTAGGGCCTGAAGCAATCCTGCGGTGTTGCGGCCAGCTCACAAGAAAGCGAGTTGAAGAAAGGAGCTCAGGGGCACTGTCATTCACAAACCTTCAGAGTTATAAATGACAACTATCGTCCAAAAATATATTGAAGTAAGGCTGCCAAGAGGACTTGAAACCGGGGCAGAATTCCAGGAAACCGATTTCAGGAGGTAGACTGGAATTGCATGTAAAGCATAGGAAAAGAGGCAGAACGTCCACAATGATGCACTTGGCCAAAAAGGGCGTATGCGTTTTTTCCTGAATATATTCAGGAAAAAACGCATACGCCCTTTTTGGCCAACCAAGCAAGCTTGCAAAGGAAATCTGCACTACAATGAAGTATCACTGCACCCCGGTCAAAAGGGCCATCAGAAAAAAGTGTAAAATCCAGAAAGGCAGGACAGGCCATGGAGAACTGGGAGCCTTGTTATGCTGATGGGCGGGATGTAAATTGCCAACAGCCACTCTGGAGAAGTGTATGGTGTTTCCTGAAACATCTACAAAACAAAGCAACAGAGCCTAGGGCACTTCCACTTATGGTCCTATAGCTTAGGGAAATTAAAATCAAAAAGACACAGCCACCCCAAACTTTGGGACGGCTCTGTTTACAAGAACCTCGTTTACGGTACAAGTTCAATATCACAGAAAGCGAAAAATGGATAAAGAAGTGGTGGTACTTAAGTACAATGCAATATCACTCAGCAATGAAATCTATGTCATCAGGCCCGTAGCAGCATAATGAGTGGATTCAGCTACGATGATTCTAAGTGAAATAAGTCACACAGAAAAGAAACTTCATAAGATATCACTACTACACGGAATGTAAACTTGGCTACAAAGGAACTGAATTACAAAACAGAACAGGGTCTCAAATGTAGAAAACCAACTTATGCTTGCTTAAGGGGAAAGGTGAGTTGGGGTGCTGCATAAAACCAGAGATTGAAATTAGCACAGATACCGTTCCATAAGCCAAATATGTAATAGACAAGAGCTACTCCTTGCTCAACGAAGTGGACTCAACACCCCATATTAAACGCCTAAGAATATACCTGACTAGTAAGAATCTTAAAACCTATGGATTTATATGTCTCCGAAAGAGAATCAAGCGTGTGTACAGCGGCATAAACGCAGCAGTGATAGGATTGGTGACGATCGGTGAACAAATGCAGAAACTTTCAAGTCATATTGCATGGTACCCATTCCATGGGTCTCAACTCTCCAGGTTTAAGGGATTCTTCCTTCAGTTGAAACATGCATGTGGACCCCAGAGTATGATCCACCGTGTGATCGGGAAACGTGTTCAAATGTGACTCAGTTTTCGTTCCCTGGTAGTCGGGTGCAACATTCCAGACGCTTTACTAACAGTCTCCCCACTTGGAGTGTCAGTGCCTTTGAACTCCTGTTTGGTCCAGTTTGCAATTTCTGCGGAAAATGAACAGGAATAGGGAGAACCAATGAGAGACTAGCTGGAGGTGTCTGGACGGGCAAATTTAACTCTCATTTCCCACCAGGAAGAGGAATTAACCAAAGGCTCAGCGTGCCATGCCGGAACCACACTAGGGCCTGAAGCAATCCTGCGGTGTTGCGGCCAGCTCACAAGAAAGCGAGTTGAAGAAAGGAGCTCAGGGGCACTGTCATTCACAAATCTGCAGAGTTATAAATGACAGCTATCGTCCAAAAATATATTGAAGTAAGGCTGCCAAGAGGACTTGAAAGCGGGGCAGAATTGCAGGAAACCGATTTCAGGAGGTAGACTGGAATTGCATGTAAAGCATAGGTAAAGAGGGAGAACGTCCACAATGATGCACTTGACCAAAAAGGGCGTATGCGTTTTTTCCTGAATATATTCAGGAAAAAACGCATACGCCCTTTTTGGCCAACCAAGCAAGCTTGCAAAGGAAATCTACACTACAATGAAGTCTCACTGCCCCCCGGTCAAAAGAGCCATCTGAAAAAAGTGTAAAATCCAGAAAGGCAGGACAGGCCATGGAGAACTGGGAGCCTTGTTATGCTGATGGGCGGGATGTAAATTGCCAACAGCCACTCTGGAGAAGTGTATGGTGTTTCCTGAAACATCTACAAAACAAAGCAACAGAGCCTAGGGCACTTCCACTTATGGTCCTATAGCTTAGGGAAATTAAAATCAAAAAGACACAGCCACCCCAAAGTTTGGGACGGTTCTGTTTACAAGAACCTCGTTTACGGTACAAGTTCAATATCACAGAAAGCGAAAAATGGATAAAGAAGTTGTGGTACTTACGTACAATGCAATATCACTCAGCAATGAAATCTATGTCATCAGGCCCATAGCAGCATGACGAGTGGATTCAGGTACGATGATTCTAAGTGAAATAAGTCACAGAGAAAAAGAAACATCATAAGATATCACTACTACACGGAATGTAAACTTGGCTACACAGGAACTGAATTACAAACCAGAACAGGGTCTCAAATGTAGAAAACCAACTTATGCTTGCTTAAGGGGAAAGGTGAGTTGGGGTGCTGCATAAAACCAGAGATTGAAATTAGCACAGATACCGTTCCATAAGCCAAATATGTAATAGAGAAGAGCTACTCCTTGCTCAATGAAGTGGACTCAACACCGCATATTAAACGCCTAAGAATATATCTGACTAGTAAGAATCTTAAAACCTATGGATTTATATGTCTCCGAAGGAGAATCAAGCGTGTGTACAGCGGCATAATCGCAGCAGTGATAGGATTGGTGAAGATCGGTGAGCAAATGCAGACCCTTTGGAGTCATATTGCATGGTACCCATTCCATGGGTCTCAACTCTCCAGGTTTAAGGGATTCTTCCTTCAGCTAAAACATGCATGTGGAACCCAGAGTATGATCCACCGTGTGATCGGGAAATGTGTTCAAAGGTGTCTCAGTTTTCGTCCCCAGATAATCGGGTGCAACATTCCAGACGCTTTACTAACACTCTCCCCACTTGGAGAGTCAGTGCCTTTAACCTCCTGTTTGGCCCAGTTTGCAATTTCTGCGGAAAATGAACAGGAATAGGGAGAACCAATGAGAGACTAGCTGGAGGTGTCTGGACAGGGAAATTTAACTCTCATTTCCCACCAGGAAATGGAATTAACCAAAGGTTCAGTGTGCCGTGCCGGAACCACACTAGGGCCTGAAGCAATCCTGCGGTGTTGCCGCCAGCTCACAAGAAAGCGAGTTGAAGAAAGGAGCTCAGGGGCACTGTCATTCACAAACCTGCACAGTTATAAATGACAGCTATCGTCCAAAAATATATTGAAGTAAGGCTGCCAAGAGGACTTGAAAGCGGGGCAGAATTGCAGGAAACCGATTTCAGGAGGTAGACTGGAATTGCATGTAAAGCATAGGAAAAGAGGCAGAACGTCCACAATGATGCACTTGGCCAAAAAGGGCGTATGCGTTTTTTCCTGAATATATTCAGGAAAAAAGGCATACGCCCTTTTTGGCCAACCAAGCAAGCTTGCAAAGGAAATCTGCACTACAATGAAGTCTCACTGCCCCCTGGTCAAAAGGGCCTTCTGAAAAAAATGTAAAATCCAGAAAGGCAGGACAGGCCATGGAGACATGAGAGCCTTGTTATGCTGATGGGCGGGATGTAAATTGCCAACAGCCACTCTGGAGAAGTGTATGGTGTTTCCTGAAACATCTAAAAAACAAAGCAACAGAGCCTAGGGCACTTCCCCTTATGGTCCTATAGCTTAGGGAAATTAAAATCTAAAAGACACAGCCACCCCAAAGTTTGGGACAGCTCTGTATACAAGAACCTCGTTTACGGTACAAGTTCAATATCGCAGAAAGCGAAAAGTGGATAAAGAAATTGTGGTACTTACGTACAATGCAATATCACTCAGCAATGAAATCTATGTCATCAGGCCCGTAGCAGCATAATGAGCGGATTCAGGGACGATGATTCTAAGTGAAATAAGTCACACAGAAAAAGAAACATCATAAGATATCACTACTACACGGAATGTAAACTTGGCTACACAGGAACTGAATTACAAAACAGAGCAGGGTCTCAAATGTAGAAAACCAACTTATGCTTGCTTAAGGGGAAAGGTGAGTTGGGGTGCTGCATAAAACCAGAGATTGAAATTAGCACAGATACCGTTCCATAAGCCAAATATATAATAGACAAGAGTTACTCCTTGCTCAACGAAGTGGACTCAACACCCCATATTAAACGCCTAAGAATATACCTGACTAGTAAGAATCTTAAAACCTATGGATTTATAGTCTCCGAAAGAGAATCAAGCGTGTGTACAGCGGCATAAACGCAGCAGTGATAGGATTGGTGAGGATCGGTGAGCAAATGCAGACCCTTTGAAGTCATATTGCATGGTACCCATTCCATGGGTCTCAACTCTCCAGGTTTAAGGGATTCTTCCTTCAGCTAAAACATGCATGTGGGACCCAGAGTATGATCCACCGTGTGATTGGGAAACGTGTTCAAATGTGACTCAGTTTTCGTCCCCTGGTACTCGGGTGCAACATTCCAGATGCTTTACTAACACTCTCCCCACTTGGAGAGTCAATGCCTTTAACCTCCTGTTTGTTCCAGTTTGCAATTTCTGCGGAAAATGAACAGGAATAGGGAGAACCAATGAGAGACTAGCTGGAGGTGTCTGGACGGGCAAATTTAACTCTCATTTCCCACCAGGAAGAGGAATTAACCAAAGGCTCAGCGTGCCATGCCGGAACCACACTAGGGCCTGAAGCAATCCTGCGGTGTTGCGGTCAGCTCAAAAGAAAGCGAGTTGAGGAAAGGAGCTCAGGGGCACTGTCATTCACAAACCTGCAGAGTTATAAATGACAGCTATCGTCCAAAAATATATTGAAGTAAGGCTGCCAAGAGGACTCGAAAGCGGTGCAGAATTGCAGGAAACCGATTTCAGAAGGTAGACTGGAATTGCATTTAAAGCATAGGAAAAGAGACAGAACTTGGAAAATAATGCACTTGGCAAAAAAGGACATATGTGTTTTATCCAGAGCTCTCATAACCGAGGGGAGGAGATTCCCAGCAGGCTCCAACTGCCACCTGAGGGCTCATGTTGTCAAGGCAACGTGAGCAAGCCAGGCAGGAGTTACCTCACAGCAGAGATCCCACCTCACAGAAGGGTGAGAAACCCAGCCAACATCAGACTCTCACCAGAGGGCCCACATCACCAAGGGGATGGGAACCAGGCAGGAGTGTCTTCACACCAGTGGGGCCACATCATCGAAAGGTGAGGTACTCAGCACATGTGTCCTCAAACCAGAGGACCCACATCACTAAGGGCCTCGGAGTGAGGCAGGCAGGAGTAGCCTCACAACACTGGGCCCATAGAATAAAAAAGTGAGGAATCCAGCAGTTGGAACCTCCCAGCAGGGGGCCCAGAGCACCGAGGCTATGGGATCCAGGCCACAGTGAACTCACAGAAGAGGGCCCATGTCATGAAACTGAGCAACCCAGCCATTGGGACCTCAGAGCAGGAGGCCCACATCCCCATGGGGATATAAATCTGGTAGGAGTGTCCTCGCACCACTGAAAACGTATCAGAAAATTTTGGGAGACCAGCAGTTAGAGCCTGACGCCAGAGGACCCTCATCACCAAGGGAAGGAGGCTCCCAGCAGGCTCCAACGGCCACCAGAGGGCTGACGTCGCCAAGGCGATGTGTGCCAACCAGGCACGAATGACCTCACAGCAGAGGGCCCACCTCAGAGAAGTGTGACGAACCCAGTCAGGATCAGACTCGCACCAGAGGGCCCACATCACCAAATGGATTGGAACCAGGCAGGAGTGTCCTCACATGAGTAGGGCCACATCATCTAAAGGTGAGGAACCCAGAACACGTGGCTTCAAACCATAGGACACGCATCACCAAGGGGCTGGGGGTGAGGCAGGCAGGAGGAGCCTCACAACAGAGGGCCCAAAAATAAGGAAGGTGAGGAATCCAGCAGTTGCAACCTCCCAGCAGGCAGCCCAGAGCACAGAGGCTAGGGGATCCAAGCCAGAGTGAACTAACACCAGACAGCCCACATCATGAAACTGTGAACAACCCAGACATTGGGACCTCAGAGCAGAAGGCCCACATCCCCATGGTGATGGGAACATGACAGGAGTGTCCTGGCATCACTGGGCTCACATCAGAAAACGTGGGGTGCTCAGAAGTTAGGGCCTGATGCTAGAGGGCACTCATCACCGAGGGGAGGAGGCTCCCAGCAGGCTCCAGCTGCCACCAGAGGGCCAACGTCACCAAGGCGATGTGTGCCAGCCCGGCAGGAGTGACCTCACAGCAGAGGCCCCACCTCACAGAAGGGTGAGGAACACAGCCAGGATCAGACTCTCACCAGAGGGCCCACATCACCAAGGGGAAGGGAACCAGGAAGGAGTGTCCCCACATCAGTGGGACAACATCATCGAAAGGTGAGGATCCCAGCACATGTAGCCTCAAACCAGAGGAACCACATCACCAAGGGGTTCGGAATGAGGCTGGCAGGACTGGCCTCACATCACAGGGTCCATAGAATATAAAAGTTGAGGAATCCAGCAGTTGGAACCTCCCAGCAAGCGGCCCAGAGCACCGAGGCTATGGGATCCAGGCCGCAGTGAACTCACAGCAGAGGGCCCACATCATGAACCTGTGAGCAGCCCAGCCGTTGGGACCTCAGAACAGAAGGCCCACATCCCCATTGGGATGGGAACCTGGCAGGAGTGGCTTCGCACCACTTAGCACATATCAGAAAATGTTAGGAGCCCAGCAGTTAGGGCCTGACGCCAGGGGGCCCTCATAACTGAGGGGAGGAGACTCCCAGCAGGTTCCAACTGCCAACAGAGGGCCCACGTCTACAAGGTGGCATGCGCCAGCCAGGCAGTAGTGACCTCACAACAGAGGGCCTATCTCACAGAAGGGTGAGGAACCGAGGTAGGATGAGACTCTTGCCAGAGGGCCCACAACACCAAGGGGATGGGAACCAGTCAGGACTGTCCTCTCACCAGTGGGGCCACATCATCGAAAGGTGAGGAACCCAGCACATGCGGCCTCATATCAGAGGACATACATCACAAAGGGGATGGGAGTGAGGCAGCTAGGAGTAGCCTAAAAACAGAGGGCCCAAAGAATAAAAAAGGTGAGGAATCCAGCATTTGGAACCTCCCAGCAGGCGGCCGAGAGCACAGAAGCTATGGGATGCAGGCAGGAGTGAACTAACAGCAGAGAGCCCACATCATGAAACTGTGAGCAACCCAGGCGTTGGGACCTCAGAGCAGAAAGCCCACATCCCCATGGGGATGGGAACCTGACAGGAGTGTCCTGGCATCACTGGGCTCACATCAGAAAACATGGGGAGCCCAGCAGTTAGGGCCTGATGCTAGAGGGCTGTCATCACCGAGGGCAGGAGGCTCCCAGCAGGTTCCATGTGCCAACAGAGGGCCCACGTCACCAAGGTGATGTGTGCAAGTCAGGTAGGATTGACCTCACAGCAGAGGGCCTACCTCACAGAAGAGTGAGGAACCCAGCCAGGATAAGACTGTCACCAGAAGGCCCACATCACCAAGGGGATGGGAACCAGGCAGGAGTGTCCTCACACCAGTGGGGCCACATCATTGAAAGTTGCGGAACCCAGCATATGTGGCCTCAAACCAGAGGACCCACATCACAAAGGGGATGCGAGTGAGGCAGGCAGGAGGAGCATCGCAACACAGGCCCCATAGAATACAAAAGTTGAGGAATCGAGCAGTTGGAACCTTCCAGCAGGCGGCCCAGAGCACAGAGGCTATGGCATCCAGGCCAGAGTGAACTAACAGCAGAGAGCCCACATCATGAAACTGTGAACAACCCAGCCGTTGGGACCTCAGAACAGAAGGCCCACATCCCAATGGGTATGTGAACCTGGATGGAGTGTCTTCGAAACACTGGGCGCACATCACAAAATGTGGGGAGCCCAGCCGTTAGGACCTGACGCCAGAGGGCCCTCATCACCGAGGGGAGGAGGCACCCTGCACGCTCCAACTGCCACCAGAGGGCTCACGTCTCCAAGGTGACGTGTGCCAGCCAGTCAGGAGTGACCTCACAGCAGAGGGCCTACCTCACAGAACGTTGAGGAACCCAGCCAGGATTAGACTCTGGCCAGAGGGCCCACCTCACCAAGGGGATGGTAACCAGGCAGGAGTGTCCTCACACGAGTGGGGCCACATCATTGATAGGTGAGGAACGCAGCACATGTGGCCACAAGCTATAGGACAGTCATCACCAAGGGGCTGGCAGCGAGGCAGGCAGGAGGAGCCTCACAACAGAGGGCACATAGAATAAAAAAGTTGAGGAATCCAGCAGTTGGAACCTCCCAGCAGGCGGCTCAGAGCACCGATGATAAGGGATCCTTGCCGGAGTGAACTCACAGCAGAGGGCCCACATCATGGTACTGTGAGCAAGCCAGCCGTTTTGACCTCAGAGCAGAAGGCCCATATCCCCATGGGGATGCGAACCTGGCAAGAGTGTCCTCACTCACTTGGCGCACATCAGAAAATGTGGGGAGCCCAGCAGTTATGGCCTAAGGCAAGAGGGCCCTCATCACCGAGGGGAGGAGGATCCCAGCACACTCCAACTGCCACCAGAGGGCCCACGTCGCCAAGGTGACTTGTGCCAGACAGGCATGATTGACCTCACAGAAGAGGGCCCACCTCACAGAAGGGTGAGGAACCCAGCCAGGATCAGACTCTCACCTGAGGGTCCACATGAGCAAGAGGATGGGAACCAGTCAGGACTGTCTTCCCTCCAGTGGGGCCACATCATTGAAAGGTGCGGAACCCAGCACATGTGGCCTCAAATCAGAGGACACATATCACAAAGGGAATGGGAGTGAGGCAGGCAGGAGTAGCTTAAAAACAGAGGGCCCAAAGAATAAGAAAGGTGAGGAATCCAGCAGTTGGAACCTCCCAGCAGGCAGCCGAGAGCACAGAAGCTATGGGATGCAGGCAGGAGTGAACTAACAGCAGAGAGCCCACATCATGAAACTGTGAGCAACCCAGGCGTTGGGACCTCAGAGCAGAAGGCCCACATCCCAATGGGGATGTGAACCTGGATGGAGTGTCCTCGCACCACTGGGCGCACATCACGAAATGTGGGGAGCCCAGCTCTTAGGGCCTGACGCCAGAGGGCCCTCATCACCGAGGGGAGGAGGCTCCCAGCAGGCTCCAAGTGCCACCAGAGGGCTCATGTCCACAAGGCGAGGTGAGCAAGCCAGGGAGGAGTGACCTCACAGCAGACGGCCCACCTCACAGATGGGTGAAGAACCCAGCCAGGATCAGACTCTCAACAGAGGGCCCACATCACCAAGGGGATGTGAACCAGGCAGGAGTCTCCTAAGACCATTGGTCCCACATCATTGAAAGGTGAGGAACCCAATACATGTGGCCTCAAACCAGAGGACACACATCACGAAGGGGCTGGGAGTGAGGCAGGCAGGAGGATCCTCACAACAGAGGGCCCAAAAAATTAAAAAAGTGAGGAATCCAGCAGTTGGAACCTCCCAGCAGGCGGCCAAGAACACAGAGGCTATGGGATCCAGGCCACAGTGAACTAACACCAGAGAGCCCACATCATGAAACTGTGATCAACCCAGCCGTTGGAACGTCAGAGCAGAAGGCCCACATCCCCATGGAGATGGGAACCTAAGAGGAGTGCCCGAGCATCACTGGGCTCACTAAGAAAAGTTGGGGAGCCCAGCAGTTAGGGCCTGACGTCAGAGGGCCCTCATCACCGGGGGGCGGAGATTCCCAGCACGCTCCAACTGCCACCACACAGCTGACTTCACCAAGGCATTGTGTGCCAGCCATGCAGGAGTGACCTATCAGCAGAGGGTCTCCCTCACAGAAGGCTGAGGAACACAGCCAGGAACAGACTCTCACCAGGGGGCCCGCATAACCACGTGGATGAGAACCAGGCAGGAGTGTCCTCACACTAGTGGGGCCACATCATCAAAAGGTGAGGAACCCAGCAAAGGTGGCCACAAACCAGAGGACCCACATCACCAAGGGGTTGAGAGTGAGGTAGGTGTCTGGACAGGCATATTTAACACTCATTTCTCACCAGGAAGAGGAATTAACCAAAGGCTCAGCGTGCCCTGCCTGAAGCAGATTAGGGCCTGAAGCAGTCTTGCAGGTTTGCGGCCAGCTCACAAGAAAGCGAGTTGAAGAGAGGAGCTCAGGGGCCCTGTAATTCACAAACCTGCAGAGTTATAAATGACAGATAACGTCCAAAAATATATTGAAGTAAGGCTGCGAAGTGGACTTGAAAGCGGGGCAGAATTTCAGGAAACCGATTTCAGGAGGTAAACTGGATTTGCATTTAAAGCATAGGAAAAGAGGCAGAACATCGACAATGATGCACTTGGCAAAAAAGGACGTATGAGTTTGTTCCTGAATATATTCAGGAAAAAACACATACGCCCTTTTTGGCAAACCAAGCAAGCTTGCAATGGAAATCCGAACTACTATGAAGTGTCATTTCCCCCCTGTCTAAAGGGCCATCTGAAAAAAGTGTAAAATCCAGAAAGGCAAGACAGGCCATGGGGAAAAAGGAGCCTTGTTATGCTGATGGGAGGGATGTAAATTGCCAACAGCCACTCTGGAGAAGTGTATGGTGTTTCCTGATACATCTGAAAAACAAAGCAACAGAGTCTAGGGCATTTCCACGTATGGTCCTATAGCTTAGGGAAATTAAAATCAAAAAGACACAGCCACCCCAAAATTTGGGATGGCTCTGTTTACAGGAACCTCTTCTACGGTACAAGTTAAATATCCCAGAGAACAAATAATTGATAAAGAATTTGCGGTACTTACGTACAACAGAATACCACTCAGCAATGAAATCTGTGTCACCAGGCCTGTACCAGCATAATGAGTAGATTGAGGCACGATGATTCTAAGTGAAATAAGTCACACAGAAAAAGAAACATCATAAGGTATCACTAATGCACGGAATGTAAACTTGGCTACACATGAACTGAATTACAAAACAGAACAGGGTCTCAAGTTTAGAAAACCAACTTATGCTTGCTTAAGGGGAAAGGTGAGTTGGGGTGCTGCATAAAACCAGAGTTTGAAATTAGCACAGATACCGTTCCATAAGCCAAATATGTAATAGACAAGACCTACCCCTTGCTCAACGAAATGGACTCAACAATGAGGTATCACCTCACACCTGTTAGAATGGGCATCATCTGAAAATCTACAAACAACAAATGCTGGAATGGGTGTGGAGAAAATGAAGCCTCTTCCACTACTGTTGGGAATATAAATTGATACAGTCACTATGGAGAACAATATGGAGTTTCTTAAGAAACTAATAATAGAATTACCATATGATACAGCAATCCCAGTACTGGACATATACCCAGACAAAACCATAAATCAAAAAGAGACATTCACCGCAATGTTCATTGCATCACTATTTACAATATCGAGGTAATGGAAGCAACCTAAATGGCCACAGACAGACGAATGCATAAAGATGTGGTACATATATAAAATGGAATATTACTAAGCCATGAAAGGAATGAAATTGGGTCATTTGTAGAGACGTAGATGGATCTAGAGACTGTCATACAGAGTGAAGTAAGTCAGAAAGAGAAAAACAAATCTTGTATATTCATGCATATATGTGGAACCTAGAAAAACTGTACAGATTAACCGTTTTGCAAGGCATAAATAGAGCAACAGATGTAGACAACAATCGTATGGACAACAAGGGGGGAAAGCTCTTGGGGGGGTGGTGGTGGGAGGAGTTGAGAGATTGGGATTGGCATGTAAACATTTATATGTATAAAATAGATAACCAATAAGAACCTGCTGTATAAAAATATAAAATAAAATTAAAAATTAAAAAGAAATAAAATTTAAAAAACAAAACAGAAAAAACAATTATTCCCTTCACATACATGTATTTATATGAATAAATTATTTCCATGCTTATATCTGTAAATACAAAAAAGAGGAATAAAATCTACCTTGAACCAAAAACGAAAAAGAGAAAAAAAAACAGAACCCACCAGTTACTCAGAGGAAAACCGTATCAGGGCCCTTGCTCCAGTTGTAAACAATTCTGAAGTTGGTCAGTGGTGAGGAATCGTCTCCCATTCAGCCAGCAGCCCCCACACAACAAGCGTCCTCATTGCAAAGCTGGGGCACCGTGCCGAGGCATCTGTGAGTGAACGTGAGCTGAGCCCCAGGCCAGTTGCGGCTGAACTGTTCCCACCCTTCCCAGGTAAAACACCTGAATATATACAAGGACTTGAAAGCCTAGAGGAAGGGCCATGGAGCCACATGAGTGACAGCATGCCAGCTGACTTGGTGCCTGCAGGCCAGCCAGGATGGCCCTGGCCCTGGGTGCTCTTCTGGAAGATTTCCATTTCCCTGCCTGAGATACCCGTCCTGTCCCTGCCCCCACTGCTTTTTTCCTTCCTCACCTCTGCCCAGGGAGAAATTCCAGCAGCAGGTATGGGTGACACATCCTCTTCTTTAGCAGGTGGCAGCCTGGCAACTGCTGCAGAAAGTCCAGCAGAGCCCCACTCACACTGGGCCACCCACAAAGCCGTGGCCTCTCACTCCCTCCCACCAGCCCAGCCCCGAGACTGCTGACAGGGCAGAGAAAATGGCGTCAGGCACAGCTGCAGGGGCTCTTGCTGCCTGGAGTGGTATTTATATTGATCTCAACCCAGGCACACCTGGGGAGGGCTGGCCGGCACCGTAAGGCTGCCCAGGTCAGCCAATCATCACCCCTCAGGGGCTCACAGTTGCAGAAAATGGAACTTGCTGAACCGGCCAGGTCCAAGGAACAGGTGTGGGCTCCTGAGAGTCAGGATAGACAAGGGGCTGCAGCTTTGGCTTGTTTTCTAATCATTTTATCTGGCCCATGAGTGGGAGACAACTTCAAGAAAAGCCTCTCCTAATGAGAGGAACCCAGGAGTCAGGGAGAGGAGGGGTGGGTGGTGGTTGGAGACAGAGGCCTGGTGCCCCGGGTGCAGTGGAAGTCTCTGGAAGACCAGGTGGAGGGAGGCCACACAGAGTGATGCCCAGGGTCACAGACCTGTCGGAGCTGCTGTTTGTTAGTTCAAGTCCTGCTCTGAGGTGCTCTGTGTCAGCTCTGAGCGACAGGTGAGATGGGGGTGCTCTTCAATGAGGACTATGTGCACGGTTCCTGTGTGCCCAGCCCTGCCACGGTACCTGCAAGGGTAGCTCTGTATCCTGGGAGAGGCCTGACCACGAGAGCCCCGTGGGCTGGGTTGGGGGTGGGGTACCTGCCCAGGAGAGCTCCATATCCTGGGATTGGCCTGACCACGAGAGCCCCATGGGCTGCTGGGGACCTGGTAAAGGATGTCAGGACAGTCAGTGAAGCCACCGAGGATATACCTCCAGTTGCTCCTAATTCCTACACCCTGCTGGTCATTCTACCAACCACCAGGACATGGTATTCTGTATTAGTCTTCAATGATGCCTTCTTTTGTATTCCATTAGTCCCAGAGTCACAAGAAATTTTGGCTTGTGAGTGGCAGGACTCAACATACAACTAAAACAATACTTCCGGGCCGTCTTGCCCCAAGGGTTCAAAAATTCCCACATCATCTTTGGGGAAAGCTTAGCTAAAGACCGAAAAGTTCTACCTCTGGAAAAGGAAACCCTCCTTCAATATGCAGACGACATTCTGATCGCCAGCCCTACTAAGGAGGCCTCTGAACTACCAAGCCAATAAAGGATAGAAGTTGTCCAAGAAAAAGCTCAAATATCACAGACTGCGGTGACCTGCCTGGGCTTCATTCTCACACAAGGTCAGAGAAGCCCATCCCAGGAAAGGGAAGAAACCATTTGCAGCCTTACCCCTTTCTAAAACTAGAAGACAGCTTAGGGGTTCCTGGGGAGGCCAGGGTTTGCTGCTTCTGGATCCCTAACTACAGTCTACTAGCTGGGCCTCTATATGAAACACTGAAAGGAAAAGATGATGATCCTTTTGAACAGAATCCAGAAGTGGCCTTTCAAGAATGGAAAGAGCAGTCAATTCAGACCCTTGCCCTGGAACTCCCTAATTGAGCTAAACCCTTTGACCTTTCCATTCCCGGTGAAAGGTGAATCGCCATTGGAGAATTAGTGCAAAAACTGGGACCACTTGAAATGGAACAACGCAAGAATGCCATCCAGGTAGGATAAACTACAATCACCAAGGGGCTTGGCCCACTGCCACATCTGGCCAAGATACTGGTGGTATCTAAAAACCTGGAAATCAGCAGCCCAAAAGGCCACCTCCCTCCTAAGGGAAAAGGACCCCACGTGGTGATCCTAATCACCAACCATGCCCTGAAGTTGCAGGGTTCGCTCCGTGGGCACACCGACCTCGAGTGAGGAGGCCCTCCAACTCCAACATCCAGAGAGATAACCGGGAGCAACAGGACACCATGACGACTCGTGTGAACATCACTTGACCTGGAGTTTCTCTCATAAAACAACAATAGTGTGTCCCGAAGGAGTAGACTACTGCTTGCAGGACTTACTGCACCCGGAGGGGAGCTAATAATCTTGGCGGGGGAAACCTATATCACACTGTCACCATAGAAAAGCCTACAGACACCGTGATGATGGTGGCCAATAAGACCGGCTGGACTCCTGTTTACTTCAAAAGGCTGTTGACTCAGTGGTCATCATGGTCCTTGATCACCACTGACCCTGGACTGTCTGGGAATTGAGCGGGCAGGGCTCTGACACCTGGTGCTGTTTTTACGTTAATTCAGGGGCCTAATTGAAGAAAGAGCAGACTACTGGTCAGAGCATCTAGGCTGGCAGAAACGGTCAGCCTAAGGTGACCAAACAAATGTGGGCCGGGGTGAAACCGGCCCCCACAGCGTCTCTGCACATCTCTTTCCTGGACCCTTAAAGGTCATTAGAATCTATAACACTTCCAATGCTGGTGCTCAGGCGGACGAGCAGGGAGGCAGGGGTCCTGGGGCCAATCAACGTCACCTGGAGGCTGCTGGGGAGAAGTTCTGACCCTCATCCCCTGGTATGAGGGCTCCCAACTCAGCACTCAGCAGTTACAGAAGAAGGGTCTGCACCCTCAGCACTCCAAGAATGAGGAACGGGACAAAAGGCAGAGGAGGGGTTTGTTCCCAGCAAAGCCCATTAAAAATCCCTGGGAGATAAAAATAGAATCTGGGCAATAAAGTCAAGTCTGACCTTTTTTATCCTTTGTGCTTTGTCTAATTTCACGTGCTCCTAGGGTCCCGCATGCAGAGGTTCCACACCCGGCACTTCAGACCAGATTTCCTAGTGCAGAATGGCTGGGTCGACACCTCAGCTCCTGGGGCCCAGTGCAGACTCCGAGATATAGAGCCTGAGCTGCAGCCAACCCGGTCCTCGAGAGCTCCGCCCCCTCCCTCCCACTGACTCTGACAGGATCTCTACACAGCAGCCCAGCCCACAGCCCACAGGGTAGTGCATGCTCTCACCTCTCCATTCTCTGATCAAAATATAAAGTTTCCTTTGCTTGTGAACCAAACTCAGTCTCGATCTGTTGGCCCCAATGACGCTGGGCAGGGGGACACTTGTTGGGGTCCACTCTGGAGGATCAGTAACAGAAATTGAGACTATTGTAACTTCAATGAACAGATGTGTGAGCCAAACTGTAGTTAACATAGAACAGTTTATAAGGCTCGGGTAAAATAAGATGTTTCTAACACTTCCATTTGATATTTCCATCACTTTATTATAAGCAAGTTCAGTGCAAAGGTTTGTCTTATTTGTCAGGTCAATATTAGAGAAATGAAGTGATTTCTTTCCAAGGATGTACATCTAATAATCTTGGTTAAAGCTTCAATCTTGTTTTAAATGCTTTTCCATTGAAAATGATACCTCTCTTTCAGCTCCCCCATTTCTGAGAAGTATAAAATCTTATAATTTATTATTACCAAAGGGGAAAGGTGGGAGGAGGGATAAATTAACAGTTTGGAATTAACACATACACACTGCTATGTATAAAATAGATCATCAACAAGGAACTACTGTATAACACAGGGAACTACACTCAATATTTTGCAATAACCTATAAGGGGAAATAATCGGAAAAAGAATAGATATTTTTATTGACATCATCTATCAATGACAGTTAAAGTGTAACCTAAGGGAAGCTGGTGGTGAGTGCTTCTGACCCTGAAGACTTCAATCATCTAAAGTTTGGACTCTGCCTACTCCCCAAGGCCCTTCATGAACATATGTGTAGCCATAGCTTAAAAAATTCCCCAGTTTGGGTTTCGGGGAGACACTGATTTTGAAAAAGCTCTGGTGTTCTCCTTACATGAATGGGACTCTTCCTACTGCTAAAACATGTCTGTCACACCCAGAGGATGGTATACCGTCTGATCGGGAAGAGTTTGAAAAAGGCATCTCATCTCCTCATCTCCTGGTGCTCGGGTTCACCCCTCCAGGGTCTTTACTAACAGTCTCCCCACTTGGAGATGTCAGCACTGTCAACATCCTGTTGCGTACAGTTTGGAATTTGTCCAGAGGATGAAGCGGAAGGATGAGGAACAATGAGAGACAAGTCCTAGGTGTTCAGACAGGCACATGTCACTCTAATTTCCAATCAGGAAGACGAATTGACCAAAGGCTAGGGTTGCCCATGGAAACAGTATAGGGCTTGAGGAAATCCCACTGCTTTGTGGCCAGTTCCCATAAACACAAGTTGAACAATGGAACTCAGGGGCAGTAAAATTCACGAAACTGCAGAGTTGAAAATATCTATCACTGAAAAATGTCTTGAGGAAAGTCAGAGAAAAGGATTGGTAAGCAAGGGAGAATGGCAGGAAAGGGATTTGAGGAGGTAGAAAGGACTCGCCATTAAGCACAAGAAAAGGGGCTGAACATTGCCAACATTGCAGTTGGCCAAAAAGGCTGTATGCGTTTTTTTCTGTATATATTCAAGAAAAGAGCATACACTTTTTTAACCAACCAAACAGGTGGGCACTGGAAATCAATACTACAAAAGATATCACTTCACATCAGTCAGAAGAGCCATCCTCATAAAGTGTAAACACCAGAAATGCAGGACAGGGCAAGGAGAAGAGGGAGCCCTGTGAGGCTTATAGTGGAAATGTATATTGCCAATGGCCATTCTGGAGAAGTGTATTGTGTTTACTAAAGCATCTAAAAAATGAGCTACAGAGCATAGGGCACTTGCACTCATGGGCGTATATCTTGGGAAAAACAAAAATCGAGAGGACACAGGCACCCCAATGTTTACTGCCTCTCTGTTTAAAAGATCCTCGACTAAGATATAACTTAAATGTCTCTGGAGGGAAAAAATGGATAGAGATGTGGTACTTATGTAGAGTGGAATATTACTCAGCCTGGAAATCAATGAAATATGGCCAGTTGTAACAACTCCGGAGGAGTTACGTATGATCATTCTAAGTGACATAATTCAAAAAGAAAAAGACACATATCATAAGATATCACTTAAAGGTGGAATCCAAAATAGCTACACATGAAATAAATTACAAAACAAAAACATAGTCAAATATGTAGAAAACACACGTAAGGCTGCTAAACGGGAAAGGTGGGGAGGTGTGAGGCATCATCCAGGAGGTTGAAATTAGCAAAGATACCATTCCAAATACCAAACTGATAATCAACAAGGCCTACACAGTAGCTAAAAGAACTGCACTCAGCACACTCAAGTCACCGGAAAAGAATATATATGACTGGTAAGAATCTGAAAAAGAATTTATTGATGTCTCTCTGTATGTGAATCAAGTGGATGTACAGCAGCAAGAAACAGAGCTTTGAAAATCAGCTGCAACCAATATAGTAATAAATTGAAAAAAATAAACGACAGAGAGACAGAGAAAACCTCTTACAACTTTTCCTCAGAGACGGTGATGCAACATGGATTGAACACATCTAGACCCACAGCAGGATGAGACATAAGGCTGGAAACTGTTCGTGCTAAGAGAAATGTGAGGTTGGGTGAGGAAATGCACACCCTTTAAAGTAATACTACCTGGTACCCATTCAATGGGTCCCAAATCTGCAGGTTCAAGGAATCTTCCTACAGCTAAAACATGCATGGAAAACCCAGAGGACTGTACACCATGTGATCGGGAGATGTGTCTAAAATGCACCTCATTTATCCTCTCCTGGTGCTCCTGTTCATCATTCCAGCCACGTTACTTAGAATCTCCCCACTTAGAGAATCAGCACATTTAAACTTCTGTTTCACACATTTTGCAAATTGTGAGGAGGATGAACGGGAAGAGGGAGAACCAATGAGAGAATAGTTGTAGGGGTTTGGACGGGCACATGTCACTCTAATTTCCCATTAAGAATAAGAATTAAAAAAAGGCTCAGCCCGCCTCGCCGGAGCCAAAATAGGACCTGAAGCAATCCTGCGGCTTTGAGGCCAGCTCACAAAAGAACAACTTAAAAAATGGAGCTCAGGGTCACTGCAATTCACAAACCTGCAGAGTTATAAATGAAAACTAACATCCAAAAATATGTTGACATAAGGCAAAGAAGAGGATCTGAATGCAAGACAGAATTGCAAGAAATAGATTTCAAGAGATAGATTGGACTCGTCTTTAAAGCACATGAAAAGTGGCAGAATTTCGACAATGATGCAGTTGGCCCAAAAGGGAGTATGCGTTTTTTCCTGAATATATCCAGGAAAAAACGCATACGCACTTTATGGGCAACCAAGCAAGCAAGCAATGCAAATGTGCACAACAAAGAAGTCTCATTTCCCACCGGTCAAAAGGGCCATCCAAAAAAAATTGTAAAAACCAGAAATGCAGGACAGGCCATGGAGAACAGGGAGCCTTTATACGCTGATGGACAGTCTGTGAACTGCCAAGAGCCACTCTGGAGAAGTGTATGGTGGTTCCTAAATCATCTAAAAAACAGAGCTACAGAGCATAGGGCACTTCCAATCACGGAAGTATATCTAGGGAAGTCTAAAAATCAACAAGACACAAGCACACCACAGTTTAGGGCTACTCTGTTTACAAGAACCTCAACTTCAGTACACCTTAAATATCCCAGGAAAGAGAACAATGGATAAAGAAAATGTGGTACTTATGTACAATGGAATATCTCTTCACCATGAAATCAATGTAATAAGGCTAGTAGAAGGATAAAGAGTGGATTTAGGTCCGATAATACTACTTGAAATAAGTCAAACAGAAAAAGAAACATATCATAAGATATCACTTATAGAGGGAGGATAAATATGGCTGCACAAAAAATGAATTACAAAACAGAACAGTGTCTCACATTTAGAAAACACACTTATGTCAGCTTAAGGGGAAAGGAGAGGTGGGATGATGCATAAAACCAGAGTTTGAAATTAGCACAGATACCATTCAATAAACCAAATAGGTATTAGACAAGATCTACACCTTGCTCAATGAACTGGCCTCAACACACCCTATACACCGCAGAGAAATATATCTGAGTAATAAGAATCTTAAAACCCATGTATTGATATATCTCCATAAGGCAATCAAGTGTGTGCAGAGCGGCCAAACACAGCAGTGAAAATGAGCTAAACCCCATTATAGAAATAAATTTTAAAACCAAAACGCAGAAACAATGAAAGAGAGAAAAATTCTTACAAAATTCGCTCAGGGGCTGTGATGCAACCTGGAATGACCACATATAAACCCACAGCTGGATAAGACATAAGGCTGGACACTTGGGGCTGAGAGGATTGGTGAGCTTTGGTGAGCAACTGCCGAAAGTTTAATGCAATACTTCATGCTACTCATTCCAAGGGTCCCAACACTCCAGGTTGAAGGGAATCTTCCTACAGCTAAACCATGCATGGGAAATCCAGCAGATGGTATACCATATGATGGGGAAAGGTTTCTAAAACGCACCTCATTTTCCTCTCTTGGGGCTCCGGATCAACATTCCAGCCACTTTACTAACAACATCCCCACATGGAGAGTCAATGCCTTTAAGTTCCGGTATCGCAGAGTCTGTAGTTAGTGCGGAGGATGAATGGGAATAGGGGTAACGAGTGAGAAAATAGCTGTAGCGGTTTCAATGGGCACATGTCACTCTAATTTCACATCAGGAAGAAGAATTAACCAAAGGCAGAGCAAGGCGCCCCAGAAGAAGAATAGGGCCTGAAGAAATCCTGTGGATATGAGGCAAGATCACAAAAATAAGAGCTGAAAAATGGAGCTAAGGGCCACTGCAATTCAAAAACCTGCAGAGTTATACAGGCCAACTATTTTCCAAAATATATATTGAGGTAAGGCTATGAAGAGGCACTGACAGCAAGGCAGAATTGCAGGAAACCGATTTCAAGAGGTAGAATAGAATTGCATTGAAAACATATGAAAAGACTCAGAATGTTGACAATGATGCACATGGCCAAAAAGGGCATATGCGTTTTTTCCTGAATATATTCAGGAAGAAAGGCATATGCACTTTCTGGCCAACCAAGCAAGCTTGCAAAGGAAATCTGCACTACAATGAAGTCTCACTTTCCCCCGGTCAAAAGGGCCATCTGAAAAAAGTGTAAAATCCAGAAAGGCAGGACAGGCCATGGAGAACTGGGAGCCTTGTCATGCTGACGGGCAGGCTGTAAACTGCCAACAGCCACTCTGGAGAAGTGTATGGTGTTTCCAGAAACATCCAAAAAACAAAGCAACAGAGCCAAGGGCACTTCCACTTATGGTCCTATAGCTTAGGGAAATTAAAATCAAAAAGACACAGCCACCACAAAGTTTGGGACGGCTCTGTTTACAAGAACCTCATTTACGGTACAAATTCAATATCACAGAAAGCGAAAAATGGAAAAAGAAGTTGAGGTACTTACGTACAATGCAATATCACTCAGCAATGAAATCTATGTCATCAGGCCCGTAGCAGCATAATGAGTGGATTCAGGTACGATGATTCTAAGTAAAATAAGTCACACAGAAAAAGAAACATGATAAGATATCACTACTACACGGAATGTAAACTTGGCTACACAGGAACTGAATTACAAAACAGAACAGGGTCTCAAATGTAGAAAACCAACTTATGCTTGCTTAAGGGGAAAGGTGAGTTGAGGTGCTGCATAAAACCAGAGATTGAAATTAGCACAGATACCGTTCCATAAGCCAAATATGTAATAGACAAGAGCTACTCCTTGCTCAATGAAGTGGACTCAACACCCCATATTAAACGCCTAAGAATATACCTGACTAGTAAGAATCCTAAAACCTATGGATTTATATGTCTCCGAAAGAGAATCAAGCGTGTGTACAGCGGCATAAACGCAGCAGTGATAGGATTGGTGAGGTTCGGTGAGCAAATGCAGACCCTTTGAAGTTATATTGCATGGTACCCATTCCATGGGTCTCAACTCTCCAGGTTTAAGGGATTCTTCCTTCAGCTAAAACATGCATGTGGAACCAAGAGTATGATCCACCGTGTGATTGGGAAACGTGTTCAAATGTGTCTCAGTTTTCGTCCCCTGGTACTTGGGTGCAACATTCCAGACGCTTTACTAACACTCTCCCCACTTGGAGAGTCAGTGCCTTTAACCTCCTGTTTGGCCCAGTTTGCAATTTCTGTGGAAAATGAACAGGAATAGGGAGAACTAATGAGAGAATAGCTGGAGGTTTCTGGAAGGGCAAATTTAACTCTCATTTCCAACCAGGAAGAGGAATTAACCAAAGGCTCAGCGTGCCATGCCAGAACCACACTAGGGCCTGAAGCAATGCTGCGGTGTTGCGGCCAGCTCACAAGAAAGCGAGTTGAAGAAAGGAGCTCAGGGGCACTGTCATTCACAGACCTGCAGAGTTATAAATGACAGCTATCGTCCAAAAATATATTGAAGTAAGGCTGCCAAGAGGACTTGAAAGCGGGGCAGAATTGCAGGAAACCGATTTCAGGAGGTAGACTGGAATTGCATGTAAAGCATAGGAAAAGAGGCAGAACGTCCACAATGATGCACTTGGCCAAAAAGGGCGTATGCGTTTTTTCCTGAATATATTCAGGAAAAAACGCATACGCCCTTTTTGGCCAACCAAGCAAGCTTGCAAAGGAAATGTGCACTACAATGAAGTCTCACTGCCCCCTGGTCAAAAGGGCCATCTGAAAAAAGTGTAAAATCCAGAAAGGCAGGACAGGCCATGGAGAACTGGGAGCCTTGTTATGCTGATGGGCGGGATGTAAATTGCCAACAGCCACTCTGGAGAAGTGTATGGTGTTTCCTGAAACATCTAAAAAACAAAGCAACAGAGCCTAGGGCACTTCCGCTTATGGTCCTATAGCTTAAGGAAATTAAAATCTAAAAGACACAGCCACCCCAAAGTTTGGGATGGCTCTTTTTACAAGAACCTCATTTACGGTACAAGTTCAATATCACAGAAAGCGAAAATGGATAAAGAAGTTGTGGTACTTAAGTATAATGCAATATCACTCAGCAATGAAATCTATGTCATCAGGCCCGTAGCAGCATAATGAGTGGATTCAGCTACGATGATTCTAAGTGAAATAAGTCACACAGAAAAGAAACTTCATAAGATATCACTACTACACGGAATGTAAACTTGGCTACACAGGAACTGAATTACAAAACAGAACAGGGTCTCAAATGTAGAAAACCAACTTATGCTTGCTTAAGGGGAAAGGTGAGTTGGGGTGCTGCATAAAACCAGAGATTGAAATTAGCACAGATACTGTTCCATAAGCCAAATATGTAATAGACAAGAGCTACTCCTTGTTCAATGAAGTGGACTCAACACCACATATTAAACGCCTAAGAATATACCTGACTAGTAAGAATCTTAAAACCTATGGATTTATATGTCTCCAAAAGAGAATCAAGCGTGTGTACAGCGGCATAAACGCAGCAGTGATAGGATTGGTGAGGTTCGGTGAGCAAACGCAGACCCTTTGAAGTTATATTGCATGGTACCCATTCCATGGGTCTCAACTCTCCAGGTTTAAGGGATTCTTCCTTTAGCTAAAACATGCATGTGGAACCCAGAGTATGATCCACCGTGTGATCGGGAAACGTGTTCAAATGTGTCTCAGTTTTCGTCCCCTGGTACTCGGGTGCAACATTCCAGACGTTTTACTAACACTCTCCCCACTTGGAGAGTCAGTGCCTTTAACCTCCTGTTTGGCCCAGTTTGCAATTTCTGTGGAAAATGAACAGGAATAGGGAGAACCAATGAGAGACTAGATGGAGGTTTCTGGAAGGGCAAATTTAACTCTCATTTCCAACCAGGAAGAGGAATTAACGAAAGGCTCAGCGTGCCATGCCGGAACAACACTAGGGCCTGAAGCAATGCTGCGGTGTTGCGGCCAGCTCACAAGAAAGCGAGTTGAAGAAAGGAGCTCAGGGGCACTGTCATTCACAGACCTGCAGAGTTATAAATGACAGCTATCATCCAAAAATATATTGAAGTAAGGCTGCCAAGAGGACTTGAAAGCGGGGCAGAATTGCAGGAAACCGATTTCAGGAGGTAGACTGGAATTGCATGTAAAGCATAGGAAAAGAGGCAGAATGTCCACAATGATGCACTTGGCCAAAAAGGGCGTATGCGTTTTTTCCTGAATATATTCAGGAAAAAACGCATACGCCCTTTTTGGCCAACCAAGCAAGGTTGCAAAGGAAATCTGCACTACAATGAAGTCTCACTGCCCCCCGGTCAAAAGGGCCATCTGAAAAAAGTGTAAAATCCATAAAGGCAGGACAGGCCATGGAGAACTGGGAGCCTTGTTATGCTGATGGGCGGGATGTAAATTGCCAACAGCCACTCTGGAGAAGTGTATGGTGTTTCCTGAAACATCTAAAAAACAAAGCAACAGAGCCTAGGGCACTTCCGCTTATGGTCCTATAGCTTAGGGAAATTAAAATCAAAAAGACACAGCCACCCCAAAGTTTGGGACGGCTCTTTTTACAAGAACCTCGTTTACGGTACAAGTTCAATATCACAGAAAGCGAAAATGGATAAAGAAGTTGTGGTACTTAAGTATAATGCAATATCACTCAGCAATGAAATCTATGTCATCAGGCCCGTAGCAGCATAATGAGTGGATTCAGCTACGATGATTCTAAGTGAAATAAGTCACACAGAAAAGAAACTTCATAAGATATCACTACTACACGGAATGTAAACTTGGCTACACAGGAACTGAATTACAAAACAGAACAGGGTCTCAAATGTAGAAAACCAACTTATGCTTGCTTAAGGGGAAAGGTGAGTTGGGGTGCTGCATAAAACCAGAGATTGAAATTAGCACAGATACTGTTCCATAAGCCAAATATGTAATAGACAAGAGCTACTCCTTGTTCAGTGAAGTGGACTCAACACCCCATATTAAACGCCTAAGAATATACCTGACTAGTAAGAATCTTAAAACCTATGGATTTATATGTCTCCGAAAGAGAATCAAGCGTGTGTACAGCGGCATAAACGCAGCAGTGATAGGATTGGTGAGGTTCGGTGAGCAAACGCAGACCCTTTGAAGTTATATTGCATGGTACCCATTCCATGGGTCTCAACTCTCCAGGTTTAAGGGATTCTTCCTTCAGCTAAAACATGCATGTGGAACCCAGAGTATGATCCACCATGTGATTGGGAAACGTGTTCAAATGTGTCTCAGTTTTCGTCCCCTGGTACTCGGGTGCAACATTCCAGACGCTTTACTAACACTCTCCCCACTTGGAGAGTCAGTGCCTTTAACCTCCTGTTTGGCCCAGTTTGCAATTTCTGTGGAAAATGAACAGGAATAGGGAGAACCAATGAGAGACTAGCTGGAGGTTTCTGGAAGGGCAAATTTAACTCTCATTTCCAACCAGGAAGAGGAATTAACCAAAGGCTCAGCGTGCCATGCCGGAACCACACTAGGGCCTGAAGCAATGCTGCGGTGTTGCGGCCAGCTCACAAGAAAGCGAGTTGAAGAAAGGAGCTCAGGGGCACTGTCATTCACAGACCTGCAGAGTTATAAATGACAGCTATCGTCCAAAAATATATTGAAGTAAGGCTGCCAAGAGGACTTGAAAGCGGGGCAGAATTGCAGGAAACCGATTTCAGGAGGTAGACTGGAATTGCATGTAAAGCATAGGAAAAGAGGCAGAACGTCCACAATGATGCACTTGGCCAAAAAGGGCGTATGCGTTTTTTCCTGAATATATTCAGGAAAAAACGCATACGCCCTTTTTGGCCAACCAAGCAAGGTTGCAAAGGAAATCTGCACTACAATGAAGTCTCACTGCCCCCCGGTCAAAAGGGCCATCTGAAAAAAGTGTAAAATCCATAAAGGCAGGACAGGCCATGGAGAACTGGGAGCCTTGTTATGCTGATGGGCGGGATGTAAATTGCCAACAGCCACTCTGGAGAAGTGTATGGTGTTTCCTGAAACATCTAAAAAACAAAGCAACAGAGCCTAGGGCACTTCCGCTTATGGTCCTATAGCTTAGGGAAATTAAAATCAAAAAGACACAGCCACCCCAAAGTTTGGGACGGCTCTTTTTACAAGAACCTCGTTTACGGTACAAGTTCAATATCACAGAAAGCGAAAATGGATAAAGAAGTTGTGGTACTTAAGTATAATGCAATATCACTCAGCAATGAAATCTATGTCATCAGGCCCGTAGCAGCATAATGAGTGGATTCAGCTACGATGATTCTAAGTGAAATAAGTCACACAGAAAAGAAACTTCATAAGATATCACTACTACACGGAATGTAAACTTGGCTACACAGGAACTGAATTACAAAACAGAACAGGGTCTCAAATGTAGAAAACCAACTTATGCTTGCTTAAGGGGAAAGGTGAGTTGGGGTGCTGCATAAAACCAGAGATTGAAATTAGCACAGATACTGTTCCATAAGCCAAATATGTAATAGACAAGACCTACTCCTTGTTCAATGAAGTGGACTCAACACCCCATATTAAACGCCTAAGAATATACCTGACTAGTAAGAATCCTAAAACCTATGGATTTATATGTCTCCGAAAGAGAATCAAGCGTGTGTACAGCGGCATAAACGCAGCAGTGATAGGATTGGTGAGGTTCGGTGAGCAAACGCAGACCCTTTGAAGTTATATTGCATGGTACCCATTCCATGGGTCTCAACTCTCCAGGTTTAAGGGATTCTTCCTTCAGCTAAAACATGCATGTGGAACCCAGAGTATGATCCACCGTGTGATTGGGAAACGTGTTCAAATGTGTCTCAGTTTTCGTCCCCTGGTACTCAGGTGCAACATTCCAGACGCTTTACTAACACTCTCCCCACTTGGAGAGTCAGTGCCTTTAACCTCCTGTTTGGCCCAGTTTGCAATTTCTGTGGAAAATGAACAGGAATAGGGAGAACCAATGAGAGACTAGCTGGAGGTTTCTGGAAGGGCAAATTTAACTCTCATTTCCAACCAGGAAGAGGAATTAACCAAAGGCTCAGCGTGCCATGCCGGAACCACACTAGGGCCTGAAGCAATGCTGCGGTGTTGCGGCCAGCTCACAAGAAAGCGAGTTGAAGAAAGGAGCTCAGGGGCACTGTCATTCACAGACCTGCAGAGTTATAAATGACAGCTATCGTCCAAAAATATATTGAAGTAAGGCTGCCAAGAGGACTTGAAAGCGGGGCAGAATTGCAGGAAACCGATTTCAGGAGGTAGACTGGAATTGCATGTAAAGCATAGGAAAAGAGGCAGAACGTCCACAATGATGCACTTGGCCAAAAAGGGCGTATGCGTTTTTTCCTGAATATATTCAGGAAATAACGCATACGCCCTTTTTGGCCAACCAAGCAAGCTTGCAAAGGAAATGTGCACTACAATGAAGTCTCACTGCCCCCTGGTCAAAAGGGCCATCTGAAAAAAGTGTAAAATCCATAAAGGCAGGACAGGCCATGGAGAACTGGGAGCCTTGTTATGCTGATGGGCGGGATGTAAATTGCCAACAGCCACTCTGGAGAAGTGTATGGTGTTTCCTGAAACATCTAAAAAACAAAGCAACAGAGCCTAGGGCACTTCCGCTTATGGTCCTATAGCTTAAGGAAATTAAAATCAAAAAGACACAGCCACCCCAAAGTTTGGGATGGCTCTTTTTACAAGAACCTCGTTTACGGTACAAGTTCAATATCACAGAAAGCGAAAATGGATAAAGAAGTTGTGGTACTTAAGTATAATGCAATATCACTCAGCAATGAAATCTATGTCATCAGGCCCGTAGCAGCATAATGAGTGGATTCAGCTACGATGATTCTAAGTGAAATAAGTCACACAGAAAAGAAACTTCATAAGATATCACTACTACACGGAATGTAAACTTGGCTACACAGGAACTGAATTACAAAACAGAACAGGGTCTCAAATGTAGAAAACCAACTTATGCTTGCTTAAGGGGAAAGGTGAGTTGGGGTGCTGCATAAAACCAGAGATTGAAATTAGCACAGATACCGTTCCATAAGCCAAATATGTAATAGACAAGAGCTACTCCTTGCTCAATGAAGTGGACTCAACACCCCATATTAAACGCCTAAGAATATACCTGACTAGTAAGAATCTTAAAACCTATGGATTTATATGTCTCCAAAAGAGAATCAAGCGTGTGTACAGCGGCATAAACGCAGCAGTGATAGGATTGGTGAGGTTCGGTGAGCAAACGCAGACCCTTTGAAGTTATATTGCATGGTACCCATTCCATGGGTCTCAACTCTCCAGGTTTAAGGGATTCTTCCTTTAGCTAAAACATGCATGTGGAACCCAGAGTATGATCCACCGTGTGATCGGGAAACGTGTTCAAATGTGTCTCAGTTTTCGTCCCCTGGTACTCGGGTGCAACATTCCAGACGTTTTACTAACACTCTCCCCACTTGGAGAGTCAGTGCCTTTAACCTCCTGTTTGGCCCAGTTTGCAATTTCTGTGGAAAATGAACAGGAATAGGGAGAACCAATGAGAGACTAGATGGAGGTTTCTGGAAGGGCAAATTTAACTCTCATTTCCAACCAGGAAGAGGAATTAACGAAAGGCTCAGCGTGCCATGCCGGAACAACACTAGGGCCTGAAGCAATGCTGCGGTGTTGCGGCCAGCTCACAAGAAAGCGAGTTGAAGAAAGGAGCTCAGGGGCACTGTCATTCACAGACCTGCAGAGTTATAAATGACAGCTATCATCCAAAAATATATTGAAGTAAGGCTGCCAAGAGGACTTGAAAGCGGGGCAGAATTGCAGGAAACCGATTTCAGGAGGTAGACTGGAATTGCATGTAAAGCATAGGAAAAGAGGCAGAATGTCCACAATGATGCACTTGGCCAAAAAGGGCGTATGCGTTTTTTCCTGAATATATTCAGGAAAAAACGCATACGCCCTTTTTGGCCAACCAAGCAAGGTTGCAAAGGAAATCTGCACTACAATGAAGTCTCACTGCCCCCCGGTCAAAAGGGCCATCTGAAAAAAGTGTAAAATCCATAAAGGCAGGACAGGCCATGGAGAACTGGGAGCCTTGTTATGCTGATGGGCGGGATGTAAATTGCCAACAGCCACTCTGGAGAAGTGTATGGTGTTTCCTGAAACATCTAAAAAACAAAGCAACAGAGCCTAGGGCACTTCCGCTTATGGTCCTATAGCTTAGGGAAATTAAAATCAAAAAGACACAGCCACCCCAAAGTTTGGGATGGCTCTTTTTACAAGAACCTCGTTTACGGTACAAGTTCAATATCACAGAAAGCGAAAATGGATAAAGAAGTTGTGGTACTTAAGTATAATGCAATATCACTCAGCAATGAAATCTATGTCATCAGGCCCGTAGCAGCATAATGAGTGGATTCAGCTACGATGATTCTAAGTGAAATAAGTCACACAGAAAAGAAACTTCATAAGATATCACTACTACACGGAATGTAAACTTGGCTACACAGGAACTGAATTACAAAACAGAACAGGGTCTCAAATGTAGAAAACCAACTTATGCTTGCTTAAGGGGAAAGGTGAGTTGGGGTGCTGCATAAAACCAGAGATTGAAATTAGCACAGATACTGTTCCATAAGCCAAATATGTAATAGACAAGAGCTACTCCTTGTTCAGTGAAGTGGACTCAACACCCCATATTAAACGCCTAAGAATATACCTGACTAGTAAGAATCTTAAAACCTATGGATTTATATGTCTCCAAAAGAGAATCAAGCGTGTGTACAGCGGCATAAACGCAGCAGTGATAGGATTGGTGAGGTTCGGTGAGCAAACGCAGACCCTTTGAAGTTATATTGCATGGTACCCATTCCATGGGTCTCAACTCTCCAGGTTTAAGGGATTCTTCCTTCAGCTAAAACATGCATGTGGAACCCAGAGTATGATCCACCATGTGATTGGGAAACGTGTTCAAATGTGTCTCAGTTTTCGTCCCCTGGTACTCAGGTGCAACATTCCAGACGCTTTACTAACACTCTCCCCACTTGGAGAGTCAGTGCCTTTAACCTCCTGTTTGGCCCAGTTTGCAATTTCTGTGGAAAATGAACAGGAATAGGGAGAACCAATGAGAGACTAGCTGGAGGTTTCTGGAAGGGCAAATTTAACTCTCATTTCCAACCAGGAAGAGGAATTAACCAAAGGCTCAGCGTGCCATGCCGGAACCACACTAGGGCCTGAAGCAATGCTGCGGTGTTGCGGCCAGCTCACAAGAAAGCGAGTTGAAGAAAGGAGCTCAGGGGCACTGTCATTCACAGACCTGCAGAGTTATAAATGACAGCTATCGTCCAAAAATATATTGAAGTAAGGCTGCCAAGAGGACTTGAAAGCGGGGCAGAATTGCAGGAAACCGATTTCAGGAGGTAGACTGGAATTGCATGTAAAGCATAGGAAAAGAGGCAGAACGTCCACAATGATGCACTTGGCCAAAAAGGGCGTATGCGTTTTTTCCTGAATATATTCAGGAAAAAACGCATACGCCCTTTTTGGCCAACCAAGCAAGGTTGCAAAGGAAATCTGCACTACAATGAAGTCTCACTGCCCCCCGGTCAAAAGGGCCATCTGAAAAAAGTGTAAAATCCATAAAGGCAGGACAGGCCATGGAGAACTGGGAGCCTTGTTATGCTGATGGGCGGGATGTAAATTGCCAACAGCCACTCTGGAGAAGTGTATGGTGTTTCCTGAAACATCTAAAAAACAAAGCAACAGAGCCTAGGGCACTTCCGCTTATGGTCCTATAGCTTAGGGAAATTAAAATCAAAAAGACACAGCCACCCCAAAGTTTGGGACGGCTCTTTTTACAAGAACCTCGTTTACGGTACAAGTTCAATATCACAGAAAGCGAAAATGGATAAAGAAGTTGTGGTACTTAAGTATAATGCAATATCACTCAGCAATGAAATCTATGTCATCAGGCCCGTAGCAGCATAATGAGTGGATTCAGCTACGATGATTCTAAGTGAAATAAGTCACACAGAAAAGAAACTTCATAAGATATCACTACTACACGGAATGTAAACTTGGCTACACAGGAACTGAATTACAAAACAGAACAGGGTCTCAAATGTAGAAAACCAACTTATGCTTGCTTAAGGGGAAAGGTGAGTTGGGGTGCTGCATAAAACCAGAGATTGAAATTAGCACAGATACTGTTCCATAAGCCAAATATGTAATAGACAAGACCTACTCCTTGTTCAATGAAGTGGACTCAACACCCCATATTAAACGCCTAAGAATATACCTGACTAGTAAGAATCCTAAAACCTATGGATTTATATGTCTCCGAAAGAGAATCAAGCGTGTGTACAGCGGCATAAACGCAGCAGTGATAGGATTGGTGAGGTTCGGTGAGCAAACGCAGACCCTTTGAAGTTATATTGCATGGTACCCATTCCATGGGTCTCAACTCTCCAGGTTTAAGGGATTCTTCCTTCAGCTAAAACATGCATGTGGAACCCAGAGTATGATCCACCGTGTGATTGGGAAACGTGTTCAAATGTGTCTCAGTTTTCGTCCCCTGGTACTCAGGTGCAACATTCCAGACGCTTTACTAACACTCTCCCCACTTGGAGAGTCAGTGCCTTTAACCTCCTGTTTGGCCCAGTTTGCAATTTCTGTGGAAAATGAACAGGAATAGGGAGAACCAATGAGAGACTAGCTGGAGGTTTCTGGAAGGGCAAATTTAACTCTCATTTCCAACCAGGAAGAGGAATTAACGAAAGGCTCAGCGTGCCATGCCGGAACCACACTAGGGCCTGAAGCAATGCTGCGGTGTTGCGGCCAGCTCACAAGAAAGCGAGTTGAAGAAAGGAGCTCAGGGGCACTGTCATTCACAGACCTGCAGAGTTATAAATGACAGCTATCGTCCAAAAATATATTGAAGTAAGGCTGCCAAGAGGACTTGAAAGCGGGGCAGAATTGCAGGAAACCGATTTCAGGAGGTAGACTGGAATTGCATGTAAAGCATAGGAAAAGAGGCAGAACGTCCACAATGATGCACTTGGCCAAAAAGGGCGTATGCGTTTTTTCCTGAATATATTCAGGAAATAACGCATACGCCCTTTTTGGCCAACCAAGCAAGCTTGCAAAGGAAATGTGCACTACAATGAAGTCTCACTGCCCCCTGGTCAAAAGGGCCATCTGAAAAAAGTGTAAAATCCATAAAGGCAGGACAGGCCATGGAGAACTGGGAGCCTTGTTATGCTGATGGGCGGGATGTAAATTGCCAACAGCCACTCTGGAGAAGTGTATGGTGTTTCCTGAAACATCTAAAAAACAAAGCAACAGAGCCTAGGGCACTTCCGCTTATGGTCCTATAGCTTAAGGAAATTAAAATCAAAAAGACACAGCCACCCCAAAGTTTGGGATGGCTCTTTTTACAAGAACCTCGTTTACGGTACAAGTTCAATATCACAGAAAGCGAAAATGGATAAAGAAGTTGTGGTACTTAAGTATAATGCAATATCACTCAGCAATGAAATCTATGTCATCAGGCCCGTAGCAGCATAATGAGTGGATTCAGCTACGATGATTCTAAGTGAAATAAGTCACACAGAAAAGAAACTTCATAAGATATCACTACTACACGGAATGTAAACTTGGCTACACAGGAACTGAATTACAAAACAGAACAGGGTCTCAAATGTAGAAAACCAACTTATGCTTGCTTAAGGGGAAAGGTGAGTTGGGGTGCTGCATAAAACCAGAGATTGAAATTAGCACAGATACCGTTCCATAAGCCAAATATGTAATAGACAAGAGCTACTCCTTGCTCAATGAAGTGGACTCAACACCCCATATTAAACGCCTAAGAATATACCTGACTAGTAAGAATCTTAAAACCTATGGATTTATATGTCTCCGAAAGAGAATCAAGCGTGTGTACAGCGGCATAAACGCAGCAGTGATAGGATTGGTGAGGTTCGGTGAGCAAACGCAGACCCTTTGAAGTTATATTGCATGGTACCCATTCCATGGGTCTCAACTCTCCAGGTTTAAGGGATTCTTCCTTTAGCTAAAACATGCATGTGGAACCCAGAGTATGATCCACCGTGTGATCGGGAAACGTGTTCAAATGTGTCTCAGTTTTCGTCCCCTGGTACTCGGGTGCAACATTCCAGACGTTTTACTAACACTCTCCCCACTTGGAGAGTCAGTGCCTTTAACCTCCTGTTTGGCCCAGTTTGCAATTTCTGTGGAAAATGAACAGGAATAGGGAGAACCAATGAGAGACTAGCTGGAGGTTTCTGGAAGGGCAAATTTAACTCTCATTTCCAACCAGGAAGAGGAATTAACGAAAGGCTCAGCGTGCCATGCCGGAACAACACTAGGGCCTGAAGCAATGCTGCGGTGTTGCGGCCAGCTCACAAGAAAGCGAGTTGAAGAAAGGAGCTCAGGGGCACTGTCATTCACAGACCTGCAGAGTTATAAATGACAGCTATCGTCCAAAAATATATTGAAGTAAGGCTGCCAAGAGGACTTGAAAGCGGGGCAGAATTGCAGGAAACCGATTTCAGGAGGTAGACTGGAATTGCATGTAAAGCATAGGAAAAGAGGCAGAATGTCCACAATGATGCACTTGGCCAAAAAGGGCGTATGCGTTTTTTCCTGAATATATTCAGGAAAAAACGCATACGCCCTTTTTGGCCAACCAAGCAAGGTTGCAAAGGAAATCTGCACTACAATGAAGTCTCACTGCCCCCCGGTCAAAAGGGCCATCTGAAAAAAGTGTAAAATCCATAAAGGCAGGACAGGCCATGGAGAACTGGGAGCCTTGTTATGCTGATGGGCGGGATGTAAATTGCCAACAGCCACTCTGGAGAAGTGTATGGTGTTTCCTGAAACATCTAAAAAACAAAGCAACAGAGCCTAGGGCACTTCCGCTTATGGTCCTATAGCTTAGGGAAATTAAAATCAAAAAGACACAGCCACCCCAAAGTTTGGGACGGCTCTTTTTACAAGAACCTCGTTTACGGTACAAGTTCAATATCACAGAAAGTGAAAATGGATAAAGAAGTTGTGGTACTTAAGTATAATGCAATATCACTCAGCAATGAAATCTATGTCATCAGGCCCGTAGCAGCATAATGAGTGGATTCAGCTACGATGATTCTAAGTGAAATAAGTCACACAGAAAAGAAACTTCATAAGATATCACTACTACACGGAATGTAAACTTGGCTACACAGGAACTGAATTACAAAACAGAACAGGGTCTCAAATGTAGAAAACCAACTTATGCTTGCTTAAGGGGAAAGGTGAGTTGGGGTGCTGCATAAAACCAGAGATTGAAATTAGCACAGATACTGTTCCATAAGCCAAATATGTAATAGACAAGAGCTACTCCTTGTTCAGTGAAGTGGACTCAACACCCCATATTAAACGCCTAAGAATATACCTGACTAGTAAGAATCTTAAAACCTATGGATTTATATGTCTCCGAAAGAGAATCAAGCGTGTGTACAGCGGCATAAACGCAGCAGTGATAGGATTGGTGAGGTTCGGTGAGCAAACGCAGACCCTTTGAAGTTATATTGCATGGTACCCATTCCATGGGTCTCAACTCTCCAGGTTTAAGGGATTCTTCCTTCAGCTAAAACATGCATGTGGAACCCAGAGTATGATCCACCATGTGATTGGGAAACGTGTTCAAATGTGTCTCAGTTTTCGTCCCCTGGTACTCGGGTGCAACATTCCAGACGCTTTACTAACACTCTCCCCACTTGGAGAGTCAGTGCCTTTAACCTCCTGTTTGGCCCAGTTTGCAATTTCTGTGGAAAATGAACAGGAATAGGGAGAACCAATGAGAGACTAGCTGGAGGTTTCTGGAAGGGCAAATTTAACTCTCATTTCCAACCAGGAAGAGGAATTAACCAAAGGCTCAGCGTGCCATGCCGGAACCACACTAGGGCCTGAAGCAATGCTGCGGTGTTGCGGTCAGCTCACAAGAAAGCGAGTTGAAGAAAGGAGCTCAGGGGCACTGTCATTCACAGACCTGCAGAGTTATAAATGACAGCTATCGTCCAAAAATATATTGAAGTAAGGCTGCCAAGAGGACTTGAAAGCGGGGCAGAATTGCAGGAAACCGATTTCAGGAGGTAGACTGGAATTGCATGTAAAGCATAGGAAAAGAGGCAGAACGTCCACAATGATGCACTTGGCCAAAAAGGGCGTATGCGTTTTTTCCTGAATATATTCAGGAAATAACGCATACGCCCTTTTTGGCCAACCAAGCAAGCTTGCAAAGGAAATGTGCACTACAATGAAGTCTCACTGCCCCCTGGTCAAAAGGGCCATCTGAAAAAAGTGTAAAATCCATAAAGGCAGGACAGGCCATGGAGAACTGGGAGCCTTGTTATGCTGATGGGCGGGATGTAAATTGCCAACAGCCACTCTGGAGAAGTGTATGGTGTTTCCTGAAACATCTAAAAAACAAAGCAACAGAGCCTAGGGCACTTCCGCTTATGGTCCTATAGCTTAGGGAAATTAAAATCAAAAAGACACAGCCACCCCAAAGTTTGGGACGGCTCTTTTTACAAGAACCTCGTTTACGGTACAAGTTCAATATCACAGAAAGCGAAAATGGATAAAGAAGTTGTGGTACTTAAGTATAATGCAATATCACTCAGCAATGAAATCTATGTCATCAGGCCCGTAGCAGCATAATGAGTGGATTCAGCTACGATGATTCTAAGTGAAATAAGTCACACAGAAAAGAAACTTCATAAGATATCACTACTACACGGAATGTAAACTTGGCTACACAGGAACTGAATTACAAAACAGAACAGGGTCTCAAATGTAGAAAACCAACTTATGCTTGCTTAAGGGGAAAGGTGAGTTGGGGTGCTGCATAAAACCAGAGATTGAAATTAGCACAGATACTGTTCCATAAGCCAAATATGTAATAGACAAGACCTACTCCTTGTTCAATGAAGTGGACTCAACACCCCATATTAAACGCCTAAGAATATACCTGACTAGTAAGAATCCTAAAACCTATGGATTTATATGTCTCCGAAAGAGAATCAAGCGTGTGTACAGCGGCATAAACGCAGCAGTGATAGGATTGGTGAGGTTCGGTGAGCAAACGCAGACCCTTTGAAGTTATATTGCATGGTACCCATTCCATGGGTCTCAACTCTCCAGGTTTAAGGGATTCTTCCTTCAGCTAAAACATGCATGTGGAACCCAGAGTATGATCCACCGTGTGATTGGGAAACGTGTTCAAATGTGTCTCAGTTTTCGTCCCCTGGTACTCAGGTGCAACATTCCAGACGCTTTACTAACACTCTCCCCACTTGGAGAGTCAGTGCCTTTAACCTCCTGTTTGGCCCAGTTTGCAATTTCTGTGGAAAATGAACAGGAATAGGGAGAACCAATGAGAGACTAGCTGGAGGTTTCTGGAAGGGCAAATTTAACTCTCATTTCCAACCAGGAAGAGGAATTAACCAAAGGCTCAGCGTGCCATGCCGGAACCACACTAGGGCCTGAAGCAATGCTGCGGTGTTGCGGCCAGCTCACAAGAAAGCGAGTTGAAGAAAGGAGCTCAGGGGCACTGTCATTCACAGACCTGCAGAGTTATAAATGACAGCTATCGTCCAAAAATATATTGAAGTAAGGCTGCCAAGAGGACTTGAAAGCGGGGCAGAATTGCAGGAAACCGATTTCAGGAGGTAGACTGGAATTGCATGTAAAGCATAGGAAAAGAGGCAGAACGTCCACAATGATGCACTTGGCCAAAAAGGGCGTATGCGTTTTTTCCTGAATATATTCAGGAAATAACGCATACGCCCTTTTTGGCCAACCAAGCAAGCTTGCAAAGGAAATGTGCACTACAATGAAGTCTCACTGCCCCCTGGTCAAAAGGGCCATCTGAAAAAAGTGTAAAATCCATAAAGGCAGGACAGGCCATGGAGAACTGGGAGCCTTGTTATGCTGATGGGCGGGATGTAAATTGCCAACAGCCACTCTGGAGAAGTGTATGGTGTTTCCTGAAACATCTAAAAAACAAAGCAACAGAGCCTAGGGCACTTCCGCTTATGGTCCTATAGCTTAAGGAAATTAAAATCAAAAAGACACAGCCACCCCAAAGTTTGGGATGGCTCTTTTTACAAGAACCTCGTTTACGGTACAAGTTCAATATCACAGAAAGCGAAAATGGATAAAGAAGTTGTGGTACTTAAGTATAATGCAATATCACTCAGCAATGAAATCTATGTCATCAGGCCCGTAGCAGCATAATGAGTGGATTCAGCTACGATGATTCTAAGTGAAATAAGTCACACAGAAAAGAAACTTCATAAGATATCACTACTACACGGAATGTAAACTTGGCTACACAGGAACTGAATTACAAAACAGAACAGGGTCTCAAATGTAGAAAACCAACTTATGCTTGCTTAAGGGGAAAGGTGAGTTGGGGTGCTGCATAAAACCAGAGATTGAAATTAGCACAGATACCGTTCCATAAGCCAAATATGTAATAGACAAGAGCTACTCCTTGCTCAATGAAGTGGACTCAACACCCCATATTAAACGCCTAAGAATATACCTGACTAGTAAGAATCTTAAAACCTATGGATTTATATGTCTCCGAAAGAGAATCAAGCGTGTGTACAGCGGCATAAACGCAGCAGTGATAGGATTGGTGAGGTTCGGTGAGCAAACGCAGACCCTTTGAAGTTATATTGCATGGTACCCATTCCATGGGTCTCAACTCTCCAGGTTTAAGGGATTCTTCCTTCAGCTAAAACATGCATGTGGAACCCAGAGTATGATCCACCGTGTGATTGGGAAACGTGTTCAAATGTGTCTCAGTTTTCGTCCCCTGGTACTCGGGTACAAAATTCCAGACGCTTTACTAACACTCTCCCCACTTGGAGAGTCAGGGCCTTTAACCTCCTGTTTGGCCCAGTTTGCAATTTCTGTGGAAAATGAACAGGAATAGGGAGAACCAATGAGAGACTAGCTGGAGGTTTCTGGAAGGGCAAATTTAACTCTCATTTCCAACCAGGAAGAGGAATTAACCAAAGGCTCAGCGTGCCATGCCGGAACCACACTAGGGCCTGAAGCAATGCTGCGGTGTTGCGGTCAGCTCACAAGAAAGCGAGTTGAAGAAAGGAGCTCAGGGGCACTGTCATTCACAGACCTGCAGAGTTATAAATGACAGCTATCGTCCAAAAATATATTGAAGTAAGGCTGCCAAGAGGACTTGAAAGCGGGGCAGAATTGCAGGAAACCGATTTCAGGAGGTAGACTGGAATTGCATGTAAAGCATAGGAAAAGAGGCAGAACGTCCACAATGATGCACTTGGCCAAAAAGGGCGTATGCGTTTTTTCCTGAATATATTCAGGAAAAAACGCATACGCCCTTTTTGGCCAACCAAGCAAGCTTGCAAAGGAAATCTGCACTACAATGAAGTCTCACTGCCCCCCGGTCAAAAGGGCCATCAGAAAAAAGTGTAAAATCCAGAAAGGCAGGACAGGCCATGGAGAACTGGGAGCCTTGTTATGCTGTTGGGCGGGATGTAAATTGCCAACAGCCACTCTGGAGAAGTGTATGGTGTTTCCTGAAACATCTAAAAAACAAAGCAACAGAGCCTAGGGCACTTCCACTTATGGTCCTATAGCTTAGGGAAATTAAAATCAAAATGACACAGCCACCCCAATGTTTGGGATGGCTCTTTTTACAAGAACCTCATTTACGGTACAAGTTCAATATCACAGAAAGCGAAAATGGATAAAGAAGTTGTGGTACTTAAGTATAATGCAATATCACTCAGCAATGAAATCTATGTCATCAGGCCCGTAGCAGCATAATGAGTGGATTCAGCTACGATGATTCTAAGTGAAATAAGTCACACAGAAAAGAAACTTCATAAGATATCACTACTACACGGAATGTAAACTTGGCTACACAGGAACTGAATTACAAAACAGAACAGGGTCTCAAATGTAGAAAACCAACTTATGCTTGCTTAAGGGGAAAGGTGAGTTGGGGTGCTGCATAAAACCAGAGATTGAAATTAGCACAGATACTGTTCCATAAGCCAAATATGTAATAGACAAGAGCTACTCCTTGTTCAATGAAGTGGACTCAACACCCCATATTAAACGCCTAAGAATATACCTGACTAGTAAGAATCTTAAAACCTATGGATTTATATGTCTCCAAAAGAGAATCAAGCGTGTGTACAGCGGCATAAACGCAGCAGTGATAGGATTGGTGAGGTTCGGTGAGCAAACGCAGACCCTTTGAAGTTATATTGCATGGTACCCATTCCATGGGTCTCAACTCTCCAGGTTTAAGGGATTCTTCCTTCAGCTAAAACATGCATGTGGAACCCAGAGTATGATCCACCGTGTGATTGGGAAACGTGTTCAAATGTGTCTCAGTTTTCGTCCCCTGGTACTCGGGTACAAAATTCCAGACGCTTTACTAACACTCTCCCCACTTGGAGAGTCAGGGCCTTTAACCTCCTGTTTGGCCCAGTTTGCAATTTCTGTGGAAAATGAACAGGAATAGGGAGAACCAATGAGAGACTAGCTGGAGGTTTCTGGAAGGGCAAATTTAACTCTCATTTCCAACCAGGAAGAGGAATTAACCAAAGGCTCAGCGTGCCATGCCGGAACCACACTAGGGCCTGAAGCAATGCTGCGGTGTTGCGGCCAGCTCACAAGAAAGCGAGTTGAAGAAAGGAGCTCAGGGGCACTGTCATTCACAGACCTGCAGAGTTATAAATGACAGCTATCGTCCAAAAATATATTGAAGTAAGGCTGCCAAGAGGACTTGAAAGCGGGGCAGAATTGCAGGAAACCGATTTCAGGAGGTAGACTGGAATTGCATGTAAAGCATAGGAAAAGAGGCAGAACGTCCACAATGATGCACTTGGCCAAAAAGGGCGTATGCGTTTTTTCCTGAATATATTCAGGAAATAACGCATACGCCCTTTTTGGCCAACCAAGCAAGCTTGCAAAGGAAATGTGCACTACAATGAAGTCTCACTGCCCCCTGGTCAAAAGGGCCATCTGAAAAAAGTGTAAAATCCATAAAGGCAGGACAGGCCATGGAGAACTGGGAGCCTTGTTATGCTGATGGGCGGGATGTAAATTGCCAACAGCCACTCTGGAGAAGTGTATGGTGTTTCCTGAAACATCTAAAAAACAAAGCAACAGAGCCTAGGGCACTTCCGCTTATGGTCCTATAGCTTAAGGAAATTAAAATCAAAAAGACACAGCCACCCCAAAGTTTGGGATGGCTCTTTTTACAAGAACCTCGTTTACGGTACAAGTTCAATATCACAGAAAGCGAAAATGGATAAAGAAGTTGTGGTACTTAAGTATAATGCAATATCACTCAGCAATGAAATCTATGTCATCAGGCCCGTAGCAGCATAATGAGTGGATTCAGCTACGATGATTCTAAGTGAAATAAGTCACACAGAAAAGAAACTTCATAAGATATCACTACTACACGGAATGTAAACTTGGCTACACAGGAACTGAATTACAAAACAGAACAGGGTCTCAAATGTAGAAAACCAACTTATGCTTGCTTAAGGGGAAAGGTGAGTTGGGGTGCTGCATAAAACCAGAGATTGAAATTAGCACAGATACCGTTCCATAAGCCAAATATGTAATAGACAAGAGCTACTCCTTGCTCAATGAAGTGGACTCAACACCCCATATTAAACGCCTAAGAATATACCTGACTAGTAAGAATCTTAAAACCTATGGATTTATATGTCTCCGAAAGAGAATCAAGCGTGTGTACAGCGGCATAAACGCAGCAGTGATAGGATTGGTGAGGTTCGGTGAGCAAACGCAGACCCTTTGAAGTTATATTGCATGGTACCCATTCCATGGGTCTCAACTCTCCAGGTTTAAGGGATTCTTCCTTCAGCTAAAACATGCATGTGGAACCCAGAGTATGATCCACCGTGTGATTGGGAAACGTGTTCAAATGTGTCTCAGTTTTCGTCCCCTGGTACTCGGGTACAAAATTCCAGACGCTTTACTAACACTCTCCCCACTTGGAGAGTCAGGGCCTTTAACCTCCTGTTTGGCCCAGTTTGCAATTTCTGTGGAAAATGAACAGGAATAGGGAGAACCAATGAGAGACTAGCTGGAGGTTTCTGGAAGGGCAAATTTAACTCTCATTTCCAACCAGGAAGAGGAATTAACCAAAGGCTCAGCGTGCCATGCCGGAACCACACTAGGGCCTGAAGCAATGCTGCGGTGTTGCGGTCAGCTCACAAGAAAGCGAGTTGAAGAAAGGAGCTCAGGGGCACTGTCATTCACAGACCTGCAGAGTTATAAATGACAGCTATCGTCCAAAAATATATTGAAGTAAGGCTGCCAAGAGGACTTGAAAGCGGGGCAGAATTGCAGGAAACCGATTTCAGGAGGTAGACTGGAATTGCATGTAAAGCATAGGAAAAGAGGCAGAACGTCCACAATGATGCACTTGGCCAAAAAGGGCGTATGCGTTTTTTCCTGAATATATTCAGGAAAAAACGCATACGCCCTTTTTGGCCAACCAAGCAAGCTTGCAAAGGAAATCTGCACTACAATGAAGTCTCACTGCCCCCCGGTCAAAAGGGCCATCAGAAAAAAGTGTAAAATCCAGAAAGGCAGGACAGGCCATGGAGAACTGGGAGCCTTGTTATGCTGTTGGGCGGGATGTAAATTGCCAACAGCCACTCTGGAGAAGTGTATGGTGTTTCCTGAAACATCTAAAAAACAAAGCAACAGAGCCTAGGGCACTTCCACTTATGGTCCTATAGCTTAGGGAAATTAAAATCAAAATGACACAGCCACCCCAATGTTTGGGATGGCTCTTTTTACAAGAACCTCATTTACGGTACAAGTTCAATATCACAGAAAGCGAAAATGGATAAAGAAGTTGTGGTACTTAAGTATAATGCAATATCACTCAGCAATGAAATCTATGTCATCAGGCCCGTAGCAGCATAATGAGTGGATTCAGCTACGATGATTCTAAGTGAAATAAGTCACACAGAAAAGAAACTTCATAAGATATCACTACTACACGGAATGTAAACTTGGCTACACAGGAACTGAATTACAAAACAGAACAGGGTCTCAAATGTAGAAAACCAACTTATGCTTGCTTAAGGGGAAAGGTGAGTTGGGGTGCTGCATAAAACCAGAGATTGAAATTAGCACAGATACTGTTCCATAAGCCAAATATGTAATAGACAAGAGCTACTCCTTGTTCAATGAAGTGGACTCAACACCCCATATTAAACGCCTAAGAATATACCTGACTAGTAAGAATCTTAAAACCTATGGATTTATATGTCTCCAAAAGAGAATCAAGCGTGTGTACAGCGGCATAAACGCAGCAGTGATAGGATTGGTGAGGTTCGGTGAGCAAACGCAGACCCTTTGAAGTTATATTGCATGGTACCCATTCCATGGGTCTCAACTCTCCAGGTTTAAGGGATTCTTCCTTCAGCTAAAACATGCATGTGGAACCCAGAGTATGATCCACCGTGTGATTGGGAAACGTGTTCAAATGTGTCTCAGTTTTCGTCCCCTGGTACTCGGGTACAAAATTCCAGACGCTTTACTAACACTCTCCCCACTTGGAGAGTCAGGGCCTTTAACCTCCTGTTTGGCCCAGTTTGCAATTTCGGTGGAAAATGAACAGGAATAGGGAGAACCAATGAGAGACTAGCTGGAGGTTTCTGGAAGGGCAAATTTAACTCTCATTTCCAACCAGGAAGAGGAATTAACCAAAGGCTCAGCGTGCCATGCCGGAACCACACTAGGGCCTGAAGCAATGCTGCGGTGTTGCGGTCAGCTCACAAGAAAGCGAGTTGAAGAAAGGAGCTCAGGGGCACTGTCATTCACAGACCTGCAGAGTTATAAATGACAGCTATCGTCCAAAAATATATTGAAGTAAGGCTGCCAAGAGGACTTGAAAGCGGGGCAGAATTGCAGGAAACCGATTTCAGGAGGTAGACTGGAATTGCATGTAAAGCATAGGAAAAGAGGCAGAACGTCCACAATGATGCACTTGGCCAAAAAGGGCGTATGCGTTTTTTCCTGAATATATTCAGGAAAAAACGCATACGCCCTTTTTGGCCAACCAAGCAAGCTTGCAAAGGAAATCTGCACTACAATGAAGTCTCACTGCCCCCCGGTCAAAAGGGCCATCTGAAAAAAGTGTAAAATCCATAAAGGCAGGACAGGCCATGGAGAACAAGGGGGGCCTTGTTATGCTGATGGGCGGGATGTAAATTGCCAACAGCCACTCTGGAGAAGTGTATGGTGTTTCCTGAAACATCTAAAAAACAAAGCAACAGAGCCTAGGGCACTTCCGCTTATGGTCCTATAGCTTAGGGAAATTAAAATCAAAAAGACACAGCCACCCCAAAGTTTGGGACGGCTCTTTTTACAAGAACCTCGTTTACGGTACAAGTTCAATATCACAGAAAGCGAAAATGGATAAAGAAGTTGTGGTACTTAAGTATAATGCAATATCACTCAGCAATGAAATCTATGTCATCAGGCCCGTAGCAGCATAATGAGTGGATTCAGCTACGATGATTCTAAGTGAAATAAGTCACACAGAAAAGAAACTTCATAAGATATCACTACTACACGGAATGTAAACTTGGCTACACAGGAACTGAATTACAAAACAGAACAGGGTCTCAAATGTAGAAAACCAACTTATGCTTGCTTAAGGGGAAAGGTGAGTTGGGGTGCTGCATAAAACCAGAGATTGAAATTAGCACAGATACTGTTCCATAAGCCAAATATGTAATAGACAAGAGCTACTCCTTGTTCAGTGAAGTGGACTCAACACCCCATATTAAACGCCTAAGAATATACCTGACTAGTAAGAATCTTAAAACCTATGGATTTATATGTCTCCGAAAGAGAATCAAGCGTGTGTACAGCGGCATAAACGCAGCAGTGATAGGATTGGTGAGGTTCGGTGAGCAAACGCAGACCCTTTGAAGTTATATTGCATGGTACCCATTCCATGGGTCTCAACTCTCCAGGTTTAAGGGATTCTTCCTTCAGCTAAAACATGCATGTGGAACCCAGAGTATGATCCACCATGTGATTGGGAAACGTGTTCAAATGTGTCTCAGTTTTCGTCCCCTGGTACTCGGGTGCAACATTCCAGACGCTTTACTAACACTCTCCCCACTTGGAGAGTCAGTGCCTTTAACCTCCTGTTTGGCCCAGTTTGCAATTTCTGTGGAAAATGAACAGGAATAGGGAGAACCAATGAGAGACTAGCTGGAGGTTTCTGGAAGGGCAAATTTAACTCTCATTTCCAACCAGGAAGAGGAATTAACCAAAGGCTCAGCGTGCCATGCCGGAACCACACTAGGGCCTGAAGCAATGCTGCGGTGTTGCGGCCAGCTCACAAGAAAGCGAGTTGAAGAAAGGAGCTCAGGGGCACTGTCATTCACAGACCTGCAGAGTTATAAATGACAGCTATCGTCCAAAAATATATTGAAGTAAGGCTGCCAAGAGGACTTGAAAGCGGGGCAGAATTGCAGGAAACCGATTTCAGGAGGTAGACTGGAATTGCATGTAAAGCATAGGAAAAGAGGCAGAACGTCCACAATGATGCACTTGGCCAAAAAGGGCGTATGCGTTTTTTCCTGAATATATTCAGGAAAAAACGCATACGCCCTTTTTGGCCAACCAAGCAAGGTTGCAAAGGAAATCTGCACTACAATGAAGTCTCACTGCCCCCCGGTCAAAAGGGCCATCTGAAAAAAGTGTAAAATCCATAAAGGCAGGACAGGCCATGGAGAACTGGGAGCCTTGTTATGCTGATGGGCGGGATGTAAATTGCCAACAGCCACTCTGGAGAAGTGTATGGTGTTTCCTGAAACATCTAAAAAACAAAGCAACAGAGCCTAGGGCACTTCCGCTTATGGTCCTATAGCTTAGGGAAATTAAAATCAAAAAGACACAGCCACCCCAAAGTTTGGGACGGCTCTTTTTACAAGAACCTCGTTTACGGTACAAGTTCAATATCACAGAAAGCGAAAATGGATAAAGAAGTTGTGGTACTTAAGTATAATGCAATATCACTCAGCAATGAAATCTATGTCATCAGGCCCGTAGCAGCATAATGAGTGGATTCAGCTACGATGATTCTAAGTGAAATAAGTCACACAGAAAAGAAACTTCATAAGATATCACTACTACACGGAATGTAAACTTGGCTACACAGGAACTGAATTACAAAACAGAACAGGGTCTCAAATGTAGAAAACCAACTTATGCTTGCTTAAGGGGAAAGCTGAGTTGGGGTGCTGCATAAAACCAGAGATTGAAATTAGCACAGATACTGTTCCATAAGCCAAATATGTAATAGACAAGACCTACTCCTTGTTCAATGAAGTGGACTCAACACCCCATATTAAACGCCTAAGAATATACCTGACTAGTAAGAATCCTAAAACCTATGGATTTATATGTCTCCGAAAGAGAATCAAGCGTGTGTACAGCGGCATAAACGCAGCAGTGATAGGATTGGTGAGGTTCGGTGAGCAAACGCAGACCCTTTGAAGTTATATTGCATGGTACCCATTCCATGGGTCTCAACTCTCCAGGTTTAAGGGATTCTTCCTTCAGCTAAAACATGCATGTGGAACCCAGAGTATGATCCACCGTGTGATTGGGAAACGTGTTCAAATGTGTCTCAGTTTTCGTCCCCTGGTACTCAGGTGCAACATTCCAGACGCTTTACTAACACTCTCCCCACTTGGAGAGTCAGTGCCTTTAACCTCCTGTTTGGCCCAGTTTGCAATTTCTGTGGAAAATGAACAGGAATAGGGAGAACCAATGAGAGACTAGCTGGAGGTTTCTGGAAGGGCAAATTTAACTCTCATTTCCAACCAGGAAGAGGAATTAACCAAAGGCTCAGCGTGCCATGCCGGAACCACACTAGGGCCTGAAGCAATGCTGCGGTGTTGCGGCCAGCTCACAAGAAAGCGAGTTGAAGAAAGGAGCTCAGGGGCACTGTCATTCACAGACCTGCAGAGTTATAAATGACAGCTATCGTCCAAAAATATATTGAAGTAAGGCTGCCAAGAGGACTTGAAAGCGGGGCAGAATTGCAGGAAACCGATTTCAGGAGGTAGACTGGAATTGCATGTAAAGCATAGGAAAAGAGGCAGAACGTCCACAATGATGCACTTGGCCAAAAAGGGCGTATGCGTTTTTTCCTGAATATATTCAGGAAATAACGCATACGCCCTTTTTGGCCAACCAAGCAAGCTTGCAAAGGAAATGTGCACTACAATGAAGTCTCACTGCCCCCTGGTCAAAAGGGCCATCTGAAAAAAGTGTAAAATCCATAAAGGCAGGACAGGCCATGGAGAACTGGGAGCCTTGTTATGCTGATGGGCGGGATGTAAATTGCCAACAGCCACTCTGGAGAAGTGTATGGTGTTTCCTGAAACATCTAAAAAACAAAGCAACAGAGCCTAGGGCACTTCCGCTTATGGTCCTATAGCTTAAGGAAATTAAAATCAAAAAGACACAGCCACCCCAAAGTTTGGGATGGCTCTTTTTACAAGAACCTCGTTTACGGTACAAGTTCAATATCACAGAAAGCGAAAATGGATAAAGAAGTTGTGGTACTTAAGTATAATGCAATATCACTCAGCAATGAAATCTATGTCATCAGGCCCGTAGCAGCATAATGAGTGGATTCAGCTACGATGATTCTAAGTGAAATAAGTCACACAGAAAAGAAACTTCATAAGATATCACTACTACACGGAATGTAAACTTGGCTACACAGGAACTGAATTACAAAACAGAACAGGGTCTCAAATGTAGAAAACCAACTTATGCTTGCTTAAGGGGAAAGGTGAGTTGGGGTGCTGCATAAAACCAGAGATTGAAATTAGCACAGATACCGTTCCATAAGCCAAATATGTAATAGACAAGAGCTACTCCTTGCTCAATGAAGTGGACTCAACACCCCATATTAAACGCCTAAGAATATACCTGACTAGTAAGAATCTTAAAACCTATGGATTTATATGTCTCCGAAAGAGAATCAAGCGTGTGTACAGCGGCATAAACGCAGCAGTGATAGGATTGGTGAGGTTCGGTGAGCAAACGCAGACCCTTTGAAGTTATATTGCATGGTACCCATTCCATGGGTCTCAACTCTCCAGGTTTAAGGGATTCTTCCTTCAGCTAAAACATGCATGTGGAACCCAGAGTATGATCCACCGTGTGATTGGGAAACGTGTTCAAATGTGTCTCAGTTTTCGTCCCCTGGTACTCGGGTACAAAATTCCAGACGCTTTACTAACACTCTCCCCACTTGGAGAGTCAGGGCCTTTAACCTCCTGTTTGGCCCAGTTTGCAATTTCTGTGGAAAATGAACAGGAATAGGGAGAACCAATGAGAGACTAGCTGGAGGTTTCTGGAAGGGCAAATTTAACTCTCATTTCCAACCAGGAAGAGGAATTAACCAAAGGCTCAGCGTGCCATGCCGGAACCACACTAGGGCCTGAAGCAATGCTGCGGTGTTGCGGTCAGCTCACAAGAAAGCGAGTTGAAGAAAGGAGCTCAGGGGCACTGTCATTCACAGACCTGCAGAGTTATAAATGACAGCTATCGTCCAAAAATATATTGAAGTAAGGCTGCCAAGAGGACTTGAAAGCGGGGCAGAATTGCAGGAAACCGATTTCAGGAGGTAGACTGGAATTGCATGTAAAGCATAGGAAAAGAGGCAGAACGTCCACAATGATGCACTTGGCCAAAAAGGGCGTATGCGTTTTTTCCTGAATATATTCAGGAAAAAACGCATACGCCCTTTTTGGCCAACCAAGCAAGCTTGCAAAGGAAATCTGCACTACAATGAAGTCTCACTGCCCCCCGGTCAAAAGGGCCATCAGAAAAAAGTGTAAAATCCAGAAAGGCAGGACAGGCCATGGAGAACTGGGAGCCTTGTTATGCTGTTGGGCGGGATGTAAATTGCCAACAGCCACTCTGGAGAAGTGTATGGTGTTTCCTGAAACATCTAAAAAACAAAGCAACAGAGCCTAGGGCACTTCCACTTATGGTCCTATAGCTTAGGGAAATTAAAATCAAAATGACACAGCCACCCCAATGTTTGGGATGGCTCTTTTTACAAGAACCTCATTTACGGTACAAGTTCAATATCACAGAAAGCGAAAATGGATAAAGAAGTTGTGGTACTTAAGTATAATGCAATATCACTCAGCAATGAAATCTATGTCATCAGGCCCGTAGCAGCATAATGAGTGGATTCAGCTACGATGATTCTAAGTGAAATAAGTCACACAGAAAAGAAACTTCATAAGATATCACTACTACACGGAATGTAAACTTGGCTACACAGGAACTGAATTACAAAACAGAACAGGGTCTCAAATGTAGAAAACCAACTTATGCTTGCTTAAGGGGAAAGGTGAGTTGGGGTGCTGCATAAAACCAGAGATTGAAATTAGCACAGATACTGTTCCATAAGCCAAATATGTAATAGACAAGAGCTACTCCTTGTTCAATGAAGTGGACTCAACACCCCATATTAAACGCCTAAGAATATACCTGACTAGTAAGAATCTTAAAACCTATGGATTTATATGTCTCCAAAAGAGAATCAAGCGTGTGTACAGCGGCATAAACGCAGCAGTGATAGGATTGGTGAGGTTCGGTGAGCAAACGCAGACCCTTTGAAGTTATATTGCATGGTACCCATTCCATGGGTCTCAACTCTCCAGGTTTAAGGGATTCTTCCTTTAGCTAAAACATGCATGTGGAACCCAGAGTATGATCCACCGTGTGATCGGGAAACGTGTTCAAATGTGTCTCAGTTTTCGTCCCCTGGTACTCGGGTGCAACATTCCAGACGTTTTACTAACACTCTCCCCACTTGGAGAGTCAGTGCCTTTAACCTCCTGTTTGGCCCAGTTTGCAATTTCTGTGGAAAATGAACAGGAATAGGGAGAACCAATGAGAGACTAGCTGGAGGTTTCTGGAAGGGCAAATTTAACTCTCATTTCCAACCAGGAAGAGGAATTAACGAAAGGCTCAGCGTGCCATGCCGGAACAACACTAGGGCCTGAAGCAATGCTGCGGTGTTGCGGCCAGCTCACAAGAAAGCGAGTTGAAGAAAGGAGCTCAGGGGCACTGTCATTCACAGACCTGCAGAGTTATAAATGACAGCTATCGTCCAAAAATATATTGAAGTAAGGCTGCCAAGAGGACTTGAAAGCGGGGCAGAATTGCAGGAAACCGATTTCAGGAGGTAGACTGGAATTGCATGTAAAGCATAGGAAAAGAGGCAGAACATCCACAATGATGCACTTGGCCAAAAAGGGCGTATGCGTTTTTTCCTGAATATATTCAGGAAAAAACGCATACGCTCTTTTTGGCCAACCAAGCAAGGTTGCAAAGGAAATCTGCACTACAATGAAGTCTCACTGCCCCCCGGTCAAAAGGGCCATCTGAAAAAAGTGTAAAATCCATAAAGGCAGGACAGGCCATGGAGAACTGGGAGCCTTGTTATGCTGATGGGCGGGATGTAAATTGCCAACAGCCACTCTGGAGAAGTGTATGGTGTTTCCTGAAACATCTAAAAAACAAAGCAACAGAGCCTAGGGCACTTCCGCTTATGGTCCTATAGCTTAGGGAAATTAAAATCAAAAAGACACAGCCACCCCAAAGTTTGGGACGGCTCTTTTTACAAGAACCTCGTTTACGGTACAAGTTCAATATCACAGAAAGCGAAAATGGATAAAGAAGTTGTGGTACTTAAGTATAATGCAATATCACTCAGCAATGAAATCTATGTCATCAGGCCCGTAGCAGCATAATGAGTGGATTCAGCTACGATGATTCTAAGTGAAATAAGTCACACAGAAAAGAAACTTCATAAGATATCACTACTACACGGAATGTAAACTTGGCTACACAGGAACTGAATTACAAAACAGAACAGGGTCTCAAATGTAGAAAACCAACTTATGCTTGCTTAAGGGGAAAGGTGAGTTGGGGTGCTGCATAAAACCAGAGATTGAAATTAGCACAGATACTGTTCCATAAGCCAAATATGTAATAGACAAGAGCTACTCCTTGTTCAGTGAAGTGGACTCAACACCCCATATTAAACGCCTAAGAATATACCTGACTAGTAAGAATCTTAAAACCTATGGATTTATATGTCTCCGAAAGAGAATCAAGCGTGTGTACAGCGGCATAAACGCAGCAGTGATAGGATTGGTGAGGTTCGGTGAGCAAACGCAGACCCTTTGAAGTTATATTGCATGGTACCCATTCCATTGGTCTCAACTCTCCAGGTTTAAGGGATTCTTCCTTCAGCTAAAACATGCATGTGGAACCCAGAGTATGATCCACCATGTGATTGGGAAACGTGTTCAAATGTGTCTCAGTTTTCGTCCCCTGGTACTCGGGTGCAACATTCCAGACGCTTTACTAACACTCTCCCCACTTGGAGAGTCAGTGCCTTTAACCTCCTGTTTGGCCCAGTTTGCAATTTCTGTGGAAAATGAACAGGAATAGGGAGAACCAATGAGAGACTAGCTGGAGGTTTCTGGAAGGGCAAATTTAACTCTCATTTCCAACCAGGAAGAGGAATTAACCAAAGGCTCAGCGTGCCATGCCGGAACCACACTAGGGCCTGAAGCAATGCTGCGGTGTTGCGGCCAGCTCACAAGAAAGCGAGTTGAAGAAAGGAGCTCAGGGGCACTGTCATTCACAGACCTGCAGAGTTATAAATGACAGCTATCGTCCAAAAATATATTGAAGTAAGGCTGCCAAGAGGACTTGAAAGCGGGGCAGAATTGCAGGAAACCGATTTCAGGAGGTAGACTGGAATTGCATGTAAAGCATAGGAAAAGAGGCAGAACGTCCACAATGATGCACTTGGCCAAAAAGGGCGTATGCGTTTTTTCCTGAATATATTCAGGAAAAAACGCATACGCCCTTTTTGGCCAACCAAGCAAGCTTGCAAAGGAAATGTGCACTACAATGAAGTCTCACTGCCCCCTGGTCAAAAGGGCCATCTGAAAAAAGTGTAAAATCCATAAAGGCAGGACAGGCCATGGAGAACTGGGAGCCTTGTTATGCTGATGGGCGGGATGTAAATTGCCAACAGCCACTCTGGAGAAGTTTATGGTGTTTCCTGAAACATCTAAAAAACAAAGCAACAGAGCCTAGGGCACTTCCGCTTATGGTCCTATAGCTTAAGGAAATTAAAATCAAAAAGACACAGCCACCCCAAAGTTTGGGATGGCTCTTTTTACAAGAACCTCGTTTACGGTACAAGTTCAATATCACAGAAAGCGAAAATGGATAAAGAAGTTGTGGTACTTAAGTATAATGCAATATCACTCAGCAATGAAATCTATGTCATCAGGCCCGTAGCAGCATAATGAGTGGATTCAGCTACGATGATTCTAAGTGAAATAAGTCACACAGAAAAGAAACTTCATAAGATATCACTACTACACGGAATGTAAACTTGGCTACACAGGAACTGAATTACAAAACAGAACAGGGTCTCAAATGTAGAAAACCAACTTATGCTTGCTTAAGGGGAAAGGTGAGTTGGGGTGCTGCATAAAACCAGAGATTGAAATTAGCACAGATACCGTTCCATAAGCCAAATATGTAATAGACAAGAGCTACTCCTTGCTCAATGAAGTGGACTCAACACCCCATATTAAACGCCTAAGAATATACCTGACTAGTAAGAATCTTAAAACCTATGGATTTATATGTCTCCGAAAGAGAATCAAGCGTGTGTACAGCAGCATAAACGCAGCAGTGATAGGATTGGTGAGGTTCGGTGAGCAAACGCAGACCCTTTGAAGTTATATTGCATGGTACCCATTCCATGGGTCTCAACTCTCCAGGTTTAAGGGATTCTTCCTTCAGCTAAAACATGCATGTGGAACTCAGAGTATGATCCACCGTGTGATTGGGAAACGTGTTCAAATGTGTCTCAGTTTTCGTCCCCTGGTACTCGGGTGCAAAATTCCAGACGCTTTACTAACACTCTCCCCACTTGGAGAGTCAGGGCCTTTAACCTCCTGTTTGGCCCAGTTTGCAATTTCTGTGGAAAATGAACAGGAATAGGGAGAACCAATGAGAGACTAGCTGGAGGTTTCTGGAAGGGCAAATTTAACTCTCAATTCCAAACAGGAAGAGGAATTAACCAAAGGCTCAGCGTGCCATGCCGGAACCACACTAGGGCCTGAAGCAATGCTGCGGTGTTGCGGTCAGCTCACAAGAAAGCGAGTTGAAGAAAGGAGCTCAGGGGCACTGTCATTCACAGACCTGCAGAGTTATAAATGACAGCTATCGTCCAAAAATATATTGAAGTAAGGCTGCCAAGAGGAATTGAAAGCGGGGCAGAATTGCAGGAAACCGATTTCAGGAGGTAGACTGGAATTGCATGTAAAGCATAGGAAAAGAGGCAGAACGTCCACAATGATGCACTTGGCCAAAAAGGGCGTATGCGTTTTTTCCTGAATATATTCAGGAAAAAACGTATACGCCCTTTTTGGCCAACCAAGCAAGCTTGCAAAGGAAATCTGCACTACAATGAAGTCTCACTGCCCCCCGGTCAAAAGGGCCATCAGAAAAAAGTGTAAAATCCAGAAAGGCAGGACAGGCCATGGAGAACTGGGAGCCTTGTTATGCTGTTGGGCGGGATGTAAATTGCCAACAGCCACTCTGGAGAAGTGTATGGTGTTTCCTGAAACATCTAAAAAACAAAGCAACAGAGCCTAGGGCACTTCCACTTATGGTCCTATAGCTTAGGGAAATTAAAATCAAAATGACACAGCCACCCCAATGTTTGGGACGGCTCTGTTTACAAGAACCTCGTTTACGTTACAAGTTCAATATCGCAGAAAGCGAAAAATGGATAAAGAACTTGTGGTACTTACGTACAATGCAATATCACTCAGTAATTAAATCTATGTCATGAGGCCCATAGCAGCATGAGTGGATTCAGGTACGATGATTTTAAGTGAAATAAGTCACACAGAAAAAGAAATATCATAAGATATCACTACTACACCGAATATAAACTTGGCTACACAGGAACTGAATTACAAAACAGAACAGGGTCTCAAATGTAGGAAACCAACTTATGCTTACTTAAGGGGAAAGGTGAGTTGGGGTGCTGCATAAAACCAGAGATTGAAATTAGCACAGATACCGTTCCATAAGCCAAATATGTAATAGACAAGAGCTACTCCTTGCTCAATGAACTGGACTCAACACCCCATATTAAACGCCTAAGAATATACCTGACTAGTAAGAATCTTAAAACCTATGGATTTATATGTCTCCGAAAGAGAATCAAGCGTGTGTACAGCGGCATAAACGCAGCAGTGATAGGATTGGTGAGGATTGGTGAGCAAATGCAGACCCTTTGAAGTCATATTGCATGGTACACATTTTATGGGTCTCAATTCTCCAGGTTTAAGGGATTCTTCCTTCAGCTAAATCATGCATGTGGAACCCAGATTATGATCCAGCGTGTGATCGGAAAACGTGTTCAAATGTGTCTCAGTATTCGTCCCCCGGTACTCGGGTGCAACATTCCAGACGCTTTACTAACACTCTCCCCACTTGTAGAGTCAGTGCCTTTAACCTCCTGTTTGGCGCAGTTTGCAATTTCTGTAAAAATGAACAGGAATAGGGAGAACCAATGAGAGACTAGCTGGAGGTGTCTGGACGGGCAAATTTAACTCTCATTTCCCACCAGGAAGAGGAATGAACCAAAGGCTCAGCGTGCCGTGCCGGAACCACACTAGGGCCTGAAGCAATCCTGCGGTGTTGCGGCCAGCTCACAAGAAAGCGAGTTGAAGAAAGGAGCTCAGGGGCACTGTCATTCACAGACCTACAGAGTTATAAATGACAGCTATCGTCCAAAAATATATTGGAGTAAGGCTGCCAAGAGGACTTGAAAGCGGGGCAGAAATGCAGGAAACCGATTTCAGGAGGTAGACTGGAATTGCATGTAAAGCATAGGAAAAGAGGCAGAACGTCCACAATGATGCACTTGGCCAAAAAGGGCGTATGCGTTTTTTCCTGAATATATTCAGGAAAAAACGCATACGCCCTTTTTGGCCAACCAAGCAAGCTTGCAAAGGAAATCTGCACTACAATGAAGTCTCACTGCCCCCCGGTCAAAAGGGCCATCTGAAAAAAGTGTAAAATCCAGAAAGGCAGGACAGGCCATGGAGAACTGGGAGCCTTGTTATGCTGATGGGCGGGATGTAAATTGCCAACAGCCACTCTGGAGAAGTGTATGGTGTTTCCTGAAACATCTAAAAAACAAAGCAACAGAGCCTAGGGCACTTCCACTTATGGTCCTATAGCTTAGGGAAATTAAAATCAAAAAGAAACAGCCACCCCAAAGTTTGGGACGGCTCTCTTTACAAGAACCTCGTTTACAGTACAAGTTCAATATTGCAGAAAGCGAAAAATGGATAAAGAAGTTGTAGTACTTACATACAATGCAATATCACTCAGCAATGAAATCTATGTCATCAGGCCCGTAGTAGCATAACGAGTGGATTCAGGTATGATGATTCTAAGTGAAATAAGTCACACAGAAAAAGAAAGATCATAAGATATCACTACTACACGGAATGTAAACTTGGCTACACAGAAACTGAATTACAAAACAGAACAGGGTCTCAAATGTAGAAAACCAACTTATGCTTGCTTAAGGGGAAAGGTGAGTTGGGGTGCTGCATAAAACCAGAGATTGAAATTAGCACAGATACTGTTCCATAAGCCAAATATGTAATAGACAAGACCTACTCCTTGCTCAACGAAGTGGTCTCAACACCCCATATTAAACGCCTAAGAATATACCTGACTAGTAAGAATCTTAAAACCTATGGATTTATATGTCTCCGAAAGAGAATCAAGCGTGTGTACAGCGGCATAAACGCAGCAGTGATAGGATTGGTGAGGATCGGTGAGCAAATGCACACTCTTTGAAGTCATATTGCATGGTACCCATTCCATGGGTCTCAACTCTCCAGGTTTAAGGGATTCTTCCTTCAGCTAAAACATGCATGTGTAACCCAGAGTATGATCCACCGTGTGATTAGGAAACGTGTTCAAAGGTGTCTCAGTTTTCGTTCCCTGGTACTCGGGTGCAACATTCCAGACGCTTTACTAACACTCTCCCCACTTGGAGAGTCAGTGCCTTTAACCTCCTGTTTGGCCCAGTTTGCAATTTCTGCGGAAAATGAACAGGAATAGGGAGAACCAATGAGAGACTAGCTGGAGGTGTCTGGACGGGCAAATTTAACTCTCATTTCCCACCAGGAAGAGGAATTAACCAAAGGCTCAGCGTGCCATGCCGGAACCACACTAGGGCCTGAAGCAATCCTGCAGTGTTGCGGCCAGCTCACAAGAAAGCGAGTTGAAGAAAGGAGCTCAGGGGCACTGTCATTCACAAACCTGCAGAGTTATAAATGACAGCTATCGTCCAAAAATATATTGAAGTAAGGCCGCCAAGAGGACTCAAAAGCGGTGCAGAATTGCAGGAAACCGATTTCAGGAGGTAGATAGGAATTGCATTTAAAGCATAGGAAAAGAGACAGAACTTGGAAAATAATGCACTTGGCAAAAAAGGACATATGTGTTTTATCCAGAGCTCTCATAACCGAGGGGAGGAGATTCCCAGCAGGCTCCAACTGCCACCTGAGGGCTCATGTTGTCAAGGCAACGTGAGCAAGCCAGGCAGGAGTTACCTCACAGCAGAGATCCCACCTCACAGAAGGGTGAGAAACCCAGCCAACATCAGACTCTCACCAGAGGGCCCACATCACCAAGGGGATGGGAACCAGGCAGGAGTGTCTTCACACCAGTGGGGCCACATCATCGAAAGGTGAGGTACTCAGCACATGTGTCCTCAAACCAGAGGACCCACATCACTAAGGGCCTCGGAGTGAGGCAGGCAGGAGTAGCCTCACAACACTGGGCCCATAGAATAAAAAAGTGAGGAATCCAGCAGTTGGAACCTCCCAGCAGGGGGCCCAGAGCACCGAGGCTATGGGATCCAGGCCACAGTGAACTCACAGAAGAGGGCCCATGTCATGAAACTGAGCAACCCAGCCATTGAGACCTCAGAGCAGGAGGTCCACATCCCCATGGGGATATAAATCTGGTAGGAGTGTCCTCGCACCACTGAAAACGTATCAGAAAATTTTGGGAGACCAGCAGTTAGAGCCTGACGCCAGAGGACCCTCATCACCAAGGGAAGGAGGCTCCCAGCAGGCTCCAACGGCCACCAGAGGGCTGACGTCACCAAGGCGATGTGTGCCAACCAGGCACGAATGACCTCACAGCAGAGGGCCCACCTCAGAGAAGTGTGACGAACCCAGTCAGGATCAGACTCGCACCAGAGGGCCCACATCACCAAATGGATTGGAACCAGGCAGGAGTGTCCTCACATGAGTAGGGCCACATCATCTAAAGGTGAGGAACCCAGAACACGTGGCTTCAAACCATAGGACACACATCACCAAGAGGCTGGGGGTGAGGCAGGCAGGAGGAGCCTCACAACAGAGGGCCCAAAAATAAGGAAGGTGAGGAATCCAGCAGTTGCAACCTCCCAGCAGGCGGCCCAGAGCACAGAGGCTAGGGGATCCAAGCCAGAGTGAACTAACACCAGACAGCCCACATCATGAAACTGTGAGCAACCCAGACATTGGGACCTCAGAGCAGAAGGCCCACATCCCCATGGTGATGGGAACATGACAGGAGTGTCCTGGCATCACTGGGCTCACATCATAAAACGTGGGGTGCTCAGAAGTTAGGGCCTGATGCTAGAGGGCACTCATCACCGAGGGGAGGAGGCTCCCAGCAGGCTCCAGCTGCCACCAGAGGGCCAACGTCACCAAGGCGATGTGTGCCAGCCCGGCAGGAGTGACCTCACAGCAGAGGCCCCACCTCACAGAAGGGTGAGGAACACAGCCAGGATCAGACTCTCACCAGAAGGCCCACATCACCAAGGGGAAGGGAACCAGGAAGGAGTGTCCCCACATCAGTGGGACAACATCATCGAAAGGTGAGGATCCCAGCACATGTAGCCTCAAACCAGAGGAACCACATCACCAAGGGGTTCGGAATGAGGCTGGCAGGACTGGCCTCACATCACAGGGTCCATAGAATATAAAAGTTGAGGAATCCAGCAGTTGGAACCTCCCAGCAAGCGGCCCAGAGCACCGAGGCTATGGGATCCAGGCCGCAGTGAACTCACAGCAGAGGGCCCACATCATGAACCTGTGAGCAGCCCAGCCGTTGGGACCTCAGAACAGAAGGCCCACATCCCCATTGGGATGGGAACCTGGCAGGAGTGGCTTCGCACCACTTAGCACATATCAGAAAATGTTAGGAGCCCAGCAGTTAGGGCCTGACGCCAGGGGGCCCTCATAACTGAGGGGAGGAGACTCCCAGCAGGTTCCAACTGCCAAAAGAGGGCCCACGTCTACAAGGTGGCATGCGCCAGCCAGGCAGTAGTGACCTCACAACAGAGGGCCTATCTCACAGAAGGGTGAGGAACCGAGGTAGGATGAGACTCTTGCCAGAAGGCCCACAACACCAAGGGGATGGGAACCAGTCAGGACTGTCCTCTCACCAGTGGGGCCACATCATCGAAAGGTGAGGAACCCAGCACATGCGGCCTCATATCAGAGGACATACATCACAAAGGGGATGGGAGTGAGGCAGGTAGGAGTAGCCTAAAAACAGAGGGCCCAAAGAATAAAAAAGGTGAGGAATCCAGCATTTGGAACCTCCCAGCAGGCGGCCGAGAGCACAGAAGCTATGGGATGCAGGCAGGAGTGAACTAACAGCAGAGAGCCCACATCATGAAACTGTGAGCAACCCAGGCGTTGGGACCTCAGAGCAGAAAGCCCACATCCCCATGGGGATGGGAACCTGACAGGAGTGTCCTGGCATCACTGGGCTCACATCAGAAAATGTGGGGAGCCCAGCAGTTAGGGCCTGATGCTAGAGAGCTGTCATCACCGAGGGCAGGAGGCTCCCAGCAGGTTCCATGTGCCAACAGAGGGCCCACGTCGCCAAGGTGATGTGTGCAAGTCAGGTAGGATTGACCTCACAGCAGAGGGCCTACCTCACAGAAGAGTGAGGAACCCAGCCAGGATAAGACTGTCACCAGAAGGCCCACATCACCAAGGGGATGGGAACCAGGCAGGAGTGTCCTCACACCAGTGGGGCCACATCATTGAAAGTTGCGGAACCCAGCATATGTGGCCTCAAACCAGAGGACCCACATCACAAAGGGGATGCGAGTGAGGCAGGCAGGAGGAGCATCGCAACACAGGCCCCATAGAATACAAAAGTTGAAGAATCGAGCAGTTGGAACCTTCCAGCAGGCGGCCCAGAGCACAGAGGCTATGGCATCCAGGCCAGAGTGAACTAACAGCAGAGAGCCCACATCATGAAACTGTGAACAACCCAGCCGTTGGGACCTCAGAACAGAAGGCCCACATCCCAATGGGTATGTGAACCTGGATGGAGTGTCTTCGAACCACTGGGCGCACGTCACAAAATGTGGGGAGCCCAGCCGTTAGGGCCTGACGCCAGAGGGCCCTCATCACCGAGAGGAGGAGGCTCCCAGCAGGCTCCAAGTGCCACCAGAGGGCTCATGTCCACAAGGCGAGGTGAGCAAGCCAGGCAGGAGTGACCTCACAGCAGACGGCCCACCTCACAGATGGGTGAGGAACCCAGCCAGGATCAGACTCTCAACAGAGAGCCCACATCACCAAAGGGATGTGAACCAGGCAGGAGTCTCCTAAGACCATTGGTCCCACATCATCGAAAGGTGAGGAACCCAGCACATGTGGCCTCAAACCAGAGGACACACATCACGAAGGGACTGGGAGTGAGGCAGGCAGGAGGATCCTCACAACAGAGGGCCTAAAAAATTAAAAAAGTGAGGAATCCAGCAGTTGGAACCTTCCAGCAGGCGGCCAAGAACACAGAGGCTATGGGATCCAGGCCACAGTGAACTAACACCAGAGAGCCCACATCATGAAACTGTGATCAAACCAGCCGTTGGAACGTCAGAGCAGAAGGCCCACATCCCCATGGAGATGGGAACCTAAGAGGAGTGCCCGAGCATCACTGGGCTCACTAAGAAAAGTTGGGGAGCCCAGCAGTTAGGGCTTGACGTCAGAGGGCCCTCATCACAGAGGTGAGGAGGCTCCCAGCAGGGTCCAAGTGCCACCAGAGGGCTCATGTCAACAAGGCGATGTGAGCAAGCCAGGCAAGAGTTACCTGATAGTAGAGGGCCCACCTCACAGATGGTTGAGGAACCCAGCCAGGATCAGACTCTCACCAGAGGGCCCACATCACAAAGGGGATGGGAACCAGTCAGGATTATCCTCACACCAGTGGTGCCTCATCATCTTAACGTGAGGAACCCAGCACATGTGTCCTCAAACCAGAGGACCCACATCACAAAGGGCCTTGGAGTGAGGCAGGCAGGAGTAGCCTCACAACACAGGGCACATAATATAAAATACGTGAGGATTCCAGCATTTAGACCTTCCAGCAGGCAGCTCAGAACACCGAGGCTATGGGATCCAGGCCACAGTGAACTCACAGCAGAGGGCCAACATCATAAAACTGTGAGCAACCCAGGCATTGGGACCACAGAGCAGAAGGCCCACATCCCCATGGGAATGGGAACCTGGCTGGAGTGTCCTCGCACCACTGGGCGCACATCAGAAAATGTGGGGAGCCCACCATTTAGGGCCTGACGCCAGAGGGCTGTCATCACCGAGAGGAGGAGGCACCCTGCACGCTCCAACTGCCACCAGAGGGCTCACGTCTCCAAGGTGACGTGTGCCAGCCAGTCAGGAGTGACCTCACAGCAGAGGGCTTACCTCACAGAACGTTGAGGAACCCAGCCAGGATTAGACTCTCGCCAGAGGGCCCACCTCACCAAGCGGATGGTAACCAGGCAGGAGTGTCCTCACACGAGTGGGGCCACATCATCGAAAGGTGAGGAACGCAGCACATGTGGCCTCAAGCTATAGGACAGTCATCACCAAGGGGCTGGCAACGAGGCAGGCAGGAGGAGCCTCACAACAGAGGGCACATAGAATAAAAAAGTTGAGGAATCCAGCAGTTGGAACCTCCCAGCAGGCGGCTCAGAGCACCGATGATAAGGGATCCTTGCCGGAGTGAACTCACAGCAGAGGGCCCACATCATGGTACTGTGAGCAAGCCAGCCGTTTTGACCTCAGAGCAGAAGGCCCATATCCCCATGGGGATGCGAACCTGGCAAGAGTGTCCTCACTCACTTGGCGCACATCAGAAAATGTGGGGAGCCCAGCAGTTATGGCCTAAGGCAAGAGGGCCCTCATCACCGAGGGGAGGAGGATCCCAGCACACTCCAACTGCCACCAGAGGGCCCACGTCGCCAAGGTGACTTGTGCCAGACAGGCATGATTGACCTCACAGAAGAGGGCCCACCTCACAGAAGGGTGAGGAACCCAGCCAGGATCAGACTCTCACCTGAGGGTCCATATCAGCAAGAGGATGGGAACCAGTCAGGACTGTCTTCCCTCCAGTGGGGCCACATCATTGAAAGGTGTGGAACCCAGCACATGTGGCCTCAAATCAGAGGACACATATCACAAAGGGAATGGGAGTGAGGCAGGCAGGAGTAGCTTAAAAACAGCGGGCCCAAAGAATAAGAAAGGTGAGGAATCCAGCAGTTGGAACCTCCCAGCAGGCAGCCGAGAGCACAGAAGCTATGGGATGCAGGCAGGAGTGAACTAACAGCAGAGAGCCCACATCATGAAACTGTGAGCAACCCAGGCGTTGGGACCTCAGAGCAGAAGGCCCACATCCCAATGGGGATGTGAACCTGGATGGAGTGTCCTCGTACCACTGGGCACACATCACGAAATGTGGGGAGCCCAGCTCTTAGGGCCTGACGCCAGAGGGCCCTCATCACCAAGGGGAGGAGGCTCCCAGCAGGGTCCAAGTGCCACCACAGGGCTCATGTCCACAAGGCGAGGTGAGCAAGCCAGGGAGGAGTGACCTCACAGCAGACGGCCCACCTCACAGATGGGTGAAGAACCCAGCCAGGATCAGACTCTCAACAGAGGGCCCACATCACCAAGGGGATGTGAACCAGGCAGGAGTCTCCTAAGACCATTGGTCCCACATCATTGAAAGGTGAGGAACCCAGCACATGTGGCCTCAAACCAGAGGACACACATCACGAAGGGGCTGGGAGTGAGGCAGGCAGGAGGATCCTCACAACAGAGGGCCCAAAAAATTAAAAAAGTGAGGAATCCAGCAGTTGGAACCTCCCAGCAGGCGGCCAAGAACACAGAGGCTATGGGATCCAGGCCACAGTGAACTAACACCAGAGAGCCCACATCATGAAACTGTGATCAACCCAGCCGTTGGAACGTCAGAGCAGAAGGCCCACATCCCCATGGAGATGGGAACCTAAGAGGAGTGCCCGAGCATCACTGGGCTCACTAAGAAAAGTTGGGGAGCCCAGCAGTTAGGGCCTGACGTCAGAGGGCCCTCATCACCGGGGGGCGGAGATTCCCAGCACGCTCCAACTGCCACCACACAGCTGACTTCACCAAGGCATTGTGTGCCAGCCATGCAGGAGTGACCTATCAGCAGAGGGTCTCCCTCACAGAAGGGTGAGGAACACAGCCAGGAACAGACTCTCACCAGGGGGCCCGCATAACCACGTGGATGAGAACCAGGCAGGAGTGTCCTCACACTAGTGGGGCCACATCATCGAAAGGTGAGGAACCCAGCAAAGGTGGCCACAAACCAGAGGACCCACATCACCAAGGGGTTGAGAGTGAGGTAGGTGTCTGGACAGGCATATTTAACACTCATTTCCCACCAGGAAGAGGAATTAACCAAAGGCTCAGCTTGCCCTGCCAGAAGCAGATTAGGGCCTGAAGCAGTCTTGCAGGTTTGCGGCCAGCTCACAAGAAAGCGAGTTGAAGAGAGGAGCTCAGGGGCCCTGTAATTCACAAACCTGCAGAGTTATAAATGACAGATAATGTCCAAAAATATATTGAAGTAAGGCTGCGAAGTGGACTTGAAAGCGGGGCAGAATTTCAGGAAACCGATTTCAGGAGGTAAACTGGATTTGCATTTAAAGCATAGGAAAAGAGGCAGAACATCGACAATGATGCACTTGGCAAAAAAGGACGTATGAGTTTGTTCCTGAATATATTCAGGAAAAAACACATACGCCCTTTTTGGCAAACCAAGCAAGCTTGCAATGGAAATCCGAACTACTATGAAGTGTCATTTCCCCCCTGTCTAAAGGGCCATCTGAAAAAAGTGTAAAATCCAGAAAGGCAAGACAGGCCATGGGGAAAAAGGAGCCTTGTTATGCTGATGGGAGGGATGTAAATTGCCAACAGCCACTCTGGAGAAGTGTATGGTGTTTCCTGATACATCTGAAAAACAAAGCAACAGAGTCTAGGGCATTTCCACGTATGGTCCTATAGCTTAGGGAAATTAAAATCAAAAAGACACAGCCACCCCAAAATTTGGGATGGCTCTGTTTACAGGAACCTCTTCTACGGTACAAGTTAAATATCCCAGAGAACAAATAATTGATAAAGAAGTTGCGGTACTTACGTACAACAGAATACCACTCAGCAATGAAATCTGTGTCACCAGGCCTGTACCAGCATAATGAGTAGATTGAGGCACGATGATTCTAAGTGAAATAAGTCACACAGAAAAAGAAACATCATAAGGTATCACTAATGCACGGAATGTAAACTTGGTTACACATGAACTGAATTACAAAACAGAACAGGGTCTCAAGTTTAGAAAACCAACTTATGCTTGCTTAAGGGGAAAGGTGAGTTGGGGTGCTGCATAAAACCAGAGTTTGAAATTAGCACAGATACCGTTCCATAAGCCAAATATGTAATAGACAAGACCTACCCCTTGCTCAACGAAATGGACTCAACAATGAGGTATCACCTCACACCTGTTAGAATGGGCATCATCTGAAAATCTACAAACAACAAATGCTGGAATGGGTGTGGAGAAAAGGAAGCCTCTTCCACTACTGTTGGGAATATAAATTGATACAGTCACTATGGAGAACAATATGGAGTTTCTTAAGAAACTAATAATAGAATTACCATATGATACAGCAATCCCAGTACTGGACATATACCCAGACAAAACCATAAATCAAAAAGAGACATTCACCGCAATGTTCATTGCATCACTATTTACAATATCGAGGTAATGGAAGCAACCTAAATGGCCACAGACAGACGAATGCATAAAGATGTGGTACATATATAAAATGGAATATTACTAAGCCATGAAAGGAATGAAATTGGGTCATTTGTAGAGACGTAGATGGATCTAGAGACTGTCATACAGAGTGAAGTAAGTCAGAAAGAGAAAAACAAATCTTGTATATTCATGCATATATGTGGAACCTAGAAAAACTGTACAGATTAACCGTTTTGCAAGGCATAAATAGAGCAACAGATGTAGACAACAATCGTATGGACAACAAGGGGGGAAAGCTCTTGGGGGGGTGGTGGTGGGAGGAGTTGAGAGATTGGGATTGGCATGTAAACATTTATATGTATAAAATAGATAACCAATAAGAACCTGCTGTATAAAAATATAAAATAAAATTAAAAATTAAAAAGAAATAAAATTTAAAAAACAAAACAGAAAAAACAATTATTCCCTTCACATACATGTATTTATATGAATAAATTATTTCCATGCTTATATCTGTAAATACAAAAAAGAGGAATAAAATCTACCTTGAACCAAAAACGAAAAAGAGAAAAAAAAACAGAACCCACCAGTTACTCAGAGGAAAACCGTATCAGGGCCCTTGCTCCAGTTGTAAACAATTCTGAAGTTGGTCAGTGGTGAGGAATCGTCTCCCATTCAGCCAGCAGCCCCCACACAACAAGCGTCCTCATTGCAAAGCTGGGGCACCGTGCCGAGGCATCTGTGAGTGAACGTGAGCTGAGCCCCAGGCCAGTTGCGGCTGAACTGTTCCCACCCTTCCCAGGTAAAACACCTGAATATATACAAGGACTTGAAAGCCTAGAGGAAGGGCCATGGAGCCACATGAGTGACAGCATGCCAGCTGACTTGGTGCCTGTAGGCCAGCCAGGATGGCCCTGGCCCTGGGTGCTCTTCTGGAAGATTTCCATTTCCCTGCCTGAGATACCCGTCCTGTCCCTGCCCCCACTGCTTTTTTCCTTCCTCACCTCTGCCCAGGGAGAAATTCCAGCAACAGGTATGGGTGACACATCCTCTTCTTTAGCAGGTGGCAGCCTGGCAACTGCTGCAGAAAGTCCAGCAGAGCCCCACTCACACTGGGCCACCCACAAAGCCGTGGCCTCTCACTCCCTCCCACCAGCCCAGCCCCGAGACTGCTGACAGGGCAGAGAAAATGGCGTCAGGCACAGCTGCAGGGGCTCTTGCTGCCTGGAGTGGTATTTATATTGATCTCAACCCAGGCACACCTGGGGAGGGCTGGCCAGCACCGTAAGGCTGCCCAGGTCAGCCAATCATCACCCCTCAGGGGCTCACAGTTGCAGAAAATGGAACTTGCTGAACCGGCCAGGTCCAAGGAACAGGTGTGGGCTCCTGAGAGTCAGGATAGACAAGGGGCTGCAGCTTTGGCTTGTTTTCTAATCATTTTATCTGGCCCATGAGTGGGAGACAACTTCAAGAAAAGCCTCTCCTAATGAGAGGAACCCAGGAGTCAGGGAGAGGAGGGGTGGGTGGTGGTTAGAGACAGAGGCCTGGTGCCCCGGGTGCAGTGGAAGTCTCTGGAAGACCAGGTGGAGGGAGGCCACACAGAGTGATGCCCAGGGTCACAGACCTGTCGGAGCTGCTGTTTGTTAGTTCAAGTCCTGCTCTGAGGTGCTCTGTGTCAGCTCTGAGCGACAGGTGAGATGGGGGTGCTCTTCAATGAGGGCTATGTGCACGGTTCCTGTGTGCCCAGCCCTGCCACGGTACCTGCAAGGGTAGCTCTGTATCCTGGGAGAGGCCTGACCACGAGAGCCCCGTGGGCTGGGTTGGGGGTGGGGTACCTGCCCAGGAGAGCTCCATATCCTGGGATTGGCCTGACCACGAGAGCCCCATGGGCTGCTGGGGACCTGGTAAAGGATGTCAGGACAGTCAGTGAAGCCACCGAGGATATACCTCCAGTTGCTCCTAATTCCTACACCCTGCTGGTCATTCTACCAACCACCAGGACATGGTATTCTGTATTAGTCTTCAATGATGCCTTCTTTTGTATTCCATTAGTCCCAGAGTCACAAGAAATTTTGGCTTGTGAGTGGCAGGACTCAACATACAACTAAAACAATACTTCCGGGCCGTCTTGCCCCAAGGGTTCAAAAATTCCCACATCATCTTTGGGGAAAGCTTAGCTAAAGACCGAAAAGTTCTACCTCTGGAAAAGGAAACCCTCCTTCAATATGCAGACGACATTCTGATCGCCAGCCCTACTAAGGAGGCCTCTGAACTACCAAGCCAATAAAGGATAGAAGTTGTCCAAGAAAAAGCTCAAATATCACAGACTGCGGTGACCTGCCTGGGCTTCATTCTCACACAAGGTCAGAGAAGCCCATCCCAGGAAAGGGAAGAAACCATTTGCAGCCTTACCCCTTTGTAAAACTAGAAGACAGCTTAGGGGTTCCTGGGGAGGCCAGGGTTTGCTGCTTCTGGATCCCTAACTACAGTCTACTAGCTGGGCCTCTATATGAAACACTGAAAGGAAAAGATGATGATCCTTTTGAACAGAATCCAGAAGTGGCCTTTCAAGAATGGAAAGAGCAGTCAATTCAGACCCTTGCCCTGGAACTCCCTAATTGAGCTAAACCCTTCGACCTTTCCATTCCCGGTGAAAGGTGAATCGCCATTGGAGAATTAGTGCAAAAACTGGGACCACTTGAAATGGAACAACGCAAGAATGCCATCCAGGTAGGATAAACTACAATCACCAAGGGGCTTGGCCCACTGCCACATCTGGCCAAGATACTGGTGGTATCTAAAAACCTGGAAATCAGCAGCCCAAAAGGCCACCTCCCTCCTAAGGGAAAAGGACCCCACGTGGTGATCCTAATCACCAACCATGCCCTGAAGTTGCAGGGTTCGCTCCGTGGGCACACCGACCTCGAGTGAGGAGGCCCTCCAACTCCAACATCCAGAGAGATAACCGGGAGCAACAGGACACCATGACGACTCGTGTGAACATCACTTGACCTGGAGTTTCTCTCATAAAACAACAATAGTGTGTCCCGAAGGAGTAGACTACTGCTTGCAGGACTTACTGCACCCGGAGGGGAGCTAATAATCTTGGCGGGGGAAACCTATATCACACTGTCACCATAGAAAAGCCTACAGACACCGTGATGATGGTGGCCAATAAGACCGGCTGGACTCCTGTTTACTTCAAAAGGCTGTTGACTCAGTGGTCATCATGGTCCTTGATCACCACTGACCCTGGACTGTCTGGGAGTTGAGCGGGCAGGGCTCTGACACCTGGTGCTGTTTTTACGTTAATTCAGGGGCCTAATTGAAGAAAGAGCAGACTACTGGTCAGAGCATCTAGGCTGGCAGAAACGGTCAGCCTAAGGTGACCAAACAAATGTGGGCCGGGGTGAAACCGGCCCCCACAGCGTCTCTGCACATCTCTTTCCTGGACCCTTAAAGGTCATTAGAATCTATAACACTTCCAATGCTGGTGCTCAGGCGGACGAGCAGGGAGGCAGGGGTCCTGGGGCCAATCAACGTCACCTGGAGGCTGCTGGGGAGAAGTTCTGACCCTCATCCCCTGGTATGAGGGCTCCCAACTCAGCACTCAGCAGTTACAGAAGAAGGGTCTGCACCCTCAGCACTCCAAGAATGAGGAACGGGACAAAAGGCAGAGGAGGGGTTTGTTCCCAGCAAAGCCCATTAAAAATCCCTGGGAGATAAAAATAGAATCTGGGCAATAAAGTCAAGTCTGACCTTTTTTATCCTTTGTGCTTTGTCTAATTTCACGTGCTCCTAGGGTCCCGCATGCAGAGGTTCCACACCCAGCACTTCAGACCAGATTTCCTAGTGCAGAATGGCTGGGTCGACACCTCAGCTCCTGGGGCCCAGTGCAGACTCCGGGATATAGAGCCTGAGCTGCAGCCAACCCGGCCCTCGAGAGCTCCGCCCCCTCCCTCCCACTGACTCTGACAGGATCTCTACACAGCAGCCCAGCCCACAGCCCACAGGGTAGTGCATGCTCTCACCTCTCCATTCTCTGATCAAAATATAAAGTTTCCTTTGCTTGTGAACCAAACTCAGTCTCGATCTGTTGGCCCCAATGACGCTGGGCAGGGGGACACTTGTTGGGGTCCACTCTGGAGGATCAGTAACAGAAATTGAGACTATTGTAACTTCAATGAACAGATGTGTGAGCCAAACTGTAGTTAACATAGAACAGTTTATAAGGCTCGGGTAAAATAAGATGTTTCTAACACTTCCATTTGATATTTCCATCACTTTATTATAAGCAAGTTCAGTGAAAAGGTTTGTCTTATTTGTCAGGTCAATATTAGAGAAATGAAGTGATTTCTTTCCAAGGATGTACATCTAATAATCTTGGTTAAAGCTTCAATCTTGTTTTAAATGCTTTTCCATTGAAAATGATACCTCTCTTTCAGCTCCCCCATTTCTGAGAAGTATAAAATCTTATAATTTATTATTACCAAAGGGGAAAGGTGGGAGGAGGGATAAATTAACAGTTTGGAATTAACACATACACACTGCTATGTATAAAATAGATCATCAACAAGGAACTACTGTATAACACAGGGAACTACACTCAATATTTTGCAATAACCTATAAGGGGAAATAATCGGAAAAAGAATAGATATTTTTATTGACATCATCTATCAATGACAGTTAAAGTGTAACCTAAGGGAAGCTGGTGGTGAGTGCTTCTGACCCTGAAGACTTCAATCATCTAAAGTTTGGACTCTGCCTACTCCCCAAGGCCCTTCATGAACATATGTGTAGCCATAGCTTAAAAAATTCCCCAGTTTGGGTTTCGGGGAGACACTGATTTTGAAAAAGCTCTGGTGTTCTCCTTACATGAATGGGACTCTTCCTACTGCTAAAACATGTCTGTCACACCCAGAGGATGGTATACCGTCTGATCGGGAAGAGTTTGAAAAAGGCATCTCATCTCCTCATCTCCTGGTGCTCGGGTTCACCCCTCCAGGGTCTTTACTAACAGTCTCCCCACTTGGAGATGTCAGCACTGTCAACATCCTGTTGCGTACAGTTTGGAATTTGTCCAGAGGATGAAGCGGAAGGATGAGGAACAATGAGAGACAAGTCCTAGGTGTTCAGACAGGCACATGCCACTCTAATTTCCAATCAGGAAGACGAATTGACCAAAGGCTAGGGTTGCCCATGGAAACAGTATAGGGCTTGAGGAAATCCCACTGCTTTGTGGCCAGTTCCCATAAACACAAGTTGAACAATGGAACTCAGGGGCAGTAAAATTCACGAAACTGCAGAGTTGAAAATATCTATCACTGAAAAATGTCTTGAGGAAAGTCAGAGAAAAGGATTGGTAAGCAAGGGAGAATGGCAGGAAAGGGATTTGAGGAGGTAGAAAGGACTCGCCATTAAGCACAAGAAAAGGGGCTGAACATTGCCAACATTGCAGTTGGCCAAAAAGGCTGTATGCGTTTTTTTCTGTATATATTCAAGAAAAGGGCATACACTTTTTTAACCAACCAAACAGGTGGGCACTGGAAATCAATACTACAAAAGATATCACTTCACATCAGTCAGAAGAGCCATCCTCATAAAGTGTAAACACCAGAAATGCAGGACAGGGCAAGGAGAAGAGGGAGCCCTGTGAGGCTTATAGTGGAAATGTATATTGCCAATGGCCATTCTGGAGAAGTGTATTGTGTTTACTAAAGCATCTAAAAAATGAGCTACAGAGCATAGGGCACTTGCACTCATGGGCGTATATCTTGGGAAAAACAAAAATCGAGAGGACACAGGCACCCCAATGTTTACTGCCTCTCTGTTTAAAAGATCCTCGACTAAGATATAACTTAAATGTCTCTGGAGGGAAAAAATGGATAGAGATGTGGTACTTATGTAGAGTGGAATATTACTCAGCCTGGAAATCAATGAAATATGGCCAGTTGTAACAACTCCGGAGGAGTTACGTATGATCATTCTAAGTGACATAATTCAAAAAGAAAAAGACACATATCATAAGATATCACTTAAAGGTGGAATCCAAAATAGCTACACATGAAATAAATTACAAAACAAAAACATAGTCAAATATGTAGAAAACACACGTAAGGCTGCTAAACGGGAAAGGTGGGGAGGGGTGAGGCATCATCCAGGAGGTTGAAATTAGCAAAGATACCATTCCAAATACCAAACTGATAATCAACAAGGCCTACACAGTAGCTAAAAGAACTGCACTCAGCACACTCAAGTCACCGGAAAAGAATATATATGACTGGTAAGAATCTGAAAAAGAATTTATTGATGTCTCTCTGTATGTGAATCAAGTGGATGTACAGCAGCAAGAAACAGAGCTTTGAAAATCAGCTGCAACCAATATAGTAATAAATTGAAAAAAATAAACGACAGAGAGACAGAGAAAACCTCTTACAACTTTTCCTCAGAGACGGTGATGCAACATGGATTGAACACATCTAGACCCACAGCAGGATGAGACATAAGGCTGGAAACTGTTCGTGCTAAGAGAAATGTGAGGTTGGGTGAGGAAATGCACACCCTTTAAAGTAATACTACCTGGTACCCATTCAATGGGTCCCAAATCTGCAGGTTCAAGGAATCTTCCTACAGCTAAAACATGCATGGAAAACCCAGAGGACTGTACACCATGTGATCGGGAGATGTGTCTAAAATGCACCTCATTTATCCTCTCCTGGTGCTCCTGTTCATCATTCCAGCCACGTTACTTAGAATCTCCCCACTTAGAGAATCAGCACATTTAAACTTCTGTTTCACACATTTTGCAAATTGTGAGGAGGATGAACGGGAAGAGGGAGAACCAATGAGAGAATAGTTGTAGGGGTTTGGACGGGCACATGTCACTCTAATTTCCCATTAAGAATAAGAATTAAAAAAAGGCTCAGCCCGCCTCGCCGGAGCCAAAATAGGACCTGAAGCAATCCTGCGGCTTTGAGGCCAGCTCACAAAAGAACAACTTAAAAAATGGAGCTCAGGGTCACTGCAATTCACAAACCTGCAGAGTTATAAATGAAAACTAACATCCAAAAATATGTTGACGTAAGGCAAAGAAGAGGATCTGAATGCAAGACAGAATTGCAAGAAATAGATTTCAAGAGATAGATTGGACTCGTCTTTAAAGCACATGAAAAGCGGCAGAATTTCGACAATGATGCAGTTGGCCCAAAAGGGAGTATGCGTTTTTTCCTGAATATATCCAGGAAAAAACGCATACGCACTTTATGGGCAACCAAGCAAGCAAGCAATGCAAATGTGCACTACAAAGAAGTCTCATTTCCCACCGGTCAAAAGGGCCATCCAAAAAAAATTGTAAAAACCAGAAATGCAGGACAGGCCATGGAGAACAGGGAGCCTTTATACGCTGATGGACAGTCTGTGAACTGCCAAGAGCCACTCTGGAGAAGTGTATGGTGGTTCCTAAATCATCTAAAAAACAGAGCTACAGAGCATAGGGCACTTCCAATCACGGAAGTATATCTAGGGAAGTCTAAAAATCAACAAGACACAAGCACACCACAGTTTAGGGCTACTCTGTTTACAAGAACCTCAACTTCAGTACACCTTAAATATCCCAGGAAAGAGAACAATGGATAAAGAAAATGTGGTACTTATGTACAATGGAATATCTCTTCACCATGAAATCAATGTAATAAGGCTAGTAGAAGGATAAAGAGTGGATTTAGGTCCGATAATACTACTTGAAATAAGTCAAACAGAAAAAGAAACATATCATAAGATATCACTTATAGAGGGAGGATAAATATGGCTGCACAAAAAATGAATTACAAAACAGAACAGTGTCTCACATTTAGAAAACACACTTATGTCAGCTTAAGGGGAAAGGAGAGGTGGGATGATGCATAAAACCAGAGTTTGAAATTAGCACAGATACCATTCAATAAACCAAATAGGTATTAGACAAGATCTACACCTTGCTCAATGAACTGGCCTCAACACACCCTATACACCGCAGAGAAATATATCTGAGTAATAAGAATCTTAAAACCCATGTATTGATATATCTCCATAAGGGAATCAAGTGTGTGCAGAGCGGCCAAACACAGCAGTGAAAATGAGCTAAACCCCATTATAGAAATAAATTTTAAAACCAAAACGCAGAAACAATGAAAGAGAGAAAAATTCTTACAAAATTCGCTCAGGGGCTGTGATGCAACCTGGAATGACCACATATAAACCCACAGCTGGATAAGACATAAGGCTGGACACTTGGGGCTGAGAGGATTGGTGAGCTTTGGTGAGCAACTGCCGAAAGTTTAATGCAATACTTCATGCTACTCATTCCAAGGGTCCCAACACTCCAGGTTGAAGGGAATCTTCCTACAGCTAAACCATGCATGGGAAATCCAGCAGATGGTATACCATATGATGGGGAAAGGTTTCTAAAACGCACCTCATTTTCCTCTCTTGGGGCTCCGGATCAACATTCCAGCCACTTTACTAACAACATCCCCACATGGAGAGTCAATGCCTTTAAGTTCCGGTATCGCAGAGTCTGCAGTTAGTGCGGAGGATGAATGGGAATAGGGGTAACCAGTGAGAAAATAGCTGTAGCGGTTTCAATGGGCACATGTCACTCTAATTTCACATCAGGAAGAAGAATTAACCAAAGGCAGAGCAAGGCGCCCCAGAAGAAGAATAGGGCCTGAAGAAATCCTGTGGATATGAGGCAAGATCACAAAAATAAGAGCTGAAAAATGGAGCTAAGGGCCACTGCAATTCAAAAACCTGCAGAGTTATACAGGCCAACTATTTTCCAAAATATATATTGAGGTAAGGCTATGAAGAGGCACTGACAGCAAGGCAGAATTGCAAGAAACCGATTTCAAGAGGTAGAATAGAATTGCATTGAAAACATATGAAAAGACTCAGAATGTTGACAATGATGCACATGGCCAAAAAGGGCATATGAGTTTTTTCCTGAATATATTCAGGAAGAAAGGCATATGCACTTTCTGGCCAACCAAGCAAGCTTGCAAAGGAAATCTGCACTACAATGAAGTCTCACTTTCCCCCGGTCAAAAGGGCCATCTGAAAAAAGTGTAAAATCCAGAAAGGCAGGACAGGCCATGGAGAACTGGGAGCCTTGTCATGCTGACGGGCAGGCTGTAAACTGCCAACAGCCACTCTGGAGAAGTGTATGGTGTTTCCAGAAACATCCAAAAAACAAAGCAACAGAGCCAAGGGCACTTCCACTTATGGTCCTATAGCTTAGGGAAATTAAAATCAAAAAGACACAGCCACCCCAAAGTTTGGGACGGCTCTGTTTACAAGAACCTCATTTACGGTACAAATTCAATATCACAGAAAGCGAAAAATGGAAAAAGAAGTTGAGGTACTTACGTACAATGCAATATCACTCAGCAATGAAATCTATGTCATCAGGCCCGTAGCAGCATAATGAGTGGATTCAGGTACGATGATTCTAAGTAAAATAAGTCACACAGAAAAAGAAACATGATAAGATATCACTACTACACGGAATGTAAACTTGGCTACACAGGAACTGAATTACAAAACAGAACAGGGTCTCAAATGTAGAAAACCAACTTATGCTTGCTTAAGGGGAAAGGTGAGTTGAGGTGCTGCATAAAACCAGAGATTGAAATTAGCACAGATACCGTTCCATAAGCCAAATATGTAATAGACAAGAGCTACTCCTTGCTCAATGAAGTGGACTCAACACCCCATATTAAACGCCTAAGTATATACCTGACTAGTAAGAATCTTAAAACCTATGGATTTATATGTCTCCGAAAGAGAATCAAGCGTGTGTACAGCGGCATAAACGCAGCAGTGATAGGATTGGTGAGGTTCGGTGAGCAAATGCAGACCCTTTGAAGTTATATTGCATGGTACCCATTCCATGGGTCTCAACTCTCCAGGTTTAAGGGATTCTTCCTTCAGCTAAAACATGCATGTGGAACCAAGAGTATGATCCACCGTGTGATTGGGAAACGTGTTCAAATGTGTCTCAGTTTTCGTCCCCTGGTACTTGGGTGCAACATTCCAGACGCTTTACTAACACTCTCCCCACTTGGAGAGTCAGTGCCTTTAACCTCCTGTTTGGCCCAGTTTGCAATTTCTGTGGAAAATGAACAGGAATAGGGAGAACCAATGAGAGACTAGCTGGAGGTGTCTGGACGGGCAAATTTAACTCTCATTTCCCACCAGGAAGAGGAATTAACCAAAGGCTCAGCGTGCCATGCCGGAACCACACTAGGGCCTGAAGCAATCCTGCGGTGTTGCGGTCAGCTCAAAAGAAATCGAGTTGAGGAAAGGAGCTCAGGGGCACTGTCATTCACAAACCTGCAGAGTTATAAATGACAGCTATCGTCCAAAAATATATTGAAGTAAGGCTGCCAAGAGGACTCGAAAGCGGTGCAGAATTGCAGGAAACCGATTTCAGAAGGTAGACTGGAATTGCATTTAAAGCATAGGAAAAGAGACAGAACTTGGAAAATAATGCACTTGGCAAAAAAGGACATATGTGTTTTATCCAGAGCTCTCATAACCGAGGGGAGGAGATTCCCAGCAGGCTCCAACTGCCACCTGAGGGCTCATGTTGTCAAGGCAACGTGAGCAAGCCAGGCAGGAGTTACCTCACAGCAGAGATCCCACCTCACAGAAGGGTGAGAAACCCAGCCAACATCAGACTCTCACCAGAGGGCCCACATCACCAAGGGGATGGGAACCAGGCAGGAGTGTCTTCACACCAGTGGGGCCACATCATCGAAAGGTGAGGTACTCAGCACATGTGTCCTCAAACCAGAGGACCCACATCACTAAGGGCCTCGGAGTGAGGCAGGCAGGAGTTGCCTCACAACACTGGGCCCATAGAATAAAAAAGTGAGGAATCCAGCAGTTGGAACCTCCCAGCAGGGGGCCCAGAGCACCGAGGCTATGGGATCCAGGCCACAGTGAACTCACAGAAGAGGGCCCATGTCATGAAACTGAGCAACCCAGCCATTGGGACCTCAGAGCAGGAGGCCCACATCCCCATGGGGATATAAATCTGGTAGGAGTGTCCTCGCACCACTGAAAACGTATCAGAAAATTTTGGGAGACCAGCAGTTAGAGCCTGACGCCAGAGGACCCTCATCACCAAGGGAAGGAGGCTCCCAGCAGGCTCCAACGGCCACCAGAGGGCTGACGTCGCCAAGGCGATGTGTGCCAACCAGGCACGAATGACCTCACAGCAGAGGGCCCACCTCAGAGAAGTGTGACGAACCCAGTCAGGATCAGACTCGCACCAGAGGGCCCACATCACCAAATGGATTGGAACCAGGCAGGAGTGTCCTCACATGAGTAGGGCCACATCATCTAAAGGTGAGGAACCCAGAACACGTGGCTTCAAACCATAGGACACGCATCACCAAGGGGCTGGGGGTGAGGCAGGCAGGAGGAGCCTCACAACAGAGGGCCCAAAAATAAGGAAGGTGAGGAATCCAGCAGTTGCAACCTCCCAGCAGGTGGCCCAGAGCACAGAGGCTAGGGGATCCAAGCCAGAGTGAACTAACACCAGACAGCCCTCATCATGAAACTGTGAACAACCCAGACATTGGGACCTCAGAGCAGAAGGCCCACATCCCCATGGTGATGGGAACATGACAGGAGTGTCCTGGCATCACTGGGCTCACATCAGAAAACGTGGGGTGCTCAGAAGTTAGGGCCTGATGCTAGAGGGCACTCATCACCGAGGGGAGGAGGCTCCCAGCAGGCTCCAGCTGCCACCAGAGGGCCAACGTCACCAAGGCGATGTGTGCCAGCCCGGCAGGAGTGGCCTCACAGCAGAGGCCCCACCTCACAGAAGGGTGAGGAACACAGCCAGGATCAGACTCTCACCAGAGGGCCCACATCACCAAGGGGAAGGGAACCAGGAAGGAGTGTCCCCACATCAGTGGGACAACATCATCGAAAGGTGAGGATCCCAGCACATGTAGCCTCAAACCAGAGGAACCACATCACCAAGGGGTTCGGAATGAGGCTGGCAGGACTGGCCTCACATCACAGGGTCCATAGAATATAAAAGTTGAGGAATCCAGCAGTTGGAACCTCCCAGCAAGCGGCCCAGAGCACCGAGGCTATGGGATCCAGGCCGCAGTGAACTCACAGCAGAGGGCCCACATCATGAACCTGTGAGCAGCCCAGCCGTTGGGACCTCAGAACAGAAGGCCCACATCCCCATTGGGATGGGAACCTGGCAGGAGTGGCTTCGCACCACTTAGCACATATCAGAAAATGTTAGGAGCCCAGCAGTTAGGGCCTGACGCCAGGGGGCCCTCATAACTGAGGGGAGGAGACTCCCAGCAGGTTCCAACTGCCAACAGAGGGCCCACGTCTACAAGGTGGCATGCGCCAGCCAGGCAGTAGTGACCTCACAACAGAGGGCCTATCTCACAGAAGGGTGAGGAACCGAGGTAGGATGAGACTCTTGCCAGAGGGCCCACAACACCAAGGGGATGGGAACCAGTCAGGACTGTCCTCTCACCAGTGGGGCCACATCATCGAAAGGTGAGGAACCCAGCACATGCGGCCTCATATCAGAGGACATACATCACAAAGGGGATGGGAGTGAGGCAGGTAGGAGTAGCCTAAAAACAGAGGGCCCAAAGAATAAAAAAGGTGAGGAATCCAGCATTTGGAACCTCCCAGCAGGCGGCCGAGAGCACAGAAGCTATGGGATGCAGGCAGGAGTGAACTAACAGCAGAGAGCCCACATCATGAAACTGTGAGCAACCCAGGCGTTGGGACCTCAGAGCAGAAAGCCCACATCCCCATGGGGATGGGAACCTGACAGGAGTGTCCTGGCATCACTGGGCTCACATCAGAAAACATGGGGAGCCCAGCAGTTAGGGCCTGATGCTAGAGGGCTGTCATCACCGAGGGCAGGAGGCTCCCAGCAGGTTCCATGTGCCAACAGAGGGCCCACGTCGCCAAGGTGATGTGTGCAAGTCAGGTAGGATTGACCTCACAGCAGAGGGCCTACCTCACAGAAGAGTGAGGAACCCAGCCAGGATAAGACTGTCACCAGAAGGCCCACATCACCAAGGGGATGGGAACCAGGCAGGAGTGTCCTCACACCAGTGGGGCCACATCATTGAAAGTTGCGGAACCCAGCATATGTGGCCTCAAACCAGAGGACCCACATCACAAAGGGGATGCGAGTGAGGCAGGCAGGAGGAGCATCGCAACACAGGCCCCATAGAATACAAAAGTTGAGGAATCGAGCAGTTGGAACCTTCCAGCAGGCGGCCCAGAGCACAGAGGCTATGGCATCCAGGCCAGAGTGAACTAACAGCAGAGAGCCCACATCATGAAACTGTGAACAACCCAGCCGTTGGGACCTCAGAACAGAAGGCCCACATCCCAATGGGTATGTGAACCTGGATGGAGTGTCTTCGAAACACTGGGCGCACATCACAAAATGTGGGGAGCCCAGCCGTTAGGACCTGACGCCAGAGGGCCCTCATCACCGAGGGGAGGAGGCTCCCAGCAGGCTCCAAGTGCCACCAGAGGGCTCATGTCCACAAGGCGAGGTGAGCAAGCCAGGGAGGAGTGACCTCACAGCAGACGGCCCACCTCACAGATGGGTGAAGAACCCAGCCAGGATCAGACTCTCAACAGAGGGCCCACATCACCAAGGGGATGTGAACCAGGCAGGAGTCTCCTAAGACCACTGGTCCCACATCATCGAAAGGTGAGGAACCCAGCACACGTGGCCTCAAACCAGAGGACACACATCACGAAGGGACTGGGAGTGAGGCAGGCAGGAGGATCCTCACAACAGAGGGCCTAAAAAATTAAAAAAGTGAGGAATCCAGCAGTTGGAACCTCCCAGCAGGCGGCCAAGAACACAGAGGCTATGGGATCCAGGCCACAGTGAACTAACACCAGAGAGCCCACATCATGAAACTGTGATCAAACCAGCCGTTGGAACGTCAGAGCAGAAGGCCCACATCCCCATGGAGATGGGAACCTAAGAGGAGTGCCCGAGCATCACTGGGCTCACTAAGAAAAGTTGGGGAGCCCAGCAGTTAGGGCTTGACGTCAGAGGACCCTCATCACAGAGGTGAGGAGGCTCCCAGCAGGGTCCAAGTGCCACCAGAGGGCTCATGTCAACAAGGCGATGTGAGCAAGCCAGGCAAGAGTTACCTGATAGTAGAGGGCCCACCTCACAGATGGTTGAGAAACCCAGCCAGGATCAGACTCTCACCAGAGGGCCCACATCACAAAGGGGATGGGAACCAGTCAGGATTATCCTCACACCAGTGGGGCCTCATCATCTTAACGTGAGGAACCCAGCACATGTGTCCTCAATCCAGAGGACCCACATCACAAAGGGCCTTGGAGTGAGGCAGGCAGGAGTAGCCTCACAACACAGGGCACATAATATAAAATACGTGAGGATTCCAGCATTTAGACCTTCCAGCAGGCAGCTCAGAACACCGAGGCTATGGGATCCAGGCCACAGTGAACTCACAGCAGAGGGCCAACATCATAAAACTGTGAGCAACCCAGGCATTGGGACCACAGAGCAGAAGGCCCACATCCCCATGGGAATGGGAACCTGGCTGGAGTGTCCTCGCACCACTGGGCGCACATCAGAAAATGTGGGGAGCCCACCATTTAGGGCCTGACGCCAGAGGGCTGTCATCACCGAGAGGAGGAGGCACCCTGCACGCTCCAACTGCCACCAGAGGGCTCACGTCTCCAAGGTGACGTGTGCCAGCCAGTCAGGAGTGACCTCACAGCAGAGGGCCTACCTCACAGAACGTTGAGGAACCCAGCCAGGATTAGACTCTCGCCAGAGGGCCCACCTCACCAAGCGGATGGTAACCAGGCAGGAGTGTCCTCACACGAGTGGGGCCACATCATCGAAAGGTGAGGAACGCAGCACATGTGGCCTCAAGCTATAGGACAGTCATCACCAAGGGGCTGGCAACGAGGCAGGCAGGAGGAGCCTCACAACAGAGGGCACATAGAATAAAAAAGTTGAGGAATCCAGCAGTTGGAACCTCCCAGCAGGCGGCTCAGAGCACCGATGATAAGGGATCCTTGCCGGAGTGAACTCACAGCAGAGGGCCCACATCATGGTACTGTGAGCAAGCCAGCCGTTTTGACCTCAGAGCAGAAGGCCCATATCCCCATGGGGATGCGAACCTGGCAAGAGTGTCCTCACTCACTTGGCGCACATCAGAAAATGTGGGGAGCCCAGCAGTTATGGCCTAAGGCAAGAGGGCCCTCATCACCGAGGGGAGGAGGATCCCAGCACACTCCAACTGCCACCAGAGGGCCCACGTCGCCAAGGTGACTTGTGCCAGACAGGCATGATTGACCTCACAGAAGAGGGCCCACCTCACAGAAGGGTGAGGAACCCAGCCAGGATCAGACTCTCACCTGAGGGTCCACATGAGCAAGAGGATGGGAACCAGTCAGGACTGTCTTCCCTCCAGTGGGGCCACATCATTGAAAGGTGCGGAACCCAGCACATGTGGCCTCAAATCAGAGGACACATATCACAAAGGGAATGGGAGTGAGGCAGGCAGGAGTAGCTTAAAAACAGAGGGCCCAAAGAATAAGAAAGGTGAGGAATCCAGCAGTTGGAACCTCCCAGCAGGCAGCCGAGAGCACAGAAGCTATGGGATGCAGGCAGGAGTGAACTAACAGCAGAGAGCCCACATCATGAAACTGTGAGCAACCCAGGCGTTGGGACCTCAGAGCAGAAGGCCCACATCCCAATGGGGATGTGAACCTGGATGGAGTGTCCTCGCACCACTGGGCGCACATCACGAAATGTGGGGAGCCCAGCTCTTAGGGCCTGACGCCAGAGGGCCCTCATCACCGAGGGGAGGAGGCTCCCAGCAGGCTCCAAGTGCCACCAGAGGGCTCATGTCCACAAGGCGAGGTGAGCAAGCCAGGGAGGAGTGACCTCACAGCAGACGGCCCACCTCACAGATGGGTGAAGAACCCAGCCAGGATCAGACTCTCAACAGAGGGCCCACATCACCAAGGGGATGTGAACCAGGCAGGAGTCTCCTAAGACCATTGGTCCCACATCATTGAAAGGTGAGGAACCCAATACATGTGGCCTCAAACCAGAGGACACACATCACGAAGGGGCTGGGAGTGAGGCAGGCAGGAGGATCCTCACAACAGAGGGCCCAAAAAATTAAAAAAGTGAGGAATCCAGCAGTTGGAACCTCCCAGCAGGCGGCCAAGAACACAGAGGCTATGGGATCCAGGCCACAGTGAACTAACACCAGAGAGCCCACATCATGAAACTGTGATCAACCCAGCCGTTGGAACGTCAGAGCAGAAGGCCCACATCCCCATGGAGATGGGAACCTAAGAGGAGTGCCCGAGCATCACTGGGCTCACTAAGAAAAGTTGGGGAGCCCAGCAGTTAGGGCCTGACGTCAGAGGGCCCTCATCACCGGGGGGCGGAGATTCCCAGCACGCTCCAACTGCCACCACACAGCTGACTTCACCAAGGCATTGTGTGCCAGCCATGCAGGAGTGACCTATCAGCAGAGGGTCTCCCTCACAGAAGGCTGAGGAACACAGCCAGGAACAGACTCTCACCAGGGGGCCCGCATAACCACGTGGATGAGAACCAGGCAGGAGTGTCCTCACACTAGTCGGGCCACATCATCAAAAGGTGAGGAACCCAGCAAAGGTGGCCACAAACCAGAGGACCCACATCACCAAGGGGTTGAGAGTGAGGTAGGTGTCTGGACAGGCATATTTAACACTCATTTCTCACCAGGAAGAGGAATTAACCAAAGGCTCAGCGTGCCCTGCCAGAAGCAGATTAGGGCCTGAAGCAGTCTTGCAGGTTTGCGGCCAGCTCACAAGAAAGCGAGTTGAAGAGAGGAGCTCAGGGGCCCTGTAATTCACAAACCTGCAGAGTTATAAATGACAGATAACGTCCAAAAATATATTGAAGTAAGGCTGCGAAGTGGACTTGAAAGCGGGGCAGAATTTCAGGAAACCGATTTCAGGAGGTAAACTGGATTTGCATTTAAAGCATAGGAAAAGAGGCAGAACATCGACAATGATGCACTTGGCAAAAAAGGACGTATGAGTTTGTTCCTGAATATATTCAGGAAAAAACACATACGCCCTTTTTGGCAAACCAAGCAAGCTTGCAATGGAAATCCGAACTACTATGAAGTGTCATTTCCCCCCTGTCTAAAGGGCCATCTGAAAAAAGTGTAAAATCCAGAAAGGCAAGACAGGCCATGGGGAAAAAGGAGCCTTGTTATGCTGATGGGAGGGATGTAAATTGCCAACAGCCACTCTGGAGAAGTGTATGGTGTTTCCTGATACATCTGAAAAACAAAGCAACAGAGTCTAGGGCATTTCCACGTATGGTCCTATAGCTTAGGGAAATTAAAATCAAAAAGACACAGCTACCCCAAAATTTGGGATGGCTCTGTTTACAGGAACCTCTTCTACGGTACAAGTTAAATATCCCAGAGAACAAATAATTGATAAAGAAGTTGCGGTACTTACGTACAACAGAATACCACTCAGCAATGAAATCTGTGTCACCAGGCCTGTACCAGCATAATGAGTAGATTGAGGCACGATGATTCTAAGTGAAATAAGTCACACAGAAAAAGAAACATCATAAGGTATCACTAATGCACGGAATGTAAACTTGGCTACACATGAACTGAATTACAAAACAGAACAGGGTCTCAAGTTTAGAAAACCAACTTATGCTTGCTTAAGGGGAAAGGTGAGTTGGGGTGCTGCATAAAACCAGAGTTTGAAATTAGCACAGATACCGTTCCATAAGCCAAATATGTAATAGACAAGACCTACCCCTTGCTCAACGAAATGGACTCAACAATGAGGTATCACCTCACACCTGTTAGAATGGGCATCATCTGAAAATCTACAAACAACAAATGCTGGAATGGGTGTGGAGAAAAGGAAGCCTCTTCCACTACTGTTGGGAATATAAATTGATACAGTCACTATGGAGAACAATATGGAGTTTCTTAAGAAACTAATAATAGAATTACCATATGATACAGCAATCCCAGTACTGGACATATACCCAGACAAAACCATAAATCAAAAAGAGACATTCACCGCAATGTTCATTGCATCACTATTTACAATATCGAGGTAATGGAAGCAACCTAAATGGCCACAGACAGACGAATGCATAAAGATGTGGTACATATATAAAATGGAATATTACTAAGCCATGAAAGGAATGAAATTGGGTCATTTGTAGAGACGTAGATGGATCTAGAGACTGTCATACAGAGTGAAGTAAGTCAGAAAGAGAAAAACAAATCTTGTATATTCATGCATATATGTGGAACCTAGAAAAACTGTACAGATTAACCGTTTTGCAAGGCATAAATAGAGCAACAGATGTAGACAACAATCGTATGGACAACAAGGGGGGAAAGCTCTTGGGGGGGTGGTGGTGGGAGGAGTTGAGAGATTGGGATTGGCATGTAAACATTTATATGTATAAAATAGATAACCAATAAGAACCTGCTGTATAAAAATATAAAATAAAATTAAAAATTAAAAAGAAATAAAATTTAAAAAACAAAACAGAAAAAACAATTATTCCCTTCACATACATGTATTTATATGAATAAATTATTTCCATGCTTATATCTGTAAATACAAAAAAGAGGAATAAAATCTACCTTGAACCAAAAACGAAAAAGAGAAAAAAAAACAGAACCCACCAGTTACTCAGAGGAAAACCGTATCAGGGCCCTTGCTCCAGTTGTAAACAATTCTGAAGTTGGTCAGTGGTGAGGAATCGTCTCCCATTCAGCCAGCAGCCCCCACACAACAAGCGTCCTCATTGCAAAGCTGGGGCACCGTGCCGAGGCATCTGTGAGTGAACGTGAGCTGAGCCCCAGGCCAGTTGCGGCTGAACTGTTCCCACCCTTCCCAGGTAAAACACCTGAATATATACAAGGACTTGAAAGCCTAGAGGAAGGGCCATGGAGCCACATGAGTGACAGCATGCCAGCTGACTTGGTGCCTGCAGGCCAGCCAGGATGGCCCTGGCCCTGGGTGCTCTTCTGGAAGATTTCCATTTCCCTGCCTGAGATACCCGTCCTGTCCCTGCCCCCACTGCTTTTTTCCTTCCTCACCTCTGCCCAGGGAGAAATTCCAGCAGCAGGTATGGGTGACACATCCTCTTCTTTAGCAGGTGGCAGCCTGGCAACTGCTGCAGAAAGTCCAGCAGAGCCCCACTCACACTGGGCCACCCACAAAGCCGTGGCCTCTCACTCCCTCCCACCAGCCCAGCCCCGAGACTGCTGACAGGGCAGAGAAAATGGCGTCAGGCACAGCTGCAGGGGCTCTTGCTGCCTGGAGTGGTATTTATATTGATCTCAACCCAGGCACACCTGGGGAGGGCTGGCCGGCACCGTAAGGCTGCCCAGGTCAGCCAATCATCACCCCTCAGGGGCTCACAGTTGCAGAAAATGGAACTTGCTGAACCGGCCAGGTCCAAGGAACAGGTGTGGGCTCCTGAGAGTCAGGATAGACAAGGGGCTGCAGCTTTGGCTTGTTTTCTAATCATTTTATCTGGCCCATGAGTGGGAGACAACTTCAAGAAAAGCCTCTCCTAATGAGAGGAACCCAGGAGTCAGGGAGAGGAGGGGTGGGTGGTGGTTGGAGACAGAGGCCTGGTGCCCCGGGTGCAGTGGAAGTCTCTGGAAGACCAGGTGGAGGGAGGCCACACAGAGTGATGCCCAGGGTCACAGACCTGTCGGAGCTGCTGTTTGTTAGTTCAAGTCCTGCTCTGAGGTGCTCTGTGTCAGCTCTGAGCGACAGGTGAGATGGGGGTGCTCTTCAATGAGGACTATGTGCACGGTTCCTGTGTGCCCAGCCCTGCCACGGTACCTGCAAGGGTAGCTCTGTATCCTGGGAGAGGCCTGACCACGAGAGCCCCGTGGGCTGGGTTGGGGGTGGGGTACCTGCCCAGGAGAGCTCCATATCCTGGGATTGGCCTGACCACGAGAGCCCCATGGGCTGCTGGGGACCTGGTAAAGGATGTCAGGACAGTCAGTGAAGCCACCGAGGATATACCTCCAGTTGCTCCTAATTCCTACACCCTGCTGGTCATTCTACCAACCACCAGGACATGGTATTCTGTATTAGTCTTCAATGATGCCTTCTTTTGTATTCCATTAGTCCCAGAGTCACAAGAAATTTTGGCTTGTGAGTGGCAGGACTCAACATACAACTAAAACAATACTTCCGGGCCGTCTTGCCCCAAGGGTTCAAAAATTCCCACATCATCTTTGGGGAAAGCTTAGCTAAAGACCGAAAAGTTCTACCTCTGGAAAAGGAAACCCTCCTTCAATATGCAGACGACATTCTGATCGCCAGCCCTACTAAGGAGACCTCTGAACTACCAAGCCAATAAAGGATAGAAGTTGTCCAAGAAAAAGCTCAAATATCACAGACTGCGGTGACCTGCCTGGGCTTCATTCTCACACAAGGTCAGAGAAGCCCATCCCAGGAAAGGGAAGAAACCATTTGCAGCCTTACCCCTTTCTAAAACTAGAAGACAGCTTAGGGGTTCCTGGGGAGGCCAGGGTTTGCTGCTTCTGGATCCCTAACTACAGTCTACTAGCTGGGCCTCTATATGAAACACTGAAAGGAAAAGATGATGATCCTTTTGAACAGAATCCAGAAGTGGCCTTTCAAGAATGGAAAGAGCAGTCAATTCAGACCCTTGCCCTGGAACTCCCTAATTGAGCTAAACCCTTTGACCTTTCCATTCCCGGTGAAAGGTGAATCGCCATTGGAGAATTAGTGCAAAAACTGGGACCACTTGAAATGGAACAACGCAAGAATGCCATCCAGGTAGGATAAACTACAATCACCAAGGGGCTTGGCCCACTGCCACATCTGGCCAAGATACTGGTGGTATCTAAAAACCTGGAAATCAGCAGCCCAAAAGGCCACCTCCCTCCTAAGGGAAAAGGACCCCACGTGGTGATCCTAATCACCAACCATGCCCTGAAGTTGCAGGGTTCGCTCCGTGGGCACACCGACCTCGAGTGAGGAGGCCCTCCAACTCCAACATCCAGAGAGATAACCGGGAGCAACAGGACACCATGACGACTCGTGTGAACATCACTTGACCTGGAGTTTCTCTCATAAAACAACAATAGTGTGTCCCGAAGGAGTAGACTACTGCTTGCAGGACTTACTGCACCCGGAGGGGAGCTAATAATCTTGGCGGGGGAAACCTATATCACACTGTCACCATAGAAAAGCCTACAGACACCGTGATGATGGTGGCCAATAAGACCGGCTGGACTCCTGTTTACTTCAAAAGGCTGTTGACTCAGTGGTCATCATGGTCCTTGATCACCACTGACCCTGGACTGTCTGGGAATTGAGCGGGCAGGGCTCTGACACCTGGTGCTGTTTTTACGTTAATTCAGGGGCCTAATTGAAGAAAGAGCAGACTACTGGTCAGAGCATCTAGGCTGGCAGAAACGGTCAGCCTAAGGTGACCAAACAAATGTGGGCCGGGGTGAAACCGGCCCCCACAGCGTCTCTGCACATCTCTTTCCTGGACCCTTAAAGGTCATTAGAATCTATAACACTTCCAATGCTGGTGCTCAGGCGGACGAGCAGGGAGGCAGGGGTCCTGGGGCCAATCAACGTCACCTGGAGGCTGCTGGGGAGAAGTTCTGACCCTCATCCCCTGGTATGAGGGCTCCCAACTCAGCACTCAGCAGTTACAGAAGAAGGGTCTGCACCCTCAGCACTCCAAGAATGAGGAACGGGACAAAAGGCAGAGGAGGGGTTTGTTCCCAGCAAAGCCCATTAAAAATCCCTGGGAGATAAAAATAGAATCTGGGCAATAAAGTCAAGTCTGACCTTTTTTATCCTTTGTGCTTTGTCTAATTTCACGTGCTCCTAGGGTCCCGCATGCAGAGGTTCCACACCCAGCACTTCAGACCAGATTTCCTAGTGCAGAATGGCTGGGTCGACACCTCAGCTCCTGGGGCCCAGTGCAGACTCCGGGATATAGAGCCTGAGCTGCAGCCAACCCGGCCCTCGAGAGCTCCGCCCCCTCCCTCCCACTGACTCTGACAGGATCTCTACACAGCAGCCCAGCCCACAGCCCACAGGGTAGTGCATGCTCTCACCTCTCCATTCTCTGATCAAAATATAAAGTTTCCTTTGCTTGTGAACCAAACTCAGTCTCGATCTGTTGGCCCCAATGACGCTGGGCAGGGGGACACTTGTTGGGGTCCACTCTGGAGGATCAGTAACAGAAATTGAGACTATTGTAACTTCAATGAACAGATGTGTGAGCCAAACTGTAGTTAACATAGAACAGTTTATAAGGCTCGGGTAAAATAAGATGTTTCTAACACTTCCATTTGATATTTCCATCACTTTATTATAAGCAAGTTCAGTGAAAAGGTTTGTCTTATTTGTCAGGTCAATATTAGAGAAATGAAGTGATTTCTTTCCAAGGATGTACATCTAATAATCTTGGTTAAAGCTTCAATCTTGTTTTAAATGCTTTTCCATTGAAAATGATACCTCTCTTTCAGCTCCCCCATTTCTGAGAAGTATAAAATCTTATAATTTATTATTACCAAAGGGGAAAGGTGGGAGGAGGGATAAATTAACAGTTTGGAATTAACACATACACACTGCTATGTATAAAATAGATCATCAACAAGGAACTACTGTATAACACAGGGAACTACACTCAATATTTTGCAATAACCTATAAGGGGAAATAATCGGAAAAAGAATAGATATTTTTATTGACATCATCTATCAATGACAGTTAAAGTGTAACCTAAGGGAAGCTGGTGGTGAGTGCTTCTGACCCTGAAGACTTCAATCATCTAAAGTTTGGACTCTGCCTACTCCCCAAGGCCCTTCATGAACATATGTGTAGCCATAGCTTAAAAAATTCCCCAGTTTGGGTTTCGGGGAGACACTGATTTTGAAAAAGCTCTGGTGTTCTCCTTACATGAATGGGACTCTTCCTACTGCTAAAACATGTCTGTCACACCCAGAGGATGGTATACCGTCTGATCGGGAAGAGTTTGAAAAAGGCATCTCATCTCCTCATCTCCTGGTGCTCGGGTTCACCCCTCCAGGGTCTTTACTAACAGTCTCCCCACTTGGAGATGTCAGCACTGTCAACATCCTGTTGCGTACAGTTTGGAATTTGTCCAGAGGATGAAGCGGAAGGATGAGGAACAATGAGAGACAAGTCCTAGGTGTTCAGACAGGCACATGCCACTCTAATTTCCAATCAGGAAGACGAATTGACCAAAGGCTAGGGTTGCCCATGGAAACAGTATAGGGCTTGAGGAAATCCCACTGCTTTGTGGCCAGTTCCCATAAACACAAGTTGAACAATGGAACTCAGGGGCAGTAAAATTCACGAAACTGCAGAGTTGAAAATATCTATCACTGAAAAATGTCTTGAGGAAAGTCAGAGAAAAGGATTGGTAAGCAAGGGAGAATGGCAGGAAAGGGATTTGAGGAGGTAGAAAGGACTCGCCATTAAGCACAAGAAAAGGGGCTGAACATTGCCAACATTGCAGTTGGCCAAAAAGGCTGTATGCGTTTTTTTCTGTATATATTCAAGAAAAGGGCATACACTTTTTTAACCAACCAAACAGGTGGGCACTGGAAATCAATACTACAAAAGATATCACTTCACATCAGTCAGAAGAGCCATCCTCATAAAGTGTAAACACCAGAAATGCAGGACAGGGCAAGGAGAAGAGGGAGCCCTGTGAGGCTTATAGTGGAAATGTATATTGCCAATGGCCATTCTGGAGAAGTGTATTGTGTTTACTAAAGCATCTAAAAAATGAGCTACAGAGCATAGGGCACTTGCACTCATGGGCGTATATCTTGGGAAAAACAAAAATCGAGAGGACACAGGCACCCCAATGTTTACTGCCTCTCTGTTTAAAAGATCCTCGACTAAGATATAACTTAAATGTCTCTGGAGGGAAAAAATGGATAGAGATGTGGTACTTATGTAGAGTGGAATATTACTCAGCCTGGAAATCAATGAAATATGGCCAGTTGTAACAACTCCGGAGGAGTTACGTATGATCATTCTAAGTGACATAATTCAAAAAGAAAAAGACACATATCATAAGATATCACTTAAAGGTGGAATCCAAAATAGCTACACATGAAATAAATTACAAAACAAAAACATAGTCAAATATGTAGAAAACACACGTAAGGCTGCTAAACGGGAAAGGTGGGGAGGTGTGAGGCATCATCCAGGAGGTTGAAATTAGCAAAGATACCATTCCAAATACCAAACTGATAATCAACAAGGCCTACACAGTAGCTAAAAGAACTGCACTCAGCACACTCAAGTCACCGGAAAAGAATATATATGACTGGTAAGAATCTGAAAAAGAATTTATTGATGTCTCTCTGTATGTGAATCAAGTGGATGTACAGCAGCAAGAAACAGAGCTTTGAAAATCAGCTGCAACCAATATAGTAATAAATTGAAAAAAATAAACGACAGAGAGACAGAGAAAACCTCTTACAACTTTTCCTCAGAGACGGTGATGCAACATGGATTGAACACATCTAGACCCACAGCAGGATGAGACATAAGGCTGGAAACTGTTCGTGCTAAGAGAAATGTGAGGTTGGGTGAGGAAATGCACACCCTTTAAAGTAATACTACCTGGTACCCATTCAATGGGTCCCAAATCTGCAGGTTCAAGGAATCTTCCTACAGCTAAAACATGCATGGAAAACCCAGAGGACTGTACACCATGTGATCGGGAGATGTGTCTAAAATGCACCTCATTTATCCTCTCCTGGTGCTCCTGTTCATCATTCCAGCCACGTTACTTAGAATCTCCCCACTTAGAGAATCAGCACATTTAAACTTCTGTTTCACACATTTTGCAAATTGTGAGGAGGATGAACGGGAAGAGGGAGAACCAATGAGAGAATAGTTGTAGGGGTTTGGACGGGCACATGTCACTCTAATTTCCCATTAAGAATAAGAATTAAAAAAAGGCTCAGCCCGCCTCGCCGGAGCCAAAATAGGACCTGAAGCAATCCTGCGGCTTTGAGGCCAGCTCACAAAAGAACAACTTAAAAAATGGAGCTCAGGGTCACTGCAATTCACAAACCTGCAGAGTTATAAATGAAAACTAACATCCAAAAATATGTTGACGTAAGGCAAAGAAGAGGATCTGAATGCAAGACAGAATTGCAAGAAATAGATTTCAAGAGATAGATTGGACTCGTCTTTAAAGCACATGAAAAGCGGCAGAATTTCGACAATGATGCAGTTGGCCCAAAAGGGAGTATGCGTTTTTTCCTGAATATATCCAGGAAAAAACGCATACGCACTTTATGGGCAACCAAGCAAGCAAGCAATGCAAATGTGCACTACAAAGAAGTCTCATTTCCCACCGGTCAAAAGGGCCACCCAAAAAAAATTGTAAAAACCAGAAATGCAGGACAGGCCATGGAGAACAGGGAGCCTTTATACGCTGATGGACAGTCTGTGAACTGCCAAGAGCCACTCTGGAGAAGTGTATGGTGGTTCCTAAATCATCTAAAAAACAGAGCTACAGAGCATAGGGCACTTCCAATCACGGAAGTATATCTAGGGAAGTCTAAAAATCAACAAGACACAAGCACACCACAGTTTAGGGCTACTCTGTTTACAAGAACCTCAACTTCAGTACACCTTAAATATCCCAGGAAAGAGAACAATGGATAAAGAAAATGTGGTACTTATGTACAATGGAATATCTCTTCACCATGAAATCAATGTAATAAGGCTAGTAGAAGGATAAAGAGTGGATTTAGGTCCGATAATACTACTTGAAATAAGTCAAACAGAAAAAGAAACATATCATAAGATATCACTTATAGAGGGAGGATAAATATGGCTGCACAAAAAATGAATTACAAAACAGAACAGTGTCTCACATTTAGAAAACACACTTATGTCAGCTTAAGGGGAAAGGAGAGGTGGGATGATGCATAAAACCAGAGTTTGAAATTAGCACAGATACCATTCAATAAACCAAATAGGTATTAGACAAGATCTACACCTTGCTCAATGAACTGGCCTCAACACACCCTATACACCGCAGAGAAATATATCTGAGTAATAAGAATCTTAAAACCCATGTATTGATATATCTCCATAAGGGAATCAAGTGTGTGCAGAGCGGCCAAACACAGCAGTGAAAATGAGCTAAACCCCATTATAGAAATAAATTTTAAAACCAAAACGCAGAAACAATGAAAGAGAGAAAAATTCTTACAAAATTCGCTCAGGGGCTGTGATGCAACCTGGAATGACCACATATAAACCCACAGCTGGATAAGACATAAGGCTGGACACTTGGGGCTGAGAGGATTGGTGAGCTTTGGTGAGCAACTGCCGAAAGTTTAATGCAATACTTCATGCTACTCATTCCAAGGGTCCCAACACTCCAGGTTGAAGGGAATCTTCCTACAGCTAAACCATGCATGGGAAATCCAGCAGATGGTATACCATATGATGGGGAAAGGTTTCTAAAACGCACCTCATTTTCCTCTCTTGGGGCTCCGGATCAACATTCCAGCCACTTTACTAACAACATCCCCACATGGAGAGTCAATGCCTTTAAGTTCCGGTATCGCAGAGTCTGCAGTTAGTGCGGAGGATGAATGGGAATAGGGGTAACCAGTGAGAAAATAGCTGTAGCGGTTTCAATGGGCACATGTCACTCTAATTTCACATCAGGAAGAAGAATTAACCAAAGGCAGAGCAAGGCGCCCCAGAAGAAGAATAGGGCCTGAAGAAATCCTGTGGATATGAGGCAAGATCACAAAAATAAGAGCTGAAAAATGGAGCTAAGGGCCACTGCAATTCAAAAACCTGCAGAGTTATACAGGCCAACTATTTTCCAAAATATATATTGAGGTAAGGCTATGAAGAGGCACTGACAGCAAGGCAGAATTGCAAGAAACCGATTTCAAGAGGTAGAATAGAATTGCATTGAAAACATATGAAAAGACTCAGAATGTTGACAATGATGCACATGGCCAAAAAGGGCATATGCGTTTTTTCCTGAATATATTCAGGAAGAAAGGCATATGCACTTTCTGGCCAACCAAGCAAGCTTGCAAAGGAAATCTGCACTACAATGAAGTCTCACTTTCCCCCGGTCAAAAGGGCCATCTGAAAAAAGTGTAAAATCCAGAAAGGCAGGACAGGCCATGGAGAACTGGGAGCCTTGTCATGCTGACGGGCAGGCTGTAAACTGCCAACAGCCACTCTGGAGAAGTGTATGGTGTTTCCAGAAACATCCAAAAAACAAAGCAACAGAGCCAAGGGCACTTCCACTTATGGTCCTATAGCTTAGGGAAATTAAAATCAAAAAGACACAGCCACCCCAAAGTTTGGGACGGCTCTGTTTACAAGAACCTCATTTACGGTACAAATTCAATATCACAGAAAGCGAAAAATGGAAAAAGAAGTTGAGGTACTTACGTACAATGCAATATCACTCAGCAATGAAATCTATGTCATCAGGCCCGTAGCAGCATAATGAGTGGATTCAGGTACGATGATTCTAAGTAAAATAAGTCACACAGAAAAAGAAACATGATAAGATATCACTACTACACGGAATGTAAACTTGGCTACACAGGAACTGAATTACAAAACAGAACAGGGTCTCAAATGTAGAAAACCAACTTATGCTTGCTTAAGGGGAAAGGTGAGTTGAGGTGCTGCATAAAACCAGAGATTGAAATTAGCACAGATACCGTTCCATAAGCCAAATATGTAATAGACAAGAGCTACTCCTTGCTCAATGAAGTGGACTCAACACCCCATATTAAACGCCTAAGTATATACCTGACTAGTAAGAATCTTAAAACCTATGGATTTATATGTCTCCGAAAGAGAATCAAGCGTGTGTACAACGGCATAAACGCAGCAGTGATAGGATTGGTGAGGTTCGGTGAGCAAATGCAGACCCTTTGAAGTTATATTGCATGGTACCCATTCCATGGGTCTCAACTCTCCAGGTTTATGGGATTCTTCCTTCAGCTAAAACATGCATGTGGAACCCAGAGTATGATCCACCATGTGATTAGGAAACGTGTTCAAAGGTGTCTCAGTTTTCGTCCCCTGGTACTCAGGTGCAACATTCCAGACGCTTTACTAACACTCTCCCCACTTGGAGAGTCAGTGCCTTTAACCTCCTGTTTGGCCCAGTTTGCAATTTCTGCGGAAAATGAACAGGAATAGGGAGAACCAATGAGAGACTAGCTGGAGGTGTCTGGATGGGCAAATTTAACTCTCATTTCCCACCAGGAAGAGGAATTAACCAAAGGCTCAGCGGGCCATGCCGGAACCAAACTAGGGCCTGAAGCAATCCTGCTGTGTTGCGGCCAGCTCACAAGAAAGCGAGTTGAAGAAAGGAGCTCAGGGGCACTGTCATTCACAAACCTGCAGAGTTATAAATGACAGCTATCGTCAAAAATATATTGAAGTAAGGCTGCCAAGAGGACTTGAAAGCGGGGCAGAATTGCAGGAAACCGATTTCAGGAGGTAGACTGGAATTGCATGTAAAGCATAGGAAAAGAGGCAGAACGTCCACAATGATGCACTTGGCCAAAAAGGGCGTATGCGTTTTTTCCTGAATATATTCAGGAAAAAAGGCATACGCCCTTTTTGGCCAACCAAGCAAGCTTGCAAAGGAAATCTGCACTACAATGAAGTCTCACTGCCCCCTGGTCAAAAGGGCCTTCTGAAAAAAATGTAAAATCCAGAAAGGCAGGACAGGCCATGGAGACATGAGAGCCTTGTTATGCTGATGGGCGGGATGTAAATTGCCAACAGCCACTCTGGAGAAGTGTATGGTGTTTCCTGAAACATCTAAAAAACAAAGCAACAGAGCCTAGGGCACTTCCACTTATGGTCCTATAGCTTAGGGAAATTAAAATCTAAAAGACACAGCCACCCCAAAGTTTGGGACAGCTCTGTATACAAGAACCTCGTTTACGGTACAAGTTCAATATCGCAGAAAGCGAAAAGTGGATAAAGAAATTGTGGTACTTACGTACAATGCAATATCACTCAGCAATGAAATCTATGTCATCAGGCCCGTAGCAGCATAATGAGCGGATTCAGGGACGATGATTCTAAGTGAAATAAGTCACACAGAAAAAGAAACATCATAAGATATCACTACTACACGGAATGTAAACTTGGCTACACAGGAACTGAATTACAAAACAGAGCAGGGTCTCAAATGTAGAAAACCAACTTATGCTTGCTTAAGGGGAAAGGTGAGTTGGGGTGCTGCATAAAACCAGAGATTGAAATTAGCACAGATACCATTCCATAAGCCAAATATATAATAGACAAGAGTTACTCCTTGCTCAACGAAGTGGACTCAACACCCCATATTAAACGCCTAAGAATATACCTGACTAGTAAGAATCTTAAAACCTATGGATTTATAGTCTCCGAAAGAGAATCAAGCGTGTGTACAGCGGCATAAACGCAGCAGTGATAGGATTGGTGAGGATCGGTGAGCAAATGCAGACCCTTTGAAGTCATATTGCATGGTACCCATTCCATGGGTCTCAACTCTCCAGGTTTAAGGGATTCTTCCTTCAGCTAAAACATGCATGTGGGACCCAGAGTATGATCCACCATGTGATTGGGAAACGTGTTCAAATGTGACTCAGTTTTCGTCCCCTGGTACTCGGGTGCAACATTCCAGATGCTTTACTAACACTCTCCCCACTTGGAGAGTCAATGCCTTTAACCTCCTGTTTGTTCCAGTTTGCAATTTCTGCGGAAAATGAACAGGAATAGGGAGAACCAATGAGAGACTAGCTGGAGGTGTCTGGACGGGCAAATTTAACTCTCATTTCCCACCAGGAAGAGGAATTAACCAAAGGCTCAGCGTGCCATGCCGGAACCACACTAGGGCCTGAAGCAATCCTGCGGTGTTGCGGTCAGCTCAAAAGAAATCGAGTTGAGGAAAGGAGCTCAGGGGCACTGTCATTCACAAACCTGCAGAGTTATAAATGACAGCTATCGTCCAAAAATATATTGAAGTAAGGCTGCCAAGAGGACTCGAAAGCGGTGCAGAATTGCAGGAAACCGATTTCAGAAGGTAGACTGGAATTGCATTTAAAGCATAGGAAAAGAGACAGAACTTTGAAAATAATGCACTTGGCAAAAAAGGACATATGTGTTTTATCCAGAGCTCTCATAACCGAGGGGAGGAGATTCCCAGCAGGCTCCAACTGCCACCTGAGGGCTCATGTTGTCAAGGCAACGTGAGCAAGCCAGGCAGGAGTTACCTCACAGCAGAGATCCCACCTCACAGAAGGGTGAGAAACCCAGCCAACATCAGACTCTCACCAGAGGGCCCACATCACCAAGGGGATGGGAACCAGGCAGGAGTGTCTTCACACCAGTGGGGCCACATCATCGAAAGGTGAGGTACTCAGCACATGTGTCCTCAAACCAGAGGACCCACATCACTAAGGGCCTCGGAGTGAGGCAGGCAGGAGTAGCCTCACAACACTGGGCCCATAGAATAAAAAAGTGAGGAATCCAGCAGTTGGAACCTCCCAGCAGGGGGCCCAGAGCACCGAGGCTATGGGATCCAGGCCACAGTGAACTCACAGAAGAGGGCCCATGTCATGAAACTGAGCAACCCAGCCATTGGGACCTCAGAGCAGGAGGCCCACATCCCCATGGGGATATAAATCTGGTAGGAGTGTCCTCGCACCACTGAAAACGTATCAGAAAATTTTGGGAGACCAGCAGTTAGAGCCTGACGCCAGAGGACCCTCATCACCAAGGGAAGGAGGCTCCCAGCAGGCTCCAACGGCCACCAGAGGGCTGACGTCGCCAAGGCGATGTGTGCCAACCAGGCACGAATGACCTCACAGCAGAGGGCCCACCTCAGAGAAGTGTGACGAACCCAGTCAGGATCAGACTCGCACCAGAGGGCCCACATCACCAAATGGATTGGAACCAGGCAGGAGTGTCCTCACATGAGTAGGGCCACATCATCTAAAGGTGAGGAACCCAGAACACGTGGCTTCAAACCATAGGACACGCATCACCAAGGGGCTGGGGGTGAGGCAGGCAGGAGGAGCCTCACAACAGAGGGCCCAAAAATAAGGAAGGTGAGGAATCCAGCAGTTGCAACCTCCCAGCAGGTGGCCCAGAGCACAGAGGCTAGGGGATCCAAGCCAGAGTGAACTAACACCAGACAGCCCTCATCATGAAACTGTGAACAACCCAGACATTGGGACCTCAGAGCAGAAGGCCCACATCCCCATGGTGATGGGAACATGACAGGAGTGTCCTGGCATCACTGGGCTCACATCAGAAAACGTGGGGTGCTCAGAAGTTAGGGCCTGATGCTAGAGGGCACTCATCACTGAGGGGAGGAGGCTCCCAGCAGGCTCCAGCTGCCACCAGAGGGCCAACGTCACCAAGGCGATGTGTGCCAGCCCGGCAGGAGTGACCTCACAGCAGAGGCCCCACCTCACAGAAGGGTGAGGAACACAGCCAGGATCAGACTCTCACCAGAGGGCCCACATCACCAAGGGGAAGGGAACCAGGAAGGAGTGTCCCCACATCAGTGGGACAACATCATCGAAAGGTGAGGATCCCAGCACATGTAGCCTCAAACCAGAGGAACCACATCACCAAGGGGTTCGGAATGAGGCTGGCAGGACTGGCCTCACATCACAGGGTCCATAGAATATAAAAGTTGAGGAATCCAGCAGTTGGAACCTCCCAGCAAGCGGCCCAGAGCACCGAGGCTATGGGATCCAGGCCGCAGTGAACTCACAGCAGAGGGCCCACATCATGAACCTGTGAGCAGCCCAGCCGTTGGGACCTCAGAACAGAAGGCCCACATCCCCATTGGGATGGGAACCTGGCAGGAGTGGCTTCGCACCACTTAGCACATATCAGAAAATGTTAGGAGCCCAGCAGTTAGGGCCTGACGCCAGGGGGCCCTCATAACTGAGGGGAGGAGACTCCCAGCAGGTTCCAACTGCCAACAGAGGGCCCACGTCTACAAGGTGGCATGCGCCAGCCAGGCAGTAGTGACCTCACAACAGAGGGCCTATCTCACAGAAGGGTGAGGAACCGAGGTAGGATGAGACTCTTGCCAGAGGGCCCACAACACCAAGGGGATGGGAACCAGTCAGGACTGTCCTCTCACCAGTGGGGCCACATCATCGAAAGGTGAGGAACCCAGCACATGCGGCCTCATATCAGAGGACATACATCACAAAGGGGATGGGAGTGAGGCAGGTAGGAGTAGCCTAAAAACAGAGGGCCCAAAGAATAAAAAAGGTGAGGAATCCAGCATTTGGAACCTCCCAGCAGGCGGCCGAGAGCACAGAAGCTATGGGATGCAGGCAGGAGTGAACTAACAGCAGAGAGCCCACATCATGAAACTGTGAGCAACCCAGGCGTTGGGACCTCAGAGCAGAAAGCCCACATCCCCATGGGGATGGGAACCTGACAGGAGTGTCCTGGCATCACTGGGCTCACATCAGAAAACATGGGGAGCCCAGCAGTTAGGGCCTGATGCTAGAGGGCTGTCATCACCGAGGGCAGGAGGCTCCCAGCAGGTTCCATGTGCCAACAGAGGGCCCACGTCGCCAAGGTGATGTGTGCAAGTCAGGTAGGATTGACCTCACAGCAGAGGGCCTACCTCACAGAAGAGTGAGGAACCCAGCCAGGATAAGACTGTCACCAGAAGGCCCACATCACCAAGGGGATGGGAACCAGGCAGGAGTGTCCTCACACCAGTGGGGCCACATCATTGAAAGTTGCGGAACCCAGCATATGTGGCCTCAAACCAGAGGACCCACATCACAAAGGGGATGCGAGTGAGGCAGGCAGGAGGAGCATCGCAACACAGGCCCCATAGAATACAAAAGTTGAGGAATCGAGCAGTTGGAACCTTCCAGCAGGCGGCCCAGAGCACAGAGGCTATGGCATCCAGGCCAGAGTGAACTAACAGCAGAGAGCCCACATCATGAAACTGTGAACAACCCAGCCGTTGGGACCTCAGAACAGAAGGCCCACATCCCAATGGGTATGTGAACCTGGATGGAGTGTCTTCGAAACACTGGGCGCACATCACAAAATGTGGGGAGCCCAGCCGTTAGGACCTGACGCCAGAGGGCCCTCATCACCGAGGGGAGGAGGCTCCCAGCAGGCTCCAAGTGCCACCAGAGGGCTCATGTCCACAAGGCGAGGTGAGCAAGCCAGGGAGGAGTGACCTCACAGCAGACGGCCCACCTCACAGATGGGTGAAGAACCCAGCCAGGATCAGACTCTCAACAGAGGGCCCACATCACCAAGGGGATGTGAACCAGGCAGGAGTCTCCTAAGACCACTGGTCCCACATCATCGAAAGGTGAGGAACCCAGCACACGTGGCCTCAAACCAGAGGACACACATCACGAAGGGACTGGGAGTGAGGCAGGCAGGAGGATCCTCACAACAGAGGGCCTAAAAAATTAAAAAAGTGAGGAATCCAGCAGTTGGAACCTCCCAGCAGGCGGCCAAGAACACAGAGGCTATGGGATCCAGGCCACAGTGAACTAACACCAGAGAGCCCACATCATGAAACTGTGATCAAACCAGCCGTTGGAACGTCAGAGCAGAAGGCCCACATCCCCATGGAGATGGGAACCTAAGAGGAGTGCCCGAGCATCACTGGGCTCACTAAGAAAAGTTGGGGAGCCCAGCAGTTAGGGCTTGACGTCAGAGGACCCTCATCACAGAGGTGAGGAGGCTCCCAGCAGGGTCCAAGTGCCACCAGAGGGCTCATGTCAACAAGGCGATGTGAGCAAGCCAGGCAAGAGTTACCTGATAGTAGAGGGCCCACCTCACAGATGGTTGAGAAACCCAGCCAGGATCAGACTCTCACCAGAGGGCCCACATCACAAAGGGGATGGGAACCAGTCAGGATTATCCTCACACCAGTGGGGCCTCATCATCTTAACGTGAGGAACCCAGCACATGTGTCCTCAATCCAGAGGACCCACATCACAAAGGGCCTTGGAGTGAGGCAGGCAGGAGTAGCCTCACAACACAGGGCACATAATATAAAATACGTGAGGATTCCAGCATTTAGACCTTCCAGCAGGCAGCTCAGAACACCGAGGCTATGGGATCCAGGCCACAGTGAACTCACAGCAGAGGGCCAACATCATAAAACTGTGAGCAACCCAGGCATTGGGACCACAGAGCAGAAGGCCCACATCCCCATGGGAATGGGAACCTGGCTGGAGTGTCCTCGCACCACTGGGCGCACATCAGAAAATGTGGGGAGCCCACCATTTAGGGCCTGACGCCAGAGGGCTGTCATCACCGAGAGGAGGAGGCACCCTGCACGCTCCAACTGCCACCAGAGGGCTCACGTCTCCAAGGTGACGTGTGCCAGCCAGTCAGGAGTGACCTCACAGCAGAGGGCTTACCTCACAGAACGTTGAGGAACCCAGCCAGGATTAGACTCTCGCCAGAGGGCCCACCTCACCAAGCGGATGGTAACCAGGCAGGAGTGTCCTCACACGAGTGGGGCCACATCATCGAAAGGTGAGGAACGCAGCACATGTGGCCTCAAGCTATAGGACAGTCATCACCAAGGGGCTGGCAACGAGGCAGGCAGGAGGAGCCTCACAACAGAGGGCACATAGAATAAAAAAGTTGAGGAATCCAGCAGTTGGAACCTCCCAGCAGGCGGCTCAGAGCACCGATGATAAGGGATCCTTGCCGGAGTGAACTCACAGCAGAGGGCCCACATCATGGTACTGTGAGCAAGCCAGCCGTTTTGACCTCAGAGCAGAAGGCCCATATCCCCATGGGGATGCGAACCTGGCAAGAGTGTCCTCACTCACTTGGCGCACATCAGAAAATGTGGGGAGCCCAGCAGTTATGGCCTAAGGCAAGAGGGCCCTCATCACCGAGGGGAGGAGGATCCCAGCACACTCCAACTGCCACCAGAGGGCCCACGTCGCCAAGGTGACTTGTGCCAGACAGGCATGATTGACCTCACAGAAGAGGGCCCACCTCACAGAAGGGTGAGGAACCCAGCCAGGATCAGACTCTCACCTGAGGGTCCACATGAGCAAGAGGATGGGAACCAGTCAGGACTGTCTTCCCTCCAGTGGGGCCACATCATTGAAAGGTGCGGAACCCAGCACATGTGGCCTCAAATCAGAGGACACATATCACAAAGGGAATGGGAGTGAGGCAGGCAGGAGTAGCTTAAAAACAGAGGGCCCAAAGAATAAGAAAGGTGAGGAATCCAGCAGTTGGAACCTCCCAGCAGGCAGCCGAGAGCACAGAAGCTATGGGATGCAGGCAGGAGTGAACTAACAGCAGAGAGCCCACATCATGAAACTGTGAGCAACCCAGGCGTTGGGACCTCAGAGCAGAAGGCCCACATCCCAATGGGGATGTGAACCTGGATGGAGTGTCCTCGCACCACTGGGCGCACATCACGAAATGTGGGGAGCCCAGCTCTTAGGGCCTGACGCCAGAGGGCCCTCATCACCGAGGGGAGGAGGCTCCCAGCAGGCTCCAAGTGCCACCAGAGGGCTCATGTCCACAAGGCGAGGTGAGCAAGCCAGGGAGGAGTGACCTCACAGCAGACGGCCCACCTCACAGATGGGTGAAGAACCCAGCCAGGATCAGACTCTCAACAGAGGGCCCACATCACCAAGGGGATGTGAACCAGGCAGGAGTCTCCTAAGACCATTGGTCCCACATCATTGAAAGGTGAGGAACCCAATACATGTGGCCTCAAACCAGAGGACACACATCACGAAGGGGCTGGGAGTGAGGCAGGCAGGAGGATCCTCACAACAGAGGGCCCAAAAAATTAAAAAAGTGAGGAATCCAGCAGTTGGAACCTCCCAGCAGGCGGCCAAGAACACAGAGGCTATGGGATCCAGGCCACAGTGAACTAACACCAGAGAGCCCACATCATGAAACTGTGATCAACCCAGCCGTTGGAACGTCAGAGCAGAAGGCCCACATCCCCATGGAGATGGGAACCTAAGAGGAGTGCCCGAGCATCACTGGGCTCACTAAGAAAAGTTGGGGAGTCCAGCAGTTAGGGCCTGACGTCAGAGGGCCCTCATCACCGGGGGGCGGAGATTCCCAGCACGCTCCAACTGCCACCACACAGCTGACTTCACCAAGGCATTGTGTGCCAGCCATGCAGGAGTGACCTATCAGCAGAGGGTCTCCCTCACAGAAGGCTGAGGAACACAGCCAGGAACAGACTCTCACCAGGGGGTCCGCATAACCACGTGGATGAGAACCAGGCAGGAGTGTCCTCACACTAGTCGGGCCACATCATCAAAAGGTGAGGAACCCAGCAAAGGTGGCCACAAACCAGAGGACCCACATCACCAAGGGGTTGAGAGTGAGGTAGGTGTCTGGACAGGCATATTTAACACTCATTTCTCACCAGGAAGAGGAATTAACCAAAGGCTCAGCGTGCCCTGCCAGAAGCAGATTAGGGCCTGAAGCAGTCTTGCAGGTTTGCGGCCAGCTCACAAGAAAGCGAGTTGAAGAGAGGAGCTCAGGGGCCCTGTAATTCACAAACCTGCAGAGTTATAAATGACAGATAACGTCCAAAAATATATTGAAGTAAGGCTGCGAAGTGGACTTGAAAGCGGGGCAGAATTTCAGGAAACCGATTTCAGGAGGTAAACTGGATTTGCATTTAAAGCATAGGAAAAGAGGCAGAACATCGACAATGATGCACTTGGCAAAAAAGGACGTATGAGTTTGTTCCTGAATATATTCAGGAAAAAACACATACGCCCTTTTTGGCAAACCAAGCAAGCTTGCAATGGAAATCCGAACTACTATGAAGTGTCATTTCCCCCCTGTCTAAAGGGCCATCTGAAAAAAGTGTAAAATCCAGAAAGGCAAGACAGGCCATGGGGAAAAAGGAGCCTTGTTATGCTGATGGGAGGGATGTAAATTGCCAACAGCCACTCTGGAGAAGTGTATGGTGTTTCCTGATACATCTGAAAAACAAAGCAACAGAGTCTAGGGCATTTCCACGTATGGTCCTATAGCTTAGGGAAATTAAAATCAAAAAGACACAGCTACCCCAAAATTTGGGATGGCTCTGTTTACAGGAACCTCTTCTACGGTACAAGTTAAATATCCCAGAGAACAAATAATTGATAAAGAAGTTGCGGTACTTACGTACAACAGAATACCACTCAGCAATGAAATCTGTGTCACCAGGCCTGTACCAGCATAATGAGTAGATTGAGGCACGATGATTCTAAGTGAAATAAGTCACACAGAAAAAGAAACATCATAAGGTATCACTAATGCACGGAATGTAAACTTGGCTACACATGAACTGAATTACAAAACAGAACAGGGTCTCAAGTTTAGAAAACCAACTTATGCTTGCTTAAGGGGAAAGGTGAGTTGGGGTGCTGCATAAAACCAGAGTTTGAAATTAGCACAGATACCGTTCCATAAGCCAAATATGTAATAGACAAGACCTACCCCTTGCTCAACGAAATGGACTCAACAATGAGGTATCACCTCACACCTGTTAGAATGGGCATCATCTGAAAATCTACAAACAACAAATGCTGGAATGGGTGTGGAGAAAAGGAAGCCTCTTCCACTACTGTTGGGAATATAAATTGATACAGTCACTATGGAGAACAATATGGAGTTTCTTAAGAAACTAATAATAGAATTACCATATGATACAGCAATCCCAGTACTGGACATATACCCAGACAAAACCATAAATCAAAAAGAGACATTCACCGCAATGTTCATTGCATCACTATTTACAATATCGAGGTAATGGAAGCAACCTAAATGGCCACAGACAGACGAATGCATAAAGATGTGGTACATATATAAAATGGAATATTACTAAGCCATGAAAGGAATGAAATTGGGTCATTTGTAGAGACGTAGATGGATCTAGAGACTGTCATACAGAGTGAAGTAAGTCAGAAAGAGAAAAACAAATCTTGTATATTCATGCATATATGTGGAACCTAGAAAAACTGTACAGATTAACCGTTTTGCAAGGCATAAATAGAGCAACAGATGTAGACAACAATCGTATGGACAACAAGGGGGGAAAGCTCTTGGGGGGGTGGTGGTGGGAGGAGTTGAGAGATTGGGATTGGCATGTAAACATTTATATGTATAAAATAGATAACCAATAAGAACCTGCTGTATAAAAATATAAAATAAAATTAAAAATTAAAAAGAAATAAAATTTAAAAAACAAAACAGAAAAAACAATTATTCCCTTCACATACATGTATTTATATGAATAAATTATTTCCATGCTTATATCTGTAAATACAAAAAAGAGGAATAAAATCTACCTTGAACCAAAAACGAAAAAGAGAAAAAAAAACAGAACCCACCAGTTACTCAGAGGAAAACCGTATCAGGGCCCTTGCTCCAGTTGTAAACAATTCTGAAGTTGGTCAGTGGTGAGGAATCGTCTCCCATTCAGCCAGCAGCCCCCACACAACAAGCGTCCTCATTGCAAAGCTGGGGCACCGTGCCGAGGCATCTGTGAGTGAACGTGAGCTGAGCCCCAGGCCAGTTGCGGCTGAACTGTTCCCACCCTTCCCAGGTAAAACACCTGAATATATACAAGGACTTGAAAGCCTAGAGGAAGGGCCATGGAGCCACATGAGTGACAGCATGCCAGCTGACTTGGTGCCTGCAGGCCAGCCAGGATGGCCCTGGCCCTGGGTGCTCTTCTGGAAGATTTCCATTTCCCTGCCTGAGATACCCGTCCTGTCCCTGCCCCCACTGCTTTTTTCCTTCCTCACCTCTGCCCAGGGAGAAATTCCAGCAGCAGGTATGGGTGACACATCCTCTTCTTTAGCAGGTGGCAGCCTGGCAACTGCTGCAGAAAGTCCAGCAGAGCCCCACTCACACTGGGCCACCCACAAAGCCGTGGCCTCTCACTCCCTCCCACCAGCCCAGCCCCGAGACTGCTGACAGGGCAGAGAAAATGGCGTCAGGCACAGCTGCAGGGGCTCTTGCTGCCTGGAGTGGTATTTATATTGATCTCAACCCAGGCACACCTGGGGAGGGCTGGCCGGCACCGTAAGGCTGCCCAGGTCAGCCAATCATCACCCCTCAGGGGCTCACAGTTGCAGAAAATGGAACTTGCTGAACCGGCCAGGTCCAAGGAACAGGTGTGGGCTCCTGAGAGTCAGGATAGACAAGGGGCTGCAGCTTTGGCTTGTTTTCTAATCATTTTATCTGGCCCATGAGTGGGAGACAACTTCAAGAAAAGCCTCTCCTAATGAGAGGAACCCAGGAGTCAGGGAGAGGAGGGGTGGGTGGTGGTTGGAGACAGAGGCCTGGTGCCCCGGGTGCAGTGGAAGTCTCTGGAAGACCAGGTGGAGGGAGGCCACACAGAGTGATGCCCAGGGTCACAGACCTGTCGGAGCTGCTGTTTGTTAGTTCAAGTCCTGCTCTGAGGTGCTCTGTGTCAGCTCTGAGCGACAGGTGAGATGGGGGTGCTCTTCAATGAGGACTATGTGCACGGTTCCTGTGTGCCCAGCCCTGCCACGGTACCTGCAAGGGTAGCTCTGTATCCTGGGAGAGGCCTGACCACGAGAGCCCCGTGGGCTGGGTTGGGGGTGGGGTACCTGCCCAGGAGAGCTCCATATCCTGGGATTGGCCTGACCACGAGAGCCCCATGGGCTGCTGGGGACCTGGTAAAGGATGTCAGGACAGTCAGTGAAGCCACCGAGGATATACCTCCAGTTGCTCCTAATTCCTACACCCTGCTGGTCATTCTACCAACCACCAGGACATGGTATTCTGTATTAGTCTTCAATGATGCCTTCTTTTGTATTCCATTAGTCCCAGAGTCACAAGAAATTTTGGCTTGTGAGTGGCAGGACTCAACATACAACTAAAACAATACTTCCGGGCCGTCTTGCCCCAAGGGTTCAAAAATTCCCACATCATCTTTGGGGAAAGCTTAGCTAAAGACCGAAAAGTTCTACCTCTGGAAAAGGAAACCCTCCTTCAATATGCAGACGACATTCTGATCGCCAGCCCTACTAAGGAGACCTCTGAACTACCAAGCCAATAAAGGATAGAAGTTGTCCAAGAAAAAGCTCAAATATCACAGACTGCGGTGACCTGCCTGGGCTTCATTCTCACACAAGGTCAGAGAAGCCCATCCCAGGAAAGGGAAGAAACCATTTGCAGCCTTACCCCTTTCTAAAACTAGAAGACAGCTTAGGGGTTCCTGGGGAGGCCAGGGTTTGCTGCTTCTGGATCCCTAACTACAGTCTACTAGCTGGGCCTCTATATGAAACACTGAAAGGAAAAGATGATGATCCTTTTGAACAGAATCCAGAAGTGGCCTTTCAAGAATGGAAAGAGCAGTCAATTCAGACCCTTGCCCTGGAACTCCCTAATTGAGCTAAACCCTTTGACCTTTCCATTCCCGGTGAAAGGTGAATCGCCATTGGAGAATTAGTGCAAAAACTGGGACCACTTGAAATGGAACAACGCAAGAATGCCATCCAGGTAGGATAAACTACAATCACCAAGGGGCTTGGCCCACTGCCACATCTGGCCAAGATACTGGTGGTATCTAAAAACCTGGAAATCAGCAGCCCAAAAGGCCACCTCCCTCCTAAGGGAAAAGGACCCCACGTGGTGATCCTAATCACCAACCATGCCCTGAAGTTGCAGGGTTCGCTCCGTGGGCACACCGACCTCGAGTGAGGAGGCCCTCCAACTCCAACATCCAGAGAGATAACCGGGAGCAACAGGACACCATGACGACTCGTGTGAACATCACTTGACCTGGAGTTTCTCTCATAAAACAACAATAGTGTGTCCCGAAGGAGTAGACTACTGCTTGCAGGACTTACTGCACCCGGAGGGGAGCTAATAATCTTGGCGGGGGAAACCTATATCACACTGTCACCATAGAAAAGCCTACAGACACCGTGATGATGGTGGCCAATAAGACCGGCTGGACTCCTGTTTACTTCAAAAGGCTGTTGACTCAGTGGTCATCATGGTCCTTGATCACCACTGACCCTGGACTGTCTGGGAATTGAGCGGGCAGGGCTCTGACACCTGGTGCTGTTTTTACGTTAATTCAGGGGCCTAATTGAAGAAAGAGCAGACTACTGGTCAGAGCATCTAGGCTGGCAGAAACGGTCAGCCTAAGGTGACCAAACAAATGTGGGCCGGGGTGAAACCGGCCCCCACAGCGTCTCTGCACATCTCTTTCCTGGACCCTTAAAGGTCATTAGAATCTATAACACTTCCAATGCTGGTGCTCAGGCGGACGAGCAGGGAGGCAGGGGTCCTGGGGCCAATCAACGTCACCTGGAGGCTGCTGGGGAGAAGTTCTGACCCTCATCCCCTGGTATGAGGGCTCCCAACTCAGCACTCAGCAGTTACAGAAGAAGGGTCTGCACCCTCAGCACTCCAAGAATGAGGAACGGGACAAAAGGCAGAGGAGGGGTTTGTTCCCAGCAAAGCCCATTAAAAATCCCTGGGAGATAAAAATAGAATCTGGGCAATAAAGTCAAGTCTGACCTTTTTTATCCTTTGTGCTTTGTCTAATTTCACGTGCTCCTAGGGTCCCGCATGCAGAGGTTCCACACCCAGCACTTCAGACCAGATTTCCTAGTGCAGAATGGCTGGGTCGACACCTCAGCTCCTGGGGCCCAGTGCAGACTCCGAGATATAGAGCCTGAGCTGCAGCCAACCCGGCCCTCGAGAGCTCCGCCCCCTCCCTCCCACTGACTCTGACAGGATCTCTACACAGCAGCCCAGCCCACAGCCCACAGGGTAGTGCATGCTCTCACCTCTCCATTCTCTGATCAAAATATAAAGTTTCCTTTGCTTGTGAACCAAACTCAGTCTCGATCTGTTGGCCCCAATGACGCTGGGCAGGGGGACACTTGTTGGGGTCCACTCTGGAGGATCAGTAACAGAAATTGAGACTATTGTAACTTCAATGAACAGATGTGTGAGCCAAACTGTAGTTAACATAGAACAGTTTATAAGGCTCGGGTAAAATAAGATGTTTCTAACACTTCCATTTGATATTTCCATCACTTTATTATAAGCAAGTTCAGTGAAAAGGTTTGTCTTATTTGTCAGGTCAATATTAGAGAAATGAAGTGATTTCTTTCCAAGGATGTACATCTAATAATCTTGGTTAAAGCTTCAATCTTGTTTTAAATGCTTTTCCATTGAAAATGATACCTCTCTTTCAGCTCCCCCATTTCTGAGAAGTATAAAATCTTATAATTTATTATTACCAAAGGGGAAAGGTGGGAGGAGGGATAAATTAACAGTTTGGAATTAACACATACACACTGCTATGTATAAAATAGATCATCAACAAGGAACTACTGTATAACACAGGGAACTACACTCAATATTTTGCAATAACCTATAAGGGGAAATAATCGGAAAAAGAATAGATATTTTTATTGACATCATCTATCAATGACAGTTAAAGTGTAACCTAAGGGAAGCTGGTGGTGAGTGCTTCTGACCCTGAAGACTTCAATCATCTAAAGTTTGGACTCTGCCTACTCCCCAAGGCCCTTCATGAACATATGTGTAGCCATAGCTTAAAAAATTCCCCAGTTTGGGTTTCGGGGAGACACTGATTTTGAAAAAGCTCTGGTGTTCTCCTTACATGAATGGGACTCTTCCTACTGCTAAAACATGTCTGTCACACCCAGAGGATGGTATACCGTCTGATCGGGAAGAGTTTGAAAAAGGCATCTCATCTCCTCATCTCCTGGTGCTCGGGTTCACCCCTCCAGGGTCTTTACTAACAGTCTCCCCACTTGGAGATGTCAGCACTGTCAACATCCTGTTGCGTACAGTTTGGAATTTGTCCAGAGGATGAAGCGGAAGGATGAGGAACAATGAGAGACAAGTCCTAGGTGTTCAGACAGGCACATGTCACTCTAATTTCCAATCAGGAAGACGAATTGACCAAAGGCTAGGGTTGCCCATGGAAACAGTATAGGGCTTGAGGAAATCCCACTGCTTTGTGGCCAGTTCCCATAAACACAAGTTGAACAATGGAACTCAGGGGCAGTAAAATTCACGAAACTGCAGAGTTGAAAATATCTATCACTGAAAAATGTCTTGAGGAAAGTCAGAGAAAAGGATTGGTAAGCAAGGGAGAATGGCAGGAAAGGGATTTGAGGAGGTAGAAAGGACTCGCCATTAAGCACAAGAAAAGGGGCTGAACATTGCCAACATTGCAGTTGGCCAAAAAGGCTGTATGCGTTTTTTTCTGTATATATTCAAGAAAAGAGCATACACTTTTTTAACCAACCAAACAGGTGGGCACTGGAAATCAATACTACAAAAGATATCACTTCACATCAGTCAGAAGAGCCATCCTCATAAAGTGTAAACACCAGAAATGCAGGACAGGGCAAGGAGAAGAGGGAGCCCTGTGAGGCTTATAGTGGAAATGTATATTGCCAATGGCCATTCTGGAGAAGTGTATTGTGTTTACTAAAGCATCTAAAAAATGAGCTACAGAGCATAGGGCACTTGCACTCATGGGTGTATATCTTGGGAAAAACAAAAATCGAGAGGACACAGGCACCCCAATGTTTACTGCCTCTCTGTTTAAAAGATCCTCGACTAAGATATAACTTAAATGTCTCTGGAGGGAAAAAATGGATAGAGATGTGGTACTTATGTAGAGTGGAATATTACTCAGCCTGGAAATCAATGAAATATGGCCAGTTGTAACAACTCCGGAGGAGTTACGTATGATCATTCTAAGTGACATAATTCAAAAAGAAAAAGACACATATCATAAGATATCACTTAAAGGTGGAATCCAAAATAGCTACACATGAAATAAATTACAAAACAAAAACATAGTCAAATATGTAGAAAACACACGTAAGGCTGCTAAACGGGAAAGGTGGGGAGGTGTGAGGCATCATCCAGGAGGTTGAAATTAGCAAAGATACCATTCCAAATACCAAACTGATAATCAACAAGGCCTACACAGTAGCTAAAAGAACTGCACTCAGCACACTCAAGTCACCGGAAAAGAATATATATGACTGGTAAGAATCTGAAAAAGAATTTATTGATGTCTCTCTGTATGTGAATCAAGTGGATGTACAGCAGCAAGAAACAGAGCTTTGAAAATCAGCTGCAACCAATATAGTAATAAATTGAAAAAAATAAACGACAGAGAGACAGAGAAAACCTCTTACAACTTTTCCTCAGAGACGGTGATGCAACATGGATTGAACACATCTAGACCCACAGCAGGATGAGACATAAGGCTGGAAACTGTTCGTGCTAAGAGAAATGTGAGGTTGGGTGAGGAAATGCACACCCTTTAAAGTAATACTACCTGGTACCCATTCAATGGGTCCCAAATCTGCAGGTTCAAGGAATCTTCCTACAGCTAAAACATGCATGGAAAACCCAGAGGACTGTACACCATGTGATCGGGAGATGTGTCTAAAATGCACCTCATTTATCCTCTCCTGGTGCTCCTGTTCATCATTCCAGCCACGTTACTTAGAATCTCCCCACTTAGAGAATCAGCACATTTAAACTTCTGTTTCACACATTTTGCAAATTGTGAGGAGGATGAACGGGAAGAGGGAGAACCAATGAGAGAATAGTTGTAGGGGTTTGGACGGGCACATGTCACTCTAATTTCCCATTAAGAATAAGAATTAAAAAAAGGCTCAGCCCGCCTCGCCGGAGCCAAAATAGGACCTGAAGCAATCCTGCGGCTTTGAGGCCAGCTCACAAAAGAACAACTTAAAAAATGGAGCTCAGGGTCACTGCAATTCACAAACCTGCAGAGTTATAAATGAAAACTAACATCCAAAAATATGTTGACATAAGGCAAAGAAGAGGATCTGAATGCAAGACAGAATTGCAAGAAATAGATTTCAAGAGATAGATTGGACTCGTCTTTAAAGCACATGAAAAGCGGCAGAATTTCGACAATGATGCAGTTGGCCCAAAAGGGAGTATGCGTTTTTTCCTGAATATATCCAGGAAAAAACGCATACGCACTTTATGGGCAACCAAGCAAGCAAGCAATGCAAATGTGCACAACAAAGAAGTCTCATTTCCCACCGGTCAAAAGGGCCATCCAAAAAAAATTGTAAAAACCAGAAATGCAGGACAGGCCATGGAGAACAGGGAGCCTTTATACGCTGATGGACAGTCTGTGAACTGCCAAGAGCCACTCTGGAGAAGTGTATGGTGGTTCCTAAATCATCTAAAAAACAGAGCTACAGAGCATAGGGCACTTCCAATCACGGAAGTATATCTAGGGAAGTCTAAAAATCAACAAGACACAAGCACACCACAGTTTAGGGCTACTCTGTTTACAAGAACCTCAACTTCAGTACACCTTAAATATCCCAGGAAAGAGAACAATGGATAAAGAAAATGTGGTACTTATGTACAATGGAATATCTCTTCACCATGAAATCAATGTAATAAGGCTAGTAGAAGGATAAAGAGTGGATTTAGGTCCGATAATACTACTTGAAATAAGTCAAACAGAAAAAGAAACATATCATAAGATATCACTTATAGAGGGAGGATAAATATGGCTGCACAAAAAATGAATTACAAAACAGAACAGTGTCTCACATTTAGAAAACACACTTATGTCAGCTTAAGGGGAAAGGAGAGGTGGGATGATGCATAAAACCAGAGTTTGAAATTAGCACAGATACCATTCAATAAACCAAATAGGTATTAGACAAGATCTACACCTTGCTCAATGAACTGGCCTCAACACACCCTATACACCGCAGAGAAATATATCTGAGTAATAAGAATCTTAAAACCCATGTATTGATATATCTCCATAAGGGAATCAAGTGTGTGCAGAGCGGCCAAACACAGCAGTGAAAATGAGCTAAACCCCATTATAGAAATAAATTTTAAAACCAAAACGCAGAAACAATGAAAGAGAGAAAAATTCTTACAAAATTCGCTCAGGGGCTGTGATGCAACCTGGAATGACCACATATAAACCCACAGCTGGATAAGACATAAGGCTGGACACTTGGGGCTGAGAGGATTGGTGAGCTTTGGTGAGCAACTGCCGAAAGTTTAATGCAATACTTCATGCTACTCATTCCAAGGGTCCCAACACTCCAGGTTGAAGGGAATCTTCCTACAGCTAAACCATGCATGGGAAATCCAGCAGATGGTATACCATATGATGGGGAAAGGTTTCTAAAACGCACCTCATTTTCCTCTCTTGGGGCTCCGGATCAACATTCCAGCCACTTTACTAACAACATCCCCACATGGAGAGTCAATGCCTTTAAGTTCCGGTATCGCAGAGTCTGCAGTTAGTGCGGAGGATGAATGGGAATAGGGGTAACCAGTGAGAAAATAGCTGTAGCGGTTTCAATGGGCACATGTCACTCTAATTTCACATCAGGAAGAAGAATTAACCAAAGGCAGAGCAAGGCGCCCCAGAAGAAGAATAGGGCCTGAAGAAATCCTGTGGATATGAGGCAAGATCACAAAAATAAGAGCTGAAAAATGGAGCTAAGGGCCACTGCAATTCAAAAACCTGCAGAGTTATACAGGCCAACTATTTTCCAAAATATATATTGAGGTAAGGCTATGAAGAGGCACTGACAGCAAGGCAGAATTGCAGGAAACCGATTTCAAGAGGTAGAATAGAATTGCATTGAAAACATATGAAAAGACTCAGAATGTTGACAATGATGCACATGGCCAAAAAGGGCATATGCGTTTTTTCCTGAATATATTCAGGAAGAAAGGCATATGCACTTTCTGGCCAACCAAGCAAGCTTGCAAAGGAAATCTGCACTACAATGAAGTCTCACTTTCCCCCGGTCAAAAGGGCCATCTGAAAAAAGTGTAAAATCCAGAAAGGCAGGACAGGCCATGGAGAACTGGGAGCCTTGTCATGCTGACGGGCAGGCTGTAAACTGCCAACAGCCACTCTGGAGAAGTGTATGGTGTTTCCAGAAACATCCAAAAAACAAAGCAACAGAGCCAAGGGCACTTCCACTTATGGTCCTATAGCTTAGGGAAATTAAAATCAAAAAGACACAGCCACCACAAAGTTTGGGACGGCTCTGTTTACAAGAACCTCATTTACGGTACAAATTCAATATCACAGAAAGCGAAAAATGGAAAAAGAAGTTGAGGTACTTACGTACAATGCAATATCACTCAGCAATGAAATCTATGTCATCAGGCCCGTAGCAGCATAATGAGTGGATTCAGGTACGATGATTCTAAGTAAAATAAGTCACACAGAAAAAGAAACATGATAAGATATCACTACTACACGGAATGTAAACTTGGCTACACAGGAACTGAATTACAAAACAGAACAGGGTCTCAAATGTAGAAAACCAACTTATGCTTGCTTAAGGGGAAAGGTGAGTTGAGGTGCTGCATAAAACCAGAGATTGAAATTAGCACAGATACCGTTCCATAAGCCAAATATGTAATAGACAAGAGCTACTCCTTGCTCAATGAAGTGGACTCAACACCCCATATTAAACGCCTAAGAATATACCTGACTAGTAAGAATCTTAAAACCTATGGATTTATATGTCTCCGAAAGAGAATCAAGCGTGTGTACAGCGGCATAAACGCAGCAGTGATAGGATTGGTGAGGTTCGGTGAGCAAATGCAGACCCTTTGAAGTTATATTGCATGGTACCCATTCCATGGGTCTCAACTCTCCAGGTTTAAGGGATTCTTCCTTCAGCTAAAACATGCATGTGGAACCAAGAGTATGATCCACCGTGTGATTGGGAAACGTGTTCAAATGTGTCTCAGTTTTCGTCCCCTGGTACTTGGGTGCAACATTCCAGACGCTTTACTAACACTCTCCCCACTTGGAGAGTCAGTGCCTTTAACCTCCTGTTTGGCCCAGTTTGCAATTTCTGTGGAAAATGAACAGGAATAGGGAGAACTAATGAGAGAATAGCTGGAGGTTTCTGGAAGGGCAAATTTAACTCTCATTTCCAACCAGGAAGAGGAATTAACCAAAGGCTCAGCGTGCCATGCCAGAACCACACTAGGGCCTGAAGCAATGCTGCGGTGTTGCGGCCAGCTCACAAGAAAGCGAGTTGAAGAAAGGAGCTCAGGGGCACTGTCATTCACAGACCTGCAGAGTTATAAATGACAGCTATCGTCCAAAAATATATTGAAGTAAGGCTGCCAAGAGGACTTGAAAGCGGGGCAGAATTGCAGGAAACCGATTTCAGGAGGTAGACTGGAATTGCATGTAAAGCATAGGAAAAGAGGCAGAACGTCCACAATGATGCACTTGGCCAAAAAGGGCGTATGCGTTTTTTCCTGAATATATTCAGGAAAAAACGCATACGCCCTTTTTGGCCAACCAAGCAAGCTTGCAAAGGAAATGTGCACTACAATGAAGTCTCACTGCCCCCTGGTCAAAAGGGCCATCTGAAAAAAGTGTAAAATCCAGAAAGGCAGGACAGGCCATGGAGAACTGGGAGCCTTGTTATGCTGATGGGCGGGATGTAAATTGCCAACAGCCACTCTGGAGAAGTGTATGGTGTTTCCTGAAACATCTAAAAAACAAAGCAACAGAGCCTAGGGCACTTCCGCTTATGGTCCTATAGCTTAAGGAAATTAAAATCTAAAAGACACAGCCACCCCAAAGTTTGGGATGGCTCTTTTTACAAGAACCTCATTTACGGTACAAGTTCCATATCACAGAAAGCGAAAATGGATAAAGAAGTTGTGGTACTTAAGTATAATGCAATATCACTCAGCAATGAAATCTATGTCATCAGGCCCGTAGCAGCATAATGAGTGGATTCAGCTACGATGATTCTAAGTGAAATAAGTCACACAGAAAAGAAACTTCATAAGATATCACTACTACACGGAATGTAAACTTGGCTACACAGGAACTGAATTACAAAACAGAACAGGGTCTCAAATGTAGAAAACCAACTTATGCTTGCTTAAGGGGAAAGGTGAGTTGGGGTGCTGCATAAAACCAGAGATTGAAATTAGCACAGATACTGTTCCATAAGCCAAATATGTAATAGACAAGAGCTACTCCTTGTTCAATGAAGTGGACTCAACACCACATATTAAACGCCTAAGAATATACCTGACTAGTAAGAATCTTAAAACCTATGGATTTATATGTCTCCGAAAGAGAATCAAGCGTGTGTACAGCGGCATAAACGCAGCAGTGATAGGATTGGTGAGGTTCGGTGAGCAAACGCAGACCCTTTGAAGTTATATTGCATGGTACCCATTCCATGGGTCTCAACTCTCCAGGTTTAAGGGATTCTTCCTTTAGCTAAAACATGCATGTGGAACCCAGAGTATGATCCACCGTGTGATCGGGAAACGTGTTCAAATGTGTCTCAGTTTTCGTCCCCTGGTACTCGGGTGCAACATTCCAGACGTTTTACTAACACTCTCCCCACTTGGAGAGTCAGTGCCTTTAACCTCCTGTTTGGCCCAGTTTGCAATTTCTGTGGAAAATGAACAGGAATAGGGAGAACCAATGAGAGACTAGCTGGAGGTTTCTGGAAGGGCAAATTTAACTCTCATTTCCAACCAGGAAGAGGAATTAACGAAAGGCTCAGCGTGCCATGCCGGAACAACACTAGGGCCTGAAGCAATGCTGCGGTGTTGCGGCCAGCTCACAAGAAAGCGAGTTGAAGAAAGGAGCTCAGGGGCACTGTCATTCACAGACCTGCAGAGTTATAAATGACAGCTATCGTCCAAAAATATATTGAAGTAAGGCTGCCAAGAGGACTTGAAAGCGGGGCAGAATTGCAGGAAACCGATTTCAGGAGGTAGACTGGAATTGCATGTAAAGCATAGGAAAAGAGGCAGAATGTCCACAATGATGCACTTGGCCAAAAATGGCGTATGCGTTTTTTCCTGAATATATTCAGGAAAAAACGCATACGCCCTTTTTGGCCAACCAAGCAAGGTTGCAAAGGAAATCTGCACTACAATGAAGTCTCACTGCCCCCCGGTCAAAAGGGCCATCTGAAAAAAGTGTAAAATCCATAAAGGCAGGACAGGCCATGGAGAACTGGGAGCCTTGTTATGCTGATGGGCGGGATGTAAATTGCCAACAGCCACTCTGGAGAAGTGTATGGTGTTTCCTGAAACATCTAAAAAACAAAGCAACAGAGCCTAGGGCACTTCCGCTTATGGTCCTATAGCTTAGGGAAATTAAAATCAAAAAGACACAGCCACCCCAAAGTTTGGGACGGCTCTTTTTACAAGAACCTCGTTTACGGTACAAGTTCAATATCACAGAAAGCGAAAATGGATAAAGAAGTTGTGGTACTTAAGTATAATGCAATATCACTCAGCAATGAAATCTATGTCATCAGGCCCGTAGCAGCATAATGAGTGGATTCAGCTACGATGATTCTAAGTGAAATAAGTCACACAGAAAAGAAACTTCATAAGATATCACTACTACACGGAATGTAAACTTGGCTACACAGGAACTGAATTACAAAACAGAACAGGGTCTCAAATGTAGAAAACCAACTTATGCTTGCTTAAGGGGAAAGGTGAGTTGGGGTGCTGCATAAAACCAGAGATTGAAATTAGCACAGATACTGTTCCATAAGCCAAATATGTAATAGACAAGAGCTACTCCTTGTTCAGTGAAGTGGACTCAACACCCCATATTAAACGCCTAAGAATATACCTGACTAGTAAGAATCTTAAAACCTATGGATTTATATGTCTCCGAAAGAGAATCAAGCGTGTGTACAGCGGCATAAACGCAGCAGTGATAGGATTGGTGAGGTTCGGTGAGCAAACGCAGACCCTTTGAAGTTATATTGCATGGTACCCATTCCATGGGTCTCAACTCTCCAGGTTTAAGGGATTCTTCCTTCAGCTAAAACATGCATGTGGAACCCAGAGTATGATCCACCATGTGATTGGGAAACGTGTTCAAATGTGTCTCAGTTTTCGTCCCCTGGTACTCGGGTGCAACATTCCAGACGCTTTACTAACACTCTCCCCACTTGGAGAGTCAGTGCCTTTAACCTCCTGTTTGGCCCAGTTTGCAATTTCTGTGGAAAATGAACAGGAATAGGGAGAACCAATGAGAGACTAGCTGGAGGTTTCTGGAAGGGCAAATTTAACTCTCATTTCCAACCAGGAAGAGGAATTAACCAAAGGCTCAGCGTGCCATGCCGGAACCACACTAGGGCCTGAAGCAATGCTGCGGTGTTGCGGCCAGCTCACAAGAAAGCGAGTTGAAGAAAGGAGCTCAGGGGCACTGTCATTCACAGACCTGCAGAGTTATAAATGACAGCTATCGTCCAAAAATATATTGAAGTAAGGCTGCCAAGAGGACTTGAAAGCGGGGCAGAATTGCAGGAAACCGATTTCAGGAGGTAGACTGGAATTGCATGTAAAGCATAGGAAAAGAGGCAGAACGTCCACAATGATGCACTTGGCCAAAAAGGGCGTATGCGTTTTTTCCTGAATATATTCAGGAAAAAACGCATACGCCCTTTTTGGCCAACCAAGCAAGGTTGCAAAGGAAATCTGCACTACAATGAAGTCTCACTGCCCCCCGGTCAAAAGGGCCATCTGAAAAAAGTGTAAAATCCATAAAGGCAGGACAGGCCATGGAGAACTGGGAGCCTTGTTATGCTGATGGGCGGGATGTAAATTGCCAACAGCCACTCTGGAGAAGTGTATGGTGTTTCCTGAAACATCTAAAAAACAAAGCAACAGAGCCTAGGGCACTTCCGCTTATGGTCCTATAGCTTAGGGAAATTAAAATCAAAAAGACACAGCCACCCCAAAGTTTGGGACGGCTCTTTTTACAAGAACCTCGTTTACGGTACAAGTTCAATATCACAGAAAGCGAAAATGGATAAAGAAGTTGTGGTACTTAAGTATAATGCAATATCACTCAGCAATGAAATCTATGTCATCAGGCCCGTAGCAGCATAATGAGTGGATTCAGCTACGATGATTCTAAGTGAAATAAGTCACACAGAAAAGAAACTTCATAAGATATCACTACTACACGGAATGTAAACTTGGCTACACAGGAACTGAATTACAAAACAGAACAGGGTCTCAAATGTAGAAAACCAACTTATGCTTGCTTAAGGGGAAAGGTGAGTTGGGGTGCTGCATAAAACCAGAGATTGAAATTAGCACAGATACTGTTCCATAAGACAAATATGTAATAGACAAGACCTACTCCTTGTTCAATGAAGTGGACTCAACACCCCATATTAAACGCCTAAGAATATACCTGACTAGTAAGAATCCTAAAACCTATGGATTTATATGTCTCCGAAAGAGAATCAAGCGTGTGTACAGCGGCATAAACGCAGCAGTGATAGGATTGGTGAGGTTCGGTGAGCAAACGCAGACCCTTTGAAGTTATATTGCATGGTACCCATTCCATGGGTCTCAACTCTCCAGGTTTAAGGGATTCTTCCTTCAGCTAAAACATGCATGTGGAACCCAGAGTATGATCCACCGTGTGATTGGGAAACGTGTTCAAATGTGTCTCAGTTTTCGTCCCCTGGTACTCAGGTGCAACATTCCAGACGCTTTACTAACACTCTCCCCACTTGGAGAGTCAGTGCCTTTAACCTCCTGTTTGGCCCAGTTTGCAATTTCTGTGGAAAATGAACAGGAATAGGGAGAACCAATGAGAGACTAGCTGGAGGTTTCTGGAAGGGCAAATTTAACTCTCATTTCCAACCAGGAAGAGGAATTAACCAAAGGCTCAGCGTGCCATGCCGGAACCACACTAGGGCCTGAAGCAATGCTGCGGTGTTGCGGCCAGCTCACAAGAAAGCGAGTTGAAGAAAGGAGCTCAGGGGCACTGTCATTCACAGACCTGCAGAGTTATAAATGACAGCTATCGTCCAAAAATATATTGAAGTAAGGCTGCCAAGAGGACTTGAAAGCGGGGCAGAATTGCAGGAAACCGATTTCAGGAGGTAGACTGGAATTGCATGTAAAGCATAGGAAAAGAGGCAGAACGTCCACAATGATGCACTTGGCCAAAAAGGGCGTATGCGTTTTTTCCTGAATATATTCAGGAAATAACGCATACGCCCTTTTTGGCCAACCAAGCAAGCTTGCAAAGGAAATGTGCACTACAATGAAGTCTCACTGCCCCCTGGTCAAAAGGGCCATCTGAAAAAAGTGTAAAATCCATAAAGGCAGGACAGGCCATGGAGAACTGGGAGCCTTGTTATGCTGATGGGCGGGATGTAAATTGCCAACAGCCACTCTGGAGAAGTGTATGGTGTTTCCTGAAACATCTAAAAAACAAAGCAACAGAGCCTAGGGCACTTCCGCTTATGGTCCTATAGCTTAAGGAAATTAAAATCAAAAAGACACAGCCACCCCAAAGTTTGGGATGGCTCTTTTTACAAGAACCTCGTTTACGGTACAAGTTCAATATCACAGAAAGCGAAAATGGATAAAGAAGTTGTGGTACTTAAGTATAATGCAATATCACTCAGCAATGAAATCTATGTCATCAGGCCCGTAGCAGCATAATGAGTGGATTCAGCTACGATGATTCTAAGTGAAATAAGTCACACAGAAAAGAAACTTCATAAGATATCACTACTACACGGAATGTAAACTTGGCTACACAGGAACTGAATTACAAAACAGAACAGGGTCTCAAATGTAGAAAACCAACTTATGCTTGCTTAAGGGGAAAGGTGAGTTGGGGTGCTGCATAAAACCAGAGATTGAAATTAGCACAGATACCGTTCCATAAGCCAAATATGTAATAGACAAGAGCTACTCCTTGCTCAATGAAGTGGACTCAACACCCCATATTAAATGCCTAAGAATATACCTGACTAGTAAGAATCTTAAAACCTATGGATTTATATGTCTCCGAAAGAGAATCAAGCGTGTGTACAGCGGCAAAAACGCAGCAGTGATAGGATTGGTGAGGTTCGGTGAGCAAACGCAGACCCTTTGAAGTTATATTGCATGGTACCCATTCCATGGGTCTCAACTCTCCAGGTTTAAGGGATTCTTCCTTCAGCTAAAACATGCATGTGGAACCCAGAGTATGATCCACTGTGTGATTGGGAAACGTGTTCAAATGTGTCTCAGTTTTCGTCCCCTGGTACTCGGGTACAAAATTCCAGACGCTTTACTAACACTCTCCCCACTTGGAGAGTCAGGGCCTTTAACCTCCTGTTTGGCCCAGTTTGCAATTTCTGTGGAAAATGAACAGGAATAGGGAGAACCAATGAGAGACTAGCTGGAGGTTTCTGGAAGGGCAAATTTAACTCTCATTTCCAACCAGGAAGAGGAATTAACCAAAGGCTCAGCGTGCCATGCCGGAACAACACTAGGGCCTGAAGCAATGCTGCGGTGTTGCGGTCAGCTCACAAGAAAGCGAGTTGAAGAAAGGAGCTCAGGGGCACTGTCATTCACAGACCTGCAGAGTTATAAATGACAGCTATCGTCCAAAAATATATTGAAGTAAGGCTGCCAAGAGGACTTGAAAGCGGGGCAGAATTGCAGGAAACCGATTTCAGGAGGTAGACTGGAATTGCATGTAAAGCATAGGAAAAGAGGCAGAACGTCCACAATGATGCACTTGGCCAAAAAGGGCGTATGCGTTTTTTCCTGAATATATTCAGGAAAAAACGCATACGCCCTTTTTGGCCAACCAAGCAAGCTTGCAAAGGAAATCTGCACTACAATGAAGTCTCACTGCCCCCCGGTCAAAAGGGCCATCTGAAAAAAGTGTAAAATCCAGAAAGGCAGGACAGGCCATGGAGAACTGGGAGCCTTGTTATGCTGATGGGCGGGATGTAAATTGCCAACAGCCACTCTGGAGAAGTGTATGGTGTTTCCTGAAACATCTAAAAAACAAAGCAACAGAGCCTAGGGCACTTCCGCTTATGGTCCTATAGCTTAGGGAAATTAAAATCAAAAAGACACAGCCACCCCAAAGTTTGGGACGGCTCTTTTTACAAGAACCTCATTTACGGTACAAGTTCAATATCACAGAAAGCGAAAATGGATAAAGAAGTTGTGGTACTTAAGTATAATGCAATATCACTCAGCAATGAAATCTATGTCATCAGGCCCGTAGCAGCATAATGAGTGGATTCAGCTACGATGATTCTAAGTGAAATAAGTCACACAGAAAAGAAACTTCATAAGATATCACTACTACACGGAATGTAAACTTGGCTACACAGGAACTGAATTACAAAACAGAACAGGGTCTCAAATGTAGAAAACCAACTTATGCTTGCTTAAGGGGAAAGGTGAGTTGGGGTGCTGCATAAAACCAGAGATTGAAATTAGCACAGATACTGTTCCATAAGCCAAATATGTAATAGACAAGAGCTACTCCTTGTTCAGTGAAGTGGACTCAACACCCCATATTAAACGCCTAAGAATATACCTGACTAGTAAGAATCTTAAAACCTATGGATTTATATGTCTCCGAAAGAGAATCAAGCGTGTGTACAGCGGCATAAACGCAGCAGTGATAGGATTGGTGAGGTTCGGTGAGCAAACGCAGACCCTTTGAAGTTATATTGCATGGTACCCATTCCATGGGTCTCAACTCTCCAGGTTTAAGGGATTCTTCCTTCAGCTAAAACATGCATGTGGAACCCAGAGTATGATCCACCGTGTGATTGGGAAACGTGTTCAAATGTGTCTCAGTTTTCGTCCCCTGGTACTCGGGTGCAACATTCCAGACGCTTTACTAACACTCTCCCCACTTGGAGAGTCAGTGCCTTTAACCTCCTGTTTGGCCCAGTTTGCAATTTCTGTGGAAAATGAACAGGAATAGGGAGAACCAATGAGAGACTAGCTGGAGGTTTCTGGAAGGGCAAATTTAACTCTCATTTCCAACCAGGAAGAGGAATTAACCAAAGGCTCAGCGTGCCATGCCAGAACCACACTAGGGCCTGAAGCAATGCTGCGGTGTTGCGGCCAGCTCACAAGAAAGCGAGTTGAAGAAAGGAGCTCAGGGGCACTGTCATTCACAGACCTGCAGAGTTATAAATGACAGCTATCGTCCAAAAATATATTGAAGTAAGGCTGCCAAGAGGACTTGAAAGCGGGGCAGAATTGCAGGAAACCGATTTCAGGAGGTAGACTAGAATTGCATGTAAAGCATAGGAAAAGAGGCAGAACGTCCACAATGATGCACTTGGCCAAAAAGGGCGTATGCGTTTTTTCCTGAATATATTCAGGAAAAAACGCATACGCCCTTTTTGGCCAACCAAGCAAGTTTGCAAAGGAAATCTGCACTACAATGAAGTCTCACTGCCCCCTGGTCAAAAGGGCCATCTGAAAAAAGTGTAAAATCCAGAAAGGCAGGACAGGCCATGGAGAACTGGGAGCCTTGTTATGCTGATGGGCGGGATGTAAATTGCCAACAGCCACTCTGGAGAAGTGTATGGTGTTTCCTGAAACATCTAAAAAACAAAGCAACAGAGCCTAGGGCACTTCCGCTTATGGTCCTATAGCTTAAGGAAATTAAAATCTAAAAGACACAGCCACCCCAAAGTTTGGGATGGCTCTTTTTACAACAACCTCATTTACGGTACAAGTTCAATATCACAGAAAGCGAAAATGGATAAAGAAGTTGTGGTACTTAAGTATAATGCAATATCACTCAGCAATGAAATCTATGTCATCAGGCCTGTAGCAGCATAATGAGTGGATTCAGGTACGATGATTCTAAGTGAAATAAGTCACACAGAAAAGAAACTTCATAAGATATCACTACTACACGGAATGTAAACTTGGCTACACAGGAACTGAATTACAAAACAGAACAGGGTCTCAAATGTAGAAAACCAACTTATGCTTGCTTAAGGGGAAAGGTGAGTTGGGGTGCTGCATAAAACCAGAGATTGAAATTAGCACAGATACTGTTCCATAAGCCAAATATGTAATAGACAAGACCTACTCCTTGTTCAATGAAGTGGACTCAACACCCCATATTAAACGCCTAAGAATATACCTGACTAGTAAGAATCTTAAAACCTATGGATTTATATGTCTCCGAAAGAGAATCAAGCGTGTGTACAGCGGCATAAACGCAGCAGTGATAGGATTGGTGAGGTTCGGTGAGCAAACGCAGACCCTTTGAAGTTATATTGCATGGTACCCATTCCATGGGTCTCAACTCTCCAGGTTTAAGGGATTCTTCCTTCAGCTAAAACATGCATGTGGAACCCAGAGTATGATCCACCGTGTGATTGGGAAACGTGTTCAAATGTGTCTCAGTTTTCGTCCCCTGGTACTCAGGTGCAACATTCCAGACGCTTTACTAACACTCTCCCCACTTGGAGAGTCAGTGCCTTTAACCTCCTGTTTGGCCCAGTTTGCAATTTCTGTGGAAAATGAACAGGAATAGGGAGAACCAATGAGAGACTAGCTGGAGGTTTCTGGAAGGGCAAATTTAACTCTCATTTCCAACCAGGAAGAGGAATTAACCAAAGGCTCAGCGTGCCATGCCGGAACCACACTAGGGCCTGAAGCAATGCTGCGGTGTTGCGGCCAGCTCACAAGAAAGCGAGTTGAAGAAAGGAGCTCAGGGGCACTGTCATTCACAGACCTGCAGAGTTATAAATGACAGCTATCGTCCAAAAATATATTGAAGTAAGGCTGCCAAGAGGACTTGAAAGCGGGGCAGAATTGCAGGAAACCGATTTCAGGAGGTAGACTGGAATTGCATGTAAAGCATAGGAAAAGAGGCAGAACGTCCACAATGATGCACTTGGCCAAAAAGGGCGTATGCGTTTTTTCCTGAATATATTCAGGAAAAAACGCATACGCCCTTTTTGGCCAACCAAGCAAGCTTGCAAAGGAAATGTGCACTACAAAGAAGTCTCACTGCCCCCTGGTCAAAAGGGCCATCTGAAAAAAGTGTAAAATCCATAAAGGCAGGACAGGCCATGGAGAACTGGGAGCCTTGTTATGCTGATGGGCGGGATGTAAATTGCCAACAGCCACTCTGGAGAAGTGTATGGTGTTTCCTGAAACATCTAAAAAACAAAGCAACAGAGCCTAGGGCACTTCCGCTTATGGTCCTATAGCTTAAGGAAATTAAAATCAAAAAGACACAGCCACCCCAAAGTTTGGGATGGCTCTTTTTACAAGAACCTCGTTTACGGTACAAGTTCAATATCACAGAAAGCGAAAATGGATAAAGAAGTTGTGGTACTTAAGTATAATGCAATATCACTCAGCAATGAAATCTATGTCATCAGGCCCGTAGCAGCATAATGAGTGGATTCAGCTACGATGATTCTAAGTGAAATAAGTCACACAGAAAAGAAACTTCATAAGATATCACTACTACACGGAATGTAAACTTGGCTACACAGGAACTGAATTACAAAACAGAACAGGGTCTCAAATGTAGAAAACCAACTTATGCTTGCTTAAGGGGAAAGGTGAGTTGGGGTGCTGCATAAAACCAGAGATTGAAATTAGCACAGATACCGTTCCATAAGCCAAATATGTAATAGACAAGAGCTACTCCTTGCTCAATGAAGTGGACTCAACACCCCATATTAAACGCCTAAGAATATACCTGACTAGTAAGAATCTTAAAACCTATGGATTTATATGTCTCCGAAAGAGAATCAAGCGTGTGTACAGCGGCATAAACGCAGCAGTGATAGGATTGGTGAGGTTCGGTGAGCAAACGCAGACCCTTTGAAGTTATATTGCATGGTACCCATTCCATGGGTCTCAACTCTCCAGGTTTAAGGGATTCTTCCTTCAGCTAAAACATGCATGTGGAACCCAGAGTATGATCCACCGTGTGATTGGGAAACGTGTTCAAATGTGTCTCAGTTTTCGTCCCCTGGTACTCGGGTGCAAAATTCCAGACGCTTTACTAACACTCTCCCCACTTGGAGAGTCAGGGCCTTTAACCTCCTGTTTGGCCCAGTTTGCAATTTCTGTGGAAAATGAACAGGAATAGGGAGAACCAATGAGAGACTAGCTGGAGGTTTCTGGAAGGGCAAATTTAACTCTCATTTCCAAACAGGAAGAGGAATTAACCAAAGGCTCAGCGTGCCATGCCGGAACCACACTAGGGCCTGAAGCAATGCTGCGGTGTTGCGGTCAGCTCACAAGAAAGCGAGTTGAAGAAAGGAGCTCAGGGGCACTGTCATTCACAGACCTGCAGAGTTATAAATGACAGCTATCGTCCAAAAATATATTGAAGTAAGGCTGCCAAGAGGAATTGAAAGCGGGGCAGAATTGCAGGAAACCGATTTCAGGAGGTAGACTGGAATTGCATGTAAAGCATAGGAAAAGAGGCAGAACGTCCACAATGATGCACTTGGCCAAAAAGGGCGTATGCGTTTTTTCCTGAATATATTCAGGAAAAAACGTATACGCCCTTTTTGGCCAACCAAGCAAGCTTGCAAAGGAAATCTGCACTACAATGAAGTCTCACTGCCCCCCGGTCAAAAGGGCCATCAGAAAAAAGTGTAAAATCCAGAAAGGCAGGACAGGCCATGGAGAACTGGGAGCCTTGTTATGCTGTTGGGCGGGATGTAAATTGCCAACAGCCACTCTGGAGAAGTGTATGGTGTTTCCTGAAACATCTAAAAAACAAAGCAACAGAGCCTAGGGCACTTCCACTTATGGTCCTATAGCTTAGGGAAATTAAAATCAAAATGACACAGCCACCCCAATGTTTGGGACGGCTCTGTTTACAAGAACCTCGTTTACGGTACAAGTTCAATATCGCAGAAAGCGAAAAATGGATAAAGAACTTGTGGTACTTACGTACAATGCAATATCACTCAGTAATGAAATCTATGTCATGAGGCCCATAGCAGCATGAGTGGATTCAGGTACGATGATTTTAAGTGAAATAAGTCACACAGAAAAAGAAACATCATAAGATATCACTACTACACCGAATATAAACTTGGCTACACAGGAACTGAATTACAAAACAGAACAGGGTCTCAAATGTAGGAAACCAACTTATGCTTACTTAAGGGGAAAGGTGAGTTGGGGTGCTGCATAAAACCAGAGATTGAAATTAGCACAGATACCGTTCCATAAGCCAAATATGTAATAGACAAGAGCTACTCCTTGCTCAATGAACTGGACTCAACACCCCATATTAAACGCCTAAGAATATACCTGACTAGTAAGAATCTTAAAACCTATGGATTTATATGTCTCCGAAAGAGAATCAAGCGTGTGTACAGCGGCATAAACGCAGCAGTGATAGGATTGGTGAGGATTGGTGAGCAAATGCAGACCCTTTGAAGTCATATTGCATGGTTCACATTTTATGGGTCTCAATTCTCCAGGTTTAAGGGATTCTTCCTTCAGCTAAATCATGCATGTGGAACCCAGATTATGATCCAGCGTGTGATCGGAAAACGTGTTCAAATGTGTCTCAGTATTCGTCCCCCGGTACTCGGGTTCAACATTCCAGACGCTTTACTAACACTCTCCCCACTTGGAGAGTCAGTGCCTTTAACCTCCTGTTTGGCAAAGTTTGCAATTTCTGTAAAAAATGAACAGGAATAGGGAGAACCAATGAGAGACTAGCTGGAGGTGTCTGGACGGGCAAATTTAACTCTCATTTCCCACCAGGAAGAGGAATGAACCAAAGGCTCAGCGTGCCGTGCCGGAACCACACTAGGGCCTGAAGCAATCCTGCGGTGTTGCGGCCAGCTCACAAGAAAGCGAGTTGAAGAAAGGAGCTCAGGGGCACTGTCATTCACAGACCTACAGAGTTATAAATGACAGCTATCGTCCAAAAATATATTGGAGTAAGGCTGCCAAGAGGACTTGAAAGCGGGGCAGAAATGCAGGAAACCGATTTCAGGAGGTAGACTGGAATTGCATGTAAAGCATAGGAAAAGAGGCAGAACGTCCACAATGATGCACTTGGCCAAAAAGGGCGTATGCGTTTTTTCCTGAATATATTCAGGAAAAAACGCATACGCCCTTTTTGGCCAACCAAGCAAGCTTGCAAAGGAAATCTGCACTACAATGAAGTCTCACTGCCCCCCGGTCAAAAGGGCCATCTGAAAAAAGTGTAAAATCCAGAAAGGCAGGACAGGCCATGGAGAACTGGGAGCCTTGTTATGCTGATGGGCGGGATGTAAATTGCCAACAGCCACTCTGGAGAAGTGTATGGTGTTTCCTGAAACATCTAAAAAACAAAGCAACAGAGCCTAGGGCACTTCCACTTATGGTCCTATAGCTTAGGGAAATTAAAGTCAAAAAGACACAGCCACCCCAAAGTTTAGGATGGTTCTGTTTACAAGAACCTCGTTTACGGTACAAGTTCAATATCACAGAAAGCGAAAAATGGATAAAGAAGTTGTGGTACTTACGTACAATGCAATATCACTCAGCAATGAAATCTATGTCATCAGGCCCGTAGTAGCATAACGAGTGGATTCAGGTATGATGATTCTAAGTGAAATAAGTCACACAGAAAAAGAAAGATCATAAGATATCACTACTACACGGAATGTAAACTTGGCTACACAGAAACTGAATTACAAAACAGAACAGGGTCTCAAATGTAGAAAACCAACTTATGCTTGCTTAAGGGGAAAGGTGAGTTGGGGTGCTGCATAAAACCAGAGATTGAAATTAGCACAGATACTGTTCCATAAGCCAAATATGTAATAGACAAGACCTACTCCTTGCTCAACGAAGTGGTCTCAACACCCCATATTAAACGCCTAAGAATATACCTGACTAGTAAGAATCTTAAAACCTATGGATTTATATGTCTCTGAAAGAGAATCAAGCGTGTGTACAGCGGCATAAACGCAGCAGTGATAGGATTGGTGAGGATCGGTGAGCAAATGCACACTCTTTGAAGTCATATTGCATGGTACCCATTCCATGGGTCTCAACTCTCCAGGTTTAAGGGATTCTTCCTTCAGCTAAAACATGCATGTGGAACCCAGAGTATGATCCACCGTGTGATTAGGAAACGTGTTCAAAGGTGTCTCAGTTTTCGTCCCCTGGTACTCGGGTGCAACATTCCAGACGCTTTACTAACACTCTCCCCACTTGGAGAGTCAGTGCCTTTAACCTCCTGTTTGGCCCAGTTTGCAATTTCTGCGGAAAATGAACAGGAATAGGGAGAACCAATGAGAGACTAGCTGGAGGTGTCTGGACGGGCAAATTTAACTCTCATTTCCCACCAGGAAGAGGAATTAACCAAAGGCTCAGCGTGCCATGCCGGAACCACACTAGGGCCTGAAGCAATCCTGCAGTGTTGCGGCCAGCTCACAAGAAAGCGAGTTGAAGAAAGGAGCTCAGGGGCACTGTCATTCACAAACCTGCAGAGTTATAAATGACAGCTATCGTCCAAAAATATATTGAAGTAAGGCCGCCAAGAGGACTCAAAAGCGGTGCAGAATTGCAGGAAACCGATTTCAGGAGGTAGATAGGAATTGCATTTAAAGCATAGGAAAAGAGACAGAACTTGGAAAATAATGCACTTGGCAAAAAAGTACATATGTGTTTTATCCAGAGCTCTCATAACCGAGGGGAGGAGATTCCCAGCAGGCTCCAACTGCCACCTGAGGGCTCATGTTGTCAAGGCAACGTGAGCAAGCCAGGCAGGAGTTACCTCACAGCAGAGATCCCACCTCACAGAAGGGTGAGAAACCCAGCCAACATCAGACTCTCACCAGAGGGCCCACATCACCAAGGGGATGGGAACCAGGCAGTAGTGTCTTCACACCAGTGGGGCCACATCATCGAAAGGTGAGGTACTCAGCACATGTGTCCTCAAACCAGAGGACCCACATCACTAAGGGCCTCGGAGTGAGGCAGGCAGGAGTAGCCTCACAACACTGGGCCCATAGAATAAAAAAGTGAGGAATCCAGCAGTTGGAACCTCCCAGCAGGGGGCCCAGAGCACCGAGGCTATGGGATCCAGGCCACAGTGAACTCACAGAAGAGGGCCCATGTCATGAAACTGAGCAACCCAGCCATTGAGACCTCAGAGCAGGAGGTCCACATCCCCATGGGGATATAAATCTGGTAGGAGTGTCCTCGCACCACTGAAAACGTATCAGAAAATTTTGGGAGACCAGCAGTTAGAGCCTGACGCCAGAGGACCCTCATCACCAAGGGAAGGAGGCTCCCAGCAGGCTCCAACGGCCACCAGAGGGCTGACGTCACCAAGGCGATGTGTGCCAACCAGGCACGAATGACCTCACAGCAGAGGGCCCACCTCAGAGAAGTGTGACGAACCCAGTCAGGATCAGACTCGCACCAGAGGGCCCACATCACCAAATGGATTGGAACCAGGCAGGAGTGTCCTCACATGAGTAGGGCCACATCATCTAAAGGTGAGGAACCCAGAACACGTGGCTTCAAACCATAGGACACACATCACCAAGAGGCTGGGGGTGAGGCAGGCAGGAGGAGCCTCACAACAGAGGGCCCAAAAATAAGGAAGGTGAGGAATCCAGCAGTTGCAACCTCCCAGCAGGCGGCCCAGAGCACAGAGGCTAGGGGATCCAAGCCAGAGTGAACTAACACCAGACAGCCCACATCATGAAACTGTGAGCAACCCAGACATTGGGACCTCAGAGCAGAAGGCCCACATCCCCATGGTGATGGGAACATGACAGGAGTGTCCTGGCATCACTGGGCTCACATCAGAAAACGTGGGGTGCTCAGAAGTTAGGGCCTGATGCTAGAGGGCACTCATCACCGAGGGGAGGAGGCTCCCAGCAGGCTCCAGCTGCCACCAGAGGGCCAACGTCACCAAGGCGATGTGTGCCAGCCCGGCAGGAGTGACCTCACAGCAGAGGCCCCACCTCACAGAAGGGTGAGGAACACAGCCAGGATCAGACTCTCACCAGAAGGCCCACATCACCAAGGGGAAGGGAACCAGGAAGGAGTGTCCCCACATCAGTGGGACAACATCATCGAAAGGTGAGGATCCCAGCACATGTAGCCTCAAACCAGAGGAACCACATCACCAAGGGGTTCGGAATGAGGCTGGCAGGACTGGCCTCACATCACAGGGTCCATAGAATATAAAAGTTGAGGAATCCAGCAGTTGGAACCTCCCAGCAAGCGGCCCAGAGCACCGAGGCTATGGGATCCAGGCCGCAGTGAACTCACAGCAGAGGGCCCACATCATGAACCTGTGAGCAGCCCAGCCGTTGGGACCTCAGAACAGAAGGCCCACATCCCCATTGGGATGGGAACCTGGCAGGAGTGGCTTCGCACCACTTAGCACATATCAGAAAATGTTAGGAGCCCAGCAGTTAGGGCCTGACGCCAGGGGGCCCTCATAACTGAGGGGAGGAGACTCCCAGCAGGTTCCAACTGCCAACAGAGGGCCCACGTCTACAAGGTGGCATGCGCCAGCCAGGCAGTAGTGACCTCACAACAGAGGGCCTATCTCACAGAAGGGTGAGGAACCGAGGTAGGATGAGACTCTTGCCAGAAGGCCCACAACACCAAGGGGATGGGAACCAGTCAGGACTGTCCTCTCACCAGTGGGGCCACATCATTGAAAGGTGAGGAACCCAGCACATGCGGCCTCATATCAGAGGACATACATCACAAAGGGGATGGGAGTGAGGCAGGTAGGAGTAGCCTAAAAACAGAGGGCCCAAAGAATAAAAAAGGTGAGGAATCCAGCATTTGGAACCTCCCAGCAGGCGGCCGAGAGCACAGAAGCTATGGGATGCAGGCAGGAGTGAACTAACAGCAGAGAGCCCACATCATGAAACTGTGAGCAACCCAGGCGTTGGGACCTCAGAGCAGAAAGCCCACATCCCCATGGGGATGGGAACCTGACAGGAGTGTCCTGGCATCACTGGGCTCACATCAGAAAATGTGGGGAGCCCAGCAGTTAGGGCCTGATGCTAGAGAGCTGTCATCACCGAGGGCAGGAGGCTCCCAGCAGGTTCCATGTGCCAACAGAGGGCCCACGTCGCCAAGGTGATGTGTGCAAGTCAGGTAGGATTGACCTCACAGCAGAGGGCCTACCTCACAGAAGAGTGAGGAACCCAGCCAGGATAAGACTGTCACCAGAAGGCCCACATCACCAAGGGGATGGGAACCAGGCAGGAGTGTCCTCACACCAGTGGGGCCACATCATTGAAAGTTGCGGAACCCAGCATATGTGGCCTCAAACCAGAGGACCCACATCACAAAGGGGATGCGAGTGAGGCAGGCAGGAGGAGCATCGCAACACAGGCCCCATAGAATACAAAAGTTGAAGAATCGAGCAGTTGGAACCTTCCAGCAGGCGGCCCAGAGCACAGAGGCTATGGCATCCAGGCCAGAGTGAACTAACAGCAGAGAGCCCACATCATGAAACTGTGAACAACCCAGCCGTTGGGACCTCAGAACAGAAGGCCCACATCCCAATGGGTATGTGAACCTGGATGGAGTGTCTTCGAACCACTGGGCGCACGTCACAAAATGTGGGGAGCCCAGCCATTAGGGCCTGACGCCAGAGGGCCCTCATCACCGAGGGGAGGAGGCTCCCAGCAGGCTCCAAGTGCCACCAGAGGGCTCATGTCCACAAGGCGAGGTGAGCAAGCCAGGCAGGAGTGACCTCACAGCAGACGGCCCACCTCACAGATGGGTGAGGAACCCAGCCAGGATCAGACTCTCAACAGAGAGCCCACATCACCAAGGGGATGTGAACCAGGCAGGAGTCTCCTAAGACCATTGGTCCCACATCATCGAAAGGTGAGGAACCCAGCACATGTGGCCTCAAACCAGAGGACACACATCACGAAGGGGCTGGGAGTGAGGCAGGCAGGAGGATCCTCACAACAGAGGGCCTAAAAAATTAAAAAAGTGAGGAATCCAGCAGTTGGAACCTTCCAGCAGGCGGCCAAGAACACAGAGGCTATGGGATCCAGGCCACAGTGAACTAACACCAGAGAGCCCACATCATGAAACTGTGATCAAACCAGCCGTTGGAACGTCAGAGCAGAAGGCCCACATCCCCATGGAGATGGGAACCTAAGAGGAGTGCCCGAGCATCACTGGGCTCACTAAGAAAAGTTGGGGAGCCCAGCAGTTAGGGCTTGACGTCAGAGGGCCCTCATCACAGAGGTGAGGAGGCTCCCAGCAGGGTCCAAGTGCCACCAGAGGGCTCATGTCAACAAGGCGAGGTGAGCAAGCCAGGCAAGAGTTACCTGATAGTAGAGGGCCCACCTCACAGATGGTTGAGGAACCCAGCCAGGATCAGACTCTCACCAGAGGGCCCACATCACAAAGGGGATGGGAACCAGTCAGGATTATCCTCACACCAGTGGGGCCTCATCATCTTAACGTGAGGAACCCAGCACATGTGTCCTCAAACCAGAGGACCCACATCACAAAGGGCCTTGGAGTGAGGCAGGCAGGAGTAGCCTCACAACACAGGGCACATAATATAAAATACGTGAGGATTCCAGCATTTAGACCTTCCAGCAGGCAGCTCAGAACACCGAGGCTATGGGATCCAGGCCACAGTGAACTCACAGCAGAGGGCCAACATCATAAAACTGTGAGCAACCCAGGCATTGGGACCACAGAGCAGAAGGCCCACATCCCCATGGGAATGGGAACCTGGCTGGAGTGTCCTCGCACCACTGGGCGCACATCAGAAAATGTGGGGAGCCCACCATTTAGGGCCTGACGCCAGAGGGCTGTCATCACCGAGAGGAGGAGGCACCCTGCACGCTCCAACTGCCACCAGAGGGCTCACGTCTCCAAGGTGACGTGTGCCAGCCAGTCAGGAGTGACCTCACAGCAGAGGGCTTACCTCACAGAACGTTGAGGAACCCAGCCAGGATTAGACTCTCGCCAGAGGGCCCACCTCACCAAGCGGATGGTAACCAGGCAGGAGTGTCCTCACACGAGTGGGGCCACATCATCGAAAGGTGAGGAACGCAGCACATGTGGCCTCAAGCTATAGGACAGTCATCACCAAGGGGCTGGCAACGAGGCAGGCAGGAGGAGCCTCACAACAGAGGGCACATAGAATAAAAAAGTTGAGGAATCCAGCAGTTGGAACCTCCCAGCAGGCGGCTCAGAGCACCGATGATAAGGGATCCTTGCCGGAGTGAACTCACAGCAGAGGGCCCACATCATGGTACTGTGAGCAAGCCAGCCGTTTTGACCTCAGAGCAGAAGGCCCATATCCCCATGGGGATGCGAACCTGGCAAGAGTGTCCTCACTCACTTGGCGCACATCAGAAAATGTGGGGAGCCCAGCAGTTATGGCCTAAGGCAAGAGGGCCCTCATCACCGAGGGGAGGAGGATCCCAGCACACTCCAACTGCCACCAGAGGGCCCACGTCGCCAAGGTGACTTGTGCCAGACAGGCATGATTGACCTCACAGAAGAGGGCCCACCTCACAGAAGGGTGAGGAACCCAGCCAGGATCAGACTCTCACCTGAGGGTCCATATCAGCAAGAGGATGGGAACCAGTCAGGACTGTCTTCCCTCCAGTGGGGCCACATCATTGAAAGGTGTGGAACCCAGCACATGTGGCCTCAAATCAGAGGACACATATCACAAAGGGAATGGGAGTGAGGCAGGCAGGAGTAGCTTAAAAACAGCGGGCCCAAAGAATAAGAAAGGTGAGGAATCCAGCAGTTGGAACCTCCCAGCAGGCAGCCGAGAGCACAGAAGCTATGGGATGCAGGCAGGAGTGAACTAACAGCAGAGAGCCCACATCATGAAACTGTGAGCAACCCAGGCGTTGGGACCTCAGAGCAGAAGGCCCACATCCCAATGGGGATGTGAACCTGGATGGAGTGTCCTCGTACCACTGGGCACACATCACGAAATGTGGGGAGCCCAGCTCTTAGGGCCTGACGCCAGAGGGCCCTCATCACCAAGGGGAGGAGACTCCCAGCAGGGTCCAAGTGCCACCACAGGGCTCATGTCCACAAGGCGAGGTGAGCAAGCCAGGGAGGAGTGACCTCACAGCAGACGGCCCACCTCACAGATGGGTGAAGAACCCAGCCAGGATCAGACTCTCAACAGAGGGCCCACATCACCAAGGGGATGTGAACCAGGCAGGAGTCTCCTAAGACCATTGGTCCCACATCATTGAAAGGTGAGGAACCCAGCACATGTGGCCTCAAACCAGAGGACACACATCACGAAGGGGCTGGGAGTGAGGCAGGCAGGAGGATCCTCACAACAGAGGGCCCAAAAAATTAAAAAAGTGAGGAATCCAGCAGTTGGAACCTCCCAGCAGGCGGCCAAGAACACAGAGGCTATGGGATCCAGGCCACAGTGAACTAACACCAGAGAGCCCACATCATGAAACTGTGATCAACCCAGCCGTTGGAACGTCAGAGCAGAAGGCCCACATCCCCATGGAGATGGGAACCTAAGAGGAGTGCCCGAGCATCACTGGGCTCACTAAGAAAAGTTGGGGAGCCCAGCAGTTAGGGCCTGACGTCAGAGGGCCCTCATCACCGGGGGGCGGAGATTCCCAGCACGCTCCAACTGCCACCACACAGCTGACTTCACCAAGGCATTGTGTGCCAGCCATGCAGGAGTGACCTATCAGCAGAGGGTCTCCCTCACAGAAGGGTGAGGAACACAGCCAGGAACAGACTCTCACCAGGGGGCCCGCATAACCACGTGGATGAGAACCAGGCAGGAGTGTCCTCACACTAGTGGGGCCACATCATCGAAAGGTGAGGAACCCAGCAAAGGTGGCCACAAACCAGAGGACCCACATCACCAAGGGGTTGAGAGTGAGGTAGGTGTCTGGACAGGCATATTTAACACTCATTTCCCACCAGGAAGAGGAATTAACCAAAGGCTCAGCTTGCCCTGCCAGAAGCAGATTAGGGCCTGAAGCAGTCTTGCAGGTTTGCGGCCAGCTCACAAGAAAGCGAGTTGAAGAGAGGAGCTCAGGGGCCCTGTAATTCACAAACCTGCAGAGTTATAAATGACAGATAACGTCCAAAAATATATTGAAGTAAGGCTGCGAAGTGGACTTGAAAGCGGGGCAGAATTTCAGGAAACCGATTTCAGGAGGTAAACTGGATTTGCATTTAAAGCATAGGAAAAGAGGCAGAACATCGACAATGATGCACTTGGCAAAAAAGGACGTATGAGTTTGTTCCTGAATATATTCAGGAAAAAACACATACGCCCTTTTTGGCAAACCAAGCAAGCTTGCAATGGAAATCCGAACTACTATGAAGTGTCATTTCCCCCCTGTCTAAAGGGCCATCTGAAAAAAGTGTAAAATCCAGAAAGGCAAGACAGGCCATGGGGAAAAAGGAGCCTTGTTATGCTGATGGGAGGGATGTAAATTGCCAACAGCCACTCTGGAGAAGTGTATGGTGTTTCCTGATACATCTGAAAAACAAAGCAACAGAGTCTAGGGCATTTCCACGTATGGTCCTATAGCTTAGGGAAATTAAAATCAAAAAGACACAGCCACCCCAAAATTTGGGATGGCTCTGTTTACAGGAACCTCTTCTACGGTACAAGTTAAATATCCCAGAGAACAAATAATTGATAAAGAAGTTGCGGTACTTACGTACAACAGAATACCACTCAGCAATGAAATCTGTGTCACCAGGCCTGTACCAGCATAATGAGTGGATTGAGGCACGATGATTCTAAGTGAAATAAGTCACACAGAAAAAGAAACATCATAAGGTATCACTAATGCACGGAATGTAAACTTGGTTACACATGAACTGAATTACAAAACAGAACAGGGTCTCAAGTTTAGAAAACCAACTTATGCTTGCTTAAGGGGAAAGGTGAGTTGGGGTGCTGCATAAAACCAGAGTTTGAAATTAGCACAGATACCGTTCCATAAGCCAAATATGTAATAGACAAGACCTACCCCTTGCTCAACGAAATGGACTCAACAATGAGGTATCACCTCACACCTGTTAGAATGGGCATCATCTGAAAATCTACAAACAACAAATGCTGGAATGGGTGTGGAGAAAAGGAAGCCTCTTCCACTACTGTTGGGAATATAAATTGATACAGTCACTATGGAGAACAATATGGAGTTTCTTAAGAAACTAATAATAGAATTACCATATGATACAGCAATCCCAGTACTGGACATATACCCAGACAAAACCATAAATCAAAAAGAGACATTCACCGCAATGTTCATTGCATCACTATTTACAATATCGAGGTAATGGAAGCAACCTAAATGGCCACAGACAGACGAATGCATAAAGATGTGGTACATATATAAAATGGAATATTACTAAGCCATGAAAGGAATGAAATTGGGTCATTTGTAGAGACGTAGATGGATCTAGAGACTGTCATACAGAGTGAAGTAAGTCAGAAAGAGAAAAACAAATCTTGTATATTCATGCATATATGTGGAACCTAGAAAAACTGTACAGATTAACCATTTTGCAAGGCATAAATAGAGCAACAGATGTAGACAACAATCGTATGGACAACAAGGGGGGAAAGCTCTTGGGGGGGTGGTGGTGGGAGGAGTTGAGAGATTGGGATTGGCATGTAAACATTTATATGTATAAAATAGATAACCAATAAGAACCTGCTGTATAAAAATATAAAATAAAATTAAAAATTAAAAAGAAATAAAATTTAAAAAACAAAACAGAAAAAACAATTATTCCCTTCACATACATGTATTTATATGAATAAATTATTTCCATGCTTATATCTGTAAATACAAAAAAGAGGAATAAAATCTACCTTGAACCAAAAACGAAAAAGAGAAAAAAAAACAGAACCCACCAGTTACTCAGAGGAAAACCGTATCAGGGCCCTTGCTCCAGTTGTAAACAATTCTGAAGTTGGTCAGTGGTGAGGAATCGTCTCCCATTCAGCCAGCAGCCCCCACACAACAAGCGTCCTCATTGCAAAGCTGGGGCACCGTGCCGAGGCATCTGTGAGTGAACGTGAGCTGAGCCCCAGGCCAGTTGCGGCTGAACTGTTCCCACCCTTCCCAGGTAAAACACCTGAATATATACAAGGACTTGAAAGCCTAGAGGAAGGGCCATGGAGCCACATGAGTGACAGCATGCCAGCTGACTTGGTGCCTGTAGGCCAGCCAGGATGGCCCTGGCCCTGGGTGCTCTTCTGGAAGATTTCCATTTCCCTGCCTGAGATACCCGTCCTGTCCCTGCCCCCACTGCTTTTTTCCTTCCTCACCTCTGCCCAGGGAGAAATTCCAGCAACAGGTATGGGTGACACATCCTCTTCTTTAGCAGGTGGCAGCCTGGCAACTGCTGCAGAAAGTCCAGCAGAGCCCCACTCACACTGGGCCACCCACAAAGCCGTGGCCTCTCACTCCCTCCCACCAGCCCAGCCCCGAGACTGCTGACAGGGCAGAGAAAATGGCGTCAGGCACAGCTGCAGGGGCTCTTGCTGCCTGGAGTGGTATTTATATTGATCTCAACCCAGGCACACCTGGGGAGGGCTGGCCGGCACCGTAAGGCTGCCCAGGTCAGCCAATCATCACCCCTCAGGGGCTCACAGTTGCAGAAAATGGAACTTGCTGAACCGGCCAGGTCCAAGGAACAGGTGTGGGCTCCTGAGAGTCAGGATAGACAAGGGGCTGCAGCTTTGGCTTGTTTTCTAATCATTTTATCTGGCCCATGAGTGGGAGACAACTTCAAGAAAAGCCTCTCCTAATGAGAGGAACCCAAGAGTCAGGGAGAGGAGGGGTGGGTGGTGGTTAGAGACAGAGGCCTGGTGCCCCGGGTGCAGTGGAAGTCTCTGGAAGACCAGGTGGAGGGAGGCCACACAGAGTGATGCCCAGGGTCACAGACCTGTCGGAGCTGCTGTTTGTTAGTTCAAGTCCTGCTCTGAGGTGCTCTGTGTCAGCTCTGAGCGACAGGTGAGATGGGGGTGCTCTTCAATGAGGGCTATGTGCACGGTTCCTGTGTGCCCAGCCCTGCCACGGTACCTGCAAGGGTAGCTCTGTATCCTGGGAGAGGCCTGACCACGAGAGCCCCGTGGGCTGGGTTGGGGGTGGGGTACCTGCCCAGGAGAGCTCCATATCCTGGGATTGGCCTGACCACGAGAGCCCCATGGGCTGCTGGGGACCTGGTAAAGGATGTCAGGACAGTCAGTGAAGCCACCGAGGATATACCTCCAGTTGCTCCTAATTCCTACACCCTGCTGGTCATTCTACCAACCACCAGGACATGGTATTCTGTATTAGTCTTCAATGATGCCTTCTTTTGTATTCCATTAGTCCCAGAGTCACAAGAAATTTTGGCTTGTGAGTGGCAGGACTCAACATACAACTAAAACAATACTTCCGGGCCGTCTTGCCCCAAGGGTTCAAAAATTCCCACATCATCTTTGGGGAAAGCTTAGCTAAAGACCGAAAAGTTCTACCTCTGGAAAAGGAAACCCTCCTTCAATATGCAGACGACATTCTGATCGCCAGCCCTACTAAGGAGGCCTCTGAACTACCAAGCCAATAAAGGATAGAAGTTGTCCAAGAAAAAGCTCAAATATCACAGACTGCGGTGACCTGCCTGGGCTTCATTCTCACACAAGGTCAGAGAAGCCCATCCCAGGAAAGGGAAGAAACCATTTGCAGCCTTACCCCTTTGTAAAACTAGAAGACAGCTTAGGGGTTCCTGGGGAGGCCAGGGTTTGCTGCTTCTGGATCCCTAACTACAGTCTACTAGCTGGGCCTCTATATGAAACACTGAAAGGAAAAGATGATGATCCTTTTGAACAGAATCCAGAAGTGGCCTTTCAAGAATGGAAAGAGCAGTCAATTCAGACCCTTGCCCTGGAACTCCCTAATTGAGCTAAAACCTTCGACCTTTCCATTCCCGGTGAAAGGTGAATCGCCATTGGAGAATTAGTGCAAAAACTGGGACCACTTGAAATGGAACAACGCAAGAATGCCATCCAGGTAGGATAAACTACAATCACCAAGGGGCTTGGCCCACTGCCACATCTGGCCAAGATACTGGTGGTATCTAAAAACCTGGAAATCAGCAGCCCAAAAGGCCACCTCCCTCCTAAGGGAAAAGGACCCCACGTGGTGATCCTAATCACCAACCATGCCCTGAAGTTGCAGGGTTCGCTCCGTGGGCACACCGACCTCGAGTGAGGAGGCCCTCCAACTCCAACATCCAGAGAGATAACCGGGAGCAACAGGACACCATGACGACTCGTGTGAACATCACTTGACCTGGAGTTTCTCTCATAAAACAACAATAGTGTGTCCCGAAGGAGTAGACTACTGCTTGCAGGACTTACTGCACCCGGAGGGGAGCTAATAATCTTGGCGGGGGAAACCTATATCACACTGTCACCATAGAAAAGCCTACAGACACCGTGATGATGGTGGCCAATAAGACCGGCTGGACTCCTGTTTACTTCAAAAGGCTGTTGACTCAGTGGTCATCATGGTCCTTGATCACCACTGACCCTGGACTGTCTGGGAGTTGAGCAGGCAGGGCTCTGACACCTGGTGCTGTTTTTACGTTAATTCAGGGGCCTAATTGAAGAAAGAGCAGACTACTGGTCAGAGCATCTAGGCTGGCAGAAACGGTCAGCCTAAGGTGACCAAACAAATGTGGGCCGGGGTGAAACCGGCCCCCACAGCGTCTCTGCACATCTCTTTCCTGGACCCTTAAAGGTCATTAGAATCTATAACACTTCCAATGCTGGTGCTCAGGCGGACGAGCAGGGAGGCAGGGGTCCTGGGGCCAATCAACGTCACCTGGAGGCTGCTGGGGAGAAGTTCTGACCCTCATCCCCTGGTATGAGGGCTCCCAACTCAGCACTCAGCAGTTACAGAAGAAGGGTCTGCACCCTCAGCACTCCAAGAATGAGGAACGGGACAAAAGGCAGAGGAGGGGTTTGTTCCCAGCAAAGCCCATTAAAAATCCCTGGGAGATAAAAATAGAATCTGGGCAATAAAGTCAAGTCTGACCTTTTTTATCCTTTGTGCTTTGTCTAATTTCACGTGCTCCTAGGGTCCCGCATGCAGAGGTTCCACACCCGGCACTTCAGACCAGATTTCCTAGTGCAGAATGGCTGGGTCGACACCTCAGCTCCTGGGGCCCAGTGCAGACTCCGGGATATAGAGCCTGAGCTGCAGCCAACCCGGCCCTCGAGAGCTCCGCCCCCTCCCTCCCACTGACTCTGACAGGATCTCTACACAGCAGCCCAGCCCACAGCCCACAGGGTAGTGCATGCTCTCACCTCTCCATTCTCTGATCAAAATATAAAGTTTCCTTTGCTTGTGAACCAAACTCAGTCTCGATCTGTTGGCCCCAATGACGCTGGGCAGGGGGACACTTGTTGGGGTCCACTCTGGAGGATCAGTAACAGAAATTGAGACTATTGTAACTTCAATGAACAGATGTGTGAGCCAAACTGTAGTTAACATAGAACAGTTTATAAGGCTCGGGTAAAATAAGATGTTTCTAACACTTCCATTTGATATTTCCATCACTTTATTATAAGCAAGTTCAGTGAAAAGGTTTGTCTTATTTGTCAGGTCAATATTAGAGAAATGAAGTGATTTCTTTCCAAGGATGTACATCTAATAATCTTGGTTAAAGCTTCAATCTTGTTTTAAATGCTTTTCCATTGAAAATGATACCTCTCTTTCAGCTCCCCCATTTCTGAGAAGTATAAAATCTTATAATTTATTATTACCAAAGGGGAAAGGTGGGAGGAGGGATAAATTAACAGTTTGGAATTAACACATACACACTGCTATGTATAAAATAGATCATCAACAAGGAACTACTGTATAACACAGGGAACTACACTCAATATTTTGCAATAACCTATAAGGGGAAATAATCGGAAAAAGAATAGATATTTTTATTGACATCATCTATCAATGACAGTTAAAGTGTAACCTAAGGGAAGCTGGTGGTGAGTGCTTCTGACCCTGAAGACTTCAATCATCTAAAGTTTGGACTCTGCCTACTCCCCAAGGCCCTTCATGAACATATGTGTAGCCATAGCTTAAAAAATTCCCCAGTTTGGGTTTCGGGGAGACACTGATTTTGAAAAAGCTCTGGTGTTCTCCTTACATGAATGGGACTCTTCCTACTGCTAAAACATGTCTGTCACACCCAGAGGATGGTATACCGTCTGATCGGGAAGAGTTTGAAAAAGGCATCTCATCTCCTCATCTCCTGGTGCTCGGGTTCACCCCTCCAGGGTCTTTACTAACAGTCTCCCCACTTGGAGATGTCAGCACTGTCAACATCCTGTTGCGTACAGTTTGGAATTTGTCCAGAGGATGAAGCGGAAGGATGAGGAACAATGAGAGACAAGTCCTAGGTGTTCAGACAGGCACATGCCACTCTAATTTCCAATCAGGAAGACGAATTGACCAAAGGCTAGGGTTGCCCATGGAAACAGTATAGGGCTTGAGGAAATCCCACTGCTTTGTGGCCAGTTCCCATAAACACAAGTTGAACAATGGAACTCAGGGGCAGTAAAATTCACGAAACTGCAGAGTTGAAAATATCTATCACTGAAAAATGTCTTGAGGAAAGTCAGAGAAAAGGATTGGTAAGCAAGGGAGAATGGCAGGAAAGGGATTTGAGGAGGTAGAAAGGACTCGCCATTAAGCACAAGAAAAGGGGCTGAACATTGCCAACATTGCAGTTGGCCAAAAAGGCTGTATGCGTTTTTTTCTGTATATATTCAAGAAAAGGGCATACACTTTTTTAACCAACCAAACAGGTGGGCACTGGAAATCAATACTACAAAAGATATCACTTCACATCAGTCAGAAGAGCCATCCTCATAAAGTGTAAACACCAGAAATGCAGGACAGGGCAAGGAGAAGAGGGAGCCCTGTGAGGCTTATAGTGGAAATGTATATTGCCAATGGCCATTCTGGAGAAGTGTATTGTGTTTACTAAAGCATCTAAAAAATGAGCTACAGAGCATAGGGCACTTGCACTCATGGGCGTATATCTTGGGAAAAACAAAAATCGAGAGGACACAGGCACCCCAATGTTTACTGCCTCTCTGTTTAAAAGATCCTCGACTAAGATATAACTTAAATGTCTCTGGAGGGAAAAAATGGATAGAGATGTGGTACTTATGTAGAGTGGAATATTACTCAGCCTGGAAATCAATGAAATATGGCCAGTTGTAACAACTCCGGAGGAGTTACGTATGATCATTCTAAGTGACATAATTCAAAAAGAAAAAGACACATATCATAAGATATCACTTAAAGGTGGAATCCAAAATAGCTACACATGAAATAAATTACAAAACAAAAACATAGTCAAATATGTAGAAAACACACGTAAGGCTGCTAAACGGGAAAGGTGGGGAGGGGTGAGGCATCATCCAGGAGGTTGAAATTAGCAAAGATACCATTCCAAATACCAAACTGATAATCAACAAGGCCTACACAGTAGCTAAAAGAACTGCACTCAGCACACTCAAGTCACCGGAAAAGAATATATATGACTGGTAAGAATCTGAAAAAGAATTTATTGATGTCTCTCTGTATGTGAATCAAGTGGATGTACAGCAGCAAGAAACAGAGCTTTGAAAATCAGCTGCAACCAATATAGTAATAAATTGAAAAAAATAAACGACAGAGAGACAGAGAAAACCTCTTACAACTTTTCCTCAGAGACGGTGATGCAACATGGATTGAACACATCTAGACCCACAGCAGGATGAGACATAAGGCTGGAAACTGTTCGTGCTAAGAGAAATGTGAGGTTGGGTGAGGAAATGCACACCCTTTAAAGTAATACTACCTGGTACCCATTCAATGGGTCCCAAATCTGCAGGTTCAAGGAATCTTCCTACAGCTAAAACATGCATGGAAAACCCAGAGGACTGTACACCATGTGATCGGGAGATGTGTCTAAAATGCACCTCATTTATCCTCTCCTGGTGCTCCTGTTCATCATTCCAGCCACGTTACTTAGAATCTCCCCACTTAGAGAATCAGCACATTTAAACTTCTGTTTCACACATTTTGCAAATTGTGAGGAGGATGAACGGGAAGAGGGAGAACCAATGAGAGAATAGTTGTAGGGGTTTGGACGGGCACATGTCACTCTAATTTCCCATTAAGAATAAGAATTAAAAAAAGGCTCAGCCCGCCTCGCCGGAGCCAAAATAGGACCTGAAGCAATCCTGCGGCTTTGAGGCCAGCTCACAAAAGAACAACTTAAAAAATGGAGCTCAGGGTCACTGCAATTCACAAACCTGCAGAGTTATAAATGAAAACTAACATCCAAAAATATGTTGACGTAAGGCAAAGAAGAGGATCTGAATGCAAGACAGAATTGCAAGAAATAGATTTCAAGAGATAGATTGGACTCGTCTTTAAAGCACATGAAAAGCGGCAGAATTTCGACAATGATGCAGTTGGCCCAAAAGGGAGTATGCGTTTTTTCCTGAATATATCCAGGAAAAAACGCATACGCACTTTATGGGCAACCAAGCAAGCAAGCAATGCAAATGTGCACTACAAAGAAGTCTCATTTCCCACCGGTCAAAAGGGCCATCCAAAAAAAATTGTAAAAACCAGAAATGCAGGACAGGCCATGGAGAACAGGGAGCCTTTATACGCTGATGGACAGTCTGTGAACTGCCAAGAGCCACTCTGGAGAAGTGTATGGTGGTTCCTAAATCATCTAAAAAACAGAGCTACAGAGCATAGGGCACTTCCAATCACGGAAGTATATCTAGGGAAGTCTAAAAATCAACAAGACACAAGCACACCACAGTTTAGGGCTACTCTGTTTACAAGAACCTCAACTTCAGTACACCTTAAATATCCCAGGAAAGAGAACAATGGATAAAGAAAATGTGGTACTTATGTACAATGGAATATCTCTTCACCATGAAATCAATGTAATAAGGCTAGTAGAAGGATAAAGAGTGGATTTAGGTCCGATAATACTACTTGAAATAAGTCAAACAGAAAAAGAAACATATCATAAGATATCACTTATAGAGGGAGGATAAATATGGCTGCACAAAAAATGAATTACAAAACAGAACAGTGTCTCACATTTAGAAAACACACTTATGTCAGCTTAAGGGGAAAGGAGAGGTGGGATGATGCATAAAACCAGAGTTTGAAATTAGCACAGATACCATTCAATAAACCAAATAGGTATTAGACAAGATCTACACCTTGCTCAATGAACTGGCCTCAACACACCCTATACACCGCAGAGAAATATATCTGAGTAATAAGAATCTTAAAACCCATGTATTGATATATCTCCATAAGGGAATCAAGTGTGTGCAGAGCGGCCAAACACAGCAGTGAAAATGAGCTAAACCCCATTATAGAAATAAATTTTAAAACCAAAACGCAGAAACAATGAAAGAGAGAAAAATTCTTACAAAATTCGCTCAGGGGCTGTGATGCAACCTGGAATGACCACATATAAACCCACAGCTGGATAAGACATAAGGCTGGACACTTGGGGCTGAGAGGATTGGTGAGCTTTGGTGAGCAACTGCCGAAAGTTTAATGCAATACTTCATGCTACTCATTCCAAGGGTCCCAACACTCCAGGTTGAAGGGAATCTTCCTACAGCTAAACCATGCATGGGAAATCCAGCAGATGGTATACCATATGATGGGGAAAGGTTTCTAAAACGCACCTCATTTTCCTCTCTTGGGGCTCCGGATCAACATTCCAGCCACTTTACTAACAACATCCCCACATGGAGAGTCAATGCCTTTAAGTTCCGGTATCGCAGAGTCTGCAGTTAGTGCGGAGGATGAATGGGAATAGGGGTAACCAGTGAGAAAATAGCTGTAGCGGTTTCAATGGGCACATGTCACTCTAATTTCACATCAGGAAGAAGAATTAACCAAAGGCAGAGCAAGGCGCCCCAGAAGAAGAATAGGGCCTGAAGAAATCCTGTGGATATGAGGCAAGATCACAAAAATAAGAGCTGAAAAATGGAGCTAAGGGCCACTGCAATTCAAAAACCTGCAGAGTTATACAGGCCAACTATTTTCCAAAATATATATTGAGGTAAGGCTATGAAGAGGCACTGACAGCAAGGCAGAATTGCAGGAAACCGATTTCAAGAGGTAGAATAGAATTGCATTGAAAACATATGAAAAGACTCAGAATGTTGACAATGATGCACATGGCCAAAAAGGGCATATGCGTTTTTTCCTGAATATATTCAGGAAGAAAGGCATATGCACTTTCTGGCCAACCAAGCAAGCTTGCAAAGGAAATCTGCACTACAATGAAGTCTCACTTTCCCCCGGTCAAAAGGGCCATCTGAAAAAAGTGTAAAATCCAGAAAGGCAGGACAGGCCATGGAGAACTGGGAGCCTTGTCATGCTGACGGGCAGGCTGTAAACTGCCAACAGCCACTCTGGAGAAGTGTATGGTGTTTCCAGAAACATCCAAAAAACAAAGCAACAGAGCCAAGGGCACTTCCACTTATGGTCCTATAGCTTAGGGAAATTAAAATCAAAAAGACACAGCCACCCCAAAGTTTGGGACGGCTCTGTTTACAAGAACCTCATTTACGGTACAAATTCAATATCACAGAAAGCGAAAAATGGAAAAAGAAGTTGAGGTACTTACGTACAATGCAATATCACTCAGCAATGAAATCTATGTCATCAGGCCCGTAGCAGCATAATGAGTGGATTCAGGTACGATGATTCTAAGTAAAATAAGTCACACAGAAAAAGAAACATGATAAGATATCACTACTACACGGAATGTAAACTTGGCTACACAGGAACTGAATTACAAAACAGAACAGGGTCTCAAATGTAGAAAACCAACATATGCTTGCTTAAGGGGAAAGGTGAGTTGAGGTGCTGCATAAAACCAGAGATTGAAATTAGCACAGATACCGTTCCATAAGCCAAATATGTAATAGACAAGAGCTACTCCTTGCTCAATGAAGTGGACTCAACACCCCATATTAAACGCCTAAGAATATACCTGACTAGTAAGAATCTTAAAACCTATGGATTTATATGTCTCCGAAAGTGAATCAAGCGTGTGTACAGCGGCATAAACGCAGCAGTGATAGGATTGGTGAGGTTCGGTGAGCAAATGCAGACCCTTTGAAGTTATATTGCATGGTACCCATTCCATGGGTCTCAACTCTCCAGGTTTAAGGGATTCTTCCTGCAGCTAAAACATGCATGTGGAACCAAGAGTATGATCCACCGTGTGATTGGGAAACGTGTTCAAATGTGTCTCAGTTTTCGTCCCCTGGTACTTGGGTGCAACATTCCAGACGCTTTACTAACACTCTCCCCACTTGGAGAGTCAGTGCCTTTAACCTCCTGTTTGGCCCAGTTTGCAATTTCTGCGGAAAATGAACAGGAATAGGGAGAACCAATGAGAGACTAGCTGGAGGTTTCTGGAAGGGCAAATTTAACTCTCATTTCCAACCAGGAAGAGGAATTAACCAAAGGCTCAGCGTGCCATGCCGGAACAACACTAGGGCCTGAAGCAATGCTGCGGTGTTGCGGCCAGCTCACAAGAAAGCGAGTTGAAGAAAGGAGCTCAGGGGCACTGTCATTCACAGACCTGCAGAGTTATAAATGACAGCTATCGTCCAAAAATATATTGAAGTAAGGCTGCCAAGAGGACTTGAAAGCGGGGCAGAATTGCAGGAAACCGATTTCAGGAGGTAGACTGGAATTGCATGTAAAGCATAGGAAAAGAGGCAGAACGTCCACAATGATGCACTTGGCCAAAAAGGGCGTATGCGTTTTTTCCTGAATATATTCAGGAAAAAATGCATACGCCCTTTTTGGCCAACCAAGCAAGCTTGCAAAGGAAATGTGCACTACAATGAAGTCTCACTGCCCCCTGGTCAAAAGGGCCATCTGAAAAAAGTGTAAAATCCAGAAAGGCAGGACAGGCCATGGAGAACTGGGAGCCTTGTTATGCTGATGGGCGGGATGTAAATTGCCAACAGCCACTCTGGAGAAGTGTATGGTGATCCTGAAACATCTAAAAAACAAAGCAACAGAGCCTAGGGCACTTCCGCTTATGGTCCTATAGCTTAAGGAAATTAAAATCTAAAAGACACAGCCACCCCAAAGTTTGGGATGGCTCTTTTTACAAGAACCTCATTTACGGTACAAGTTCAATATCACAGAAAGCGAAAATGGATAAAGAAGTTGTGGTACTTAAGTATAATGCAATATCACTCAGCAATGAAATCTATGTTATCAGGCCCGTAGCAGCATAATGAGTGGATTCAGCTACGATGATTCTAAGTGAAATAAGTCACACAGAAAAGAAACTTCATAAGATATCACTACTACACGGAATGTAAACTTGGCTACACAGGAACTGAATTACAAAACAGAACAGGGTCTCAAATGTAGAAAACCAACTTATGCTTGGTTAAGGGGAAAGGTGAGTTGGGGTGCTGCATAAAACCAGAGATTGAAATTAGCACAGATACTGTTCCATAAGCCAAATATGTAATAGACAAGAGCTACTCCTTGTTCAATGAAGTGGACTCAACACCGCATATTAAACGCCTAAGAATATACCTGACTAGTAAGAATCTTAAAACCTATGGATTTATATGTCTCCAAAAGAGAATCAAGCGTGTGTACAGCGGCATAAACGCAGCAGTGATAGGATTGGTGAGGTTCGGTGAGCAAACGCAGACCCTTTGAAGTTATATTGCATGGTACCCATTCCATGGGTCTCAACTCTCCAGGTTTAAGGGATTCTTCCTTTAGCTAAAACATGCATGTGGAACCCAGAGTATGATCCACCGTGTGATCGGGAAACGTGTTCAAATGTGTCTCAGTTTTCGTCCCCTGGTACTCGGGTGCAACATTCCAGACGTTTTACTAACATTCTCCCCACTTGGAGAGTCAGTGCCTTTAACCTCCTGTTTGGCCCAGTTTGCAATTTCTGTGGAAAATGAACAGGAATAGGTAGAACCAATGAGAGACTAGCTGGAGGTTTCTGGAAGGGCAAATTTAACTCTCATTTCCAACCAGGAAGAGGAATTAACCAAAGGCTCAGCGTGCCATGCCGGAACCACACTAGGGCCTGAAGCAATGCTGCGGTGTTGCGGCCAGCTCACAAGAAAGCGAGTTGAAGAAAGGAGCTCAGGGGCACTGTCATTCACAAACCTGCAGAGTTATAAATGACAGCTATCGTCCAAAAATATATTGAAGTAAGGCTGCCAAGAGGACTTGAAAGCGGGGCAGAATTGCAGGAAACCGATTTCAGGAGGTAGACTGGAATTGCATGTAAAGCATAGGAAAAGAGGCAGAACGTCCACAATGATGCACTTGGCCAAAAAGGGCGTATGCGTTTTTTCCTGAATATATTCAGGAAAAAACGCATACGCCCTTTTTGGCCAACCAAGCAAGGTTGCAAAGGAAATCTGCACTACAATGAAGTCTCACTGCCCCCCGGTCAAAAGGGCCATCTGAAAAAAGTGTAAAATCCAGAAAGGCAGGACAGGCCATGGAGAACTGGGAGCCTTGTTATGCTGATGGGCGGGATGTAAATTGCCAACAGCCACTCTGGAGAAGTGTATGGTGTTTCCTGAAACATCTAAAAAACAAAGCAACAGAGCCTAGGGCACTTCCGCTTATGGTCCTATAGCTTAGGGAAATTAAAATCAAAAAGACACAGCCACCCCAAAGTTTGGGACGGCTCTTTTTACAAGAACCTCGTTTACGGTACAAGTTCAATATCACAGAAAGCGAAAATGGATAAAGAAGTTGTGGTACTTAAGTATAATGCAATATCACTCAGCAATGAAATCTATGTCATCAGGCCCGTAGCAGCATAATGAGTGGATTCAGCTACGATGATTCTAAGTGAAATAAGTCACACAGAAAAGAAACTTCATAAGATATCACTACTACACGGAATGTAAACTTGGCTACACAGGAACTGAATTACAAAACAGAACAGGGTCTCAAATGTAGAAAACCAACTTATGCTTGCTTAAGGGGAAAGGTGAGTTGGGGTGCTGCATAAAACCAGAGATTGAAATTAGCACAGATACTGTTCCATAAGCCAAATATGTAATAGACAAGAGCTACTCCTTGTTCAGTGAAGTGGACTCAACACCCCATATTAAACGCCTAAGAATATACCTGACTAGTAAGAATCTTAAAACCTATGGATTTATATGTCTCCGAAAGAGAATCAAGCGTGTGTACAGCGGCATAAACGCAGCAGTGATAGGATTGGTGAGGTTCGGTGAGCAAACGCAGACCCTTTGAAGTTATATTGCATGGTACCCATTCCATAGGTCTCAACTCTCCAGGTTTAAGGGATTCTTCCTTCAGCTAAAACATGCATGTGGTACCCAGAGTATGATCCACCGTGTGATTGGGAAACGTGTTCAAATGTGTCTCAGTTTTCGTCCCCTGGTACTCGGGTGCAACATTCCAGACGCTTTACTAACACTCTCCCCACTTGGAGAGTCAGTGCCTTTAACCTCCTGTTTGGCCCAGTTTGCAATTTCTGTGGAAAATGAACAGGAATAGGGAGAACCAATGAGAGACTAGCTGGAGGTTTCTGGAAGGGCAAATTTAACTCTCATTTCCCACCAGGAAGAGGAATTAACCAAAGGCTCAGCGTGCCATGCCGGAACCACACTAGGGCCTGAAGCAATGCTGCGGTGTTGCGGCCAGCTCACAAGAAAGCGAGTTGAAGAAAGGAGCTCAGGGGCACTGTCATTCACAGACCTGCAGAGTTATAAATGACAGCTATCGTCCAAAAATATATTGAAGTAAGGCTGCCAAGAGGACTTGAAAGCGGGGCAGAATTGCAGGAAACCGATTTCAGGAGGTAGACTAGAATTGCATGTAAAGCATAGGAAAAGAGGCAGAACGTCCACAATGATGCACTTGGCCAAAAAGGGCGTATGCGTTTTTTCCTGAATATATTCAGGAAAAAACGCATACGCCCTTTTTGGCCAACCAAGCAAGTTTGCAGAGGAAATCTGCACTACAATGAAGTCTCACTGCCCCCTGGTCAAAAGGGCCATCTGAAAAAAGTGTAAAATCCAGAAAGGCAGGACAGGCCATGGAGAACTGGGAGCCTTGTTATGCTGATGGGCGGGATGTAAATTGCCAACAGCCACTCTGGAGAAGTGTATGGTGTTTCCTGAAACATCTAAAAAACAAAGCAACAGAGCCTAGGGCACTTCCGCTTATGGTCCTATAGCTTAAGGAAATTAAAATCTAAAAGACACAGCCACCCCAAAGTTTGGGATGGCTCTTTTTACAAGAACCTCATTTACGGTACAAGTTCAATATCACAGAAAGCGAAAATGGATAAAGAAGTTGTGGTACTTAAGTATAATGCAATATCACTCAGCAATGAAATCTATGTTATCAGGCCCGTAGCAGCATAATGAGTGGATTCAGCTACGATGATTCTAAGTGAAATAAGTCACACAGAAAAGAAACTTCATAAGATATCACTACTACACGGAATGTAAACTTGGCTACACAGGAACTGAATTACAAAACAGAACAGGGTCTCAAATGTAGAAAACCAACTTATGCTTGGTTAAGGGGAAAGGTGAGTTGGGGTGCTGCATAAAACCAGAGATTGAAATTAGCACAGATACTGTTCCATAAGCCAAATATGTAATAGACAAGAGCTACTTCTTGTTCAATGAAGTGGACTCAACACCGCATATTAAACGCCTAAGAATATACCTGACAAGTAAGAATCTTAAAACCTATGGATTTATATGTCTCCAAAAGAGAATCAAGCGTGTGTACAGCGGCATAAACGCAGCAGTGATAGGATTGGTGAGGTTCGGTGAGCAAACGCAGACCCTTTGAAGTTATATTGCATGGTACCCATTCCATGGGTCTCAACTCTCCAGGTTTAAGGGATTCTTCCTTTAGCTAAAACATGCATGTGGAACCCAGAGTATGATCCACCGTGTGATCGGGAAACGTGTTCAAATGTGTCTCAGTTTTCGTCCCCTGGTACTCGGGTGCAACATTCCAGACGTTTTACTAACACTCTCCCCACTTGGAGAGTCAGTGCCTTTAACCTCCTGTTTGGCCCAGTTTGCAATTTCTGTGGAAAATGAACAGGAATAGGTAGAACCAATGAGAGACTAGCTGGAGGTTTCTGGAAGGGCAAATTTAACTCTCATTTCCAACCAGGAAGAGGAATTAACCAAAGGCTCAGCGTGCCATGCCGGAACCACACTAGGGCCTGAAGCAATGCTGCGGTGTTGCGGCCAGCTCACAAGAAAGCGAGTTGAAGAAAGGAGCTCAGGGGCACTGTCATTCACAGACCTGCAGAGTTATAAATGACAGGTATCGTCCAAAAATATATTGAAGTAAGGCTGCCAAGAGGACTTGAAAGCGGGGCAGAATTGCAGGAAACCGATTTCAGGAGGTAGACTGGAATTGCATGTAAAGCATAGGAAAAGAGGCAGAACGTCCACAATGATGCACTTGGCCAAAAAGGGCGTATGCGTTTTTTCCTGAATATATTCAGGAAAAAACGCATACGCCCTTTTTGGCCAACCAAGCAAGGTTGCAAAGGAAATCTGCACTACAATGAAGTCTCACTGCCCCCCGGTCAAAAGGGCCATCTGAAAAAAGTGTAAAATCCAGAAAGGAAGGACAGGCCATGGAGAACTGGGAGCCTTGTTATGCTGATGGGCGGGATGTAAATTGCCAACAGCCACTCTGGAGAAATGTATGGTGTTTCCTGAAACATCTAAAAAACAAAGCAACAGAGCCTAGGGCACTTCCGCTTATGGTCCTATAGCTTAGGGAAATTAAAATCAAAAAGACACAGCCACCCCAAAGTTTGGGACGGCTCTTTTTACAAGAACCTCGTTTACGGTACAAGTTCAATATCACAGAAAGCGAAAATGGATAAAGAAGTTGTGGTACTTAAGTATAATGCAATATCACTCAGCAATGAAATCTATGTCATCAGGCCCGTAGCAGCATAATGAGTGGATTCAGCTACGATGATTCTAAGTGAAATAAGTCACACAGAAAAGAAACTTCATAAGATATCACTACTACACGGAATGTAAACTTGGCTACACAGGAACTGAATTACAAAACAGAACAGGGTCTCAAATGTAGAAAACCAACTTATGCTTGCTTAAGGGGAAAGGTGAGTTGGGGTGCTGCATAAAACCAGAGATTGAAATTAGCACAGATACTGTTCCATAAGCCAAATATGTAATAGACAAGAGCTACTCCTTGTTCAGTGAAGTGGACTCAACACCCCATATTAAACGCCTAAGAATATACCTGACTAGTAAGAATCTTAAAACCTATGGATTTATATGTCTCCGAAAGAGAATCAAGCGTGTGTACAGCGGCATAAACGCAGCAGTGATAGGATTGGTGAGGTTCGGTGAGCAAACGCAGACCCTTTGAAGTTATATTGCATGGTACCCATTCCATAGGTCTCAACTCTCCAGGTTTAAGGGATTCTTCCTTCAGCTAAAACATGCATGTGGTACCCAGAGTATGATCCACCGTGTGATTGGGAAACGTGTTCAAATGTGTCTCAGTTTTCGTCCCCTGGTACTCGGGTGCAACATTCCAGATGCTTTACTAACACTCTCCCCACTTGGAGAGTCAGTGCCTTTAACCTCCTGTTTGGCCCAGTTTGCAATTTCTGTGGAAAATGAACAGGAATAGGGAGAACCAATGAGAGACTAGCTGGAGGTTTCTGGAAGGGCAAATTTAACTCTCATTTCCAACCAGGAAGAGGAATTAACCAAAGGCTCAGCGTGCCATGCCGGAACCACACTAGGGCCTGAAGCAATGCTGCGGTGTTGCGGCCAGCTCACAAGAAAGCGAGTTGAAGAAAGGAGCTCAGGGGCACTGTCATTCACAGACCTGCAGAGTTATAAATGACAGCTATCGTCCAAAAATATATTGAAGTAAGGCTGCCAAGAGGACTTGAAAGCGGGGCAGAATTGCAGGAAACCGATTTCAGGAGGTAGACTAGAATTGCATGTAAAGCATAGGAAAAGAGGCAGAACGTCCACAATGATGCACTTGGCCAAAAAGGGCGTATGCGTTTTTTCCTGAATATATTCAGGAAAAAACGCATACGCCCGTTTTGGCCAACCAAGCAAGTTTGCAGAGGAAATCTGCACTACAATGAAGTCTCACTGCCCCCTGGTCAAAAGGGCCATCTGAAAAAAGTGTAAAATCCAGAAAGGCAGGACAGGCCATGGAGAACTGGGAGCCTTGTTATGCTGATGGGCGGGATGTAAATTGCCAACAGCCACTCTGGAGAAGTGTATGGTGTTTCCTGAAACATCTAAAAAACAAAGCAACAGAGCCTAGGGCACTTCCGCTTATGGTCCTATAGCTTAAGGAAATTAAAATCTAAAAGACACAGCCACCCCAAAGTTTGGGATGGCTCTTTTTACAACAACCTCATTTACGGTACAAGTTCAATATCACAGAAAGCGAAAATGGATAAAGAAGTTGTGGTACTTAAGTATAATGCAATATCACTCAGCAATGAAATCTATGTCATCAGGCCCGTAGCAGCATAATGAGTGGATTCAGGTACGATGATTCTAAGTGAAATAAGTCACACAGAAAAGAAACTTCATAAGATATCACTACTACACGGAATGTAAACTTGGCTACACAGGAACTGAATTACAAAACAGAACAGGGTCTCAAATGTAGAAAACCAACTTATGCTTGCTTAAGGGGAAAGGTGAGTTGGGGTGCTGCATAAAACCAGAGATTGAAATTAGCACAGATACTGTTCCATAAGCCAAATATGTAATAGACAAGACCTACTCCTTGTTCAATGAAGTGGACTCAACACCCCATATTAAACGCCTAAGAATATACCTGACTAGTAAGAATCTTAAAACCTATGGATTTATATGTCTCCGAAAGAGAATCAAGCGTGTGTACAGCGGCATAAACGCAGCAGTGATAGGATTGGTGAGGTTCGGTGAGCAAACGCAGACCCTTTGAAGTTATATTGCATGGTACCCATTCCATGGGTCTCAACTCTCCAGGTTTAAGGGATTCTTCCTTCAGCTAAAACATGCATGTGGAACCCAGAGTATGATCCACCGTGTGATTGGGAAACGTGTTCAAATGTGTCTCAGTTTTCGTCCCCTGGTACTCAGGTGCAACATTCCAGACGCTTTACTAACACTCTCCCCACTTGGAGAGTCAGTGCCTTTAACCTCCTGTTTGGCCCAGTTTGCAATTTCTGCGGAAAATGAACAGGAATAGGGAGAACCAATGAGAGACTAGCTGGAGGTTTCTGGAAGGGCAAATTTAACTCTCATTTCCAACCAGGAAGAGGAATTAACCAAAGGCTCAGCGTGCCATGCCGGAACCACACTAGGGCCTGAAGCAATGCTGCGGTGTTGCGGCCAGCTCACAAGAAAGCGAGTTGAAGAAAGGAGCTCAGGGGCACTGTCATTCACAGACCTGCAGAGTTATAAATGACAGCTATCGTCCAAAAATATATTGAAGTAAGGCTGCCAAGAGGACTTGAAAGCGGGGCAGAATTGCAGGAAACCGATTTCAGGAGGTAGACTGGAATTGCATGTAAAGCATAGGAAAAGAGGCAGAACGTCCACAATGATGCACTTGGCCAAAAAGGGCGTATGCGTTTTTTCCTGAATATATTCAGGAAAAAACGCATACGCCCTTTTTGGCCAACCAAGCAAGCTTGCAAAGGAAATGTGCACTACAATGAAGTCTCACTGCCCCCTGGTCAAAAGGGCCATCTGAAAAAAGTGTAAAATCCATAAAGGCAGGACAGGCCATGGAGAACTGGGAGCCTTGTTATGCTGATGGGCGGGATGTAAATTGCCAACAGCCACTCTGGAAAAGTGTATGGTGTTTCCTGAAACATCTAAAAAACAAAGCAACAGAGCCTAGGGCACTTCCGCTTATGGTCCTATAGCTTAAGGAAATTAAAATCAAAAAGACACAGCCACCCCAAAGTTTGGGATGGCTCTTTTTACAAGAACCTCGTTTACGGTACATGTTCAATATCACAGAAAGCGAAAATGGATAAAGAAGTTGTGGTACTTAAGTATAATGCAATATCACTCAGCAATGAAATCTATGTCATCAGGCCCGTAGCAGCATAATGAGTGGATTCAGCTATGATGATTCTAAGTGAAATAAGTCACACAGAAAAGAAACTTCATAAGATATCACTACTACACGGAATGTAAACTTGGCTACACAGGAACTGAATTACAAAACAGAACAGGGTCTCAAATGTAGAAAACCAACTTATGCTTGCTTAAGGGGAAAGGTGAGTTGGGGTGCTGCATAAAACCAGAGATTGAAATTAGCACAGATACCGTTCCATAAGCCAAATACGTAATAGACAAGAGCTACTCCTTGCTCAATGAAGTGGACTCAACACCCCATATTAAACGCCTAAGAATATACCTGACTAGTAAGAATCTTAAAACCTATGGATTTATATGTCTCCGAAAGAGAATCAAGCGTGTGTACAGCGGCATAAACGCAGCAGTGATAGGATTGGTGAGGTTCGGTGAGCAAACGCAGACCCTTTGAAGTTATATTGCATGGTACCCATTCCATGGGTCTCAACTCTCCAGGTTTAAGGGATTCTTCCTTCAGCTAAAACATGCATGTGGAACCCAGAGTATGATCCACCGTGTGATTGGGAAACGTGTTCAAATGTGTCTCAGTTTTCGTCCCCTGGTACTCGGGTGCAAAATTCCAGACGCTTTACTAACACTCTCCCCACTTGGAGAGTCAGGGCCTTTAACCTCCTGTTTGGCCCAGTTTGCAATTTCTGTGGAAAATGAACAGGAATAGGGAGAACCAATGAGAGACTAGCTGGAGGTTTCTGGAAGGGCAAATTTAACTCTCATTTCCAAACAGGAAGAGGAATTAACCAAAGGCTCAGCGTGCCATGCCGGAACCACACTAGGGCCTGAAGCAATGCTGCGGTGTTGCGGTCAGCTCACAAGAAAGCGAGTTGAAGAAAGGAGCTCAGGGGCACTGTCATTCACAGACCTGCAGAGTTATAAATGACAGCTATCGTCCAAAAATATATTGAAGTAAGGCTGCCAAGAGGACTTGAAAGCGGGGCAGAATTGCAGGAAACCGATTTCAGGAGGTAGACTGGAATTGCATGTAAAGCATAGGAAAAGAGGCAGAACGTCCACAATGATGCACTTGGCCAAAAAGGGCGTATGCGTTTTTTCCTGAATATATCAGGAAAAAACATATACGCCCTTTTTGGCCAACCAAGCAAGCTTGCAAAGGAAATCTGCACTACAATGAAGTCTCACTGCCCCCCGGTCTAAAGGGCCATCAGAAAAAAGTGTAAAATCCAGAAAGGCAGGACAGGCCATGGAGAACTGGGAGCCTTGTTATGCTGTTGGGCGGGATGTAAATTGCCAACAGCCACTCTGGAGAAGTGTATGGTGTTTCCTGAAACATCTAAAAAACAAAGCAACAGAGCCTAGGGCACTTCCACTTATGGTCCTATAGCTTAGGGAAATTAAAATCAAAATGACACAGCCACCCCAATGTTTGGGACGGCTCTGTTTACAAGAACCTCGTTTACGGTACAAGTTCAATATCGCAGAAAGCGAAAAATGTATAAAGAAGTTGTGGTACTTACGTACAATGCAATATCACTCAGTAATGAAATCTATGTCATGAGGCCCATAGCAGCATGAGTGGATTCAGGTACGATGATTCTAAGTGAAATAAGTCACACAGAAAAAGAAACATCATAAGATATCACTACTACACCGAATATAAACTTGGCTACACAGGAACTGAATTACAAAACAGAACAGGGTCTCAAATGTAGGAAACCAACTTATGCTTACTTAAGGGGAAAGGTGAGTTGGGGTGCTGCATAAAACCAGAGATTGAAATTAGCACAGATACTGTTCCATAAGCCAAATATGTAATAGACAAGAGCTACTCCTTGCTCAATGAACTGGACACAACACCCCATATTAAACGCCTAAGAATATACCTGACTAGTAAGAATCTTAAAACCTATGGATTTATATGTCTCCGAAAGAGAATCAAGCGTGTGTACAGCGGCATAAACGCAGCAGTGATAGGATTGGTGAGGATTGGTGAGCAAATGCAGACCCTTTGAAGTCATATTGCATGGTACACATTTTATGGGTCTCAATTCTCCAGGTTTAAGGGATTCTTCCTTCAGCTAAATCATGCATGTGGATCCCAGATTATGATCCAGCGTGTGATCGGAAAACGTGTTCAAATGTGTCTCAGTATTCGTCCCCCGGTACTCGGGTGCAACATTCCAGACGCTTTACTAACACTCTCCCCACTTGTAGAGTCAGTGCCTTTAACCTCCTGTTTGGCGCAGTTTGCAATTTCTGTAAAAAATGAACAGGAATAGGGAGAACCAATGAGAGACTAGCTGGAGGTGTCTGGACGGGCAAATTTAACTCTCATTTCCCACCAGGAAGAGGAATTAACCAAAGGCTCAGCGTGCCGTGCCAGAACCACACTAGGGCCTGAAGCAATCCTGCGGTGTTGCGGCCAGCTCACAAGAAAGCGAGTTGAAGAAAGGAGCTCAGGGGCACTGTCATTCACAGACCTACAGAGTTATAAATGACAGCTTTCGTCCAAAAATATATTGGAGTAAGGCTGCCAAGAGGACTTGAAAGCGGGGCAGAAATGCAGGAAACCGATTTCAGGAGGTAGACTGGAATTGCATGTAAAGCATAGGAAAAGAGGCAGAACGTCCACAATGATGCACTTGGCCAAAAAGGGCGTATGCGTTTTTTCCTGAATATATTCAGGAAAAAACGCATACGCCCTTTTTGGCCAACCAAGCAAGCTTGCAAAGGAAATCTGCACTACAATGAAGTCTCACTGCCCCCCGGTCAAAAGGGCCATCTGAAAAAAGTGTAAAATCCAGAAAGGCAGGACAGGCCATGGAGAACTGGGAGCCTTGTTATGCTGATGGGCGGGATGTAAATTGCCAACAGCCACTCTGGAGAAGTGTATGGTGTTTCCTGAAACATCTACAAAACAAAGCAACAGAGCCTAGGGCACTTCCACTTATGGTCCTATAGCTTAGGGAAATTAAAGTCAAAAAGACACAGCCACCACAAAGTTTAGGATGGTTCTGTTTACAAGAACCTCGTTTACGGTACAAGTTCAATATCACAGAAAGCGAAAAATGGATAAAGAAGTTGTGGTACTTACGTACAATGCAATATCACTCAGCAATGAAATCTATGTCATCAGGCCCGTAGTAGCATAACGAGTGGATTCAGGTATGATGATTCTAAGTGAAATAAGTCACACAGAAAAAGAAAGATCATAAGATATCACTACTACACGGAATGTAAACTTGGCTACACAGAAACTGAATTACAAAACAGAACAGGGTCTCAAATGTAGAAAACCAACTTATGCTTGCTTAAGGGGAAAGGTGAGTTGGGGTGCTGCATAAAACCAGAGATTGAAATTAGCACAGATACTGTTCCATAAGCCAAATATGTAATAGACAAGACCTACTCCTTGCTCAACGAAGTGGTCTCAACACCCCATATTAAACGCCTAAGAATATACCTGACTAGTAAGAATCTTAAAACCTATGGATTTATATGTCTCCGAAAGAGAATCAAGCGTGTGTACAGCGGCATAAACGCAGCAGTGATAGGATTGGTGAGGATCGGTGAGCAAATGCACACTCTTTGAAGTCATATTGCATGGTACCCATTCCATGGGTCTCAACTCTCCAGGTTTAAGGGATTCTTCCTTCAGCTAAAACATGCATGTGGAACCCAGAGTATGATCCACCGTGTGATTAGGAAACGTGTTCAAAGGTGTCTCAGTTTTCGTCCCCTGGTACTCGGGTGCAACATTCCAGACGCTTTACTAACACTCTCCCCACTTGGAGAGTCAGTGCCTTTAACCTCCTGTTTGGCCCAGTTTGCAATTTCTGCGGAAAATGAACAGGAATAGGGAGAACCAATGAGAGACTAGCTGGAGGTGTCTGGACGGGCAAATTTAACTCTCATTTCCCACCAGGAAGAGGAATTAACCGAAGGCTCAGCGTGCCATGCCGGAACCACACTAGGGCCTGAAGCAATCCTGCGGTGTTGCGGCCAGCTCACAAGAAAGCGAGTTGAAGAAAGGAGCTCAGGGGCACTGTCATTCACAAACCTGCAGAGTTATAAATGACAGCTATCGTCCAAAAATATATTGAAGTAAGGCCGCCAAGAGGACTCAAAAGCGGTGCAGAATTGCAGGAAACCGATTTCAGGAGGTAGATAGGAATTGCATTTAAAGCATAGGAAAAGAGACAGAACTTGGAAAATAATGCACTTGGCAAAAAAGGACATATGTGTTTTATCCAGAGCTCTCATAACCGAGGGGAGGAGATTCCCAGCAGGCTCCAACTGCCACCTGAGGGCTCATGTTGTCAAGGCAACGTGAGCAAGCCAGGCAGGAGTTACCTCACAGCAGAGATCCCACCTCACAGAAGGGTGAGAAACCCAGCCAACATCAGACTCTCACCAGAGGGCCCACATCACCAAGGGGATGGGAACCAGGCAGGAGTGTCTTCACACCAGTGGGGCCACATCATCGAAAGGTGAGGTACTCAGCACATGTGTCCTCAAACCAGAGGACCCACATCACTAAGGGCCTCGGAGTGAGGCAGGCAGGAGTAGCCTCACAACACTGGGCCCATAGAATAAAAAAGTGAGGAATCCAGCAGTTGGAACCTCCCAGCAGGGGGCCCAGAGCACCGAGGCTATGGGATCCAGGCCACAGTGAACTCACAGAAGAGGGCCCATGTCATGAAACTGAGCAACCCAGCCATTGAGACCTCAGAGCAGGAGGTCCACATCCCCATGGGGATATAAATCTGGTAGGAGTGTCCTCGCACCACTGAAAACGTATCAGAAAATTTTGGGAGACCAGCAGTTAGAGCCTGACGCCAGAGGACCCTCATCACCAAGGGAAGGAGGCTCCCAGCAGGCTCCAACGGCCACCAGAGGGCTGACGTCACCAAGGCGATGTGTGCCAACCAGGCACGAATGACCTCACAGCAGAGGGCCCACCTCAGAGAAGTGTGACGAACCCAGTCAGGATCAGACTCGCACCAGAGGGCCCACATCACCAAATGGATTGGAACCAGGCAGGAGTGTCCTCACATGAGTAGGGCCACATCATCTAAAGGTGAGGAACCCAGAACACGTGGCTTCAAACCATAGGACACACATCACCAAGAGGCTGGGGGTGAGGCAGGCAGGAGGAGCCTCACAACAGAGGGCCCAAAAATAAGGAAGGTGAGGAATCCAGCAGTTGCAACCTCCCAGCAGGCGGCCCAGAGCACAGAGGCTAGGGGATCCAAGCCAGAGTGAACTAACACCAGACAGCCCACATCATGAAACTGTGAGCAACCCAGACATTGGGACCTCAGAGCAGAAGGCCCACATCCCCATGGTGATGGGAACATGACAGGAGTGTCCTGGCATCACTGGGCTCACATCAGAAAACGTGGGGTGCTCAGAAGTTAGGGCCTGACGCTAGAGGGCACTCATCACCGAGGGGAGGAGGCTCCCAGCAGGCTCCAGCTGCCACCAGAGGGCCAACGTCACCAAGGCGATGTGTGCCAGCCCGGCAGGAGTGACCTCACAGCAGAGGCCCCACCTCACAGAAGGGTGAGGAACACAGCCAGGATCAGACTCTCACCAGAGGGCCCACATCACCAAGGGGAAGGGAATCAGGCAGGAGTGTCCCCACATCAGTGGGACAACATCATCGAAAGGTGAGGATCCCAGCACATGTAGCCTCAAACCAGAGGAACCACATCACCAAGGGGTTCGGAATGAGGCTGGCAGGACTGGCCTCACAACACAGGGTCCATAGAATATAAAAGTTGAGGAATCCAGCAGTTGGAACCTCCCAGCAAGCGGCCCAGAGCACCGAGGCTATGGGATCCAGGCCGCAGTGAACTCACAGCAGAGGGCCCACATCATGAACCTGTGAGCAGCCCAGCCGTTGGGACCTCAGAACAGAAGGCCCACATCCCCATTGGGATGGGAACCTGGCAGGAGTGGCTTCGCACCACTTAGCACATATCAGAAAATGTTAGGAGCCCAGCAGTTAGGGCCTGACGCCAGGGGGCCCTCATAACTGAGGGGAGGAGACTCCCAGCAGGTTCCAACTGCCAACAGAGGGCCCACGTCTACAAGGTGGCATGCGCCAGCCAGGCAGTAGTGACCTCACAACAGAGGGCCTATCTCACAGAAGGGTGAGGAACCGAGGTAGGATGAGACTCTTGCCAGAAGGCCCACAACACCAAGGGGATGGGAACCAGTCAGGACTGTCCTCTCACCAGTGGGGCCACATCATCGAAAGGTGAGGAACCCAGCACATGCGGCCTCATATCAGAGGACATACATCACAAAGGGGATGGGAGTGAGGCAGGTAGGAGTAGCCTAAAAACAGAGGGCCCAAAGAATAAAAAAGGTGAGGAATCCAGCATTTGGAACCTCCCAGCAGGCGGCCGAGAGCACAGAAGCTATGGGATGCAGGCAGGAGTGAACTAACAGCAGAGAGCCCACATCATGAAACTGTGAGCAACCCAGGCGTTGGGACCTCAGAGCAGAAAGCCCACATCCCCATGGGGATGGGAACCTGACAGGAGTGTCCTGGCATCACTGGGCTCACATCAGAAAATGTGGGGAGCCCAGCAGTTAGGGCCTGATGCTAGAGAGCTGTCATCACCGAGGGCAGGAGGCTCCCAGCAGGTTCCATGTGCCAACAGAGGGCCCACGTCGCCAAGGTGATGTGTGCAAGTCAGGTAGGATTGACCTCACAGCAGAGGGCCTACCTCACAGAAGAGTGAGGAACCCAGCCAGGATAAGACTGTCACCAGAAGGCCCACATCACCAAGGGGATGGGAACCAGGCAGGAGTGTCCTCACACCAGTGGGGCCACATCATTGAAAGTTGCGGAACCCAGCATATGTGGCCTCAAACCAGAGGACCCACATCACAAAGGGGATGCGAGTGAGGCAGGCAGGAGGAGCATCGCAACACAGGCCCCATAGAATACAAAAGTTGAAGAATCGAGCAGTTGGAACCTTCCAGCAGGCGGCCCAGAGCACAGAGGCTATGGCATCCAGGCCAGAGTGAACTAACAGCAGAGAGCCCACATCATGAAACTGTGAACAACCCAGCCGTTGGGACCTCAGAACAGAAGGCCCACATCCCAATGGGTATGTGAACCTGGATGGAGTGTCTTCGAACTACTGGGCGCACGTCACAAAATGTGGGGAGCCCAGCCATTAGGGCCTGACGCCAGAGGGCCCTCATCACCGAGGGGAGGAGGCTCCCAGCAGGCTCCAAATGCCACCAGAGGGCTCATGTCCACAAGGCGAGGTGAGCAAGCCAGGCAGGAGTGACCTCACAGCAGACGGCCCACCTCACAGATGGGTGAGGAACCCAGCCAGGATCAGACTCTCAACAGAGAGCCCACATCACCAAGGGGATGTGAACCAGGCAGGAGTCTCCTAAGACCATTGGTCCCACATCATCGAAAGGTGAGGAACCCAGCACATGTGGCCTCAAACCAGAGGACACACATCACGAAGGGACTGGGAGTGAGGCAGGCAGGAGGATCCTCACAACAGAGGGCCTAAAAAATTAAAAAAGTGAGGAATCCAGCAGTTGGAACCTTCCAGCAGGCGGCCAAGAACACAGAGGCTATGGGATCCAGGCCACAGTGAACTAACACCAGAGAGCCCACATCATGAAACTGTGATCAAACCAGCCGTTGGAACGTCAGAGCAGAAGGCCCACATCCCCATGGAGATGGGAACCTAAGAGGAGTGCCCGAGCATCACTGGGCTCACTAAGAAAAGTTGGGGAGCCCAGCAGTTAGGGCTTGACGTCAGAGGGCCCTCATCACAGAGGTGAGGAGGCTCCCAGCAGGGTCCAAGTGCCACCAGAGGGCTCATGTCAACAAGGCGAGGTGAGCAAGCCAGGCAAGAGTTACCTGATAGTAGAGGGCCCACCTCACAGATGGTTGAGGAACCCAGCCAGGATCAGACTCTCACCAGAGGGCCCACATCACAAAGGGGATGGGAACCAGTCAGGATTATCCTCACACCAGTGGGGCCTCATCATCTTAACGTGAGGAACCCAGCACATGTGTCCTCAAACCAGAGGACCCACATCACAAAGGGCTTTGGAGTGAGGCAGGCAGGAGTAGCCTCACAACACAGGGCACATAATATAAAATACGTGAGGATTCCAGCATTTAGACCTTCCAGCAGGCAGCTCAGAACACCGAGGCTATGGGATCCAGGCCACAGTGAACTCACAGCAGAGGGCCAACATCATAAAACTGTGAGCAACCCAGGCATTGGGACCACAGAGCAGAAGGCCCACATCCCCATGGGAATGGGAACCTGGCTGGAGTGTCCTCGCACCACTGGGCGCACATCAGAAAATGTGGGGAGCCCACCATTTAGGGCCTGACGCCAGAGGGCTGTCATCACCGAGAGGAGGAGGCACCCTGCACGCTCCAACTGCCACCAGAGGGCTCACGTCTCCAAGGTGACGTGTGCCAGCCAGTCAGGAGTGACCTCACAGCAGAGGGCTTACCTCACAGAACGTTGAGGAACCCAGCCAGGATTAGACTCTCGCCAGAGGGCCCACCTCACCAAGCGGATGGTAACCAGGCAGGAGTGTCCTCACACGAGTGGGGCCACATCATCGAAAGGTGAGGAACGCAGCACATGTGGCCTCAAGCTATAGGACAGTCATCACCAAGGGGCTGGCAACGAGGCAGGCAGGAGGAGCCTCACAACAGAGGGCACATAGAATAAAAAAGTTGAGGAATCCAGCAGTTGGAACCTCCCAGCAGGCGGCTCAGAGCACCGATGATAAGGGATCCTTGCCGGAGTGAACTCACAGCAGAGGGCCCACATCATGGTACTGTGAGCAAGCCAGCCGTTTTGACCTCAGAGCAGAAGGCCCATATCCCCATGGGGATGCGAACCTGGCAAGAGTGTCCTCACTCACTTGGCGCACATCAGAAAATGTGGGGAGCCCAGCAGTTATGGCCTAAGGCAAGAGGGCCCTCATCACCGAGGGGAGGAGGATCCCAGCACACTCCAACTGCCACCAGAGGGCCCACGTCGCCAAGGTGACTTGTGCCAGACAGGCATGATTGACCTCACAGAAGAGGGCCCACCTCACAGAAGGGTGAGGAACCCAGCCAGGATCAGACTCTCACCTGAGGGTCCATATCAGCAAGAGGATGGGAACCAGTCAGGACTGTCTTCCCTCCAGTGGGGCCACATCATTGAAAGGTGTGGAACCCAGCACATGTGGCCTCAAATCAGAGGACACATATCACAAAGGGAATGGGAGTGAGGCAGGCAGGAGTAGCTTAAAAACAGCGGGCCCAAAGAATAAGAAAGGTGAGGAATCCAGCAGTTGGAACCTCCCAGCAGGCAGCCGAGAGCACAGAAGCTATGGGATGCAGGCAGGAGTGAACTAACAGCAGAGAGCCCACATCATGAAACTGTGAGCAACCCAGGCGTTGGGACCTCAGAGCAGAAGGCCCACATCCCAATGGGGATGTGAACCTGGATGGAGTGTCCTCGCACCACTGGGCACACATCACGAAATGTGGGGAGCCCAGCTCTTAGGGCCTGACGCCAGAGGGCCCTCATCACCAAGGGGAGGAGGCTCCCAGCAGGGTCCAAGTGCCACCACAGGGCTCATGTCCACAAGGCGAGGTGAGCAAGCCAGGGAGGAGTGACCTCACAGCAGACGGCCCACCTCACAGATGGGTGAAGAATCCAGCCAGGATCAGACTCTCAACAGAGGGCCCACATCACCAAGGGGATGTGAACCAGGCAGGAGTCTCCTAAGACCATTGGTCCCACATCATTGAAAGGTGAGGAACCCAGCACATGTGGCCTCAAACCAGAGGACACACATCACGAAGGGGCTGGGAGTGAGGCAGGCAGGAGGATCCTCACAACAGAGGGCCCAAAAAATTAAAAAAGTGAGGAATCCAGCAGTTGGAACCTCCCAGCAGGCGGCCAAGAACACAGAGGCTATGGGATCCAGGCCACAGTGAACTAACACCAGAGAGCCCACATCATGAAACTGTGATCAACCCAGCCGTTGGAACATCAGAGCAGAAGGCCCACATCCCCATGGAGATGGGAACCTAAGAGGAGTGCCCGAGCATCACTGGGCTCACTAAGAAAAGTTGGGGAGCCCAGCAGTTAGGGCCTGACGTCAGAGGGCCCTCATCACCGGGGGGCGGAGATTCCCAGCACGCTCCAACTGCCACCACACAGCTGACTTCACCAAGGCATTGTGTGCCAGCCATGCAGGAGTGACCTATCAGCAGAGGGTCTCCCTCACAGAAGGGTGAGGAACACAGCCAGGAACAGACTCTCACCAGGGGGCCCGCATAACCACGTGGATGAGAACCAGGCAGGAGTGTCCTCACACTAGTGGGGCCACATCATCGAAAGGTGAGGAACCCAGCAAAGGTGGCCACAAACCAGAGGACCCACATCACCAAGGGGTTGAGAGTGAGGTAGGTGTCTGGACAGGCATATTTAACACTCATTTCCCACCAGGAAGAGGAATTAACCAAAGGCTCAGCTTGCCCTGCCAGAAGCAGATTAGGGCCTGAAGCAGTCTTGCAGGTTTGCGGCCAGCTCACAAGAAAGCGAGTTGAAGAGAGGAGCTCAGGGGCCCTGTAATTCACAAACCTGCAGAGTTATAAATGACAGATAACGTCCAAAAATACATTGAAGTAAGGCTGCGAAGTGGACTTGAAAGCAGGGCAGAATTTCAGGAAACCGATTTCAGGAGGTAAACTGGATTTGCATTTAAAGCATAGGAAAAGAGGCAGAATATCGACAATGATGCACTTGGCAAAAAAGGACGTATGAGTTTGTTCCTGAATATATTCAGGAAAAAACACATACGCCCTTTTTGGCAAACCAAGCAAGCTTGCAATGGAAATCCGAACTACTATGAAGTGTCATTTCCCCCCTGTCTAAAGGGCCATCTGAAAAAAGTGTAAAATCCAGAAAGGCAAGACAGGCCATGGGGAAAAAGGAGCCTTGTTATGCTGATGGGAGGGATGTAAATTGCCAACAGCCACTCTGGAGAAGTGTATGGTGTTTCCTGATACATCTGAAAAACAAAGCAACAGAGTCTAGGGCATTTCCACGTATGGTCCTATAGCTTAGGGAAATTAAAATCAAAAAGACACAGCCACCCCAAAATTTGGGATGGCTCTGTTTACAGGAACCTCTTCTACGGTACAAGTTAAATATCCCAGAGAACAAATAATTGATAAAGAAGTTGCGGTACTTACGTACAACAGAATACCACTCAGCAATGAAATCTGTGTCACCAGGCCTGTACCAGCATAATGAGTGGATTGAGGCACGATGATTCTAAGTGAAATAAGTCACACAGAAAAAGAAACATCATAAGGTATCACTAATGCACGGAATGTAAACTTGGCTACACATGAACTGAATTACAAAACAGAACAGGGTCTCAAGTTTAGAAAACCAACTTATGCTTGCTTAAGGGGAAAGGTGAGTTGGGGTGCTGCATAAAACCAGAGTTTGAAATTAGCACAGATACCGTTCCATAAGCCAAATATGTAATAGACAAGACCTACCCCTTGCTCAACGAAATGGACTCAACAATGAGGTATCACCTCACACCTGTTAGAATGGGCATCATCTGAAAATCTACAAACAACAAATGCTGGAATGGGTGTGGAGAAAAGGAAGCCTCTTCCACTACTGTTGGGAATATAAATTGATACAGTCACTATGGAGAACAATATGGAGTTTCTTAAGAAACTAATAATAGAATTACCATATGATACAGCAATCCCAGTACTGGACATATACCCAGACAAAACCATAAATCAAAAAGAGACATTCACCGCAATGTTCATTGCATCACTATTTACAATATCGAGGTAATGGAAGCAACCTAAATGGCCACAGACAGACGAATGCATAAAGATGTGGTACATATATAAAATGGAATATTACTAAGCCATGAAAGGAATGAAATTGGGTCATTTGTAGAGACGTAGATGGATCTAGAGACTGTCATACAGAGTGAAGTAAGTCAGAAAGAGAAAAACAAATCTTGTATATTCATGCATATATGTGGAACCTAGAAAAACTGTACAGATTAACCGTTTTGCAAGGCATAAATAGAGCAACAGATGTAGACAACAATCGTATGGACAACAAGGGGGGAAAGCTCTTGGGGGGGTGGTCGTGGGAGGAGTTGAGAGATTGGGATTGGCATGTAAACATTTATATGTATAAAATAGATAACCAATAAGAACCTGCTGTATAAAAATATAAAATAAAATTAAAAATTAAAAAGAAATAAAATTTAAAAAACAAAACAGAAAAAACAATTATTCCCTTCACATACATGTATTTATATGAATAAATTATTTCCATGCTTATATCTGTAAATACAAAAAAGAGGAATAAAATCTACCTTGAACCAAAAACGAAAAAGAGAAAAAAAAACAGAACCCACCAGTTACTCAGAGGAAAACCGTATCAGGGCCCTTGCTCCAGTTGTAAACAATTCTGAAGTTGGTCAGTGGTGAGGAATCATCTCCCATTCAGCCAGCAGCCCCCACACAACAAGCGTCCTCATTGCAAAGCTGGGGCACCGTGCCGAGGCATCTGTGAGTGAACGTGAGCTGAGCCCCAGGCCAGTTGCGGCTGAACTGTTCCCACCCTTCCCAGGTAAAACACCTGAATATATACAAGGACTTGAAAGCCTAGAGGAAGGGCCATGGAGCCACATGAGTGACAGCATGCCAGCTGACTTGGTGCCTGTAGGCCAGCCAGGATGGCCCTGGCCCTGGGTGCTCTTCTGGAAGATTTCCATTTCCCTGCCTGAGATACCCGTCCTGTCCCTGCCCCCACTGCTTTTTTCCTTCCTCACCTCTGCCCAGGGAGAAATTCCAGCAACAGGTATGGGTGACACATCCTCTTCTTTAGCAGGTGGCAGCCTGGCAACTGCTGCAGAAAGTCCAGCAGAGCCCCACTCACACTGGGCCACCCACAAAGCCGTGGCCTCTCACTCCCTCCCACCAGCCCAGCCCCGAGACTGCTGACAGGGCAGAGAAAATGGCGTCAGGCACAGCTGCAGGGGCTCTTGCTGCCTGGAGTGGTATTTATATTGATCTCAACCCAGGCACACCTGGGGAGGGCTGGCCGGCACCGTAAGGCTGCCCAGGTCAGCCAATCATCACCCCTCAGGGGCTCACAGTTGCAGAAAATGGAACTTGCTGAACCGGCCAGGTCCAAGGAACAGGTGTGGGCTCCTGAGAGTCAGGATAGACAAGGGGCTGCAGCTTTGGCTTGTTTTCTAATCATTTTATCTGGCCCATGAGTGGGAGACAACTTCAAGAAAAGCCTCTCCTAATGAGAGGAACCCAGGAGTCAGGGAGAGGAGGGGTGGGTGGTGGTTAGAGACAGAGGCCTGGTGCCCCGGGTGCAGTGGAAGTCTCTGGAAGACCAGGTGGAGGGAGGCCACACAGAGTGATGCCCAGGGTCACAGACCTGTCGGAGCTGCTGTTTGTTAGTTCAAGTCCTGCTCTGAGGTGCTCTGTGTCAGCTCTGAGTGACAGGTGAGATGGGGGTGCTCTTCAATGAGGGCTATGTGCACGGTTCCTGTGTGCCCAGCCCTGCCACGGTACCTGCAAGGGTAGCTCTGTATCCTGGGAGAGGCCTGACCACGAGAGCCCCGTGGGCTGGGTTGGGGGTGGGGTACCTGCCCAGGAGAGCTCCATATCCTGGGATTGGCCTGACCACGAGAGCCCCATGGGCTGCTGGGGACCTGGTAAAGGATGTCAGGACAGTCAGTGAAGCCACCGAGGATATACCTCCAGTTGCTCCTAATTCCTACACCCTGCTGGTCATTCTACCAACCACCAGGACATGGTATTCTGTATTAGTCTTCAATGATGCCTTCTTTTGTATTCCATTAGTCCCAGAGTCACAAGAAATTTTGGCTTGTGAGTGGCAGGACTCAACATACAACTAAAACAATACTTCCGGGCCGTCTTGCCCCAAGGGTTCAAAAATTCCCACATCATCTTTGGGGAAAGCTTAGCTAAAGACCGAAAAGTTCTACCTCTGGAAAAGGAAACCCTCCTTCAATATGCAGACGACATTCTGATCGCCAGCCCTACTAAGGAGGCCTCTGAACTACCAAGCCAATAAAGGATAGAAGTTGTCCAAGAAAAAGCTCAAATATCACAGACTGCGGTGACCTGCCTGGGCTTCATTCTCACACAAGGTCAGAGAAGCCCATCCCAGGAAAGGGAAGAAACCATTTGCAGCCTTACCCCTTTGTAAAACTAGAAGACAGCTTAGGGGTTCCTGGGGAGGCCAGGGTTTGCTGCTTCTGGATCCCTAACTACAGTCTACTAGCTGGGCCTCTATATGAAACACTGAAAGGAAAAGATGATGATCCTTTTGAACAGAATCCAGAAGTGGCCTTTCAAGAATGGAAAGAGCAGTCAATTCAGACCCTTGCCCTGGAACTCCCTAATTGAGCTAAACCCTTCGACCTTTCCATTCCCGGTGAAAGGTGAATCGCCATTGGAGAATTAGTGCAAAAACTGGGACCACTTGAAATGGAACAACGCAAGAATGCCATCCAGGTAGGATAAACTACAATCACCAAGGGGCTTGGCCCACTGCCACATCTGGCCAAGATACTGGTGGTATCTAAAAACCTGGAAATCAGCAGCCCAAAAGGCCACCTCCCTCCTAAGGGAAAAGGACCCCACGTGGTGATCCTAATCACCAACCATGCCCTGAAGTTGCAGGGTTCGCTCCGTGGGCACACCGACCTCGAGTGAGGAGGCCCTCCAACTCCAACATCCAGAGAGATAACCGGGAGCAACAGGACACCATGACGACTCGTGTGAACATCACTTGACCTGGAGTTTCTCTCATAAAACAACAATAGTGTGTCCCGAAGGAGTAGACTACTGCTTGCAGGACTTACTGCACCCGGAGGGGAGCTAATAATCTTGGCGGGGGAAACCTATATCACACTGTCACCATAGAAAAGCCTACAGACACCGTGATGATGGTGGCCAATAAGACCGGCTGGACTCCTGTTTACTTCAAAAGGCTGTTGACTCAGTGGTCATCATGGTCCTTGATCACCACTGACCCTGGACTGTCTGGGAGTTGAGCAGGCAGGGCTCTGACACCTGGTGCTGTTTTTACGTTAATTCAGGGGCCTAATTGAAGAAAGAGCAGACTACTGGTCAGAGCATCTAGGCTGGCAGAAACGGTCAGCCTAAGGTGACCAAACAAATGTGGGCCGGGGTGAAACCGGCCCCCACAGCGTCTCTGCACATCTCTTTCCTGGACCCTTAAAGGTCATTAGAATCTATAACACTTCCAATGCTGGTGCTCAGGTGGACGAGCAGGGAGGCAGGGGTCCTGGGGCCAATCAACGTCACCTGGAGGCTGCTGGGGAGAAGTTCTGACCCTCATCCCCTGGTATGAGGGCTCCCAACTCAGCACTCAGCAGTTACAGAAGAAGGGTCTGCACCCTCAGCACTCCAAGAATGAGGAACGGGACAAAAGGCAGAGGAGGGGTTTGTTCCCAGCAAAGCCCATTAAAAATCCCTGGGAGATAAAAATAGAATCTGGGCAATAAAGTCAAGTCTGACCTTTTTTATCCTTTGTGCTTTGTCTAATTTCACGTGCTCCTAGGGTCCCGCATGCAGAGGTTCCACACCCAGCACTTCAGACCAGATTTCCTAGTGCAGAATGGCTGGGTCGACACCTCAGCTCCTGGGGCCCAGTGCAGACTCCGAGATATAGAGCCTGAGCTGCAGCCAACCCGGCCCTCAAGAGCTCCGCCCCCTCCCTCCCACTGACTCTGACAGGATCTCTACACAGCAGCCCAGCCCACAGCCCACAGGGTAGTGCATGCTCTCACCTCTCCATTCTCTGATCAAAATATAAAGTTTCCTTTGCTTGTGAACCAAACTCAGTCTCGATCTGTTGGCCCCAATGACGCTGGGCAGGGGGACACTTGTTGGGGTCCACTCTGGAGGATCAGTAACAGAAATTGAGACTATTGTAACTTCAATGAACAGATGTGTGAGCCAAACTGTAGTTAACATAGAACAGTTTATAAGGCTCGGGTAAAATAAGATGTTTCTAACACTTCCATTTGATATTTCCATCACTTTATTATAAGCAAGTTCAGTGAAAAGGTTTGTCTTATTTGTCAGGTCAATATTAGAGAAATGAAGTGATTTCTTTCCAAGGATGTACATCTAATAATCTTGGTTAAAGCTTCAATCTTGTTTTAAATGCTTTTCCATTGAAAATGATACCTCTCTTTCAGCTCCCCCATTTCTGAGAAGTATAAAATCTTATAATTTATTATTACCAAAGGGGAAAGGTGGGAGGAGGGATAAATTAACAGTTTGGAATTAACACATACACACTGCTATGTATAAAATAGATCATCAACAAGGAACTACTGTATAACACAGGGAACTACACTCAATATTTTGCAATAACCTATAAGGGGAAATAATCGGAAAAAGAATAGATATTTTTATTGACATCATCTATCAATGACAGTTAAAGTGTAACCTAAGGGAAGCTGGTGGTGAGTGCTTCTGACCCTGAAGACTTCAATCATCTAAAGTTTGGACTCTGCCTACTCCCCAAGGCCCTTCATGAACATATGTGTAGCCATAGCTTAAAAAATTCCCCAGTTTGGGTTTCGGGGAGACACTGATTTTGAAAAAGCTCTGGTGTTCTCCTTACATGAATGGGACTCTTCCTACTGCTAAAACATGTCTGTCACACCCAGAGGATGGTATACCGTCTGATCGGGAAGAGTTTGAAAAAGGCATCTCATCTCCTCATCTCCTGGTGCTCGGGTTCACCCCTCCAGGGTCTTTACTAACAGTCTCCCCACTTGGAGATGTCAGCACTGTCAACATCCTGTTGCGTACAGTTTGGAATTTGTCCAGAGGATGAAGCGGAAGGATGAGGAACAATGAGAGACAAGTCCTAGGTGTTCAGACAGGCACATGCCACTCTAATTTCCAATCAGGAAGACGAATTGACCAAAGGCTAGGGTTGCCCATGGAAACAGTATAGGGCTTGAGGAAATCCCACTGCTTTGTGGCCAGTTCCCATAAACACAAGTTGAACAATGGAACTCAGGGGCAGTAAAATTCACGAAACTGCAGAGTTGAAAATATCTATCACTGAAAAATGTCTTGAGGAAAGTCAGAGAAAAGGATTGGTAAGCAAGGGAGAATGGCAGGAAAGGGATTTGAGGAGGTAGAAAGGACTCGCCATTAAGCACAAGAAAAGGGGCTGAACATTGCCAACATTGCAGTTGGCCAAAAAGGCTGTATGCGTTTTTTTCTGTATATATTCAAGAAAAGGGCATACACTTTTTTAACCAACCAAACAGGTGGGCACTGGAAATCAATACTACAAAAGATATCACTTCACATCAGTCAGAAGAGCCATCCTCATAAAGTGTAAACACCAGAAATGCAGGACAGGGCAAGGAGAAGAGGGAGCCCTGTGAGGCTTATAGTGGAAATGTATATTGCCAATGGCCATTCTGGAGAAGTGTATTGTGTTTACTAAAGCATCTAAAAAATGAGCTACAGAGCATAGGGCACTTGCACTCATGGGCGTATATCTTGGGAAAAACAAAAATCGAGAGGACACAGGCACCCCAATGTTTACTGCCTCTCTGTTTAAAAGATCCTCGACTAAGATATAACTTAAATGTCTCTGGAGGGAAAAAATGGATAGAGATGTGGTACTTATGTAGAGTGGAATATTACTCAGCCTGGAAATCAATGAAATATGGCCAGTTGTAACAACTCCGGAGGAGTTACGTATGATCATTCTAAGTGACATAATTCAAAAAGAAAAAGACACATATCATAAGATATCACTTAAAGGTGGAATCCAAAATAGCTACACATGAAATAAATTACAAAACAAAAACATAGTCAAATATGTAGAAAACACACGTAAGGCTGCTAAACGGGAAAGGTGGGGAGGGGTGAGGCATCATCCAGGAGGTTGAAATTAGCAAAGATACCATTCCAAATACCAAACTGATAATCAACAAGGCCTACACAGTAGCTAAAAGAACTGCACTCAGCACACTCAAGTCACCGGAAAAGAATATATATGACTGGTAAGAATCTGAAAAAGAATTTATTGATGTCTCTCTGTATGTGAATCAAGTGGATGTACAGCAGCAAGAAACAGAGCTTTGAAAATCAGCTGCAACCAATATAGTAATAAATTGAAAAAAATAAACGACAGAGAGACAGAGAAAACCTCTTACAACTTTTCCTCAGAGACGGTGATGCAACATGGATTGAACACATCTAGACCCACAGCAGGATGAGACATAAGGCTGGAAACTGTTCGTGCTAAGAGAAATGTGAGGTTGGGTGAGGAAATGCACACCCTTTAAAGTAATACTACCTGGTACCCATTCAATGGGTCCCAAATCTGCAGGTTCAAGGAATCTTCCTACAGCTAAAACATGCATGGAAAACCCAGAGGACTGTACACCATGTGATCGGGAGATGTGTCTAAAATGCACCTCATTTATCCTCTCCTGGTGCTCCTGTTCATCATTCCAGCCACGTTACTTAGAATCTCCCCACTTAGAGAATCAGCACATTTAAACTTCTGTTTCACACATTTTGCAAATTGTGAGGAGGATGAACGGGAAGAGGGAGAACCAATGAGAGAATAGTTGTAGGGGTTTGGACGGGCACATGTCACTCTAATTTCCCATTAAGAATAAGAATTAAAAAAAGGCTCAGCCCGCCTCGCCGGAGCCAAAATAGGACCTGAAGCAATCCTGCGGCTTTGAGGCCAGCTCACAAAAGAACAACTTAAAAAATGGAGCTCAGGGTCACTGCAATTCACAAACCTGCAGAGTTATAAATGAAAACTAACATCCAAAAATATGTTGACGTAAGGCAAAGAAGAGGATCTGAATGCAAGACAGAATTGCAAGAAATAGATTTCAAGAGATAGATTGGACTCGTCTTTAAAGCACATGAAAAGCGGCAGAATTTCGACAATGATGCAGTTGGCCCAAAAGGGAGTATGCGTTTTTTCCTGAATATATCCAGGAAAAAACGCATACGCACTTTATGGGCAACCAAGCAAGCAAGCAATGCAAATGTGCACTACAAAGAAGTCTCATTTCCCACCGGTCAAAAGGGCCATCCAAAAAAAATTGTAAAAACCAGAAATGCAGGACAGGCCATGGAGAACAGGGAGCCTTTATACGCTGATGGACAGTCTGTGAACTGCCAAGAGCCACTCTGGAGAAGTGTATGGTGGTTCCTAAATCATCTAAAAAACAGAGCTACAGAGCATAGGGCACTTCCAATCACGGAAGTATATCTAGGGAAGTCTAAAAATCAACAAGACACAAGCACACCACAGTTTAGGGCTACTCTGTTTACAAGAACCTCAACTTCAGTACACCTTAAATATCCCAGGAAAGAGAACAATGGATAAAGAAAATGTGGTACTTATGTACAATGGAATATCTCTTCACCATGAAATCAATGTAATAAGGCTAGTAGAAGGATAAAGAGTGGATTTAGGTCCGATAATACTACTTGAAATAAGTCAAACAGAAAAAGAAACATATCATAAGATATCACTTATAGAGGGAGGATAAATATGGCTGCACAAAAAATGAATTACAAAACAGAACAGTGTCTCACATTTAGAAAACACACTTATGTCAGCTTAAGGGGAAAGGAGAGGTGGGATGATGCATAAAACCAGAGTTTGAAATTAGCACAGATACCATTCAATAAACCAAATAGGTATTAGACAAGATCTACACCTTGCTCAATGAACTGGCCTCAACACACCCTATACACCGCAGAGAAATATATCTGAGTAATAAGAATCTTAAAACCCATGTATTGATATATCTCCATAAGGCAATCAAGTGTGTGCAGAGCGGCCAAACACAGCAGTGAAAATGAGCTAAACCCCATTATAGAAATAAATTTTAAAACCAAAACGCAGAAACAATGAAAGAGAGAAAAATTCTTACAAAATTCGCTCAGGGGCTGTGATGCAACCTGGAATGACCACATATAAACCCACAGCTGGATAAGACATAAGGCTGGACACTTGGGGCTGAGAGGATTGGTGAGCTTTGGTGAGCAACTGCCGAAAGTTTAATGCAATACTTCATGCTACTCATTCCAAGGGTCCCAACACTCCAGGTTGAAGGGAATCTTCCTACAGCTAAACCATGCATGGGAAATCCAGCAGATGGTATACCATATGATGGGGAAAGGTTTCTAAAACGCACCTCATTTTCCTCTCTTGGGGCTCCGGATCAACATTCCAGCCACTTTACTAACAACATCCCCACATGGAGAGTCAATGCCTTTAAGTTCCGGTATCGCAGAGTCTGCAGTTAGTGCGGAGGATGAATGGGAATAGGGGTAACCAGTGAGAAAATAGCTGTAGCGGTTTCAATGGGCACATGTCACTCTAATTTCACATCAGGAAGAAGAATTAACCAAAGGCAGAGCAAGGCGCCCCAGAAGAAGAATAGGGCCTGAAGAAATCCTGTGGATATGAGGCAAGATCACAAAAATAAGAGCTGAAAAATGGAGCTAAGGGCCACTGCAATTCAAAAACCTGCAGAGTTATACAGGCCAACTATTTTCCAAAATATATATTGAGGTAAGGCTATGAAGAGGCACTGACAGCAAGGCAGAATTGCAGGAAACCGATTTCAAGAGGTAGAATAGAATTGCATTGAAAACATATGAAAAGACTCAGAATGTTGACAATGATGCACATGGCCAAAAAGGGCATATGCGTTTTTTCCTGAATATATTCAGGAAGAAAGGCATATGCACTTTCTGGCCAACCAAGCAAGCTTGCAAAGGAAATCTGCACTACAATGAAGTCTCACTTTCCCCCGGTCAAAAGGGCCATCTGAAAAAACTGTAAAATCCAGAAAGGCAGGACAGGCCATGGAGAACTGGGAGCCTTGTCATGCTGACGGGCAGGCTGTAAACTGCCAACAGCCACTCTGGAGAAGTGTATGGTGTTTCCAGAAACATCCAAAAAACAAAGCAACAGAGCCAAGGGCACTTCCACTTATGGTCCTATAGCTTAGGGAAATTAAAATCAAAAACACACAGCCACCCCAAAGTTTGGGATGGCTCTGTTTACAAGAACCTCATTTACGGTACAAATTCAATATCACAGAAAGCGAAAAATGGAAAAAGAAGTTGAGGTACTTACGTACAATGCAATATCACTCAGCAATGAAATCTATGTCATCAGGCCCGTAGCAGCATAATGAGTGGATTCAGGTACGATGATTCTAAGTAAAATAAGTCACACAGAAAAAGAAACATGATAAGATATCACTACTACACGGAATGTAAACTTGGCTACACAGGAACTGAATTACAAAACAGAACAGGGTCTCAAATGTAGAAAACCAACTTATGCTTGCTTAAGGGGAAAGGTGAGTTGGGGTGCTGCATAAAACCAGAGATTGAAATTAGCACAGATACCGTTCCATAAGCCAAATATGTAATAGACAAGAGCTACTCCTTGCTCAACGAAGTGGACTCAACACCCCATATTAAACGCCTAAGAATATATCTGACTAGTAAGAATCTTAAAACCTATGGATTTATATGTCTCCGAAAGAGAATCAAGCGTGTGTACAGCGGCATAAACGGAGCAGTGATAGGATTGGTGAGGTTCGGTGAGCAAATGCAGACCCCTTGAAGTCATATTGCATGGTACCCATTCCATGGGTCTCAACTCTCCAGGTTTAAGGGATTCTTCCTTCAGCTAAAACATGCATGTGGAACCCAGTGTATGATCCACCGTGTGATCGGGAAACGTGTTCAAATGTGGCAGTTTTCGTCCCCTGGTACTCGGGTGCAACATTCCAGACGCTTTACTAACACTCTCCCCACTTGGAGAGTCAGTGCCTTTAACCTCCTGTTTGGCCCAGTTTGCAATTTCTGCGGAAAATGTACAGGAATAGGGAGAACCAGTGAGAGACTAGCTGGAGGTGTCTGGACGGGCAAATTTAACTCTCATTTCCCACCAGGAAGAAGAATTAACCAAAGGCTCAGCGTGCCATGCCGGAACCACACTAGGGCCTGAAGCAATGCTGCGGTGTTGCGGCCAGCTCACAAGAAAGCGAGTTGAGGAAAGGAGCTCAGGGGCACTGTCATTCACAAACCTGCAGAGTTATAAATGACAGCTATCGTCCAAAAATATATTGAAGTAAGGCTGCCAAGAGGACTCGAAAGCGGTGCAGAATTGCAGGAAACCGATTTCAGGAGGTAGATAGGAATTGCATTTAAAGCATAGGAAAAGAGACAGAACTTGGAAAATAATGCACTTGGCAAAAAAGGACATATGTGTTTTATCCAGAGCTCTCATAACCGAGGGGAGGAGATTCCCAGCAGGCTCCAACTGCCACCTGAGGGCTCATGTTGTCAAGGCAACGTGAGCAAGCCAGGCAGGAGTTACCTCACAGCAGAGATCCCACCTCACAGAAGGGTGAGAAACCCAGCCAACATCAGACTCTCACCAGAGGGCCCACATCACCAAGGGGATGGGAACCAGGCAGGAGTGTCTTCACACCAGTGGGGCCACATCATCGAAAGGTGAGGTACTCAGCACATGTGTCCTCAAACCAGAGGACCCACATCACTAAGGGCCTCGGAGTGAGGCAGGCAGGAGTAGCCTCACAACACTGGGCCCATAAAATAAAAAAGTGAGGAATCCAGCAGTTGGAACCTCCCAGCAGGGGGCCCAGAGCACCGAGGCTATGGGATCCAGGCCACAGTGAACTCACAGAAGAGGGCCCATGTCATGAAACTGAGCAACCCAGCCATTGGGACCTCAGAGCAGGAGGCCCACATCCCCATGGGGATTTAAATCTGGTAGGAGTGTCCTCGCACCACTGAAAACGTATCAGAAAATTTTGGGAGACCAGCAGTTAGAGCCTGACGCCAGAGGACCCTCATCACCAAGGGAAGGAGGCTCCCAGCAGGCTCCAACGGCCACCAGAGGGCTGACGTCACCAAGGCGATGTGTGCCAACCAGGCACGAATGACCTCGCAGCAGAGGGCCCACCTCAGAGAAGTGTGACGAACCCAGTCAGGATCAGACTCGCACCAGAGGGCCCACATCACCAAATGGATTGGAACCAGGCAGGAGTGTCCTCACATGAGTAGGGCCACATCATCTAAAGGTGAGGAACCCAGAACAGGTGGCTTCAAACCATAGAACACACATCACCAAGAGGCTGGGGGTGAGGCAGGCAGGAGGAGCCTCACAACAGAGGGCCCAAAAATAAGGAAGGTGAGGAATCCAGCAGTTGCAACCTCCCAGCAGGCGGCCCAGAGCACAGAGGCTAGGGGATCCAAGCCAGAGTGAACTAACACCAGACAGCCCACATCATGAAACTGTGAGCAACCCAGACATTGGGACCTCAGAGCAGAAGGCCCACATCCCCATGGTGATGGGAACATGACAGGAGTGTCCTGGCATCACTGGGCTCACATCAGAAAACGTGGGGTGCTCAGAAGTTAGGGCCTGACGCTAGAGGGCACTCATCACCGAGGGGAGGAGGCTCCCAGCAGGCTCCAGCTGCCACCAGAGGGCCAACGTCACCAAGGCGATGTGTGCCAGCCCGGCAGGAGTGACCTCACAGCAGAGGCCCCACCTCACAGAAGGGTGAGGAACACAGCCAGGATCAGACTCTCACCAGAGGGCCCACATCACCAAGGGGAAGGGAATCAGGCAGGAGTGTCCCCACATCAGTGGGACAACATCATCGAAAGGTGAGGATCCCAGCACATGTAGCCTCAAACCAGAGGAACCACATCACTAAGGGCCTCGGAGTGAGGCTGGCAGGACTGGCCTCACAACACAGGGTCCATAGAATATAAAAGTTGAGGAATCCAGCAGTTGGAACCTCCCAGCAAGCGGCCCAGAGCACCGAGGCTATGGGATCCAGGCCGCAGTGAACTCACAGCAGAGGGCCCACATCATGAACCTGTGAGCAGCCCAGCCGTTGGGACCTCAGAACAGAAGGCCCACATCCCCATTGGGATGGGAACCTGGCAGGAGTGGCTTCGCACCACTTAGCACATATCAGAAAATGTTAGGAGCCCAGCAGTTAGGGCCTGACGCCAGGGGGCCCTCATAACTGAGGGGAGGAGACTCCCAGCAGGTTCCAACTGCCAACAGAGGGCCCACGTCTACAAGGTGGCATGCGCCAGCCAGGCAGTAGTGACCTCACAACAGAGGGCCTATCTCACAGAAGGGTGAGGAACCGAGGTAGGATGAGACTCTTGCCAGAGGGCCCACAACACCAAGGGGATGGGAACCAGTCAGGACTGTCCTCTCACCAGTGGGGCCACATCATCGAAAGGTGAGGAACCCAGCACATGCGGCCTCATATCAGAGGACATACATCACAAAGGGGATGGGAGTGAGGCAGGTAGGAGTAGCCTAAAAACAGAGGGCCCAAAGAATAAAAAAGGTGAGGAATCCAGCATTTGGAACCTCCCAGCAGGCGGCCAAGAGCACAGAAGCTATGGGATGCAGGCAGGAGTGAACTAACAGCAGAGAGCCCACATCATGAAACTGTGAGCAACCCAGGCGTTGGGACCTCAGAGCAGAAAGCCCACATCCCCATGGGGATGGGAACCTGACAGGAGTGTCCTGGCATCACTGGGCTCACATCAGAAAACGTGGGGAGCCCAGCAGTTAGGGCCTGATGCTAGAGGGCTGTCATCACCGAGGGCAGGAGGCTCCCAGCAGGTTCCATGTGCCAACAGAGGGCCCACGTCAACAAGGTGATGTGTGCAAGTCAGGTAGGATTGACCTCACAGCAGAGGGCCTACCTCACAGAAGAGTGAGGAACCCAGCCAGGATAAGACTGTCACCAGAAGGCCCACATCACCAAGGGGATGGGAACCAGGCAGGAGTGTCCTCACACCAGTGGGGCCACATCATTGAAAGTTGCGGAACCCAGCATATGTGGCCTCAAACCAGAGGACCCACATCACAAAGGGGATGCGAGTGAGGCAGGCAGGAGGAGCATCGCAACACAGGCCCCATAGAATACAAAAGTTGAGGAATCGAGCAGTTGGAACCTTCCAGCAGGCGGCCCAGAGCACAGAGGCTATGGCATCCAGGCCAGAGTGAACTAACAGCAGAGAGCCCACATCATGAAACTGTGAACAACCCAGCCGTTGGGACCTCAGAACAGAAGGCCCACATCCCAATGGGGATGTGAACCTGGATGGAGTGTCTTCGAACAACTGGGCGCACGTCACAAAATGTGGGGAGCCCAGCCGTTAGGGCCTGACGCCAGAGGGCCCTCATCACCGAGGGGAGGAGGCTCCCAGCAGGCTCCAAGTGCCACCAGAGGGCTCATGTCCACAAGGCGAGGTGAGCAAGCCAGGCAGGAGTGACCTCACAGCAGACGGCCCACCTCACAGATGGGTGAGGAACCCAGCCAGGATCAGACTCTCAACAGAGAGCCCACATCACCAAGGGGATGTGAACCAGGCAGGAGTCTCCTAAGACCATTGGTCCCACATCATCGAAAGGTGAGGAACCCAGCACATGTGGCCTCAAACCAGAGGACACACATCATGAAGGGACTGGGAGTGAGGCAGGCAGGAGGATCCTCACAAAAGAGGGCCTAAAAAATTAAAAAAGTGAAGAATCCAGCAGTTGGAACCTTCCAGCAGGCGGCCAAGAACACAGAGGCTATGGGATCCAGGCCACAGTGAACTAACACCAGAGAGCCCACATCATGAAACTGTGATCAACCCAGCCATTGGAACGTCAGAGCAGAAGGCCCACATCCCCATGGAGATGGGAACCTAAGAGGAGTGCCCGAGCATCACTGGGCTCACTAAGAAAAGTTGGGGAGCCCAGCAGTTAGGGCTTGACATCAGAGGGCCCTCATCACAGAGGTGAGGAGGCTCCCAGCAGGGTCCAAGTGCCACCAGAGGGCTCATGTCAACAAGGCGAGGTGAGCAAGCCAGGCAAGAGTTACCTGATAGTAGAGGGCCCACCTCACAGATGGTTGAGGAACCCAGCCAGGATCAGACTCTCACCAGAGGGCCCACATCACAAAGGGGATGGGAACCAGTCAGGATTATCCTCACACCAGTGGGGCCTCATCATCTTAACGTGAGGAACCCAGCACATGTGTCCTCAAACCAGAGGACCCACATCACAAAGGGCCTTGGAGTGAGGCAGGCAGGAGTAGCCTCACAACACAGGGCACATAATATAAAATACGTGAGGATTCCAGCATTTAGACCTTCCAGCAGGCAGCTCAGAACACCGAGGCTATGGGATCCAGGCCACAGTGAACTCACAGCAGAGGGCCAACATCATAAAACTGTGAGCAACCCAGGCGTTGGGACCACAGAGCAGAAGGCCCACATCCCCATGGGAATGGGAACCTGGCTGGAGTGTCCTCGCACCACTGGGCGCACATCAGAAAATGTGGGGAGCCCACCATTTAGGGCCTGATGCCAGAGGGCCGTCATCACTGAGAGGAGGAGGCACCCTGCACGCTCCAACTGCCACCAGAGGGCTCACGTCTCCAAGGTGACGTGTGCCAGCCAGTCAGGAGTGACCTCACAGCAGAGGGCCTACCTCACAGAACGTTGAGGAACCCAGCCAGGATTAGACTCTGGCCAGAGGGCCCACCTCACCAAGGGGATGGTAACCAGGCAGGAGTGTCCTCACACGAGTGGGGCCACATCATCGAAAGGTGAGGAACGCAGCACATGTGGCCTCAAGCTATAGGACAGTCATCACCAAGGGGCTGGCAGCGAGGCAGGCAGGAGGAGCCTCACAACAGAGGGCACATAGAATAAAAAAGTTGAGGAATCCAGCAGTTGGAACCTCCCAGCAGGCGGCTCAGAGCACCGATGATAAGGGATCCTTGCCGGAGTGAACTCACAGCAGAGGGCCCACATCATGGTACTGTGAGCAAGCCAGCCGTTTTGACCTCAGAGCAGAAGGCCCATATCCCCATGGGGATGCGAACCTGGCAAGAGTGTCCTCACTCACTTGGCGCACATCAGAAAATGTGGGGAGCCCAGCAGTTATGGCCTAAGGCAAGAGGGCCCTCATCACCGAGGGGAGGAGGATCCCAGCACACTCCAACTGCCACCAGAGGGCCCACATCGCCAAGGTGACTTGTGCCACACAGGCATGATTGACCTCACAGCAGAGGGCCCACCTCACAGAAGGGTGAGGAACCCAGCCAGGATCAGACTCTCACCTGAGGGCCCACATCAGCAAGGGGATGGGAACCAGTCAGGACTGTCTTCCCTCCAGTGGGGTCACATCATTGAAAGGTGCGGAACCCAGCACATGTGGCCTCAAATCAGAGGACACATATCACAAAGGGAATGGGAGTGAGGCAGGCAGGAGTAGCCTAAAAACAGAGGGCCCAAAGAATAAGAAAGGTGAGGAATCCAGCAGTTGGAACCTCCCAGCAGGCAGCCGAGAGCACAGAAGCTATGGGATGCAGGCAGGAGTGAACTAACAGCAGAGAGCCCACATCATGAAACTGTGAGCAACCCAGGCGTTGGGACCTCAGAGCAGAAGGCCCACATCCCAATGGGGATGTGAACCTGGATGGAGTGTCCTCGCACCACTGGGTCGCACATCACGAAATGTGGGGAGCACAGCTCTTAGGGCCTGACGCCAGAGGGCCCTCATCACTGAGGGGAGGAGGCTCCCAGCAGGCTCCAAGTGCCACCAGAGGGCTCATGTCCACAAGGCGAGGTGAGCAAGCCAGGGAGGAGTGACCTCACAGCAGACGGCCCACCTCACAGATGGGTGAAGAACCCAGCCAGGATCAGACTCTCAACAGAGGGCCCACATCACCAAGGGGATGTGAACCAGGCAGGAGTCTCCTAAGACCATTGGTCCCACATCATCGAAAGGTGAGGAACCCAGCACATGTGGCCTCAAACCAGAGGACACACATCACGAAGGGACTGGGAGTGAGGCAGGCAGGAGGATCCTCACAACAGAGGGCCTAAAAAATTAAAAAAGTGAGGAATCCAGCAGTTGGAACCTTCCATCAGGCGGCCAAGAACACAGAGGCTATGGGATCCAGGCCACAGTGAACTAACACCAGAGAGCCCACATCATGAAACTGTGATCAACCCAGCCGTTGGAACGTCAGAGCAGAAGGCCCACATCCCCATGGAGATGGGAACTTAAGAGGAGTGCCCGAGCATCACTGGGCTCACTAAGAAAAGTTGGGGAGTCCAGCAGTTAGGGCCTGACGTCAGAGGGCCCTCATCACCGGGGGGCGGAGATTCCCAGCACGCTCCAACTGCCACCACACAGCTGACTTCACCAAGGCATTGTGTGCCAGCCATGCAGGAGTGACCTATCAGCAGAGGGTCTCCCTCACAGAAGGCTGAGGAACACAGCCAGGAACAGACTCTCACCAGGGGGCCCGCATAACCACGTGGATGAGAACCAGGCAGGAGTGTCCTCACACTAGTGGGGCCACATCATCGAAAGGTGAGGAACCCAGCAAAGGTGGCCACAAACCAGAGGACCCACATCACCAAGGGGTTGAGAGTGAGGTAGGTGTCTGGACAGGCATATTTAACACTCATTTCCCACCAGGAAGAGGAATTAACCAAAGGCTCAGCTTGCCCTGCCAGAAGCAGATTAGGGCCTGAAGCAGTCTTGCAGGTTTGCGGCCAGCTCACAAGAAAGCGAGTTGAAGAGAGGAGCTCAGGGGCCCTGTAATTCACAAACCTGCAGAGTTATAAATGACAGATAACGTCCAAAAATATATTGAAGTAAGGCTGCGAAGTGGACTTGAAAGCAGGGCAGAATTTCAGGAAACCGATTTCAGGAGGTAAACTGGATTTGCATTTAAAGCATAGGAAAAGAGGCAGAACATCGACAATGATGCACTTGGCAAAAAAGGACGTATGAGTTTGTTCCTGAATATATTCAGGAAAAAACACATACGCCCTTTTTGGCAAACCAAGCAAGCTTGCAATGGAAATCCGAACTACTATGAAGTGTCATTTCCCCCCTGTCTAAAGGGCCATCTGAAAAAAGTGTAAAATCCAGAAAGGCAAGACAGGCCATGGGGAAAAAGGAGCCTTGTTATGCTGATGGGAGGGATGTAAATTGCCAACAGCCACTCTGGAGAAGTGTATGGTGTTTCCTGATACATCTGAAAAACAAAGCAACAGAGTCTAGGGCATTTCCACGTATGGTCCTATAGCTTAGGGAAATTAAAATCAAAAAGACACAGCCACCCCAAAATTTGGGATGGCTCTGTTTACAGGAACCTCTTCTACGGTACAAGTTAAATATCCCAGAGAACAAATAATTGATAAAGAAGTTGCGGTACTTACGTACAACAGAATACCACTCAGCAATGAAATCTGTGTCACCAGGCCTGTATCAGCATAATGAGTGGATTGAGGCACGATGATTCTAAGTGAAATAAGTCACACAGAAAAAGAAACATCATAAGGTATCACTAATGCACGGAATGTAAACTTGGCTACACATGAACTGAATTACAAAACAGAACAGGGTCTCAAGTTTAGAAAACCAACTTATGCTTGCTTAAGGGGAAAGGTGAGTTGGGGTGCTGCATAAAACCAGAGTTTGAAATTAGCACAGATACCGTTCCATAAGCCAAATATGTAATAGACAAGACCTACCCCTTGCTCAACGAAATGGACTCAACAATGAGGTATCACCTCACACCTGTTAGAATGGGCATCATCTGAAAATCTACAAACAACAAATGCTGGAATGGGTGTGGAGAAAAGGAAGCCTCTTCCACTACTGTTGGGAACATAAATTGATACAGTCACTATGGAGAACAATATGGAGTTTCTTAAGAAACTAATAATAGAATTACCATATGATACAGCAATCCCAGTACTGGACATATACCCAGACAAAACCATAAATCAAAAAGAGACATTCACCGCAATGTTCATTGCATCACTATTTACAATATCGAGGTAATGGAAGCAACCTAAATGGCCACAGACAGACGAATGCATAAAGATGTGGTACATATATAAAATGGAATATTACTAAGCCATGAAAGGAATGAAATTGGGTCATTTGTAGAGACGTAGATGGATCTAGAGACTGTCATACAGAGTGAAGTAAGTCAGAAAGAGAAAAACAAATCTTGTATATTCATGCATATATGTGGAACCTAGAAAAACTGTACAGATTAACCGTTTTGCAAGGCATAAATAGAGCAACAGATGTAGACAACAATCGTATGGACAACAAGGGGGGAAAGCTCTTGGGGGGGTGGTGGTGGGAGGAGTTGAGAGATTGGGATTGGCATGTAAACATTTATATGTATAAAATAGATAACCAATAAGAACCTGCTGTATAAAAATATAAAATAAAATTAAAAATTAAAAAGAAATAAAATTTAAAAAACAAAACAGAAAAAACAATTATTCCCTTCACATACATGTATTTATATGAATAAATTATTTCCATGCTTATATCTGTAAATACAAAAAAGAGGAATAAAATCTACCTTGAACCAAAAACGAAAAAGAGAAAAAAAAACAGAACCCACCAGTTACTCAGAGGAAAACCGTATCAGGGCCCTTGCTCCAGTTGTAAACAATTCTGAAGTTGGTCAGTGGTGAGGAATCGTCTCCCATTCAGCCAGCAGCCCCCACACAACAAGCGTCCTCATTGCAAAGCTGGGGCACCGTGCCGAGGCATCTGTGAGTGAACGTGAGCTGAGCCCCAGGCCAGTTGCGGCTGAACTGTTCCCACCCTTCCCAGGTAAAACACCTGAATATATACAAGGACTTGAAAGCCTAGAGGAAGGGCCATGGAGCCACATGAGTGACAGCATGCCAGCTGACTTGGTGCCTGTAGGCCAGCCAGGATGGCCCTGGCCCTGGGTGCTCTTCTGGAAGATTTCCATTTCCCTGCCTGAGATACCCGTCCTGTCCCTGCCCCCACTGCTTTTTTCCTTCCTCACCTCTGCCCAGGGAGAAATTCCAGCAGCAGGTATGGGTGACACATCCTCTTCTTTAGCAGGTGGCAGCCTGGCAACTGCTGCAGAAAGTCCAGCAGAGCCCCACTCACACTGGGCCACCCACAAAGCCGTGGCCTCTCACTCCCTCCCACCAGCCCAGCCCCGAGACTGCTGACAGGGCAGAGAAAATGGCGTCAGGCACAGCTGCAGGGGCTCTTGCTGCCTGGAGTGGTATTTATATTGATCTCAACCCAGGCACACCTGGGGAGGGCTGGCCGGCACCGTAAGGCTGCCCAGGTCAGCCAATCATCACCCCTCAGGGGCTCACAGTTGCAGAAAATGGAACTTGCTGAACCGGCCAGGTCCAAGGAACAGGTGTGGGCTCCTGAGAGTCAGGATAGACAAGGGGCTGCAGCTTTGGCTTGTTTTCTAATCATTTTATCTGGCCCATGAGTGGGAGACAACTTCAAGAAAAGCCTCTCCTAATGAGAGGAACCCAGGAGTCAGGGAGAGGAGGGGTGGGTGGTGGTTAGAGACAGAGGCCTGGTGCCCCGGGTGCAGTGGAAGTCTCTGGAAGACCAGGTGGAGGGAGGCCACACAGAGTGATGCCCAGGGTCACAGACCTGTCGGAGCTGCTGTTTGTTAGTTCAAGTCCTGCTCTGAGGTGCTCTGTGTCAGCTCTGAGTGACAGGTGAGATGGGGGTGCTCTTCAATGAGGGCTATGTGCACGGTTCCTGTGTGCCCAGCCCTGCCACGGTACCTGCAAGGGTAGCTCTGTATCCTGGGAGAGGCCTGACCACGAGAGCCCCGTGGGCTGGGTTGGGGGTGGGGTACCTGCCCAGGAGAGCTCCATATCCTGGGATTGGCCTGACCACGAGAGCCCCATGGGCTGCTGGGGACCTGGTAAAGGATGTCAGGACAGTCAGTGAAGCCACCGAGGATATACCTCCAGTTGCTCCTAATTCCTACACCCTGCTGGTCATTCTACCAACCACCAGGACATGGTATTCTGTATTAGTCTTCAATGATGCCTTCTTTTGTATTCCATTAGTCCCAGAGTCACAAGAAATTTTGGCTTGTGAGTGGCAGGACTCAACATACAACTAAAACAATACTTCCGGGCCGTCTTGCCCCAAGGGTTCAAAAATTCCCACATCATCTTTGGGGAAAGCTTAGCTAAAGACCGAAAAGTTCTACCTCTGGAAAAGGAAACCCTCCTTCAATATGCAGACGACATTCTGATCGCCAGCCCTACTAAGGAGGCCTCTGAACTACCAAGCCAATAAAGGATAGAAGTTGTCCAAGAAAAAGCTCAAATATCACAGACTGCGGTGACCTGCCTGGGCTTCATTCTCACACAAGGTCAGAGAAGCCCATCCCAGGAAAGGGAAGAAACCATTTGCAGCCTTACCCCTTTGTAAAACTAGAAGACAGCTTAGGGGTTCCTGGGGAGGCCAGGGTTTGCTGCTTCTGGATCCCTAACTACAGTCTACTAGCTGGGCCTCTATATGAAACACTGAAAGGAAAAGATGATGATCCTTTTGAACAGAATCCAGAAGTGGCCTTTCAAGAATGGAAAGAGCAGTCAATTCAGACCCTTGCCCTGGAACTCCCTAATTGAGCTAAACCCTTCGACCTTTCCATTCCCGGTGAAAGGTGAATCGCCATTGGAGAATTAGTGCAAAAACTGGGACCACTTGAAATGGAACAACGCAAGAATGCCATCCAGGTAGGATAAACTACAATCACCAAGGGGCTTGGCCCACTGCCACATCTGGCCAAGATACTGGTGGTATCTAAAAACCTGGAAATCAGCAGCCCAAAAGGCCACCTCCCTCCTAAGGGAAAAGGACCCCACGTGGTGATCCTAATCACCAACCATGCCCTGAAGTTGCAGGGTTCGCTCCGTGGGCACACCGACCTCGAGTGAGGAGGCCCTCCAACTCCAACATCCAGAGAGATAACCGGGAGCAACAGGACACCATGACGACTCGTGTGAACATCACTTGACCTGGAGTTTCTCTCATAAAACAACAATAGTGTGTCCCGAAGGAGTAGACTACTGCTTGCAGGACTTACTGCACCCGGAGGGGAGCTAATAATCTTGGCGGGGGAAACCTATATCACACTGTCACCATAGAAAAGCCTACAGACACCGTGATGATGGTGGCCAATAAGACCGGCTGGACTCCTGTTTACTTCAAAAGGCTGTTGACTCAGTGGTCATCATGGTCCTTGATCACCACTGACCCTGGACTGTCTGGGAGTTGAGCAGGCAGGGCTCTGACACCTGGTGCTGTTTTTACGTTAATTCAGGGGCCTAATTGAAGAAAGAGCAGACTACTGGTCAGAGCATCTAGGCTGGCAGAAACGGTCAGCCTAAGGTGACCAAACAAATGTGGGCCGGGGTGAAACCGGCCCCCACAGCGTCTCTGCACATCTCTTTCCTGGACCCTTAAAGGTCATTAGAATCTATAACACTTCCAATGCTGGTGCTCAGGCGGACGAGCAGGGAGGCAGGGGTCCTGGGGCCAATCAACGTCACCTGGAGGCTGCTGGGGAGAAGTTCTGACCCTCATCCCCTGGTATGAGGGCTCCCAACTCAGCACTCAGCAGTTACAGAAGAAGGGTCTGCACCCTCAGCACTCCAAGAATGAGGAACGGGACAAAAGGCAGAGGAGGGGTTTGTTCCCAGCAAAGCCCATTAAAAATCCCTGGGAGATAAAAATAGAATCTGGGCAATAAAGTCAAGTCTGACCTTTTTTATCCTTTGTGCTTTGTCTAATTTCACGTGCTCCTAGGGTCCCGCATGCAGAGGTTCCACACCCAGCACTTCAGACCAGATTTCCTAGTGCAGAATGGCTGGGTCGACACCTCAGCTCCTGGGGCCCAGTGCAGACTCCGAGATATAGAGCCTGAGCTGCAGCCAACCCGGCCCTCAAGAGCTCCGCCCCCTCCCTCCCACTGACTCTGACAGGATCTCTACACAGCAGCCCAGCCCACAGCCCACAGGGTAGTGCATGCTCTCACCTCTCCATTCTCTGATCAAAATATAAAGTTTCCTTTGCTTGTGAACCAAACTCAGTCTCGATCTGTTGGCCCCAATGACGCTGGGCAGGGGGACACTTGTTGGGGTCCACTCTGGAGGATCAGTAACAGAAATTGAGACTATTGTAACTTCAATGAACAGATGTGTGAGCCAAACTGTAGTTAACATAGAACAGTTTATAAGGCTCGGGTAAAATAAGATGTTTCTAACACTTCCATTTGATATTTCCATCACTTTATTATAAGCAAGTTCAGTGAAAAGGTTTGTCTTATTTGTCAGGTCAATATTAGAGAAATGAAGTGATTTCTTTCCAAGGATGTACATCTAATAATCTTGGTTAAAGCTTCAATCTTGTTTTAAATGCTTTTCCATTGAAAATGATACCTCTCTTTCAGCTCCCCCATTTCTGAGAAGTATAAAATCTTATAATTTATTATTACCAAAGGGGAAAGGTGGGAGGAGGGATAAATTAACAGTTTGGAATTAACACATACACACTGCTATGTATAAAATAGATCATCAACAAGGAACTACTGTATAACACAGGGAACTACACTCAATATTTTGCAATAACCTATAAGGGGAAATAATCGGAAAAAGAATAGATATTTTTATTGACATCATCTATCAATGACAGTTAAAGTGTAACCTAAGGGAAGCTGGTGGTGAGTGCTTCTGACCCTGAAGACTTCAATCATCTAAAGTTTGGACTCTGCCTACTCCCCAAGGCCCTTCATGAACATATGTGTAGCCATAGCTTAAAAAATTCCCCAGTTTGGGTTTCGGGGAGACACTGATTTTGAAAAAGCTCTGGTGTTCTCCTTACATGAATGGGACTCTTCCTACTGCTAAAACATGTCTGTCACACCCAGAGGATGGTATACCGTCTGATCGGGAAGAGTTTGAAAAAGGCATCTCATCTCCTCATCTCCTGGTGCTCGGGTTCACCCCTCCAGGGTCTTTACTAACAGTCTCCCCACTTGGAGATGTCAGCACTGTCAACATCCTGTTGCGTACAGTTTGGAATTTGTCCAGAGGATGAAGCGGAAGGATGAGGAACAATGAGAGACAAGTCCTAGGTGTTCAGACAGGCACATGTCACTCTAATTTCCAATCAGGAAGACGAATTGACCAAAGGCTAGGGTCGTCCATGGAAACAGTATAGGGCTTGAGGAAATCCCACTGCTTTGTGGCCAGTTCCCATAAACACAAGTTGAACAATGGAACTCAGGGGCAGTAAAATTCACGAAACTGCAGAGTTGAAAATATCTATCACTGAAAAATGTCTTGAGGAAAGTCAGAGAAAAGGATTGGTAAGCAAGGGAGAATGGCAGGAAAGGGATTTGAGGAGGTAGAAAGGACTCGCCATTAAGCACAAGAAAAGGGGCTGAACATTGCCAACATTGCAGTTGGCCAAAAAGGCTGTATGCGTTTTTTTCTGTATATATTCAAGAAAAGGGCATACACTTTTTTAGCCAACCAAACAGGTGGGCACTGGAAATCAATACTACAAAAGATATCACTTCACATCAGTCAGAAGAGCCATCCTCATAAAGTGTAAACACCAGAAATGCAGGACAGGGCAAGGAGAAGAGGGAGCCCTGTGAGGCTTATAGTGGAAATGTATATTGCCAATGGCCATTCTGGAGAAGTGTATTGTGTTTACTAAAGCATCTAAAAAATGAGCTACAGAGCATAGGGCACTTGCACTCATGGGCGTATATCTTGGGAAAAACAAAAATCGAGAGGACACAGGCACCCCAATGTTTACTGCCTCTCTGTTTAAAAGATCCTCGACTAAGATATAACTTAAATGTCTCTGGAGGGAAAAAATGGATAGAGATGTGGTACTTATGTAGAGTGGAATATTACTCAGCCTGGAAATCAATGAAATATGGCCAGTTGTAACAACTCCGGAGGAGTTACGTATGATCATTCTAAGTGACATAATTCAAAAAGAAAAAGACACATATCATAAGATATCACTTAAAGGTGGAATCCAAAATGGCTACACATGAAATAAATTCCAAAACAAAAACATAGTCAAATATGTAGAAAACACACGTAAGGCTGCTAAACGGGAAAGGTGGGGAGGGGTGAGGCATCATCCAGGAGGTTGAAATTAGCAAAGATACCATTCCAAATACCAAACTGATAATCAACAAGGCCTACACAGTAGCTAAAAGAACTGCACTCAGCACACTCAAGTCACCGGAAAAGAATATATATGACTGGTAAGAATCTGAAAAAGAATTTATTGATGTCTCTCTGTATGTGAATCAAGTGGATGTACAGCAGCAAGAAACAGAGCTTTGAAAATCAGCTGCAACCAATATAGTAATAAATTGAAAAAAATAAACGACAGAGAGACAGAGAAAACCTCTTACAACTTTTCCTCAGAGACGGTGATGCAACATGGATTGAACACATCTAGACCCACAGCAGGATGAGACATAAGGCTGGAAACTGTTCGTGCTAAGAGAAATGTGAGGTTGGGTGAGGAAATGCACACCCTTTAAAGTAATACTACCTGGTACCCATTCAATGGGTCCCAAATCTGCAGGTTCAAGGAATCTTTCTACAGCTAAAACATGCATGGAAAACCCAGAGGACTGTACACCATGTGATCGGGAGATGTGTCTAAAATGCACCTCATTTATCCTCTCCTGGTGCTCCTGTTCATCATTCCAGCCACGTTACTTAGAATCTCCCCACTTAGAGAATCAGCACATTTAAACTTCTGTTTCACACATTTTGCAAATTGTGAGGAGGATGAACGGGAAGAGGGGGAACCAATGAGAGAATCGTTGTAGGGGTTTGGACGGGCACATGTCACTCTAATTTCCCATTAAGAATAAGAATTAAAAAAAGGCTCAGCCCGCCTCGCCGGAGCCAAAATAGGACCTGAAGCAATCCTGCGGCTTTGAGGCCAGCTCACAAAAGAACAACTTAAAAAATGGAGCTCAGGGTCACTGCAATTCACAAACCTGCAGAGTTATAAATGAAAACTAACATCCAAAAATATGTTGACGTAAGGCAAAGAAGAGGATCTGAATGCAAGACAGAATTGCAAGAAATAGATTTCAAGAGATAGATTGGACTCGTCTTTAAAGCACATGAAAAGCGGCAGAATTTCGACAATGATGCAGTTGGCCCAAAAGGGAGTATGCGTTTTTTCCTGAATATATCCAGGAAAAAACGCATACGCACTTTATGGGCAACCAAGCAAGCAAGCAATGCAAATGTGCACAACAAAGAAGTCTCATTTCCCACCGGTCAAAAGGGCCATCCAAAAAAATTGTAAAAACCAGAAATGCAGGACAGGCCATGGAGAACAGGGAGCCTTTATACGCTGATGGACAGTCTGTGAACTGCCAAGAGCCACTCTGGAGAAGTGTATGGTGGTTCCTAAATCATCTAAAAAACAGAGCTACAGAGCATAGGGCACTTCCAATCACGGAAGTATATCTAGGGAAGTCTAAAAATCAACAAGACACAAGCACACCACAGTTTAGGGCTACTCTGTTTACAAGAACCTCAACTTCAGTACACCTTAAATATCCCAGGAAAGAGAACAATGGATAAAGAAAATGTGGTACTTATGTACAATGGAATATCTCTTCACCATGAAATCAATGTAATAAGGCTAGTAGAAGGATAAAGAGTGGATTTAGGTCCGATAATACTACTTGAAATAAGTCAAACAGGAAAAGAAACATATCATAAGATATCACTGATAGAGGGAGGATAAATATGGCTGCACAAAAAATGAATTACAAAACAGAACAGTGTCTCACATTTAGAAAACACACTTATGTCAGCTTAAGGGGAAAAGAGAGGTGGGATGATGCATAAAACCAGAGTTTGAAATTAGCACAGATACCATTCAATAAACCAAATAGGTATTAGACAAGATCTACACCTTGCTCAATGAACTGGCCTCAACACACCCTATACACCGCAGAGAAATATATCTGAGTAATAAGAATCTTAAAACCCATGTATTGATATATCTCCATAAGGGAATCAAGTGTGTGCAGAGCGGCCAAACACAGCAGTGAAAATGAGCTAAACCCCATTATAGAAATAAATTTTAAAACCAAAACGCAGAAACAATGAAAGAGAGAAAAATTCTTACAAAATTCGCTCAGGGGCTGTGATGCAACCTGGAATGACCACATATAAACCCACAGCTGGATAAGACATAAGGCTGGACACTTGGGGCTGAGAGGATTGGTGAGCTTTGGTGAGCAACTGCCGAAAGTTTAATGCAATACTTCATGCTACTCATTCCAAGGGTCCCAACACTCCAGGTTGAAGGGAATCTTCCTACAGCTAAACCATGCATGGGAAATCCAGCAGATGGTATACCATATGATGGGGAAAGGTTTCTAAAACGCACCTCATTTTCCTCTCTTGGGGCTCCGGATCAACATTCCAGCCACTTTACTAACAACATCCCCACATGGAGAGTCAATGCCTTTAAGTTCCGGTATCGCAGAGTCTGCAGTTAGTGCGGAGGATGAATGGGAATAGGGGTAACCAGTGAGAAAATAGCTGTAGCGGTTTCAATGGGCACATGTCACTCTAATTTCACATCAGGAAGAAGAATTAACCAAAGGCAGAGCAAGGCGTCCCAGAAGAAGAATAGGGCCTGAAGAAATCCTGTGGATATGAGGCAAGATCACAAAAATAAGAGCTGAAAAATGGAGCTAAGGGCCACTGCAATTCAAAAACCTGCAGAGTTATACAGGCCAACTATTTTCCAAAATATATATTGAGGTAAGGCTATGAAGAGGCACTGACAGCAAGGCAGAATTGCAGGAAACCGATTTCAAGAGGTAGAATAGAATTGCACTGAAAACATATGAAAAGACTCAGAATGTTGACAATGATGCACATGGCCAAAAAGGGCATATGCGTTTTTTCCTGAATATATTCAGGAAGAAAGGCATATGCACTTTCTGGCCAACCAAGCAAGCTTGGAAAGGAAATCTGCACTACAATGAAGTCTCACTGCCCCCGGTCAAAAGGGCCATCTGAAAAAAGTGTAAAATCCAGAAAGGCAGGACAGGCCATGGAGAACTGGGAGCCTTGTTATGCTGATGGGCGGGATGTAAATTGCCAACAGCCACTCTGGAGAAGTGTATGGTGTTTCCTGAAACATCTAAAAAACAAAGCAACAGAGCCTAGGGCACTTCCACTTATGGTCCTATAGCTTAGGGAAATGAAAATCAAAAAGACACAGTCACCCCAAAGTTTGGGACGGCTCTGTTTACAAGAACCTCGTTTACGGTACAAGTTCAATATCGCAGAAAGCGAAAAATGGAAAAAGAAGTTGTGGTACTTACGTACAATGCAATATCACTCAGCAATGAAATCTATGTCATCAGGCCCGTAGCAGCATAATGAGTGGATTCAGGTACGATGATTCTAAGTGAAATAAGTCACAGAGAAAAAGAAACATCATAAGATATCACTACTACACGGAATGTAAACTTGGCTACCCAGGAACTAAATTACAAAGCAGAACACGGTCTCAAATGTAGAAAACCAACTTATGCTTGCTTAAGGGGAAAGGTGAGTTGGGGTGCTGCATAAAACCAGAGATTGAAATTAGCACAGATACCGTTCCATAAGCCAAATATGTAATAGACAATAGCTACTCCTTGCTCAATGAAGTGGACTCAACACCACATATTAAACGCCTAAGAATATATCTGACTAGTAAGAATCTTAAAACCTATGGATTTATATGTCTCCGAAGGAGAATCAAGCGTGTGTACAGCGGCATAAACGCAGCAGTGATAGGATTGGTGAGGATCGGTGAGCAAATGCAGACCCTTTGAAGTCATATTGCATGGTACCCATTATATGGGTCTCAACTCTCGAGGTTTAAGGGATTCTTCCTTCAGCTAAAACATGCATGTGGAAACCAGAGTATGATCCACGTGTGATCAGGAAACGTGTTCAAATGTGACTCAGTTTTCGTCCCCCAGTACTAGGGTGCAACATTCCAGACGCATTACTAACACTCTCCCCACTTGGAGAGTCAGTGCCTTTAACCTCCTGTTTGTCCCAGTTTGCAATTTCTGCGGAAAATGAACAGGAATAGGGAGAACCAATGAGAGACTAGCTGGAGGTGTCTGGACGGGCAAATTTAACTCTCATTTCCCACCAGGAAGAGGAATTAACCAAAGGCTCAGCGTGCCATGCCGGAACCACACTAGGGCCTGAAACAATCCTGCGGTGTTGCGGCCAGCTCACAAGAAAGCGAGTTGAAGAAAGGAGCTCAGGGGCACTGTCATTCACAAACCTGCAGAGTTATAAATGACAGCTATCGTCCAAAAATATATTGAAGTAAGGCTGCCAAGAGGACTTGAAAGCGGGGCAGAATTGCAGGAAACCGATTTCAGGAGGTAGACTGGAATTGCATGTAAAGCATAGGAAAAGAGGCAGTACGTCCACAATGATGCACTTGGCCAAAAAGGGCGTATGCGTTTTTCCCTGAATATATTCAGGAAAAAACGCATACGCCCTTTTTAGCCAACCAAGCAAGCTTGCAAAGGAAATCTGCACTACAATGAAGTCTCACTGCCCCCCGGTCAAAAGGGCCATCTGAAAAAAGTGTAAAATCCAGAAAGGCAGGACAGGCCATGGAGAACTGGGAGCCTTGTTATGCTGATGGGAGGGATGTAAATTGCCAACTGCCACTCTAGAGAAGTGTATGGTGTTTCCTGAAACATCTACAAAACAAAGCAACAGAGCCTAGGGCACTTCCACTTATGGTCCTATAGATTAGGGAAATTAAAATCAAAAAGACACAGCCACCCCAAAGTTTGGGACGGCTCTGTTTACAAGAACCTCGTTTACAGTACAAGTTCAATATCACAGAAAGTGAAAAATGGATAAAGAAGTTGTGGTACTTACGTACAATGCAATATCACTCAGCAATGAAATCTATGTCATCAGGCCCGTAGCAGCATGACGAGTGGATTCAGGTACGATGATTCTAAGTGAAATAAGTCACAGAGAAAAAGAAACATCATAAGATATCACTACTACACGGAATGTAAACTTGGCTACACAGGAACTGAATTACAAAACAGAACAGGGTCTCAAATGTAGAAAACCAACTTATGCTTCCTTAAGGGGAAAGGTGAGTTGGGGTGCTGCATAAAACCAGAGATTGAAATTAGCACAGATACCGTTCCATAAGCCAAATATGTAATAGACAAGAGCTACTCCTTGCTCAACGAAGTGGACTCAACACACCATATTAAACGCCTAAGAATATACCTGACTAGTAAGAATCTTAAAACCTATGGATTTATATGTCTCCGAAAGAGAATCAAGCGTGTGTACAGCGGCATAAACGCAGCAGTGATAGGATTGGTGAGGATCGGCGAGCAAATGCAGACCCTTTGAAGTCATATTGCATGGTACCCATTCCATGGGTCTCAACTCTCCAGGTTTAAGGGATTCTTCCTTCAGCTAAAACATGCATGTGGAACACAGAGTATGATCCACCGTGTGATCGGGAAACGTGTTCAAAGGTGTCTCAGTTTTCGTCCCCTGGTACTCGGGTGCAACATTCCAGACGCTTTACTAACACTCTCCCCACTTGGAGAGTCAGTGCCTTTAACCTCCTGTTTGGCTCAGTTTGCAATTTCTGCGGAAAATGAACAGGAATAGGGAGAACCAATGAGAGACTAGCTGGAGGTGTCTGGACGGGCAAATTTAACTCTCATTTCCCACCAGGAAGGGGAATTAACCAAAGGCTCAGAGTGCAGTGCCGGAACCACACTAGGGCCTGAAGCAATGCTGCGGTGTTGCGGCCAGCTCACAAGAAAGCGAGTTGAAGAAAGGAGCTCAGGGGCACTGTCATTCACAAACCTGCAGAGTTATAAATGACAGCTATCGTCCAAAAATATTTTGAAGTAAGGCTGCCAAGAGGACTTGAAAGCGGGGCAGAACTGCAGGAAACCGATTTCAGGAGGTAGACTGGAATTGCATGTAAAGCATAGGAAAAGAGGCAGAACGTCCACAATGATGCACTTGGCCAAAAAGGGAGTATGCGTTTTTTCCTGAATATATTCAGGAAAAAACGCATACGCCCTTTTCGGCCAACCAAGCAAGGTTGCAAAGGAAATCTGCACTACAATGAAGTCTCACTGCCCCCCGGTCAAAAGGGCCATCTGAAAAAAGTGTAAAATCCAGAAAGGCAGGACAGGCCATGGAGAACTGGGAGCCTTGTTATGCTGATGGGCGGGATGTAAATTGCCAACAGCCACTCAGGAGAAGTGTATGGTGTTTCCTGAAACATGTAAAAAACAAAGCAACAGAGCCTAGGGCACTTCTGCTTATGGTTCTATAGATTAGGGAAATTAAAATCAAAAAGACACAGCCACCCCAATGTTTGGGACGCCTCTGTTTACAAGAACCTCGTTTACGGTACAAGTTCAATATCGCAGAAAGCGAAAAATGGATAAAGAAGTTGTGGTACTTATGTACAATGCAATATCACTCAGCAATGAAATCTATGTCATCAGGCCCGTAGCAGCATAATGAGTGGATTCAGGTACGATGATTCTAAGTGAAATAAGTCACACAGAAAAAGAAACATCATAAGATATCACTACAACACGGAATGTAAACTTGGCTACACAGGAACTGAATTACAAAACAGAACAGGGTCTCAAATGTAGAAAACCAACTTATGCTTGCATAAGGGGAAAGGTGAGTTGGGGTGCTGCATAAAACCAGAGATTGAAATTAGCACAGATACCGTTCCATAAGCCAAATATGTAATAGACAAGAGCTACTCCTTGCTCAACGAAGTGGACTCAACACCCCATATTAAACGCCTAAGAATATACCTGACTTGTAAGAATCTTAAAACCTACGGATTTATATGTCTCCGAAAGAGAATCAAGCGTGTGTACAGCGGCATAAACGCAGCAGTGATAGGATTGGTGAGGATCGGTGAGCAAATGCAGACCCTTTGAAGTCATATTGCATGGTACCCATTCCATGGGTCTCAACTCTCCAGGTTTAAGGGATTCTTCCTTCAGCTAAAACATGCATGTGGAACCCAGAGTATGATCCACCGTGTGATCGGGAAACGTGTTCAAAGGTGTCTCAGTTTTCGTCCCCTGGTACTCGGGTGCAACATTCCAGACGCTTTACTAACACTCTCCCCACTTGGAGAGTCAGTGCCTTTAACCTCCTGTTTGGCCCAGTTTGCAATTTCTGCGGAAAATGAACAGGAATAGGGAGAACCAATGAGAGACTAGCTGGAGGTGTCTGCACGGGCAAATTTAACTCTCATTTCCCACCAGGAAGAGGAATTAACCAAAGGCTCAGCGTGCCATCCCGGAACCACACTAGGGCCTGAAACAATCCTGCGGTGTTGCGGCCAGCTCACAAGAAAGCGAGTTGAAGAAAGGAGCTCAGGGGCACTGTCATTCACAAACCTGCAGAGTTATAAATGACAGCTATCGTCCAAAAATATATTGAAGTAAGGCTGCCAAGAGGACTTCAAAGCGGGGCAGAATTGCAGGAAACCGATTTCAGGAGGTAGACTGGAATTGCATGTAAAGCATAGGAAAAGAGGCAGAACGTCCACAATGATGCACTTGGCCAAAAAGGGCGTATGCGTTTTTTCCTGAATATATTCAGGAAAAAACGCATACGCCCTTTTTGGCCAACCAAGCAAGTTTGCAAAGGAAATCTGGACTACAATGCAGTCTCACTGCCCCCCGGTCAAAAGGGCCATCTGTAAAAAATGTAAAATCCAGAAAGGCAGGACAGGCCATGGAGAACTGGGAGCCTTGTTATGCTGATGGGCGGGATGTAAATTGACAACAGCCACTCTGGAGAAGTGTATGGTGTTTCCTGAAACATCTACAAAACAAAGCAACAGAGCCTAGGGCACTTCCACTTATGGTCCTATAGCTTAGGGAAATTAAAATCAAAAAGACACAGCCACCCCAAAGTTTGGGACGGCTCTGTTTACAAGAACCTCGTTTACGGTACAAGTTCAATATCGCAGAAAGCGAAAAATGGATAAAGAAGTTGTGGTACTTACGTACAATGCAATATCACTCAGCAATGAAATCTATGTCATCAGGCCCGTAGCAGCATAATGAGTGGATTCAGGTACGATGATTCTAAGTGAAATAAGTCACCCAGAAAAAGAAACATCATAAGATATCACTACTACACGGAATGTAAACTTGGCTACACAGGAACTGAATTACAAAACAGAACAGGGTCTCAAATGTAGAAAACCAACTTATGCTTGCTTAAGGGGAAAGGTGAGTTGGGGTGCTGCATAAAACAAGAGATTGAAATTAGCACAGATACCGTTCCATAAGCCAAATATGTAATAGACAAGAGCTACTCCTTGCTCAACGAAGTGGACTCAACACCCCATATTAAACGCCTAAGAATATACCTGACTAGTAAGAATCTAAAAACCTATGGATTTATATGTCTCTGAAAGAGAATCAAGCGTGTGTACAGCGGCATAAACGCAGCAGTGATAGGATTGGTGAGGATCGGTGAGCAAATGCAGACCCTTTGAAGTCATATTGCATGGTACCCATTCCATGGGTCTCAACTCTGCAGGTTTAAGGGATTCTTCCTTCAGCTAAAACATGCATGTGGAACCCAGACTATGATCCACCGTGTGATTGGGAAACGTGTTCAAAGGTGTCTCAGTTTTCGTCCCCTGGTACTCGGGTGCAACATTCCAGACGCTTTACTAACACTCTCCCCACTTGGAGAGTCAGTGCCTTTAACCTCCTGTTTGGCCCAGTTTGCAATTTCTGCGGAAAATGAACAGGAATAGGGAGAACTAATGAGAGAATAGCTGGAGGTGTCTGCACGGGCAAATTTAACTCTCATTTCCCACCAGGAAGAGGAATTAACCAAAGGCTCAGCATGCCATGCCGGAACCACACTAGGGCCTGAAGCAATGCTGCGGTGTTGCGGCCAGCTCACAAGAAAGCGAGTTGAAGAAAGGAGCTCAGGGGCACTGTCATTCACAAACCTGCAGAGTTATAAATGACAGCTATCGTCCAAAAATATATTGAAGTAAGGCTGCCAAGAGGACTTGAAAGCGGGGCAGAATTGCAGGAAACCGATTTCAGGAGGTAGACTGGAATTGCATGTAAAGCATAGGAAAAGAGGCAGAACGTCCACAATGATGCACTTGGCCAAAAAGGGCGTATGCGTTTTTTCCTGAATATATTCACGAAAAAACGCATACGCCCTTTTTGGCCAACCAAGCAAGCTTGCAAAGGAAATCTGCACTACAATGAAGTCTCAGTGCCCCCCGGTCAAAAGGGCCATCTGTAACAATGTAAAATCCAGAAAGGCAGGACAGGCCATGGAGAACTGGGAGCCTTGTTATGCTGATGGGCAGGATGTAAATTGCCAACAGCCACTCTGGAGAAGTGTATGGTATTTCCTGAAACATCTACAAAACAAAGCAACAGAGCATAGGGCACTTCCACTTATGGTCCTATAGCTTAGGGAAATTAAAATCAAAAAGGCACAGCCACCCCAAAGTTTGGGACGGCTCTGTTTTACAAGAACCTCGTTTACGGTACAAGTTCAATATCACAGAAAGCGAAAAATGGATAAAGAAGTTGTGGTACTTACGTACAATGCAATATCACTCAGCAATGAAATCTATGTCATCAGGCCCGTAGCAGCATAATGAGTGGATTCAGGTACGATGATTCTAAGTGAAATAAGTCACACAGAAAAAGAAACATCATAAGATATCACTACTACACGGAATGTAAACTTGGCTACACAGGAACTGAATTACAAAACAGAACAGGGTCTCAAATGTAGAAAACCAACTTATGCTTGCTTAAGGGGAAAGGTGAGTTGGGGTGCTGCATAAAACCAGAGATTGAAATTAGCACAGATACCGTTCCATAAGCCAAATATGTAATAGACAAGAGCTACTCCTTGCTCAACGAAGTGGACTCAACACACCATATTAAACGCCTAAGGATATACCTGACTAGTAAGAATCTTAAAACCTATGGATTTATATGTCTCCGAAAGAGAATCAAGCGTGTGTACAGCGGCATAAACGCAGCAGTGATAGGATTGGTGAGGATCGGTGAGCAAATGCAGACCATTTGAAGTCATATTGCATGGTACCCATTCCATGGGTCTCAACTCTCCAGGTTTAAGGGATTCTTCCTTCAGGTAAAACATGCATGTGGAACCCAGACTATGATCCACCGTGTGATTGGGAAACGTGTTCAAAGGTGTCTCAGTTTTCGTCCCCTGGTACTCGGGTGCAACATTCCAGACGCTTTACTAACACTCTCCCCACTTGGAGAGTCAGTGCCTTTAACCTCCTGTTTGGCCCAGTTTGCAATTTCTGCGGAAAATGAACGGGAATAGGGAGAACCAATGAGAGACTAGCTGGAGGTGTCTGCACGGGCAAATTTAACTCTCATTTCCCACCAGGAAGAGGAATTAACCAAAGGCCCAGCGTGCCATGCCGGAACCACACTAAGGCCTGAAACAATCCTGCGGTGTTGCGGCCAGCTCACAAGAAAGCGAGTTGAAGAAAGGAGCTCAGGGGCACTGTCATTCACAAACCTGCAGAGTTATAAATGACAGCTATCGTCCAAAAATATATTGAAGTAAGGCTGCCAAGAGGACTTGAAAGCGGGGCAGAATTGCAGGAAAACGATTTCAGGAGGTAGACTGGAATTGCATGTAAAGCATAGGAAAAGAGGCAGAACGTCCACAATGATGCACTTGGCCAAAAAGTGCGTATGCGTTTTTTCCTGAATATATTCAGGAAAAAACGCATACGCCCTTTTTGGCCAACCAAGCAAGCTTGCAAAGGAAATCTGCACTACAATGAAGTCTCACTGCCCCCCGGTCAAAAGGGCCATCTGAAAAAAATGTAAAATCCAGAAAGGCAGGACAGGCCATGGAGAACTGGGAGCCTTGTTATGCTGATGGGCGGGATGTAAATTGCCAACAGCCACTCTGGAGAAGTGTATGGTGTTTTTTGAAACATCTAAAAAACAAAGCAACAGAGCCTAGGGCACTTCCGCTTATGGTTCTATAGCTTAGGGAAATTAAAATCAAAAAGACACAGCCACCCCAATGTTTGGGACGCCTCTGTTTACAAGAACCTCGTTTACGGTACAAGTTCAATATCGCAGAAAGCGAAAAATGGATAAAGAAGTTGTGGTACTTACGTACAATGCAATATCACTCAGCAATGAAATCTATGTCATCTGGCCCATAGCAGCATAATGAGTGGATTCAGGTACGATGATTCTAAGTGAAATAAGTCACACAGAAAAAGAAACATCATAAGATATCACTACTACACGGAATGTAAACTTGGCTACCCAGGAACTAAATTACAAAGCAGAACACGGGCTCAAATGTAGAAAACCAACTTATGCTTGCTTAAGGGGAAAGGTGAGTTGGGGTGCTGCATAAAACCAGAGATTGAAATTAGCACAGATACCGTTCCATAAGCCAAATATGTAATAGACAATAGCTACTCCTTGCTCAATGAAGTGGACTCAACACCACATATTAAACGCCTAAGAATATATCTGACTAGTAAGAATCTTAAAACCTATGGATTTATATGTCTCCGAAGGAGAATCAAGCGTGTGTACAGCGGCATAAACGCAGCAGTGATAGGATTGGTGAGGATCGGTGAGCAAATGCAGACCCTTTGAAGTCATATTGCATGGTACCCATTATATGGGTCTCAACTCTCGAGGTTTAAGGGATTCTTCCTTCAGCTAAAACATGCATGTGGAAACCAGAGTATGATCCACGTGTGATCAGGAAACGTGTTCAAATGTGACTCAGTTTTCGTCCCCCAGTACTAGGGTGCAACATTCCAGACGCATTACTAACACTCTCCCCACTTGGAGAGTCAGTGCCTTTAACCTCCTGTTTGTCCCAGTTTGCAATTTCTGCGGAAAATGAACAGGAATAGGGAGAACCAATGAGAGACTAGCTGGAGGTGTCTGGACGGGCAAATTTAACTCTCATTTCCCACCAGGAAGAGGAATTAACCAAAGGCTCAGCGTGCCATGCCGGAACCACACTAGGGCCTGAAACAATCCTGCGGTGTTGCGGCCAGCTCACAAGAAAGCGAGTTGAAGAAAGGAGCTCAGGGGCACTGTCATTCACAAACCTGCAGAGTTATAAATGACAGCTATCGTCCAAAAATATATTGAAGTAAGGCTGCCAAGAGGACTTGAAAGCGGGGCAGAATTGCAGGAAACCGATTTCAGGAGGTAGACTGGAATTGCATGTAAAGCATAGGAAAAGAGGCAGAACGTCCACAATGATGCACTTGGCCAAAAAGGGCGTATGCGTTTTTCCCTGAATATATTCAGGAAAAAACGCATACGCCCTTTTTAGCCAACCAAGCAAGCTTGCAAAGGAAATCTGCACTACAATGAAGTCTCACTGCCCCCCGGTCAAAAGGGCCATCTGAAAAAAGTGTAAAATCCAGAAAGGCAGGACAGGCCATGGAGAACTGGGAGCCTTGTTATGCTGATGGGAGGGATGTAAATTGCCAACTGCCACTCTAGAGAAGTGTATGGTGTTTCCTGAAACATCTACAAAACAAAGCAACAGAGCCTAGGGCACTTCCACTTATGGTCCTATAGATTAGGGAAATTAAAATCAAAAAGACACAGCCACCCCAAAGTTTGGGACGGCTCTGTTTACAAGAACCTCGTTTACAGTACAAGTTCAATATCACAGAAAGTGAAAAATGGATAAAGAAGTTGTGGTACTTACGTACAATGCAATATCACTCAGCAATGAAATCTATGTCATCAGGCCCGTAGCAGCATGACGAGTGGATTCAGGTACGATGATTCTAAGTGAAATAAGTCACAGAGAAAAAGAAACATCATAAGATATCACTACTACACGGAATGTAAACTTGGCTACACAGGAACTGAATTACAAAACAGAACAGGGTCTCAAATGTAGAAAACCAACTTATGCTTCCTTAAGGGGAAAGGTGAGTTGGGGTGCTGCATAAAACCAGAGATTGAAATTAGCACAGATACCGTTCCATAAGCCAAATATGTAATAGACAAGAGCTACTCCTTGCTCAACGAAGTGGACTCAACACACCATATTAAACGCCTAAGAATATACCTGACTAGTAAGAATCTTAAAACCTATGGATTTATATGTCTCCGAAAGAGAATCAAGCGTGTGTACAGCGGCATAAACGCAGCAGTGATAGGATTGGTGAGGATCGGCGAGCAAATGCAGACCCTTTGAAGTCATATTGCATGGTACCCATTCCATGGGTCTCAACTCTCCAGGTTTAAGGGATTCTTCCTTCAGCTAAAACATGCATGTGGAACACAGAGTATGATCCACCGTGTGATCGGGAAACGTGTTCAAAGGTGTCTCAGTTTTCGTCCCCTGGTACTCGGGTGCAACATTCCAGACGCTTTACTAACACTCTCCCCACTTGGAGAGTCAGTGCCTTTAACCTCCTGTTTGGCCCAGTTTGCAATTTCTGCGGAAAATGAACAGGAATAGGGAGAACCAATGAGAGACTAGCTGGAGGTGTCTGGACGGGCAAATTTAACTCTCATTTCCCACCAGGAAGGGGAATTAACCAAAGGCTCAGAGTGCAGTGCCGGAACCACACTAGGGCCTGAAGCAATGCTGCGGTGTTGCGGCCAGCTCACAAGAAAGCGAGTTGAAGAAAGGAGCTCAGGGGCACTGTCATTCACAAACCTGCAGAGTTATAAATGACAGCTATCGTCCAAAAATATTTTGAAGTAAGGCTGCCAAGAGGACTTGAAAGCGGGGCAGAACTGCAGGAAACCGATTTCAGGAGGTAGACTGGAATTGCATGTAAAGCATAGGAAAAGAGGCAGAACGTCCACAATGATGCACTTGGCCAAAAAGGGAGTATGCGTTTTTTCCTGAATATATTCAGGAAAAAACGCATACGCCCTTTTCGGCCAACCAAGCAAGCTTGCAAAGGAAATCTGCACTACAATGAAGTCTCACTGCCCCCCGGTCAAAAGGGCCATCTGAAAAAAGTGTAAAATCCAGAAAGGCAGGACAGGCCATGGAGAATTGGGAGCCTTGTTATGCTGATGGGCGGGATGTAAATTGCCAACAGCCACTCAGGAGAAGTGTATGGTGTTTCCTGAAACATGTAAAAAACAAAGCAACAGAGCCTAGGGCACTTCCGCTTATGGTTCTATAGATTAGGGAAATTAAAATCAAAAAGACACAGCCACCCCAATGTTTGGGACGCCTCTGTTTACAAGAACCTCGTTTACGGTACAAGTTCAATATCGCAGAAAGCGAAAAATGGATAAAGAAGTTGTGGTACTTATGTACAATGCAATATCACTCAGCAATGAAATCTATGTCATCAGGCCCGTAGCAGCATAATGAGTGGATTCAGGTACGATGATTCTAAGTGAAATAAGTCACACAGAAAAAGAAACATCATAAGATATCACTACAACACGGAATGTAAACTTGGCTACACAGGAACTGAATTACAAAACAGAACAGGGTCTCAAATGTAGAAAACCAACTTATGCTTGCATAAGGGGAAAGGTGAGTTGGGGTGCTGCATAAAACCAGAGATTGAAATTAGCACAGATACCGTTCCATAAGCCAAATATGTAATAGACAAGAGCTACTCCTTGCTCAACGAAGTGGACTCAACACCCCATATTAAACGCCTAAGAATATACCTGACTTGTAAGAATCTTAAAACCTACGGATTTATATGTCTCCGAAAGAGAATCAAGCGTGTGTACAGCGGCATAAACGCAGCAGTGATAGGATTGGTGAGGATCGGTGAGCAAATGCAGACCCTTTGAAGTCATATTGCATGGTACCCATTCCATGGGTCTCAACTCTCCAGGTTTAAGGGATTCTTCCTTCAGCTAAAACATGCATGTGGAACCCAGAGTATGATCCACCGTGTGATCGGGAAACGTGTTCAAAGGTGTCTCAGTTTTCGTCCCCTGGTACTCGGGTGCAACATTCCAGACGCTTTACTAACACTCTCCCCACTTGGAGAGTCAGTGCCTTTAACCTCCTGTTTGGCCCAGTTTGCAATTTCTGCGGAAAATGAACAGGAATAGGGAGAACCAATGAGAGACTAGCTGGAGGTGTCTGCACGGGCAAATTTAACTCTCATTTACCACCAGGAAGAGGAATTAACCAAAGGCTCAGCGTGCCATCCCGGAACCACACTAGGGCCTGAAACAATCCTGCGGTGTTGCGGCCAGCTCACAAGAAAGCGAGTTGAAGAAAGGAGCTCAGGGGCACTGTCATTCACAAACCTGCAGAGTTATAAATGACAGCTATCGTCCAAAAATATATTGAAGTAAGGCTGCCAAGAGGACTTCAAAGCGGGGCAGAATTGCAGGAAACCGATTTCAGGAGGTAGACTGGAATTGCATGTAAAGCATAGGAAAAGAGGCAGAACGTCCACAATGATGCACTTGGCCAAAAAGGGCGTATGCGTTTTTTCCTGAATATATTCAGGAAAAAACGCATACGCCCTTTTTGGCCAACCAAGCAAGTTTGCAAAGGAAATCTGGACTACAATGCAGTCTCACTGCCCCCCGGTCAAAAGGGCCATCTGTAAAAAATGTAAAATCCAGAAAGGCAGGACAGGCCATGGAGAACTGGGAGCCTTGTTATGCTGATGGGCGGGATGTAAATTGACAACAGCCACTCTGGAGAAGTGTATGGTGTTTCCTGAAACATCTACAAAACAAAGCAACAGAGCCTAGGGCACTTCCACTTATGGTCCTATAGCTTAGGGAAATTAAAATCAAAAAGACACAGCCACCCCAAAGTTTGGGACGGCTCTGTTTACAAGAACCTCGTTTACGGTACAAGTTCAATATCGCAGAAAGCGAAAAATGGATAAAGAAGTTGTGGTACTTACGTACAATGCAATATCACTCAGCAATGAAATCTATGTCATCAGGCCCGTAGCAGCATAATGAGTGGATTCAGGTACGATGATTCTAAGTGAAATAAGTCACCCAGAAAAAGAAACATCATAAGATATCACTACTACACGGAATGTAAACTTGGCTACACAGGAACTGAATTACAAAACAGAACAGGGTCTCAAATGTAGAAAACCAACTTATGCTTGCTTAAGGGGAAAGGTGAGTTGGGGTGCTGCATAAAACAAGAGATTGAAATTAGCACAGATACCGTTCCATAAGCCAAATATGTAATAGACAAGAGCTACTCCTTGCTCAACGAAGTGGACTCAACACCCCATATTAAACGCCTAAGAATATACCTGACTAGTAAGAATCTAAAAACCTATGGATTTATATGTCTCTGAAAGAGAATCAAGCGTGTGTACAGCGGCATAAACGCAGCAGTGATAGGATTGGTGAGGATCGGTGAGCAAATGCAGACCCTTTGAAGTCATATTGCATGGTACCCATTCCATGGGTCTCAACTCTGCAGGTTTAAGGGATTCTTCCTTCAGGTAAAACATGCATGTGGAACCCAGACTATGATCCACCGTGTGATTGGGAAACGTGTTTAAAGGTGTCTCAGTTTTCGTCCCCTGGTACTCGGGTGCAACATTCCAGACGCTTTACTAACACTCTCCCCACTTGGAGAGTCAGTGCCTTTAACCTCCTGTTTGGCCCAGTTTGCAATTTCTGCGGAAAATGAACAGGAATAGGGAGAACCAATGAGAGAATAGCTGGAGGTGTCTGCACGGGCAAATTTAACTCTCATTTCCCACCAGGAAGAGGAATTAACCAAAGGCTCAGCGTGCCATGCCGGAACCACACTAGGGCCTGAAGCAATGCTGCGGTGTTGCGGCCAGCTCACAAGAAAGCGAGTTGAAGAAAGGAGCTCAGGGGCACTGTCATTCACAAACCTGCAGAGTTATAAATGACAGCTATCGTCCAAAAATATATTGAAGTAAGGCTGCCAAGAGGACTTGAAAGCGGGGCAGAATTGCAGGAAACCGATTTCAGGAGGTAGACTGGAATTGCATGTAAAGCATAGGAAAAGAGGCAGAACGTCCACAATGATGCACTTGGCCAAAAAGGGCGTATGCGTTTTTTCCTGAATATATTCACGAAAAAACGCATACGCCCTTTTTGGCCAACCAAGCAAGCTTGCAAAGGAAATCTGCACTACAATGAAGTCTCAGTGCCCCCCGGTCAAAAGGGCCATCTGTAACAATGTAAAATCCAGAAAGGCAGGACAGGCCATGGAGAACTGGGAGCCTTGTTATGCTGATGGGCAGGATGTAAATTGCCAACAGCCACTCTGGAGAAGTGTATGGTATTTCCTGAAACATCTACAAAACAAAGCAACAGAGCATAGGGCACTTCCACTTATGGTCCTATAGCTTAGGGAAATTAAAATCAAAAAGGCACAGCCACCCCAAAGTTTGGGACGGCTCTGTTTTACAAGAACCTCGTTTACGGTACAAGTTCAATATCACAGAAAGCGAAAAATGGATAAAGAAGTTGTGGTACTTACGTACAATGCAATATCACTCAGCAATGAAATCTATGTCATCAGGCCCGTAGCAGCATAATGAGTGGATTCAGGTACGATGATTCTAAGTGAAATAAGTCACACAGAAAAAGAAACATCATAAGATATCACTACTACACGGAATGTAAACTTGGCTACACAGGAACTGAATTACAAAACAGAACAGGGTCTCAAATGTAGAAAACCAACTTATGCTTGCTTAAGGGGAAAGGTGAGTTGGGGTGCTGCATAAAACCAGAGATTGAAATTAGCACAGATACCGTTCCATAAGCCAAATATGTAATAGACAAGAGCTACTCCTTGCTCAACGAAGTGGACTCAACACCCCATATTAAACGCCTAAGGATATACCTGACTAGTAAGAATCTTAAAACCTATGGATTTATATGTCTCCGAAAGAGAATCAAGCGTGTGTACAGCGGCATAAACGCAGCAGTGATAGGATTGGTGAGGATCGGTGAGCAAATGCAGACCATTTGAAGTCATATTGCATGGTACCCATTCCATGGGTCTCAACTCTCCAGGTTTAAGGGATTCTTCCTTCAGCTAAAACATGCATGTGGAACCCAGACTATGATCCACCGTGTGATTGGGAAACGTGTTCAAAGGTGTCTCAGTTTTCGTCCCCTGGTACTCGGGTGCAACATTCCAGACGCTTTACTAACACTCTCCCCACTTGGAGAGTCAGTGCCTTTAACCTCCTGTTTGGCCCAGTTTGCAATTTCTGCGGAAAATGAACAGGAATAGGGAGAACCAATGAGAGACTAGCTGGAGGTGTCTGCACGGGCAAATTTAACTCTCATTTCCCACCAGGAAGAGGAATTAACCAAAGGCCCAGCGTGCCATGCCGGAACCACACTAAGGCCTGAAACAATCCTGCGGTGTTGCGGCCAGCTCACAAGAAAGCGAGTTGAAGAAAGGAGCTCAGGGGCACTGTCATTCACAAACCTGCAGAGTTATAAATGACAGCTATCGTCCAAAAATATATTGAAGTAAGGCTGCCAAGAGGACTTGAAAGCGGGGCAGAATTGCAGGAAAACGATTTCAGGAGGTAGACTGGAATTGCATGTAAAGCATAGGAAAAGAGGCAGAACGTCCACAATGATGCACTTGGCCAAAAAGTGCGTATGCGTTTTTTCCTGAATATATTCAGGAAAAAACGCATACGCCCTTTTTGGCCAACCAAGCAAGCTTGCAAAGGAAATCTGCACTACAATGAAGTCTCACTGCCCCCCGGTCAAAAGGGCCATCTGAAAAAAATGTAAAATCCAGAAAGGCAGGACAGGCCATGGAGAACTGGGAGCCTTGTTATGCTGATGGGCGGGATGTAAATTGCCAACAGCCACTCTGGAGAAGTGTATGGTGTTTCTTGAAACATCTAAAAAACAAAGCAACAGAGCCTAGGGCACTTCCGCTTATGGTTCTATAGCTTAGGGAAATTAAAATCAAAAAGACACAGCCACCCCAATGTTTGGGACGCCTCTGTTTACAAGAACCTCGTTTACGGTACAAGTTCAATATCGCAGAAAGCGAAAAATGGATAAAGAAGTTGTGGTACTTACGTACAATGCAATATCACTCAGCAATGAAATCTATGTCATCTGGCCCGTAGCAGCATAATGAGTGGATTCAGGTACGATGATTCTAAGTGAAATAAGTCACACAGAAAAAGAAACATCATAAGATATCACTACTACACGGAATGTAAACTTGGCTACCCAGGAACTAAATTACAAAGCAGAACACGGGCTCAAATGTAGAAAACCAACTTATGCTTGCTTAAGGGGAAAGGTGAGTTGGGGTGCTGCATAAAACCAGAGATTGAAATTAGCACAGATACCGTTCCATAAGCCAAATATGTAATAGACAATAGCTACTCCTTGCTCAATGAAGTGGACTCAACACCACATATTAAACGCCTAAGAATATATCTGACTAGTAAGAATCTTAAAACCTATGGATTTATATGTCTCCGAAGGAGAATCAAGCGTGTGTACAGCGGCATAAACGCAGCAGTGATAGGATTGGTGAGGATCGGTGAGCAAATGCAGACCCTTTGAAGTCATATTGCATGGTACCCATTATATGGGTCTCAACTCTCGAGGTTTAAGGGATTCTTCCTTCAGCTAAAACATGCATGTGGAAACCAGAGTATGATCCACGTGTGATCAGGAAACGTGTTCAAATGTGACTCAGTTTTCGTCCCCCAGTACTAGGGTGCAACATTCCAGACGCATTACTAACACTCTCCCCACTTGGAGAGTCAGTGCCTTTAACCTCCTGTTTGGCCCAGTTTGCAATTTCTGCGGAAAATGAACAGGAATAGGGAGAACCAATGAGAGACTAGCTGGAGGTGTCTGGACGGGCAAATTTAACTCTCATTTCCCACCAGGAAGGGGAATTAACCAAAGGCTCAGAGTGCAGTGCCGGAACCACACTAGGGCCTGAAGCAATGCTGCGGTGTTGCGGCCAGCTCACAAGAAAGCGAGTTGAAGAAAGGAGCTCAGGGGCACTGTCATTCACAAACCTGCAGAGTTATAAATGACAGCTATCGTCCAAAAATATTTTGAAGTAAGGCTGCCAAGAGGACTTGAAAGCGGGGCAGAACTGCAGGAAACCGATTTCAGGAGGTAGACTGGAATTGCATGTAAAGCATAGGAAAAGAGGCAGAACGTCCACAATGATGCACTTGGCCAAAAAGGGAGTATGCGTTTTTTCCTGAATATATTCAGGAAAAAACGCATACGCCCTTTTCGGCCAACCAAGCAAGCTTGCAAAGGAAATCTGCACTACAATGAAGTCTCACTGCCCCCCGGTCAAAAGGGCCATCTGAAAAAAGTGTAAAATCCAGAAAGGCAGGACAGGCCATGGAGAATTGGGAGCCTTGTTATGCTGATGGGCGGGATGTAAATTGCCAACAGCCACTCAGGAGAAGTGTATGGTGTTTCCTGAAACATGTAAAAAACAAAGCAACAGAGCCTAGGGCACTTCCGCTTATGGTTCTATAGATTAGGGAAATTAAAATCAAAAAGACACAGCCACCCCAATGTTTGGGACGCCTCTGTTTACAAGAACCTCGTTTACGGTACAAGTTCAATATCGCAGAAAGCGAAAAATGGATAAAGAAGTTGTGGTACTTATGTACAATGCAATATCACTCAGCAATGAAATCTATGTCATCAGGCCCGTAGCAGCATAATGAGTGGATTCAGGTACGATGATTCTAAGTGAAATAAGTCACACAGAAAAAGAAACATCATAAGATATCACTACAACACGGAATGTAAACTTGGCTACACAGGAACTGAATTACAAAACAGAACAGGGTCTCAAATGTAGAAAACCAACTTATGCTTGCATAAGGGGAAAGGTGAGTTGGGGTGCTGCATAAAACCAGAGATTGAAATTAGCACAGATACCGTTCCATAAGCCAAATATGTAATAGACAAGAGCTACTCCTTGCTCAACGAAGTGGACTCAACACCCCATATTAAACGCCTAAGAATATACCTGACTTGTAAGAATCTTAAAACCTACGGATTTATATGTCTCCGAAAGAGAATCAAGCGTGTGTACAGCGGCATAAACGCAGCAGTGATAGGATTGGTGAGGATCGGTGAGCAAATGCAGACCCTTTGAAGTCATATTGCATGGTACCCATTCCATGGGTCTCAACTCTCCAGGTTTAAGGGATTCTTCCTTCAGCTAAAACATGCATGTGGAACCCAGAGTATGATCCACCGTGTGATCGGGAAACGTGTTCAAAGGTGTCTCAGTTTTCGTCCCCTGGTACTCGGGTGCAACATTCCAGACGCTTTACTAACACTCTCCCCACTTGGAGAGTCAGTGCCTTTAACCTCCTGTTTGGCCCAGTTTGCAATTTCTGCGGAAAATGAACAGGAATAGGGAGAACCAATGAGAGACTAGCTGGAGGTGTCTGCACGGGCAAATTTAACTCTCATTTCCCACCAGGAAGAGGAATTAACCAAAGGCTCAGCGTGCCATCCCGGAACCACACTAGGGCCTGAAACAATCCTGCGGTGTTGCGGCCAGCTCACAAGAAAGCGAGTTGAAGAAAGGAGCTCAGGGGCACTGTCATTCACAAACCTGCAGAGTTATAAATGACAGCTATCGTCCAAAAATATATTGAAGTAAGGCTGCCAAGAGGACTTCAAAGCGGGGCAGAATTGCAGGAAACCGATTTAAGGAGGTAGACTGGAATTGCATGTAAAGCATAGGAAAAGAGGCAGAACGTCCACAATGATGCACTTGGCCAAAAAGGGCGTATGCGTTTTTTCCTGAATATATTCAGGAAAAAACGCATACGCCCTTTTTGGCCAACCAAGCAAGTTTGCAAAGGAAATCTGGACTACAATGCAGTCTCACTGCCCCACGGTCAAAAGGGCCATCTGTAAAAAATGTAAAATCCAGAAAGGCAGGACAGGCCATGGAGAACTGGGAGCCTTGTTATGCTGATGGGCGGGATGTAAATTGACAACAGCCACTCTGGAGAAGTGTATGGTGTTTCCTGAAACATCTACAAAACAAAGCAACAGAGCCTAGGGCATTTCCACTTATGGTCCTATAGCTTAGGGAAATTAAAATCAAAAAGACACAGCCACCCCAAAGTTTGGGACGGCTCTGTTTACAAGAACCTCGTTTACGGTACAAGTTCAATATCGCAGAAAGCGAAAAATGGATAAAGAAGTTGTGGTACTTACGTACAATGCAATATCACTCAGCAATGAAATCTATGTCATCAGGCCCGTAGCAGCATAATGAGTGGATTCAGGTACGATGATTCTAAGTGAAATAAGTCACCCAGAAAAAGAAACATCATAAGATATCACTACTACACGGAATGTAAACTTGGCTACACAGGAACTGAATTACAAAACAGAACAGGGTCTCAAATGTAGAAAACCAACTTATGCTTGCTTAAGGGGAAAGGTGAGTTGGGGTGCTGCATAAAACAAGAGATTGAAATTAGCACAGATACCGTTCCATAAGCCAAATATGTAATAGACAAGAGCTACTCCTTGCTCAACGAAGTGGACTCAACACCCCATATTAAACGCCTAAGAATATACCTGACTAGTAAGAATCTAAAAACCTATGGATTTATATGTCTCTGAAAGAGAATCAAGCGTGTGTACAGCGGCATAAACGCAGCAGTGATAGGATTGGTGAGGATCGGTGAGCAAATGCAGACCCTTTGAAGTCATATTGCATGGTACCCATTCCATGGGTCTCAACTCTGCAGGTTTAAGGGATTCTTCCTTCAGCTAAAACATGCATGTGGAACCCAGACTATGATCCACCGTGTGATTGGGAAACGTGTTCAAAGGTGTCTCAGTTTTCGTCCCCTGGTACTCGGGTGCAACATTCCAGACGCTTTACTAACACTCTCCCCACTTGGAGAGTCAGTGCCTTTAAACTCCTGTTTGGCCCAGTTTGCAATTTCTGCGGAAAATGAACAGGAATAGGGAGAACTAATGAGAGAATAGCTGGAGGTGTCTGCACGGGCAAATTTAACTCTCATTTCCCACCAGGAAGAGGAATTAACCAAAGGCTCAGCGTGCCATGCCGGAACCACACTAGGGCCTGAAGCAATGCTGCGGTGTTGCGGCCAGCTCACAAGAAAGCGAGTTGAAGAAAGGAGCTCAGGGGCACTGTCATTCCCAATCCTGCAGAGTTATAAATGACAGCTATCGTCCAAAAATATATTGAAGTAAGTCTGCCAAGAGGACTTGAAAGCGGGGCAGAATTGCAGGAAACCGATTTCAGGAGGTAGACTGGAATTGCATGTAAAGCATAGGAAAAGAGGCAGAACGTCCACAATGATGCACTTGGCCAAAAAGGGCGTATGCGTTTTTTCCTGAATATATTCACGAAAAAACGCATACGCCCTTTTTGGCCAACCAAGCAAGCTTGCAAAGGAAATCTGCACTACAATGAAGTCTCAGTGCCCCCCGGTCAAAAGGGCCATCTGTAACAATGTAAAATCCAGAAAGGCAGGACAGGCCATGGAGAACTGGGAGCCTTGTTATGCTGATGGGCAGGATGTAAATTGCCAACAGCCACTCTGGAGAAGTGTATGGTATTTCCTGAAACATCTACAAAACAAAGCAACAGAGCATAGGGCACTTCCACTTATGGTCCTATAGCTTAGGGAAATTAAAATCAAAAAGGCACAGCCACCCCAAAGTTTGGGACGGCTCTGTTTTACAAGAACCTCGTTTACGGTACAAGTTCAATATCACAGAAAGCGAAAAATGGATAAAGAAGTTGTGGTACTTACGTACAATGCAATATCACTCAGCAATGAAATCTATGTCATCAGGCCCGTAGCAGCATAATGAGTGGATTCAGGTACGATGATTCTAAGTGAAATAAGTCACACAGAAAAAGAAACATCATAAGATATCACTACTACACGGAATGTAAACTTGGCTACACAGGAACTGAATTACAAAACAGAACAGGGTCTCAAATGTAGAAAACCAACTTATGCTTGCTTAAGGGGAAAGGTGAGTTGGGGTGCTGCATAAAACCAGAGATTGAAATTAGCACAGATACCGTTCCATAAGCCAAATATGTAATAGACAAGAGCTACTCCTTGCTCAACGAAGTGGACTCAACACCCCATATTAAACGCCTAAGGATATACCTGACTAGTAAGAATCTTAAAACCTATGGATTTATATGTCTCCGAAAGAGAATCAAGCGTGTGTATAGCGGCATAAACGCAGCAGTGATAGGATTGGTGAGGATCGGTGAGCAAATGCAGACCCTTTGAAGTCATATTGCATGGTACCCATTCCATGGGTCTCAACTCTCCAGGTTTAAGGGATTCTTCCTTCAGCTAAAACATGCATGTGGAACCCAGACTATGATCCACCATGTGATTGGGAAACGTGTTCAAAGGTGTCTCAGTTTTCGTCCCCTGGTACTCGGGTGCAACATTCCAGACGCTTTACTAACACTCTCCCCACTTGGAGAGTCAGTGCCTTTAACCTCCTGTTTGGCCCAGTTTGCAATTTCTGCGGAAAATGAACGGGAATAGGGAGAACCAATGAGAGACTAGCTGGAGGTGTCTGCACGGGCAAATTTAACTCTCATTTCCCACCAGGAAGAGGAATTAACCAAAGGCCCAGCGTGCCATGCCGGAACCACACTAAGGCCTGAAACAATCCTGCGGTGTTGCGGCCAGCTCACAAGAAAGCGAGTTGAAGAAAGGAGCTCAGGGGCACTGTCATTCACAAACCTGCAGAGTTATAAATGACAGCTATCGTCCAAAAATATATTGAAGTAAGGCTGCCAAGAGGACTTGAAAGCGGGGCAGAATTGCAGGAAAACGATTTCAGGAGGTAGACTGGAATTGCATGTAAAGCATAGGAAAAGAGGCAGAACGTCCACAATGATGCACTTGGCCAAAAAGTGCGTATGCGTTTTTTCCTGAATATATTCAGGAAAAAACGCATACGCACTTTTTGGCCAACCAAGCAAGCTTGCAAAGGAAATCTGCACTACAATGAAGTCTCACTGCCCCCCTGTCAAAAGGGCCATCTGAAAAAAGTGTAAAATCCAGAAAGGCAGGACAGGCCATGGAGAACTGGGAGCCTTGTTATGCTGATGGGCGGGATGTAAATTGCCAACAGCCACTCTGGAGAAGTGTATGGTGTTTCTTGAAACATCTAAAAAACAAAGCAACAGAGCCTAGGGCACTTCCGCTTATGGTTCTATAGCTTAGGGAAATTAAAATCAAAAAGACACAGCCACCCCAATGTTTGGGACGCCTCTGTTTACAAGAACCTCGTTTACGGTACAAGTTCAATATCGCAGAAAGCGAAAAATGGATAAAGAAGTTGTGGTACTTACGTACAATGCAATATCACTCAGAAATGAAATCTATGTCATCAGGCCCGTAGCAGCATAATGAGTGGATTCAGGTACGATGATTCTAAGTGAAATAAGTCACACAGAAAAAGAAACATCATAAGATATCACTACTACACGGAATGTAAACTTGGCTACACAGGAACTGAATTACAAAACAGAACAGGGTCTCAAATGTAGAAAATCAACTTATGCTTGCTTAAGGGGAAAGGTGAGTTGGGGTGCTGCATAAAACCAGAGATTGAAATTAGCACAGATACCGTTCCATAAGCCAAATATGTAATAGACAAGAGCTACTCCTTGCTCAACGAAGTGGACTCAACACCCCATATTAAACGCCTAAGAATATACCTGACTAGTAAGAATCTTAAAACCTATGGATTTATATGTCTCCGAAAGAGAATCAAGCGTGTGTACAGCGGCATAAACGCAGCAGTGATAGGATTGGTGAGGATCGGTGAGCAAATGCAGACACTTTGAAGTCATATTGCATGGTACCCATTCCATGGGTCTCAACTCTCCAGTTTTACGGGATTCTTCCTTCAGCTAAAACATGCATGTGGAACCCAGAGTATGATCCACCATGTGATTGGGAAACGTGTTCAAAGGTGTCTCAGTTTTCGTCCCCTGGTACTCGGGTGCAACAGTCCAGACGCTTTACTAACACTCTCCCCACTTGGAGAGTCAGTGCCTTTAACCTCCTGTTTGGCCCAGTTTGCAATTTCTGCGGAAAATGAACAGGAATAGGGAGAACTAATGAGAGAATAGCTGGAGGTGTCTGCACGGGCAAATTTAACTCTCATTTCCCACCAGGAAGAGGAATTAACCAAAGGCTCAGCATGCCATGCCGGAACCACACTAGGGCCTGAAGCAATCGTGCGGTGTTGCGGCCAGCTCACAAGAAAGCGAGTTGAAGAAAGGAGCTCAGGGGCACTGTCATTCACAAACCTGCAGAGTTATAAATGACAGCTATCGTCCAAAAATATATTGAAGTAAGGCTGCCAAGAGGACTTGAAAGCGGGGCAGAATTGCAGGAAACCGATTTCAGGAGGTAGACTGGAATTGCATGTAAAGCATAGGAAAAGAGGCAGAACGTCCACAATGATGCACTTGGCCAAAAAGGGCGTATGCGTTTTTTCCTGAATATATTCACGAAAAAACGCATACGCCCTTTTTGGCCAACCAAGCAAGCTTGCAAAGGAAATCTGCACTACAATGAAGTCTCAGTGCCCCCCGGTCAAAAGGGCCATCTTTAACAATGTAAAATCCAGAAAGGCAGGACAGGCCATGGAGAACTGGGAGCCTTGTTATGCTGATGGGCAGGATGTAAATTGCCAACAGCCACTCTGGAGAAGTGTATGGTATTTCCTGAAACATCTACAAAACAAAGCAACAGAGCATAGGGCACTTCCACTTATGGTCCTATAGCTTAGGGAAATTAAAATCAAAAAGGCACAGCCACCCCAAAGTTTGGGACGGCTCTGTTTTACAAGAACCTCGTTTACGGTACAAGTTCAATATCACAGAAAGCGAAAAATGGATAAAGAAGTTGTGGTACTTACGTACAATGCAATATCACTCAGCAATGAAATCTATGTCATCAGGCCCGTAGCAGCATAATGAGTGGATTCAGGTACGATGATTCTAAGTGAAATAAGTCACACAGAAAAAGAAACATCATAAGATATCACTACTACACGGAATGTAAACTTGGCTACACAGGAACTGAATTACAAAACAGAACAGGGTCTCAAATGTAGAAAACCAACTTATGCTTGCTTAAGGGGAAAGGTGAGTTGGGGTGCTGCATAAAACCAGAGATTGAAATTAGCACAGATACCGTTCCATAAGCCAAATATGTAATAGACAAGAGCTACTCCTTGCTCAATGAAGTGGACTCAACACCCCATATTAAACGCCTAAGGATATACCTGACTAGTAAGAATCTTAAAACCTATGGATTTATATGTCTCCGAAAGAGAATCAAGCGTGTGTACAGCGGCATAAACGCAGCAGTGATAGGATTGGTGAGGATCGGTGAGCAAATGCAGACCCTTTGAAGTCATATTGCATGGTACCCATTCCATGTGTCTCAACTCTCCAGGTTTAAGGGATTCTTCCTTCAGCTAAAACATGCATGTGGAACCCAGAGTATGATCCACCGTGTGATTGGGAAACGTGTTCAAAGGTGTCTCAGTTTTCGTCCCCTGGTACTCGGGTGCAACATTCCAGACGCTTTACTAACACTCTCCCCACTTGGAGAGTCAGTGCCTTTAACCTCCTGTTTGGCCCAGTTTGCAATTTCTGCGGAAAATGAACAGGAATAGGGAGAACCAATGAGAGACTAGCTGGAGGTGTCTGCACGGGCAAATTTAACTCTCATTTCCCACCAGGAAGAGGAATTAACCAAAGGCCCAGCGTGCCATGCCGGAACCACACTAAGGCCTGAAACAATCCTGCGGTGTTGCGGCCAGCTCACAAGAAAGCGAGTTGAAGAAAGGAGCTCAGGGGCACTGTCATTCACAAACCTGCAGAGTTATAAATGACAGCTATCGTCCAAAAATATATTGAAGTAAGGCTGCCAAGAGGACTTGAAAGCGGGGCAGAATTGCAGGAAAACGATTTCAGGAGGTAGACTGGAATTGCATGTAAAGCATAGGAAAAGAGGCAGAACGTCCACAATGATGCACTTGGCCAAAAAGGGCGTATGCGTTTTTTCCTGAATATATTCAGGATAAAACGCATACGCCCTTTTTGGCCAACCAAGCAAGCTTGCAAAGGAAATCTGCACTACAATGAAGTCTCACTGCCCCCCGGTCAAAAGGGCCATCTGAAAAAAATGTAAAATCCATAAAGGCAGGACAGGCCATGGAGAACTGGGAGCCTTGTTATGCTGATGGGCGGGATGTAAATTGCCAACAGCCACTCTGGAGAAGTGTATAGTGTTTCCTGAAACATCTAAAAAACAAAGCAACAGAGCCTAGGGCACTTATGCTTATGGTTCTATAGCTTAGGGAAATTAAAATCAAAAAGACACAGCCACCCCAATGTTTGGGACGCCTCTGTTTACAAGAACCTCGTTTACGGTACAAGTTCAATATCGCAGAAAGCAAAAAATGGATAAAGAAGTTGTGGTACTTACGTACAATGCAATATCACTCAGCAATGAAATCTATGTCATCTGGCCCGTAGCAGCATAATGAGTGGATTCAGGTACGATGATTCTAAGTGAAATAAGTCACACAGAAAAAGAAACATCATAAGATATCACTACTACACGGAATGTAAACTTGGCTACACAGGAACTGAATTACAAAACAGAACAGGTTCTCAAATGTAGAAAATCAACTTATGCTTGCTTAAGGGGAAAGGTGAGTTGGGTTGCTGCATAAAACCAGAGATTGAAATTAGCACAGATACCGTTCCATAAGCCAAATATGTAATAGACAAGAGCTACTCCTTGCTCAACGAAGTGGACTCAACACCCCATATTAAACGCCTAAGAATATACCTGACTAGTAAGAATCTTAAAACCTATGGATTTATATGTCTCCGAAGGACAATCAAGCGTGTGTACAGTGGCATAAACACAGCAGTGATAGGATTGGTGAGGATCGGTGAGCAAATGCAGACCCTTTGAAGTCATATTGCATGGTACCCATTCCATGGGTCTAAACTCTCCAGGTTTAAGGGATTCTTCCTTCAGCTAAAACATGCATGTGGAATCCAGAGTATGACCCACCGTGTGATCGGGAAACGTGTTCAAAGGTGTCTCAGTTTTCGTCCCCTGGTACTCGGGTGCAACATTCCAGACGCTTTACTAACACTCTCCCCACTTGGAGAGTCAGTGCCTTTAACCTCCTGTTTGTCCCAGTTTGCAATTTCTGCGGAAAATGAACAGGAATAGGGAGAACCAATGAGAGACTAGCTGGAGGTGTCTGGACGGGCAAATTTAACTCTCATTTCCCACCAGGAAGAGGAATTAACCAAAGGCTCAGCGTGCCATGCCGGAACCACACTAGGGCCTGAAACAATCCTGCGGTGTTGCGGCCAGCTCACAAGAAAGCGAGTTGAAGAAAGGAGCTCAAGGGCACTGTCATTCACAAACCTGCAGAGTTAGAAATGACAGCTATCGTCCAAAAATATATTGAAGTAAGGCTGCCAAGAGGATTTGAAAGCGGGGCAGAATGGCAGGAAACCGATTTCAGGAGGTAGACAGGAATTGCATGTAAAGCATAGGAAAAGAGGCAGAACGTCCACAATGATGCACTTGGCCAAAAAGGGCGTATGCGTTTTTTCCTGAATATATTCAGGAAAAAACGCATACGCCCTTTTTGGCCAACCAAGCAAGCTTGCAAAGGAAATCTGCACTACAATGAAGTCTCACTGCCCCCCGGTCAAAAGGGCCATCTGAAAAAAGTGTAAAATCCAGAAAGGCAGGACAGGCCATGGAGAACTGGGAGCCTTGTTATGCTGATGGGCGGGATGTAAATTGCCAACAGCCACTCTGGAGAAGTGTATGGTGTTTCCTGAAACATCTAAAAAACAAAGCAACAGAGCCTAGGGCACTTATGCTTATGGTTCTATAGCTTAGGGAAATTAAAATCAAAAAGACACAGCCACCCCAATGTTTGGGACGCCTCTGTTTACAAGAACCTCGTTTACGGTACAAGTTCAATATCGCAGAAAGCAAAAAATGGATAAAGAAGTTGTGGTACTTACGTACAATGCAATATCACTCAGCAATGAAATCTATGTCATCTGGCCCGTAGCAGCATAATGAGTGGATTCAGGTACGATGATTCTAAGTGAAATAAGTCACACAGAAAAAGAAACATCATAAGATATCACTACTACACGGAATGTAAACTTGGCTACACAGGAACTGAATTACAAAACAGAACAGGTTCTCAAATGTAGAAAATCAACTTATGCTTGCTTAAGGGGAAAGGTGAGTTGGGTTGCTGCATAAAACCAGAGATTGAAATTAGCACAGATACCGTTCCATAAGCCAAATATGTAATAGACAAGAGCTACTCCTTGCTCAACGAAGTGGACTCAACACCCCATATTAAACGCCTAAGAATATACCTGACTAGTAAGAATCTTAAAACCTATGGATTTATATGTCTCCGAAGGACAATCAAGCGTGTGTACAGTGGCATAAACACAGCAGTGATAGGATTGGTGAGGATCGGTGAGCAAATGCAGACCCTTTGAAGTCATATTGCATGGTACCCATTCCATGGGTCTAAACTCTCCAGGTTTAAGGGATTCTTCCTTCAGCTAAAACATGCATGTGGAATCCAGAGTATGACCCACCGTGTGATCGGGAAACGTGTTCAAAGGTGTCTCAGTTTTCGTCCCCTGGTACTCGGGTGCAACATTCCAGACGCTTTACTAACACTCTCCCCACTTGGAGAGTCAGTGCCTTTAACCTCCTGTTTGTCCCAGTTTGCAATTTCTGCGGAAAATGAACAGGAATAGGGAGAACCAATGAGAGACTAGCTGGAGGTGTCTGGACGGGCAAATTTAACTCTCATTTCCCACCAGGAAGAGGAATTAACCAAAGGCTCAGCGTGCCATGCCGGAACCACACTAGGGCCTGAAACAATCCTGCGGTGTTGCGGCCAGCTCACAAGAAAGCGAGTTGAAGAAAGGAGCTCAGGGGCACTGTCATTCACAAACCTGCAGAGTTATAAATGACAGCTATCGTCCAAAAATATATTGAAGTAAGGCTGCCAAGAGGACTTCAAAGCGGGGCAGAATTGCAGGAAACCGATTTCAGGAGGTAGACTGGAATTGCATGTAAAGCATAGGAAAAGAGGCAGAACGTCCACAATGATGCACTTGGCCAAAAAGGGCGTATGCGTTTTTTCCTGAATATATTCAGGAAAAAACGCATACGCCCTTTTTGGCCAACCAAGCAAGTTTGCAAAGGAAATCTGGACTACAATGCAGTCTCACTGCCCCCCGGTCAAAAGGGCCATCTGTAAAAAATGTAAAATCCAGAAAGGCAGGACAGGCCATGGAGAACTGGGAGCCTTGTTATGCTGATGGGCGGGATGTAAATTGACAACAGCCACTCTGGAGAAGTGTATGGTGTTTCCTGAAACATCTACAAAACAAAGCAACAGAGCCTAGGGCACTTCCACTTATGGTCCTATAGCTTAGGGAAATTAAAATCAAAAAGACACAGCCACCCCAAAGTTTGGGACGGCTCTGTTTACAAGAACCTCGTTTACGGTACAAGTTCAATATCGCAGAAAGCGAAAAATGGATAAAGAAGTTGTGGTACTTACGTACAATGCAATATCACTCAGCAATGAAATCTATGTCATCAGGCCCGTAGCAGCATAATGAGTGGATTCAGGTACGATGATTCTAAGTGAAATAAGTCACCCAGAAAAAGAAACATCATAAGATATCACTACTACACGGAATGTAAACTTGGCTACACAGGAACTGAATTACAAAACAGAACAGGGTCTCAAATGTAGAAAACCAACTTATGCTTGCTTAAGGGGAAAGGTGAGTTGGGGTGCTGCATAAAACAAGAGATTGAAATTAGCACAGATACCGTTCCATAAGCCAAATATGTAATAGACAAGAGCTACTCCTTGCTCAACGAAGTGGACTCAACACCCCATATTAAACGCCTAAGAATATACCTGACTAGTAAGAATCTAAAAACCTATGGATTTATATGTCTCTGAAAGAGAATCAAGCGTGTGTACAGCGGCATAAACGCAGCAGTGATAGGATTGGTGAGGATCGGTGAGCAAATGCAGACCCTTTGAAGTCATATTGCATGGTACCCATTCCATGGGTCTCAACTCTGCAGGTTTAAGGGATTCTTCCTTCAGGTAAAACATGCATGTGGAACCCAGACTATGATCCACCGTGTGATTGGGAAACGTGTTTAAAGGTGTCTCAGTTTTCGTCCCCTGGTACTCGGGTGCAACATTCCAGACGCTTTACTAACACTCTCCCCACTTGGAGAGTCAGTGCCTTTAACCTCCTGTTTGGCCCAGTTTGCAATTTCTGCGGAAAATGAACAGGAATAGGGAGAACCAATGAGAGAATAGCTGGAGGTGTCTGCACGGGCAAATTTAACTCTCATTTCCCACCAGGAAGAGGAATTAACCAAAGGCTCAGCGTGCCATGCCGGAACCACACTAGGGCCTGAAGCAATGCTGCGGTGTTGCGGCCAGCTCACAAGAAAGCGAGTTGAAGAAAGGAGCTCAGGGGCACTGTCATTCACAAACCTGCAGAGTTATAAATGACAGCTATCGTCCAAAAATATATTGAAGTAAGGCTGCCAAGAGGACTTGAAAGTGGGGCAGAATTGCAGGAAACCGATTTCAGGAGGTAGACTGGAATTGCATGTAAAGCATAGGAAAAGAGGCAGAACGTCCACAATGATGCACTTGGCCAAAAAGGGCGTATGCGTTTTTTCCTGAATATATTCACGAAAAAACGCATACGCCCTTTTTGGCCAACCAAGCAAGCTTGCAAAGGAAATCTGCACTACAATGAAGTCTCAGTGCCCCCCGGTCAAAAGGGCCATCTGTAACAATGTAAAATCCAGAAAGGCAGGACAGGCCATGGAGAACTGGGAGCCTTGTTATGCTGATGGGCAGGATGTAAATTGCCAACAGCCACTCTGGAGAAGTGTATGGTATTTCCTGAAACATCTACAAAACAAAGCAACAGAGCATAGGGCACTTCCACTTATGGTCCTATAGCTTAGGGAAATTAAAATCAAAAAGGCACAGCCACCCCAAAGTTTGGGACGGCTCTGTTTTACAAGAACCTCGTTTACGGTACAAGTTCAATATCACAGAAAGCGAAAAATGGATAAAGAAGTTGTGGTACTTACGTACAATGCAATATCACTCAGCAATGAAATCTATGTCATCAGGCCCGTAGCAGCATAATGAGTGGATTCAGGTACGATGATTCTAAGTGAAATAAGTCACACAGAAAAAGAAACATCATAAGATATCACTACTACACGGAATGTAAACTTGGCTACACAGGAACTGAATTACAAAACAGAACAGGGTCTCAAATGTAGAAAACCAACTTATGCTTGCTTAAGGGGAAAGGTGAGTTGGGGTGCTGCATAAAACCAGAGATTGAAATTAGCACAGATACCGTTCCATAAGCCAAATATGTAATAGACAAGAGCTACTCCTTGCTCAACGAAGTGGACTCAACACCCCATATTAAACGCCTAAGGATATACCTGACTAGTAAGAATCTTAAAACCTATGGATTTATATGTCTCCGAAAGAGAATCAAGCGTGTGTACAGCGGCATAAACGCAGCAGTGATAGGATTGGTGAGGATCGGTGAGCAAATGCAGACCATTTGAAGTCATATTGCATGGTACCCATTCCATGGGTCTCAACTCTCCAGGTTTAAGGGATTCTTCCTTCAGCTAAAACATGCATGTGGAACCCAGACTATGATCCACCGTGTGATTGGGAAACGTGTTCAAAGGTGTCTCAGTTTTCGTCCCCTGGTACTCGGGTGCAACATTCCAGACGCTTTACTAACACTCTCCCCACTTGGAGAGTCAGTGCCTTTAACCTCCTGTTTGGCCCAGTTTGCAATTTCTGCGGAAAATGAACAGGAATAGGGAGAACCAATGAGAGACTAGCTGGAGGTGTCTGCACGGGCAAATTTAACTCTCATTTCCCACCAGGAAGAGGAATTAACCAAAGGCCCAGCGTGCCATGCCGGAACCACACTAAGGCCTGAAACAATCCTGCGGTGTTGCGGCCAGCTCACAAGAAAGCGAGTTGAAGAAAGGAGCTCAGGGGCACTGTCATTCACAAACCTGCAGAGTTATAAATGACAGCTATCGTCCAAAAATATATTGAAGTAAGGCTGCCAAGAGGACTTGAAAGCGGGGCAGAATTGCAGGAAAACGATTTCAGGAGGTAGACTGGAATTGCATGTAAAGCATAGGAAAAGAGGCAGAACGTCCACAATGATGCACTTGGCCAAAAAGTGCGTATGCGTTTTTTCCTGAATATATTCAGGAAAAAACGCATACGCACTTTTTGGCCAACCAAGCAAGCTTGCAAAGGAAATCTGCACTACAATGAAGTCTCACTGCCCCCCGGTCAAAAGGGCCATCTGAAAAAAATGTAAAATCCAGAAAGGCAGGACAGGCCATGGAGAACTGGGAGCCTTGTTATGCTGATGGGCGGGATGTAAATTGCCAACAGCCACTCTGGAGAAGTGTATGGTGTTTCTTGAAACATCTAAAAAACAAAGCAACAGAGCCTAGGGCACTTCCGCTTATGGTTCTATAGCTTAGGGAAATTAAAATCAAAAAGACACAGCCACCCCAATGTTTGGGACGCCTCTGTTTACAAGAACCTCGTTTACGGTACAAGTTCAATATCGCAGAAAGCGAAAAATGGATAAAGAAGTTGTGGTACTTACGTACAATGCAATATCACTCAGCAATGAAATCTATGTCATCTGGCCCGTAGCAGCATAATGAGTGGATTCAGGTACGATGATTCTAAGTGAAATAAGTCACACAGAAAAAGAAACATCATAAGATATCACTACTACACGGAATGTAAACTTGGCTACCCAGGAACTAAATTACAAAGCAGAACACGGGCTCAAATGTAGAAAACCAACTTATGCTTGCTTAAGGGGAAAGGTGAGTTGGGGTGCTGCATAAAACCAGAGATTGAAATTAGCACAGATACCGTTCCATAAGCCAAATATGTAATAGACAATAGCTACTCCTTGCTCAATGAAGTGGACTCAACACCACATATTAAACGCCTAAGAATATATCTGACTAGTAAGAATCTTAAAACCTATGGATTTATATGTCTCCGAAGGAGAATCAAGCGTGTGTACAGCGGCATAAACGCAGCAGTGATAGGATTGGTGAGGATCGGTGAGCAAATGCAGACCCTTTGAAGTCATATTGCATGGTACCCATTATATGGGTCTCAACTCTCGAGGTTTAAGGGATTCTTCCTTCAGCTAAAACATGCATGTGGAAACCAGAGTATGATCCACGTGTGATCAGGAAACGTGTTCAAATGTGACTCAGTTTTCGTCCCCCAGTACTAGGGTGCAACATTCCAGACGCATTACTAACACTCTCCCCACTTGGAGAGTCAGTGCCTTTAACCTCCTGTTTGTCCCAGTTTGCAATTTCTGCGGAAAATGAACAGGAATAGGGAGAACCAATGAGAGACTAGCTGGAGGTGTCTGGACGGGCAAATTTAACTCTCATTTCCCACCAGGAAGAGGAATTAACCAAAGGCTCAGCGTGCCATGCCGGAACCACACTAGGGCCTGAAACAATCCTGCGGTGTTGCGGCCAGCTCACAAGAAAGCGAGTTGAAGAAAGGAGCTCAGGGGCACTGTCATTCACAAACCTGCAGAGTTATAAATGACAGCTATCGTCCAAAAATATATTGAAGTAAGGCTGCCAAGAGGACTTGAAAGCGGGGCAGAATTGCAGGAAACCGATTTCAGGAGGTAGACTGGAATTGCATGTAAAGCATAGGAAAAGAGGCAGAACGTCCACAATGATGCACTTGGCCAAAAAGGGCGTATGCGTTTTTCCCTGAATATATTCAGGAAAAAACGCATACGCCCTTTTTAGCCAACCAAGCAAGCTTGCAAAGGAAATCTGCACTACAATGAAGTCTCACTGCCCCCCGGTCAAAAGGGCCATCTGAAAAAAGTGTAAAATCCAGAAAGGCAGGACAGGCCATGGAGAACTGGGAGCCTTGTTATGCTGATGGGAGGGATGTAAATTGCCAACTGCCACTCTAGAGAAGTGTATGGTGTTTCCTGAAACATCTACAAAACAAAGCAACAGAGCCTAGGGCACTTCCACTTATGGTCCTATAGATTAGGGAAATTAAAATCAAAAAGACACAGCCACCCCAAAGTTTGGGACGGCTCTGTTTACAAGAACCTCGTTTACAGTACAAGTTCAATATCACAGAAAGTGAAAAATGGATAAAGAAGTTGTGGTACTTACGTACAATGCAATATCACTCAGCAATGAAATCTATGTCATCAGGCCCGTAGCAGCATAATGAGTGGATTCAGGTACGATGATTCTAAGTGAAATAAGTCACACAGAAAAAGAAACATCATAAGATATCATTACTACACGGAATGTAAACTTGGCTACACAGGAACTGAATTACAAAACAGAACAGGGTCTCAAATGTAGAAAACCAACTTATGCTTCCTTAAGGGGAAAGGTGAGTTGGGGTGCTGCATAAAACCAGAGATTGAAATTAGCACAGATACCGTTCCATAAGCCAAATATGTAATAGACAAGAGCTACTCCTTGCTCAACGAAGTGGACTCAACACACCATATTAAACGCCTAAGAATATACCTGACTAGTAAGAATCTTAAAACCTATGGATTTATATGTCTCCGAAAGAGAATCAAGCGTGTGTACAGCGGCATAAACGCAGCAGTGATAGGATTGGTGAGGATCGGCGAGCAAATGCAGACCCTTTGAAGTCATATTGCATGGTACCCATTCCATGGGTCTCAACTCTCCAGGTTTAAGGGATTCTTCCTTCAGCTAAAACATGCATGTGGAACACAGAGTATGATCCACCGTGTGATCGGGAAACGTGTTCAAAGGTGTCTCAGTTTTCGTCCCCTGGTACTCGGGTGCAACATTCCAGACGCTTTACTAACACTCTCCCCACTTGGAGAGTCAGTGCCTTTAACCTCCTGTTTGGCCCAGTTTGCAATTTCTGCGGAAAATGAACAGGAATAGGGAGAACCAATGAGAGACTAGCTGGAGGTGTCTGGACGGGCAAATTTAACTCTCATTTCCCACCAGGAAGGGGAATTAACCAAAGGCTCAGAGTGCAGTGCCGGAACCACACTAGGGCCTGAAGCAATGCTGCGGTGTTGCGGCCAGCTCACAAGAAAGCGAGTTGAAGAAAGGAGCTCAGGGGCACTGTCATTCACAAACCTGCAGAGTTATAAATGACAGCTATCGTCCAAAAATATTTTGAAGTAAGGCTGCCAAGAGGACTTGAAAGCGGGGCAGAACTGCAGGAAACCGATTTCAGGAGGTAGACTGGAATTGCATGTAAAGCATAGGAAAAGAGGCAGAACGTCCACAATGATGCACTTGGCCAAAAAGGGAGTATGCGTTTTTTCCTGAATATATTCAGGAAAAAACGCATACGCCCTTTTCGGCCAACCAAGCAAGCTTGCAAAGGAAATCTGCACTACAATGAAGTCTCACTGCCCCCCGGTCAAAAGGGCCATCTGAAAAAAGTGTAAAATCCAGAAAGGCAGGACAGGCCATGGAGAATTGGGAGCCTTGTTATGCTGATGGGCGGGATGTAAATTGCCAACAGCCACTCAGGAGAAGTGTATGGTGTTTCCTGAAACATGTAAAAAACAAAGCAACAGAGCCTAGGGCACTTCCGCTTATGGTTCTATAGATTAGGGAAATTAAAATCAAAAAGACACAGCCACCCCAATGTTTGGGACGCCTCTGTTTACAAGAACCTCGTTTACGGTACAAGTTCAATATCGCAGAAAGCGAAAAATGGATAAAGAAGTTGTGGTACTTATGTACAATGCAATATCACTCAGCAATGAAATCTATGTCATCAGGCCCGTAGCAGCATAATGAGTGGATTCAGGTACGATGATTCTAAGTGAAATAAGTCACACAGAAAAAGAAACATCATAAGATATCACTACAACACGGAATGTAAACTTGGCTACACAGGAACTGAATTACAAAACAGAACAGGGTCTCAAATGTAGAAAACCAACTTATGCTTGCATAAGGGGAAAGGTGAGTTGGGGTGCTGCATAAAACCAGAGATTGAAATTAGCACAGATACCGTTCCATAAGCCAAATATGTAATAGACAAGAGCTACTCCTTGCTCAACGAAGTGGACTCAACACCCCATATTAAACGCCTAAGAATATACCTGACTTGTAAGAATCTTAAAACCTACGGATTTATATGTCTCCGAAAGAGAATCAAGCGTGTGTACAGCGGCATAAACGCAGCAGTGATAGGATTGGTGAGGATCGGTGAGCAAATGCAGACCCTTTGAAGTCATATTGCATGGTACCCATTCCATGGGTCTCAACTCTCCAGGTTTAAGGGATTCTTCCTTCAGCTAAAACATGCATGTGGAACCCAGAGTATGATCCACCGTGTGATCGGGAAACGTGTTCAAAGGTGTCTCAGTTTTCGTCCCCTGGTACTCGGGTGCAACATTCCAGACGCTTTACTAACACTCTCCCCACTTGGAGAGTCAGTGCCTTTAACCTCCTGTTTGGCCCAGTTTGCAATTTCTGCGGAAAATGAACAGGAATAGGGAGAACCAATGAGAGACTAGCTGGAGGTGTCTGCACGGGCAAATTTAACTCTCATTTCCCACCAGGAAGAGGAATTAACCAAAGGCTCAGCGTGCCATCCCGGAACCACACTAGGGCCTGAAACAATCCTGCGGTGTTGCGGCCAGCTCACAAGAAAGCGAGTTGAAGAAAGGAGCTCAGGGGCACTGTCATTCACAAACCTGCAGAGTTATAAATGACAGCTATCGTCCAAAAATATATTGAAGTAAGGCTGCCAAGAGGACTTCAAAGCGGGGCAGAATTGCAGGAAACCGATTTCAGGAGGTAGACTGGAATTGCATGTAAAGCATAGGAAAAGAGGCAGAACGTCCACAATGATGCACTTGGCCAAAAAGGGCGTATGCGTTTTTTCCTGAATATATTCAGGAAAAAACGCATACGCCCTTTTTGGCCAACCAAGCAAGTTTGCAAAGGAAATCTGGACTACAATGCAGTCTCACTGCCCCACGGTCAAAAGGGCCATCTGTAAAAAATGTAAAATCCAGAAAGGCAGGACAGGCCATGGAGAACTGGGAGCCTTGTTATGCTGATGGGCGGGATGTAAATTGACAACAGCCACTCTGGAGAAGTGTATGGTGTTTCCTGAAACATCTACAAAACAAAGCAACAGAGCCTAGGGCATTTCCACTTATGGTCCTATAGCTTAGGGAAATTAAAATCAAAAAGACACAGCCACCCCAAAGTTTGGGACGGCTCTGTTTACAAGAACCTCGTTTACGGTACAAGTTCAATATCGCAGAAAGCGAAAAATGGATAAAGAAGTTGTGGTACTTACGTACAATGCAATATCACTCAGCAATGAAATCTATGTCATCAGGCCCGTAGCAGCATAATGAGTGGATTCAGGTACGATGATTCTAAGTGAAATAAGTCACCCAGAAAAAGAAACATCATAAGATATCACTACTACACGGAATGTAAACTTGGCTACACAGGAACTGAATTACAAAACAGAACAGGGTCTCAAATGTAGAAAACCAACTTATGCTTGCTTAAGGGGAAAGGTGAGTTGGGGTGCTGCATAAAACAAGAGATTGAAATTAGCACAGATACCGTTCCATAAGCCAAATATGTAATAGACAAGAGCTACTCCTTGCTCAACGAAGTGGACTCAACACCCCATATTAAACGCCTAAGAATATACCTGACTAGTAAGAATCTAAAAACCTATGGATTTATATGTCTCTGAAAGAGAATCAAGCGTGTGTACAGCGGCATAAACGCAGCAGTGATAGGATTGGTGAGGATCGGTGAGCAAATGCAGACCCTTTGAAGTCATATTGCATGGTACCCATTCCATGGGTCTCAACTCTGCAGGTTTAAGGGATTCTTCCTTCAGCTAAAACATGCATGTGGAACCCAGACTATGATCCACCGTGTGATTGGGAAACGTGTTCAAAGGTGTCTCAGTTTTCGTCCCCTGGTACTCGGGTGCAACATTCCAGACGCTTTACTAACACTCTCCCCACTTGGAGAGTCAGTGCCTTTAAACTCCTGTTTGGCCCAGTTTGCAATTTCTGCGGAAAATGAACAGGAATAGGGAGAACTAATGAGAGAATAGCTGGAGGTGTCTGCACGGGCAAATTTAACTCTCATTTCCCACCAGGAAGAGGAATTAACCAAAGGCTCAGCGTGCCATGCCGGAACCACACTAGGGCCTGAAGCAATGCTGCGGTGTTGCGGCCAGCTCACAAGAAAGCGAGTTGAAGAAAGGAGCTCAGGGGCACTGTCATTCACAATCCTGCAGAGTTATAAATGACAGCTATCGTCCAAAAATATATTGAAGTAAGTCTGCCAAGAGGACTTGAAAGCGGGGCAGAATTGCAGGAAACCGATTTCAGGAGGTAGACTGGAATTGCATGTAAAGCATAGGAAAAGAGGCAGAACGTCCACAATGATGCACTTGGCCAAAAAGGGCGTATGCGTTTTTTCCTGAATATATTCACGAAAAAACGCATACGCCCTTTTTGGCCAACCAAGCAAGCTTGCAAAGGAAATCTGCACTACAATGAAGTCTCAGTGCCCCCCGGTCAAAAGGGCCATCTGTAACAATGTAAAATCCAGAAAGGCAGGACAGGCCATGGAGAACTGGGAGCCTTGTTATGCTGATGGGCAGGATGTAAATTGCCAACAGCCACTCTGGAGAAGTGTATGGTATTTCCTGAAACATCTACAAAACAAAGCAACAGAGCATAGGGCACTTCCACTTATGGTCCTATAGCTTAGGGAAATTAAAATCAAAAAGGCACAGCCACCCCAAAGTTTGGGACGGCTCTGTTTTACAAGAACCTCGTTTACGGTACAAGTTCAATATCACAGAAAGCGAAAAATGGATAAAGAAGTTGTGGTACTTACGTACAATGCAATATCACTCAGCAATGAAATCTATGTCATCAGGCCCGTAGCAGCATAATGAGTGGATTCAGGTACGATGATTCTAAGTGAAATAAGTCACACAGAAAAAGAAACATCATAAGATATCACTACTACACGGAATGTAAACTTGGCTACACAGGAACTGAATTACAAAACAGAACAGGGTCTCAAATGTAGAAAACCAACTTATGCTTGCTTAAGGGGAAAGGTGAGTTGGGGTGCTGCATAAAACCAGAGATTGAAATTAGCACAGATACCGTTCCATAAGCCAAATATGTAATAGACAAGAGCTACTCCTTGCTCAACGAAGTGGACTCAACACCCCATATTAAACGCCTAAGGATATACCTGACTAGTAAGAATCTTAAAACCTATGGATTTATATGTCTCCGAAAGAGAATCAAGCGTGTGTATAGCGGCATAAACGCAGCAGTGATAGGATTGGTGAGGATCGGTGAGCAAATGCAGACCCTTTGAAGTCATATTGCATGGTACCCATTCCATGGGTCTCAACTCTCCAGGTTTAAGGGATTCTTCCTTCAGCTAAAACATGCATGTGGAACCCAGACTATGATCCACCATGTGATTGGGAAACGTGTTCAAAGGTGTCTCAGTTTTCGTCCCCTGGTACTCGGGTGCAACATTCCAGACGCTTTACTAACACTCTCCCCACTTGGAGAGTCAGTGCCTTTAACCTCCTGTTTGGCCCAGTTTGCAATTTCTGCGGAAAATGAACGGGAATAGGGAGAACCAATGAGAGACTAGCTGGAGGTGTCTGCACGGGCAAATTTAACTCTCATTTCCCACCAGGAAGAGGAATTAACCAAAGGCCCAGCGTGCCATGCCGGAACCACACTAAGGCCTGAAACAATCCTGCGGTGTTGCGGCCAGCTCACAAGAAAGCGAGTTGAAGAAAGGAGCTCAGGGGCACTGTCATTCACAAACCTGCAGAGTTATAAATGACAGCTATCGTCCAAAAATATATTGAAGTAAGGCTGCCAAGAGGACTTGAAAGCGGGGCAGAATTGCAGGAAAACGATTTCAGGAGGTAGACTGGAATTGCATGTAAAGCATAGGAAAAGAGGCAGAACGTCCACAATGATGCACTTGGCCAAAAAGTGCGTATGCGTTTTTTCCTGAATATATTCAGGAAAAAACGCATACGCACTTTTTGGCCAACCAAGCAAGCTTGCAAAGGAAATCTGCACTACAATGAAGTCTCACTGCCCCCCTGTCAAAAGGGCCATCTGAAAAAAGTGTAAAATCCAGAAAGGCAGGACAGGCCATGGAGAACTGGGAGCCTTGTTATGCTGATGGGCGGGATGTAAATTGCCAACAGCCACTCTGGAGAAGTGTATGGTGTTTCTTGAAACATCTAAAAAACAAAGCAACAGAGCCTAGGGCACTTCCGCTTATGGTTCTATAGCTTAGGGAAATTAAAATCAAAAAGACACAGCCACCCCAATGTTTGGGACGCCTCTGTTTACAAGAACCTCGTTTACGGTACAAGTTCAATATCGCAGAAAGCGAAAAATGGATAAAGAAGTTGTGGTACTTACGTACAATGCAATATCACTCAGAAATGAAATCTATGTCATCTGGCCCGTAGCAGCATAATGAGTGGATTCAGGTACGATGATTCTAAGTGAAATAAGTCACACAGAAAAAGAAACATCATAAGATATCACTACTACACGGAATGTAAACTTGGCTACACAGGAACTGAATTACAAAACAGAACAGGGTCTCAAATGTAGAAAATCAACTTATGCTTGCTTAAGGGGAAAGGTGAGTTGGGGTGCTGCATAAAACCAGAGATTGAAATTAGCACAGATACCGTTCCATAAGCCAAATATGTAATAGACAAGAGCTACTCCTTGCTCAACGAAGTGGACTCAACACCCCATATTAAACGCCTAAGAATATACCTGACTAGTAAGAATCTTAAAACCTATGGATTTATATGTCTCCGAAAGAGAATCAAGCGTGTGTACAGCGGCATAAACGCAGCAGTGATAGGATTGGTGAGGATCGGTGAGCAAATGCAGACACTTTGAAGTCATATTGCATGGTACCCATTCCATGGGTCTCAACTCTCCAGTTTTACGGGATTCTTCCTTCAGCTAAAACATGCATGTGGAACCCAGAGTATGATCCACCATGTGATTGGGAAACGTGTTCAAAGGTGTCTCAGTTTTCGTCCCCTGGTACTCGGGTGCAACAGTCCAGACGCTTTACTAACACTCTCCCCACTTGGAGAGTCAGTGCCTTTAACCTCCTGTTTGGCCCAGTTTGCAATTTCTGCGGAAAATGAACAGGAATAGGGAGAACTAATGAGAGAATAGCTGGAGGTGTCTGCACGGGCAAATTTAACTCTCATTTCCCACCAGGAAGAGGAATTAAACAAAGGCTCAGCGTGCCATGCCGGAACCACACTAGGGCCTGAAGCAATCCTGCGGTGTTGCGGCCAGTTCACAAGAAAGCGAGTTGAAGAAAGGAGCTCAGGGGCACTGTCATTCACAAACCTGCAGAGTTATAAATGACAGCTATCGTCCAAAAATATATTGAAGTAAGGCTGCCAAGAGGACTTGAAAGCGGGGCAGAATTGCAGGAAACCGATTTCAGGAGGTAGACTGGAATTGCATGTAAAGCATAGGAAAAGAGGCAGAACGTCCACAATGATGCACTTGGCCAAAAAGGGCGTATGCGTTTTTTCCTGAATATATTCACGAAAAAACGCATACGCCCTTTTTGGCCAACCAAGCAAGCTTGCAAAGGAAATCTGCACTACAATGAAGTCTCAGTGCCCCCCGGTCAAAAGGGCCATCTTTAACAATGTAAAATCCAGAAAGGCAGGACAGGCCATGGAGAACTGGGAGCCTTGTTATGCTGATGGGCGGGATGTAAATTGCCAACAGCCACTCTGGAGAAGTGTATGGTATTTCCTGAAACATCTACAAAACAAAGCAACAGAGCATAGGGCACTTCCACTTATGGTCCTATAGCTTAGGGAAATTAAAATCAAAAAGGCACAGCCACCCCAAAGTTTGGGACGGCTCTGTTTTACAAGAACCTCGTTTACGGTACAAGTTCAATATCACAGAAAGCGAAAAATGGATAAAGAAGTTGTGGTACTTACGTACAATGCAATATCACTCAGCAATGAAATCTATGTCATCAGGCCCGTAGCAGCATAATGAGTGGATTCAGGTACGATGATTCTAAGTGAAATAAGTCACACAGAAAAAGAAACATCATAAGATATCACTACTACACGGAATGTAAACTTGGCTACACAGGAACTGAATTACAAAACAGAACAGGGTCTCAAATGTAGAAAACCAACTTATGCTTGCTTAAGGGGAAAGGTGAGTTGGGGTGCTGCATAAAACCAGAGATTGAAATTAGCACAGATACCGTTCCATAAGCCAAATATGTAATAGACAAGAGCTACTCCTTGCTCAATGAAGTGGACTCAACACCCCATATTAAACGCCTAAGGATATACCTGACTAGTAAGAATCTTAAAACCTATGGATTTATATGTCTCCGAAAGAGAATCAAGCGTGTGTACAGCGGCATAAACGCAGCAGTGATAGGATTGGTGAGGATCGGTGAGCAAATGCAGACCCTTTGAAGTCATATTGCATGGTACCCATTCCATGTGTCTCAACTCTCCAGGTTTAAGGGATTCTTCCTTCAGCTAAAACATGCATGTGGAACCCAGAGTATGATCCACCGTGTGATTGGGAAACGTGTTCAAAGGTGTCTCAGTTTTCGTCCCCTGGTACTCGGGTGCAACATTCCAGACGCTTTACTAACACTCTCCCCACTTGGAGAGTCAGTGCCTTTAACCTCCTGTTTGGCCCAGTTTGCAATTTCTGCGGAAAATGAACAGGAATAGGGAGAACCAATGAGAGACTAGCTGGAGGTGTCTGCACGGGCAAATTTAACTCTCATTTCCCACCAGGAAGAGGAATTAACCAAAGGCCCAGCGTGCCATGCCGGAACCACACTAAGGCCTGAAACAATCCTGCGGTGTTGCGGCCAGCTCACAAGAAAGCGAGTTGAAGAAAGGAGCTCAGGGGCACTGTCATTCACAAACCTGCAGAGTTATAAATGACAGCTATCGTCCAAAAATATATTGAAGTAAGGCTGCCAAGAGGACTTGAAAGCGGGGCAGAATTGCAGGAAAACGATTTCAGGAGGTAGACTGGAATTGCATGTAAAGCATAGGAAAAGAGGCAGAACGTCCACAATGATGCACTTGGCCAAAAAGGGCGTATGCGTTTTTTCCTGAATATATTCAGGATAAAACGCATACGCCCTTTTTGGCCAACCAAGCAAGCTTGCAAAGGAAATCTGCACTACAATGAAGTCTCACTGCCCCCCGGTCAAAAGGGCCATCTGAAAAAAATGTAAAATCCATAAAGGCAGGACAGGCCATGGAGAACTGGGAGCCTTGTTATGCTGATGGGCGGGATGTAAATTGCCAACAGCCACTCTGGAGAAGTGTATAGTGTTTCCTGAAACATCTAAAAAACAAAGCAACAGAGCCTAGGGCACTTATGCTTATGGTTCTATAGCTTAGGGAAATTAAAATCAAAAAGACACAGCCACCCCAATGTTTGGGACGCCTCTGTTTACAAGAACCTCGTTTACGGTACAAGTTCAATATCGCAGAAAGCAAAAAATGGATAAAGAAGTTGTGGTACTTACGTACAATGCAATATCACTCAGCAATGAAATCTATGTCATCTGGCCCGTAGCAGCATAATGAGTGGATTCAGGTACGATGATTCTAAGTGAAATAAGTCACACAGAAAAAGAAACATCATAAGATATCACTACTACACGGAATGTAAACTTGGCTACACAGGAACTGAATTACAAAACAGAACAGGTTCTCAAATGTAGAAAATCAACTTATGCTTGCTTAAGGGGAAAGGTGAGTTGGGTTGCTGCATAAAACCAGAGATTGAAATTAGCACAGATACCGTTCCATAAGCCAAATATGTAATAGACAAGAGCTACTCCTTGCTCAACGAAGTGGACTCAACACCCCATATTAAACGCCTAAGAATATACCTGACTAGTAAGAATCTTAAAACCTATGGATTTATATGTCTCCGAAGGACAATCAAGCGTGTGTACAGTGGCATAAACACAGCAGTGATAGGATTGGTGAGGATCGGTGAGCAAATGCAGACCCTTTGAAGTCATATTGCATGGTACCCATTCCATGGGTCTAAACTCTCCAGGTTTAAGGGATTCTTCCTTCAGCTAAAACATGCATGTGGAATCCAGAGTATGACCCACCGTGTGATCGGGAAACGTGTTCAAAGGTGTCTCAGTTTTCGTCCCCTGGTACTCGGGTGCAACATTCCAGACGCTTTACTAACACTCTCCCCACTTGGAGAGTCAGTGCCTTTAACCTCCTGTTTGTCCCAGTTTGCAATTTCTGCGGAAAATGAACAGGAATAGGGAGAACCAATGAGAGACTAGCTGGAGGTGTCTGGACGGGCAAATTTAACTCTCATTTCCCAACAGGAAGAGGAATTAACCAAAGGCTCAGCGTGCCATGCCGGAACCACACTAGGGCCTGAAACAATCCTGCGGTGTTGCGGCCAGCTCACAAGAAAGCGAGTTGAAGAAAGGAGCTCAAGGGCACTGTCATTCACAAACCTGCAGAGTTAGAAATGACAGCTATCGTCCAAAAATATATTGAAGTAAGGCTGCCAAGAGGATTTGAAAGCGGGGCAGAATGGCAGGAAACCGATTTCAGGAGGTAGACAGGAATTGCATGTAAAGCATAGGAAAAGAGGCAGAACGTCCACAATGATGCACTTGGCCAAAAAGGGCGTATGCGTTTTTTCCTGAATATATTCAGGAAAAAACGCATACGCCCTTTTTGGCCAACCAAGCAAGCTTGCAAAGGAAATCTGCACTACAATGAAGTCTCACTGCCCCCCGGTCAAAAGGGCCATCTGAAAAAAGTGTAAAATCCAGAAAGGCAGGACAGGCCATGGAGAACTGGGAGCCTTGTTATGCTGATGGGCGGGATGTAAATTGCCAACAGCCACTCTGGAGAAGTGTATGGTGTTTCCTGAAACATCTAAAAAACAAAGCAACAGAGCCTAGGGCACTTATGCTTATGGTTCTATAGCTTAGGGAAATTAAAATCAAAAAGACACAGCCACCCCAATGTTTGGGACGCCTCTGTTTACAAGAACCTCGTTTACGGTACAAGTTCAATATCGCAGAAAGCAAAAAATGGATAAAGAAGTTGTGGTACTTACGTACAATGCAATATCACTCAGCAATGAAATCTATGTCATCTGGCCCGTAGCAGCATAATGAGTGGATTCAGGTACGATGATTCTAAGTGAAATAAGTCACACAGAAAAAGAAACATCATAAGATATCACTACTACACGGAATGTAAACTTGGCTACACAGGAACTGAATTACAAAACAGAACAGGTTCTCAAATGTAGAAAATCAACTTATGCTTGCTTAAGGGGAAAGGTGAGTTGGGTTGCTGCATAAAACCAGAGATTGAAATTAGCACAGATACCGTTCCATAAGCCAAATATGTAATAGACAAGAGCTACTCCTTGCTCAACGAAGTGGACTCAACACCCCATATTAAACGCCTAAGAATATACCTGACTAGTAAGAATCTTAAAACCTATGGATTTATATGTCTCCGAAGGACAATCAAGCGTGTGTACAGTGGCATAAACACAGCAGTGATAGGATTGGTGAGGATCGGTGAGCAAATGCAGACCCTTTGAAGTCATATTGCATGGTACCCATTCCATGGGTCTAAACTCTCCAGGTTTAAGGGATTCTTCCTTCAGCTAAAACATGCATGTGGAATCCAGAGTATGACCCACCGTGTGATCGGGAAACGTGTTCAAAGGTGTCTCAGTTTTCGTCCCCTGGTACTCGGGTGCAACATTCCAGACGCTTTACTAACACTCTCCCCACTTGGAGAGTCAGTGCCTTTAACCTCCTGTTTGTCCCAGTTTGCAATTTCTGCGGAAAATGAACAGGAATAGGGAGAACCAATGAGAGACTAGCTGGAGGTGTCTGGACGGGCAAATTTAACTCTCATTTCCCACCAGGAAGAGGAATTAACCAAAGGCTCAGCGTGCCATGCCGGAACCACACTAGGGCCTGAAACAATCCTGCGGTGTTGCGGCCAGCTCACAAGAAAGCGAGTTGAAGAAAGGAGCTCAGGGGCACTGTCATTCACAAACCTGCAGAGTTAGAAATGACAGCTATCGTCCAAAAATATATTGAAGTAAGGCTGCCAAGAGGATTTGAAAGCGGGGCAGAATGGCAGGAAACCGATTTCAGGAGGTAGACAGGAATTGCATGTAAAGCATAGGAAAAGAGGCAGAACGTCCACAATGATGCACTTGGCCAAAAAGGGCGTATGCGTTTTTTCCTGAATATATTCAGGAAAAAACGCATACGCCCTTTTTGGCCAACCAAGCAAGCTTGCAAAGGAAATCTGCACTACAATGAAGTCTCACTGTCCCCCGGTCAAAAGGGCCATCTGAAAAAAGTGTAAAATCCAGAAAGGCAGGACAGGCCATGGAGAACTGGGAGCCTTGTTATGCTGATGGACGGGATGTAAATTGCCAACAGCCACTCTGGAGAAGTGTATGGTGTTTCCTGAAACATCTACAAAACAAAGCAACAGAGCCTAGGGCACTTCCACTTATGGTCCTATAGCTTAGGGAAATTAAAATCTAAAAGACACAGCCACCCCAAAGTTTGGGACGGCTCTGTTTACAAGAACCTCGTTTACGGTACAAGTTCAATATCGTAGAAAGCGAAAAATGGATAAAGAAGTTGTGGTACTTACGTACAATGCAATATCACTCAGCAATGAAATCTATGTCATCAGGCCCGTAGCAGCATAATGAGTGGATTCAGGTACGATGATTCTAAGTGAAATAAGTCACACAGAAAAAGAAACATCATAAGATATCACTACTACACGGAATGTAAACTTGGCTACACAGGAACTGAATTACAAAACAGAGCAGGGTCTCAAATGTAGAAAACCAACTTATGCTTGCTTAAGGGGAAAGGTGAGTTGGGGTGCTGCATAAAACCAGAGATAGAAATTAGCACAGATACCGTTCCATAAGCCAAATATGTAATAGACAAGAGCTACTCCTTGCTCAACGAAGTGGACTCAACACCCCATATTAAACGCCTAAGAGTATACCTGACTAGTAAGAATCTTAAAACCTATGGATTTATATATCTCCGAAAGAGAATCAAGCGTGTGTACAGCGGCATAAACGCAGCAGTGATAGGATTGGTGAGGATCGGTGAGCAAATGCAGACCCTTTGAAGTCATATTGCATGGTACCCATTCCATGGGTCTCAACTCTCCAGGTTTAAGGGATTCTTCCTTCAGCTAAAACATGCATGTGGAACCCAGAGTATGATTCACGTGTGATCAGGAAACGTGTTCAAATGTGACTCAGTTTTCGTCCCCCGGTACTCGGGTGCAACATTCCAGACGCTTTACTAACACTCTCCCCACTTGGAGAGTCAGTGCCTTTAACCTCCTGTTTGGCCTAATTTGCAATTTCTGCAGAAAATGAACAGGAATAGGGAGAACCAATGAGAGACTAGCTGGAGGTGTCTGGACGGGCAAATTTAACTCTCATTTCCCACCAGGAAGAGGAATTAAACAAAGGCTCAGCGTGCCATGCCGGAACCACACTAGGGCCTGAAGCAATCCTGCGGTGTTGCGGCCAGTTCACAAGAAAGCGAGTTGAAGAAAGGAGCTCAGGGGCACTGTCATTCACAAACCTGCAGAGTTATAAATGACAGCTATCGTCCAAAAATATATTGAAGTAAGGCTGCCAAGAGGACTTGAAAGCGGTGCAGAATTGCAGGAAACCGATTTCAGGAGGTAGACTGGAATTGCATGTAAAGCATAGGAAAAGAGGCAGAACGTCCACAATGATGCACTTGGCCAAAAAGGGCGTATGCGTTTTTTCCTGAATATATTCAGGAAAAAACGCATACGCCCTTTTTGGCCAACCAAGCAAGCTTGCAAAGGAAATCTCCACTACAATGAAGTCTCACTGCCCCCCGGTCAAAAGGGCCATCTGAAAAAAGTGTAAAATCCAGAAAGGCAGGACAGGCCATGGAGAACTGGGAGCCTTGTTATGCTGATGGGCGGGATGTAAATTGCCAAGAGCCACTCTGGAGAAGTGTATGGTGTTTCCTGAAACATCTACAAAACAAAGCAACAGAGCCTAGGGCACTTCCACTTATGGTCCTATAGCTTAGGGAAATTAAAATCTAAAAGACACAGCCACCCCAAAGTTTGGGACGGCTCTGTTTACAAGAACCTCGTTTACGGTACAAGTTCAATATCGTAGAAAGCGAAAAATGGATAAAGAAGTTGTGGTACTTACGTACAATGCAATATCACTCAGCAATGAAATCTATGTCATCAGGCCCGTAGCAGCATAATGAGTGGATTCAGGTACGATGATTCTAAGTGAAATAAGTCACACAGAAAAAGAAACATCATAAGATATCACTACTACACGGAATGTAAACTTGGCTACACAGGAACTGAATTACAAAACAGAGCAGGGTCTCAAATGTAGAAAACCAACTTATGCTTGCTTAAGGGGAAAGGTGAGTTGGGGTGCTGCATAAAACCAGAGATAGAAATTAGCACAGATACCGTTCCATAAGCCAAATATGTAATAGACAAGAGCTACTCCTTGCTCAACGAAGTGGACTCAACACCCCATATTAAACGCCTAAGAGTATACCTGACTAGTAAGAATCTTAAAACCTATGGATTTATATATCTCCGAAAGAGAATCAAGCGTGTGTACAGCGGCATAAACGCAGCAGTGATAGGATTGGTGAGGATCGGTGAGCAAATGCAGACCCTTTGAAGTCATATTGCATGGTACCCATTCCATGGGTCTCAACTCTCCAGGTTTAAGGGATTCTTCCTTCAGCTAAAACATGCATGTGGAACCCAGAGTATGATTCACGTGTGATCAGGAAACGTGTTCAAATGTGACTCAGTTTTCGTCCCCCGGTACTCGGGTGCAACATTCCAGACGCTTTACTAACACTCTCCCCACTTGGAGAGTCAGTGCCTTTAACCTCCTGTTTGGCCTAATTTGCAATTTCTGCAGAAAATGAACAGGAATAGGGAGAACCAATGAGAGACTAGCTGGAGGTGTCTGGACGGGCAAATTTAACTCTCATTTCCCACCAGGAAGAGGAATTAAACAAAGGCTCAGCGTGCCATGCCGGAACCACACTAGGGCCTGAAGCAATCCTGCGGTGTTGCGGCCAGTTCACAAGAAAGCGAGTTGAAGAAAGGAGCTCAGGGGCACTGTCATTCACAAACCTGCAGAGTTATAAATGACAGCTATCGTCCAAAAATATATTGAAGTAAGGCTGCCAAGAGGACTTGAAAGCGGTGCAGAATTGCAGGAAACCGATTTCAGGAGGTAGACTGGAATTGCATGTAAAGCATAGGAAAAGAGGCAGAACGTCCACAATGATGCACTTGGCCAAAAAGGGCGTATGCGTTTTTTCCTGAATATATTCAGGAAAAAACGCATACGCCCTTTTTGGCCAACCAAGCAAGCTTGCAAAGGAAATCTCCACTACAATGAAGTCTCACTGCCCCCCGGTCAAAAGGGCCATCTGAAAAAAGTGTAAAATCCAGAAAGGCAGGACAGGCCATGGAGAACTGGGAGCCTTGTTATGCTGATGGGCGGGATGTAAATTGCCAAGAGCCACTCTGGAGAAGTGTATGGTGTTTCCTGAAACATCTACAAAACAAAGCAACAGAGCCTAGGGCACTTCCACTTATGGTCCTATAGCTTAGGGAAATTAAAATCAAAAAGACACAGCCACCCCAAAGTTTGGGACGGCTCTGTTTACAAGAACCTCGTTTACGGTACAAGTTCAATATCGCAGAAAGCGAAAAATGGATAAAGAAGTTGTGGTACTTACGTACAATGCAATATCACTCAGCAATGAAATCTATGTCATCAGGCCCGTAGCAGCATAATGAGTGGATTCAGGTACGATGATTCTAAGTGAAATAAGTCACACAGAAAAAGAAACATCATAAGATATCACTACTACACGGAATGTAAACTTGGCTACACAGGAACTGAATTACAAAACAGAGCAGGGTCTCAAATGTAGAAAACCAACTTATGCTTGCTTAAGGGGAAAGGTGAATTGGGGTGCTGCATAAAACCAGAGATAGAAATTAGCACAGATACCGTTCCATAAGCCAAATATGTAATAGACAAGAGCTACTCCTTGCTCAACGAAGTGGACTCAACACCCCATATTAAACGCCTAAGAATATACCTGACTAGTAAGAATCTTAAAACCTATGGATTTATATATCTCCGAAAGAGAATCAAGCGTGTGTACAGCGGCATAAACGCAGCAGTGATAGGATTGGTGAGGATCGGTGAGCAAATGCAGACCCTTTGAAGTCATATTGCATGGTACCCATTCCATGGGTCTCAACTCTCCAGGTTTAAGGGATTCTTCCTTCAGCTAAAACATGCATGTGGAACCCAGAGTATGATTCACGTGTGATCAGTAAACGTGTTCAAATGTGACTCAGTTTTCGTCCCCCGGTACTCGGGTGCAACATTCCAGATGCTTTACTAACACTCTCCCCACTTGGAGAGTCAGTGCCTTTAACCTCCTGTTTGGCCCAATTTGCAATTTCTGCAGAAAATGAACAGGAATAGGGAGAACCAATGAGAGACTAGCTGGAGGTGTCTGGACGGGCAAATTTAACTCTAATTTCCCACCAGGAAGAGGTATTAAACAAAGGCTCAGCGTGCCATGCCGGAACCACACTAGGGCCTGAAGCAATCCTGCGGTGTTGCGGCCGGTTCACAAGAAAGCGAGTTGAAGAAAGGAGGTCAGGGGCACTGTCATTCACAAACCTGCAGAGTTATAAATGACAGCTATCGTCCAAAAATATATTGAAGTAAGGCTGCCAAGAGGACTTGAAAGCGGGGCAGAATTGCAGGAAACCGATTTCAGGAGGTAGACTGGAATTGCATGTAAAGCATAGGAAAAGAGGCAGAACGTCCACAATGATGCACTTGGCCAAAAAGGGCGTATGCGTTTTTTCCTGAATATATTCAGGAAAAAACGCATACGCCCTTTTTGGCCAACCAAGCAAGCTTGCAAAGGAAATCTGCACTACAATGAAGTCTCACTGCCCCCCCGGTCAAAAGGGCCATCTGAAAAAAGTGTAAAATCCAGAAAGGCAGGACAGGCCATGGAGAACTGGGAGCCTTGTTATGCTGATCGGCGGGATGTAAATTGCCAACAGCCACTCTGGAGAAGTGTATGGTGTTTCCTGAAACCTCTACAAAACAAAGCAACAGAGCCTAGGGCACTTCCACTTACGGTCCTATAGCTTAGGGAAATTAAAATCAAAAAGACACAGCCACCCCAAAGTTTGGGACGGCTCTGTTTACAAGAACCTCGTTTATGGTACAAGTTCAATATCACAGAAAGCGAAAAATGGATAAAGAAGTTGTGGTACTTACGTACAATGCAATATCACTCAGCAATGAAATCTATGTCATCAGGCCCGTAGCAGCATAATGAGTGGATTCAGGTACGATGATTCTAAGTGAAATAAGTCACACAGAAAAAGAAACATCATAAGATATCACTACTACACGGAATGTAAACTTGGCTACACAGGAACTGAATTACAAAACAGAACAGGGTCTCAAATGTAGAAAACCAACTTATGCTTGCTTAAGGGGAAAGGTGAGTTGGGGTGCTGCATAAAACCAGAGATTGAAATTAGCACAGATACCGTTCCATAAGCCAAATATGTAATAGACAAGAGCTACTCCTTGCTCAACGAAGTGGACTCAACACCCCATATTAAACGCCTAAGGATATACCTGACTAGTAAGAATCTTAAAACCTATGGATTTATATGTCTCCGAAAGAGAATCAAGCGTGTGTACAGTGGCATAAACACAGCAGTGATAGGATTGGTGAGGATCGGTGAGCAAATGCAGACCCTTTGAAGTCATATTGCATGGTACCCATTCCATGGGTCTCAACTCTCCAGGTTTAAGGGATTCTTCCTTCAGCTAAAACATGCGTGTGGAACCCAGAGTATGATCCACCGTGTGATTGGGAAACGTGTTCAAAGGTGTCTCAGTTTTCGTCCCCTGGTACTCGGGTGCAACATTCCAGATGCTTTACTAACACTCTCCCCACTTGGAGAGTCAGTGCCTTTAAACTCCTGTTTGGCCCAGTTTGCAATTTCTGCGGAAAATGAACAGGAATAGGGAGAACCAATGAGAGACTAGCTGGAGGTGTCTGCACGGGCAAATTTAACTCTCATTTCCCACCAGGAAGAGGAATTAACCAAAGGCCCAGCGTGCCATGCCGGAACCACACTAAGGCCTGAAACAATCCTGCGGTGTTGCGGCCAGCTCACAAGAAAGCGAGTTGAAGAAAGGAGCTCAGGGGCACTGTCATTCACAAACCTGCAGAGTTATAAATGACAGCTATCGTCCAAAAATATATTGAAGTAAGGCTGCCAAGAGGACTTGAAAGCGGGGCAGAATTGCAGGAAACCGATTTCAGGAGGTAGACTGGAATTGCATGTAAAGCATAGGAAAAGAGGCAGAACGTCCACAATGATGCACTTGGCCAAAAAGTGCGTATGCGTTTTTTCCTGAATATATTCAGGAAAAAACGCATACGCCCTTTTTGGCCAACCAAGCAAGCTTGCAAAGGAAATCTGCACTACAATGAAGTCTCACTGCCCCCCGGTCAAAAGGGCCATCTGAAAAAAATGTAAAATCCAGAAAGGCAGGACAGGCCATGGAGAACTGGGAGCCTTGTTATGCTGATGGGCGGGATGTAAATTGCCAACAGCCACTCTGGAGAAGTGTATGGTGTTTCTTGAAACATCTAAAAAACAAAGCAACAGAGCCTAGGGCACTTCCGCTTATGGTTCTATAGCTTAGGGAAATTAAAATCAAAAAGACACAGCCACCCCAATGTTTGGGACGCCTCTGTTTACAAGAACCTCGTTTACGGTACAAGTTCAATATCGCAGAAAGCGAAAAATGGATAAAGAAGTTGTGGTACTTACGTACAATGCAATATCACTCAGCAATGAAATCTATGTCATCTGGCCCATAGCAGCATAATGAGTGGATTCAGGTACGATGATTCTAAGTGAAATAAGTCACACAGAAAAAGAAACATCATAAGATATCACTACTACACGGAATGTAAACTTGGCTACACAGGAACTGAATTACAAAACAGAACAGGGTCTCAAATGTAGAAAATCAACTTATGCTTGCTTAAGGGGAAAGGTGAGTTGGGGTGCTGCATAAAACCAGAGATTGAAATTAGCACAGATACCGTTCCATAAGCCAAATATGTAATAGACAAGAGCTACTCCTTGCTCAACGAAGTGGACTCAACACCCCATATTAAACGCCTAAGAATATACCTGACTAGTAAGAATCTTAAAACCTATGGATTTATATGTCTCCGAAAGAGAATCAAGCGTGTGTACAGCGGCATAAACGCAGCAGTGATAGGATTGGTGAGGATCGGTGAGCAAATGCAGACACTTTGAAGTCATATTGCATGGTACCCATTCCATGGGTCTCAACTCTCCAGTTTTACGGGATTCTTCCTTCAGCTAAAACATGCATGTGGAACCCAGAGTATGATCCACCATGTGATTGGGAAACGTGTTCAAAGGTGTCTCAGTTTTCGTCCCCTGGTACTCGGGTGCAACATTCCAGACGCTTTACTAACACTCTCCCCACTTGGAGAGTCAGTGCCTTTAACCTCCTGTTTGGCCCAGTTTGCAATTTCTGCGGAAAATGAACAGGAATAGGGAGAACTAATGAGAGAATAGCTGGAGGTGTCTGCACGGGCAAATTTAACTCTCATTTCCCACCAGGAAGAGGAATTAACCAAAGGCTCAGCGTGCCATGCTGGAACCACACTAGGGCCTGAAGCAATCGTGCGGTGTTGCGGCCAGCTCACAAGAAAGCGAGTTGAAGAAAGGAGCTCAGGGGCACTGTCATTCACAAACCTGCAGAGTTATAAATGACAGCTATCGTCCAAAAATATATTGAAGTAAGGCTGCCAAGAGGACTTGAAAGCGGGGCAGAATTGCAGGAAACCGATTTCAGGAGGTAGACTGGAATTGCATGTAAAGCATAGGAAAAGAGGCAGAACGTCCACAATGATGCACTTGGCCAAAAAGGGCGTATGCGTTTTTTCCTGAATATATTCACGAAAAAACGCATACGCCCTTTTTGGCCAACCAAGCAAGCTTGCAAAGGAAATCTGCACTACAATGAAGTCTCAGTGCCCCCCGGTCAAAAGGGCCATCTTTAACAATGTAAAATCCAGAAAGGCAGGACAGGCCATGGAGAACTGGGAGCCTTGTTATGCTGATGGGCAGGATGTAAATTGCCAACAGCCACTCTGGAGAAGTGTATGGTATTTCCTGAAACATCTACAAAACAAAGCAACAGAGCATAGGGCACTTCCACTTATGGTCCTATAGCTTAGGGAAATTAAAATCAAAAAGGCACAGCCACCCCAAACTTTGGGACGGCTCTGTTTTACAAGAACCTCGTTTACGGTACAAGTTCAATATCTCAGAAAGCGAAAAATGGATAAAGAAGTTGTGGTACTTACGTACAATGCAATATCACTCAGCAATGAAATCTATGTCATCAGGCCCATAGCAGCATAATGAGTGGATTCAGGTACGATGATTCTAAGTGAAATAAGTCACACAGAAAAAGAAACATCATAAGATATCACTACTACACGGAATGTAAACTTGGCTACACAGGAACTGAATTACAAAACAGAACAGGGTCTCAAATGTAGAAAACCAACTTATGCTTGCTTAAGGGGAAAGGTGAGTTGGGGTGCTGCATAAAACCAGAGATTGAAATTAGCACAGATACCGTTCCATAAGCCAAATATGTAATAGACAAGAGCTACTCCTTGCTCAACGAAGTGGACTCAACACCCCATATTAAACGCCTAAGGATATACCTGACTAGTAAGAATCTTAAAACCTATGGATTTATATGTCTCCGAAAGAGAATCAAGCGTGTGTACAGCGGCATAAACGCAGCAGTGATAGGATTGGTGAGGATCGGTGAGCAAATGCAGACCCTTTGAAGTCATATTGCATGGTACCCATTCCATGTGTCTCAACTCTCCAGGTTTAAGGGATTCTTCCTTCAGCTAAAACATGCATGTGGAACCCAGAGTATGATCCACCGTGTGATTGGGAAACGTGTTCAAAGGTGTCTCAGTTTTCGTCCCCTGGTACTCGGGTGCAACATTCCAGACGCTTTACTAACACTCTCCCCACTTGGAGAGTCAGTGCCTTTAACCTCCTGTTTGGCCCAGTTTGCAATTTCTGCGGAAAATGAACAGGAATAGGGAGAACCAATGAGAGACTAGCTGGAGGTGTCTGCACGGGCAAATTTAACTCTCATTTCCCACCAGGAAGAGGAATTAACCAAAGGCCCAGCGTGCCATGCCGGAACCACACTAAGGCCTGAAACAATCCTGCGGTGTTGCGGCCAGCTCACAAGAAAGCGAGTTGAAGAAAGGAGCTCAGGGGCACTGTCATTCACAAACCTGTAGAGATATAAATGACAGCTATCGTCCAAAAATATATTGAAGTAAGGCTGCCAAGAGGACTTGAAAGCGGGGCAGAATTGCAGGAAAACGATTTCAGGAGGTAGACTGGAATTGCATGTAAAGCATAGGAAAAGAGGCAGAACGTCCACAATGATGCACTTGGCCAAAAAGTGCGTATGCGTTTTTTCCTGAATATATTCAGGATAAAACGCATACGCCCTTTTTGGCCAACCAAGCAAGCTTGCAAAGGAAATCTGCACTACAATGAAGTCTCACTGCCCCCCGGTCAAAAGGGCCATCTGAAAAAAATGTAAAATCCATAAAGGCAGGACAGGCCATGGAGAACTGGGAGCCTTGTTATGCTGATGGGTGGGATGTAAATTGCCAACAGCCACTCTGGAGAAGTGTATGGTGTTTCCTGAAACATCTAAAAAACAAAGCAACAGAGCCTAGGGCACTTATGCTTATGGTTCTATAGCTTAGGGAAATTAAAATCAAAAAGACACAGCCACCCCAATGTTTGGGACGCCTCTGTTTACAAGAACCTCGTTTACGGTACAAGTTCAATATCGCAGAAAGCAAAAAATGGATAAAGAATTTGTGGTACTTACGTACAATGCAATATCACTCAGCAATGAAATCTATGTCATCTGGCCCGTAGCAGCATAATGAGTGGATTCAGGTACGATGATTCTAAGTGAAATAAGTCACACAGAAAAAGAAACATCATAAGATATCACTACTACACGGAATGTAAACTTGGCTACACAGGAACTGAATTACAAAACAGAACAGGGTCTCAAATGTAGAAAATCAACTTATGCTTGCTTAAGGGGAAAGGTGAGTTGGGTTGCTGCATAAAACCAGAGATTGAAATTAGCACAGATACCGTTCCATAAGCCAAATATGTAATAGACAAGAGCTACTCCTTGCTCAACGAAGTGGACTCAACACCCCATATTAAACGCCTAAGAATATACCTGACTAGTAAGAATCTTAAAACCTATGGATTTATATGTCTCAGAAGGACAATCAAGCGTGTGTACAGTGGCATAAACACAGCAGTGATAGGATTGGTGAGGATCGGTGAGCAAATGCAGACCCTTTGAAGTCATATTGCATGATACCCATTCCATGGGTCTCAACTCTCCAGGTTTAAGGGATTCTTCCTTCAGCTAAAACATGCATGTGGAACCCAGAGTATGACCCACCGTGTGATCGGGAAACGTGTTCAAAGGTGTCTCAGTTTTCGTCCCCTGGTACTCGGGTGCAACATTCCAGACGCTTTACTAACACTCTCCCCACTTGGAGAGTCAGTGCCTTTAACCTCCTTTTTGTCCCAGTTTGCAATTTCTGCGGAAAATGAACAGGAATAGGGAGAACCAATGAGAGACTAGCTGGAGGTGTCTGGACGGGCAAACTTAACTCTCATTTCCCACCAGGAAGAGGAATTAACCAAAGGCTCAGCATGCCATGCCGGAACCACACTAGGGCCTGAAACAATCCTGCAGTGTTGCGGCCAGCTCACAAGAAAGCGAGTTGAAGAAAGGAGCTCAGGGGCACTGTCATTCACAAACCTGCAGAGTTATAAATGACAGCTATCGTCCAAAAATATATTGAAGTAAGGCTGCCAAGAGGATTTGAAAGCGGGGCAGAATGGCAGGAAACCGATTTCAGGAGGTAGACAGGAATTGCATGTAAAGCATAGGAAAAGAGGCAGAACGTCCACAATGATGCACTTGGCCAAAAAGGGCGTATGCGTTTTTTCCTGAATATATTCAGGAAAAAACGCATACGCACTTTTTGGCCAACCAAGCAAGCTTGCAAAGGAAATCTGCACTACAATGAAGTCTCACTGCCCCCCGGTCAAAAGGGCCATCTGAAAAAAGTGTAAAATCCAGAAAGGCAGGACAGGCCATGGAGAACTGGGAGCCTTGTTATGCTGATGGGCGGGATGTAAATTGCCAACAGCCACTCTGGAGAAGTGTATGGTGTTTCCTGAAACATCTACAAAACAAAGCAACAGAGCCTAGGGCACTTCCACTTATGGTCCTATAGCTTAGGGAAATTAAAATCTAAAAGACACAGCCACCCCAAAGTTTGGGACGGCTCTGTTTACAAGAACCTCGTTTACGGTACAAGTTCAATATCGTAGAAAGCGAAAAATGGATAAAGAAGTTGTGGTACTTACGTACAATGCAATATCACTCAGCAATGAAATCTATGTCATCAGGCCCGTAGCAGCATAATGAGTGGATTCAGGTACGATGATTCTAAGTGAAATAAGTCACACAGAAAAAGAAACATCATAAGATATCACTACTACACGGAATGTAAACTTGGCTACACATGAACTGAATTACAAAACAGAGCAGGGTCTCAAATGTAGAAAACCAACTTATGCTTGCTTAAGGGGAAAGGTGAGTTGGGGTGCTGCATAAAACCAGAGATAGAAATTAGCACAGATACCGTTCCATAAGCCAAATATGTAATAGACAAGAGCTACTCCTTGCTCAACGAAGTGGACTCAACACCCCATATTAAACGCCTAAGAATATACCTGACTAGTAAGAATCTTAAAACCTATGGATTTATATATCTCCGAAAGAGAATCAAGCGTGTGTACAGCGGCATAAACGCAGCAGTGATAGGATTGGTGAGGATCGGTGAGCAAATGCAGACGCTTTGAAGTCATATTGCATGGTACCCATTCCATGGGTCTCAACTCTCCAGGTTTAAGGGATTCTTCCTTCAGCTAAAACATGCATGTGGAACCCAGAGTATGATTCACGTGTGATCAGGAAACGTGTTCAAATGTGACTCAGTTTTCGTCCCCCGGTACTCGGGTGCAACATTCCAGACGCTTTACTAACACTCTCCCCACTTGGAGAGTCAGTGCCTTTAACCTCCTGTTTGGCCCAGTTTGCAATTTCTGCGGAAAATGAACAGGAATAGGGAGAACTAATGAGAGAATAGCTGGAGGTGTCTGCACGGGCAAATTTAACTCTCATTTCCCACCAGGAAGAGGAATTAACCAAAGGCTCAGCGTGCCATGCCGGAACCAAACTAGGGCCTGAAGCAATCGTGCGGTGTTGCGGCCAGCTCACAAGAAAGCGAGTTGAAGAAAGGAGCTCAGGGGCACTGTCATTCACAAACCTGCAGAGTTATAAATGACAGCTATCGTCCAAAAATATATTGAAGTAAGGCTGCCAAGAGGACTTGAAAGCGGGGCAGAATTGCAGGAAACCGATTTCAGGAGGTAGACTGGAATTGCATGTAAAGCATAGGAAAAGAGGCAGAACGTCCACAATGATGCACTTGGCCAAAAAGGGCGTATGCGTTTTTTCCTGAATATATTCACGAAAAAACGCATACGCCCTTTTTGGCCAACCAAGCAAGCTTGCAAAGGAAATCTGCACTACAATGAAGTCTCAGTGCCCCCCGGTCAAAAGGGCCATCTGTTACAATGTAAAATCCAGAAAGGCAGGACAGGCCATGGAGAACTGGGAGCCTTGTTATGCTGATGGGCAGGATGTAAATTGCCAACAGCCACTCTGGAGAAGTGTATGGTATTTCCTGAAACATCTACAAAACAAAGCAACAGAGCATAGGGCACTTCCACTTATGGTCCTATAGCTTAGGGAAATTAAAATCAAAAAGGCACAGCCACCCCAAAGTTTGGGACGGCTCTGTTTTACAAGAACCTCGTTTACGGTACAAGTTCAATATCACAGAAAGCGAAAAATGGATAAAGAAGTTGTGGTACTTACGTACAATGCAATATCACTCAGCAATGAAATCTATGTCATCAGGCCCGTAGCAGCATAATGAGTGGATTCAGGTACGATGATTCTAAGTGAAATAAGTCACACAGAAAAAGAAACATCATAAGATATCACTACTACACGGAATGTAAACTTGGCTACACAGGAACTGAATTACAAAACAGAACAGGGTCTCAAATGTAGAAAACCAACTTATGCTTGCTTAAGGGGAAAGGTGAGTTGGGGTGCTGCATAAAACCAGAGATTGAAATTAGCACAGATACCGTTCCATAAGCCAAATATGTAATAGACAAGAGCTACTCCTTGCTCAACGAAGTGGACTCAACACCCCATATTAAACGCCTAAGGATATACCTGACTAGTAAGAATCTTAAAACCTATGGATTTATATGTCTCCGAAAGAGAATCAAGCGTGTGTACAGCGGCATAAATGCAGCAGTGATAGGATTGGTGAGGATCGGTGAGCAAATGCAGACCCTTTGAAGTCATATTGCATGGTACCCATTCCATGGGTCTCAACTCTCCAGGTTTAAGGGATTCTTCCTTCAGCTAAAACATGCATGTGGAACCCAGAGTATGATCCACCGTGTGATTGGGAAACGTGTTCAAAGGTGTCTCAGTTTTCGTCCCCTGGTACTCGGGTGCAACATTCCAGACGCTTTACTAACACTCTCCCCACTTGGAGAGTCAGTGCCTTTAACCTCCTGTTTGGCCCAGTTTGCAATTTCTGCGGAAAATGAACAGGAATACGGAGAACTAATGAGAGAATAGCTGGAGGTGTCTGCACGGGCAAATTTAACTCTCATTTCCCACCAGGAAGAGGAATTAACCAAAGGCTCAGCGTGCCATGCCGGAACCACACTAGGGCCTGAAGCAATCGTGCGGTGTTGCGGCCAGCTCACAAGAAAGCGAGTTGAAGAAAGGAGCTCAGGGGCACTGTCATTCACAAACCTGCAGAGTTATAAATGACAGCTATCGTCCAAAAATATATTGAAGTAAGGCTGCCAAGAGGACTTGAAAGCGGTGCAGAATTGCAGGAAACCGATTTCAGGAGGTAGACTGGAATTGCATGTAAAGCATAGGAAAAGAGGCAGAACGTCCACAATGATGCACTTGGCCAAAAAGGGCGTATGCGTTTTTTCCTGAATATATTCAGGAAAAAACGCATACGCCCTTTTTGGCCAACCAAGCAAGCTTGCAAAGGAAATCTGCACTACAATGAAGTCTCAGTGCCCCCCGGTCAAAAGGGCCATCTTTAACAATGTAAAATCCAGAAAGGCAGGACAGGCCATGGAGAACTGGGAGCCTTGTTATGCTGATGGGCAGGATGTAAATTGCCAACAGCCACTCTGGAGAAGTGTATGGTATTTCCTGAAACATCTACAAAACAAAGCAACAGAGCCTAGGGCACTTCCACTTATGGTCCTATAGCTTAGGGAAATTAAAATCAAAAAGGCACAGCCACCCCAAAGTTTGGGACGGCTCTGTTTTACAAGAACCTCGTTTACGGTACAAGTTCAATATCACAGAAAGCGAAAAATGGATAAAGAAGTTGTGGTACTTACGTACAATGCAATATCACTCAGCAATGAAATCTATGTCATCAGGCCCGTAGCAGCATAATGAGTGGATTCAGCTACGATGATTCTAAGTGAAATAAGTCACACAGAAAAAGAAACATCATAAGATATCACTACTACACGGAATGTAAACTTGGCTACACAGGAACTGAATTACAAAACAGAACAGGGTCTCAAATGTAGAAAACCAACTTATGCTTGCTTAAGGGGAAAGGTGAGTTGGGGTGCTGCATAAAACCAGAGATTGAAATTAGCACAGATACCGTTCCATAAGCCAAATATGTAATAGACAAGAGCTACTCCTTGCTCAACGAAGTGGACTCAACACCCCATATTAAACGCCTAAGGATATACCTGACTAGTAAGAATCTTAAAACCTATGGATTTATATGTCTCCGAAAGAGAATCAAGCGTGTGTACAGCGGCATAAACGCAGCAGTGATAGGATTGGTGAGGATCGGTGAGCAAATGCAGACCCTTTGAAGTCATATTGCATGGTACCCATTCCATGGGTCTCAACTCTCCAGGTTTAAGGGATTCTTCCTTCAGCTAAAACATGCATGTGGAACCCAGAGTATCATCCACCGTGTGATTGGGAAACGTGTTGAAAGGTGTCTCAGTTTTCGTCCCCTGGTACTCGGGTGCAACATTCCAGACGCTTTACTAACACTCTCCCCACTTGGAGAGTCAGTGCCTTTAACCTCCTGTTTGGCCCAGTTTGCAATTTCTGCGGAAAATGAACAGGAATAGGGAGAACCAATGAGAGACTAGCTGGAGGTGTCTGCACGGGCAAATTTAACTCTCATTTCCCACCAGGAAGAGGAATTAACCAAAGGCCCAGCGTGCCATGCCGGAACCACACTAAGGCCTGAAACAATCCTGCGGTGTTGCGGCCAGCTCACAAGAAAGCGAGTTGAAGAAAGGAGCTCAGGGGCACTGTCATTCACAAACCTGCAGAGTTATAAATGACAGCTATCGTCCAAAAATATATTGAAGTAAGGCTGCCAAGAGGACTTGAAAGCGGGGCAGAATTGCAGGAAACCGATTTCAGGAGGTAGACTGGAATTGCATGTAAAGCATAGGAAAAGAGGCAGAACGTCCACAATGATGCACTTGGCCAAAAAGGGCGTATGCGTTTTTTCCTGAATATATTCAGGAAAAAACGCATACGCCCTTTTTGGCCAACAAGCAAGCTTGCAAAGGAAATCTGCACTACAATGAAGTCTCACTGCCCCCCGGTCAAAAGGGCCATCTGAAAAAAATGTAAAATCCATAAAGGCAGGACAGGCCATGGAGAACTGGGAGCCTTGTTATGCTGATGGGCGGGATGTAAATTGCCAACAGCCACTCTGGAGAAGTGTATGGTGTTTCCTGAAACATCTAAAAAACAAAGCAACAGAGCCTAGGGCACTTATGCTTATGGTTCTATAGCTTAGGGAAATTAAAATCAAAAAGACACAGCCACCCCAATGTTTGGGACGCCTCTGTTTACAAGAACCTCGTTTACGGTACAAGTTCAATATCGCAGAAAGCAAAAAATGGATAAAGAAGTTGTGGTACTTACGTACAATGCAATATCACTCAGCAATGAAATCTATGTCATCTGGCCCGTAGCAGCATAATGAGTGGATTCAGGTACGATGATTCTAAGTGAAATAAGTCACACAGAAAAAGAAACATCATAAGATATCACTACTACACGGAATGTAAACTTGGCTACACAGGAACTGAATTACAAAACAGAACAGGGTCTCAAATGTAGAAAATCAACTTATGCTTGCTTAAGGGGAAAGGTGAGTTGGGTTGCTGCATAAAACCAGAGATTGAAATTAGCACAGATACCGTTCCATAAGCCAAATATGTAATAGACAAGAGCTACTCCTTGCTCAACGAAGTGGACTCAACACCCCATATTAAACGCCTAAGAATATACCTGACTAGTAAGAATCTTAAAACCTATGGATTTATATGTCTCCGAAGGACAATCAAGCGTGTGTACAGTGGCATAAACACAGCAGTGATAGGATTGGTGAGGATCGGTGAGCAAATGCAGACCCTTTGAAGTCATATTGCATGGTACCCATTCCATGGGTCTCAACTCTCCAGGTTTAAGGGATTCTTCCTTCAGCTAAAACATGCATGTGGAACCCAGAGTATGACCCACCGTGTGATCGGGAAACGTGTTCAAAGGTGTCTCTGTTTTCGTCCCCTGGTACTCGGGTGCAACATTCCAGACGCTTTACTAACACTCTCCCCACTTGGAGAGTCAGTGCCTTTAACCTCCTGTTTGTCCCAGTTTGCAATTTCTGCGGAAAATGAACAGAAATAGGGAGAACCAATGAGAGACTAGCTGGAGGTGTCTGCACGGGCAAATTTAACTCTCATTTCCCACCAGGAAGAGGAATTAACCAAAGGCTCAGCGTGCCATGCCGGAACCACACTAGGGCCTGAAACAATCCTGCGGTGTTGCGGCCAGCTCACAAGAAAGCGAGTTGAAGAAAGGAGCTCAGGGGCACTGTCATTCACAAACCTGCAGAGTTAGAAATGACAGCTATCGTCCAAAAATATATTGAAGTAAGGCTGCCAAGAGGATTTGAATGCGGGGCAGAATGGCAGGAAACCGATTTCAGGAGGTAGACAGGAATTGCATGTAAAGCATAGGAAAAGAGGCAGAACGTCCACAATGATGCACTTGGCCAAAAAGGGCGTATGCGTTTTTTCCTGAATATATTCAGGAAAAAACGCATACGCCCTTTTTGGCCAACCAAGCAAGCTTGCAAAGGAAATCTGCACTACAATGAAGGCTCACTGCCCCCCGGTCAAAAGGGCCATCTGAAAAAAGTGTAAAATCCAGAAAGGCAGGACAGGCCATGGAGAACTGGGAGCCTTGTTATGCTGATGGGCGGGATGTAAATTGCCAACAGCCACTCTGGAGAAGTGTATGGTGTTTCCTGAAACATCTACAAAACAAAGCAACAGAGCCTAGGGCACTTCCACTTACGGTCCTATAGCTTAGGGAAATTAAAATCAAAAAGACACAGCCACCCCAAAGTTTGGGACGGCTCTGTTTACAAGAACCTCGTTTACGGTACAAGTTCAATATCGCAGAAAGCGAAAAATGGATAAAGAAGTTGTGGTACTTACGTACAATGCAATATCACTCAGCAATGAAATCTATGTCATCAGGCCCGTAGCAGCATAATGAGTGGATTCAGGTACGATGATTCTAAGTGAAATAAGTCACACAGAAAAAGAAACATCATAAGATATCACTACTACACGGAATGTAAACTTGGCTACACATGAACTGTATTACAAAACAGAGCAGGGTCTCAAATGTAGAAAAACAACTTATGCTTGCTTAAGGGGAAAGGTGAGTTGGGGTGCTGCATAAAACCAGAGATTGAAATTAGCACAGATACCGTTCCATAAGCCAAATATGTAATAGACAAGAGCTACTCCTTGCTCAACGAAGTGGACTCAACACACCATATTAAACGCCTAAGAATATACCTGACTAGTAAGAATCCTAAAACCTATGGATTTATATGTCTCCGAAAGAGAATCAAGCGTGTGTACAGCAGCATAAATGCACCAGTGATAGGATTGGTGAGGATCGGTGAGCAAATGCAGACCCTTTGAAGTCATAATGCTTGGTACCCATTCCATGGGTCTCAACTCTCCAGGTTTAAGGGATTCTTCCTTCAGCTAAAACATGCATGTGGAACCCAGAGTATGATCCACCGTGTGATCGGGAAACGTGTTCAAAGGTGTCTCAGTTTTCGTCCCCTGGTACTCGGGTGCAACATTCCAGACGCTTTACTAACACTCTCCCCACTTGGAGAGTCAGTGCCTTTAACCTCCTGTTTGGCCCAGTTTGCAATTTCTGCGGAAAATGAACAGGAATAGGGAGAACCAATGAGAGACTAGCTAGAGGTGTCTGCACGGGCAAATTTAACTCTCATTTCCCACCAGGAAGAGGAATTAACCAAAGGCCCAGCGTGCCATGCCGGAACCACACTAGGGCCTGAAGCAATCCTGCGGTGTTGCGGCCAGTTCATAAGAAAGCGAGTTGAAGAAAGGAGCTCAGGGGCACTGTCATTCACAAACCTGCAGAGTTATAAATGACAGCTATCGTCCAAAAATATATTGAAGTAAGGCTGCCAAGAGGACTTGAAAGCGGTGCAGAATTGCAGGAAACCGATTTCAGGAAGTAGACTGGAATTGCATGTAAAGCATAGGAAAAGAGGCAGAACGTCCACAATGATGCATTTGGCCAAAAAGGGCATATGCGTTTTTTCCTGAATATATTCAGGAAAAAACGCATACGCCCTTTTTGGCCAACCAAGCAAGCTTGCAAAGGAAATCTGCACTACAATGAAGTCTCACTGCCCCCCGGTCAAAAGGGCCATCTGAAAAAAATGTAAAATCCAGAAAGGCAGGACAGGCCATGGAGAACTGGGAGCCTTGTTATGCTGATGGGCGGGATGTAAATTGCCAACAGCCACTCTGCAGAAGTGTATGGCGTTTCCTGAAACATCTACAAAACAAAGCAACAGAGCCTAGGGCACTTCCACTTATGGTCCTATAGCTTAGGGAAATTAAAATCAAAAAGACACAGCCACCCCAAAGTTTGGGACGGCTCTGTTTACAAGAACCTCGTTTACGGTACAAGTTCAATATCGCAGAAAGTGAAAAATGGATGAAGAAGTTGTGGTACTTACGTACAATACAATATCACTCAGCAATGACATCTATGTCATCAGGCCCGTAGCAGCATAATGAGTGCATTCAGGTATGATGATTCTAACTGAAATAAGTCACACAGAAAAAGAAACATCATAAGATATCACTAATACACGGAATGTAAACTTGGCTACACAGGAACTGGATTACAAAACAGAACAGGGTCTCAAATTTAGAAAACCAACTTATGCTTGCTTAAGGGGAAAGGTGAGTTGGGGTGCTGCATAAAACCAGAGATTGAAATGAGCACAGATAAAGTTCCTTAAGCCAAATATGGAATAGACAAGAGCTACTCCTTGCTCAACGAAATGGACTCAACACCCCATATTAAATGCCTAAGAATGTACCTGACTAGTAAGTATCGTAAAACCTATGGATTGCTATGTCTCCGAAAGAGAATCAAGCGTGTGTACAGGGGCATAAACGCAGCAGTGATAGGATTGGAGAGGTTCGGTGAGCAAATGAAGACCCTTTGAAGTCATATTGCATGGTACCCATTCCACGGGTCTCAACTCTCCAGGTTTAAGGGATTCTTCCTTCAGCTAAAACATGCATGTGGAACCCAGAGTATGATCAACCGTGTGATCGGGAGACGTCTTCAAATATGTCTCCGTTCTCGTCCCCTGGTACTCGGGTGCAACATTCCAGACGCTTTACTTACACTCTCCCGACTTGGAGAGTCAGTGCCTTTAACCTCCTGTTTGGCCCAGTTTGCAATTTCTGCGGAAGATGAACAGGAATAGGGAGAACCAATGAGAGACTAGCTGGAGGTGTCTGGACGGGCAAATTTAACTTTCATTTCCCACCAGGAAGAGGAATTAAGCAAAGGCTCAGAGTGCCGTGCCGGAACGAGATTAGGGCCTGAAGCAATCCTGCGGTGTTGCGGCCAGCTCACAAGAAAGCGAGTTGAAGAAAGGAGCTCAGGGGCACTGTCATTCACAAACCTGCAGAGTTATAAATGACAGCTATCGTCCAAAAATATATTGAAGTAAGGCTGCCAAGAGGACTTGAAAGCGGGGCAGAATTGCAGGAAACCGATTTCAGGAGGTAGACTGGAATTGCATTTAAAGCATAGGAAAAGAGGCAGAACGTCCACAATGATGCACTTGGCCAAAAAGGGCGTATGCGTTTTTTCCTGAATATATTCAGGAAAAAACGCATACGCCCTTTTTGGCCAACCAAGCAAGCTTGCAAAGGAAATCTGCACTACAATAAGCCTCACTTCCCCCCGGTCAAAAGGGCCATCTGAAAAAAGTGTAAAATCCCGAAAGGCAGGACAGGCCATGGAGAACTGGGAGCCTTGTTATGCTGATGGGCGGGATGTAAATTGCCAACAGCCACTCGGGAGAAGTGTATGGTGTTTCCTGAAACATCTAAAAGGCAAAGCAACAGAGCCTAGGGCACTTCCACTTATGGTCCTATAGCTTAGGGAAATGAAAATCAAAAAGACACAGCCACCCCAAAGTTTGGGACGGCTCTGTTTACAAGAACCTCGTTTACGGTACAAGTTCAATATCGCAGAAAGTGAAAAATGGATGAAGAAGTTGTGGTACTTACGTACAATGCAATATCACTCAGCAATGACATCTATGTCATCAGGCCCGTAGCAGCATAATGAGTGGATTCAGGTATGATGATTCTAACTGAAAGAAGTCACACAGAAAAAGAAACATCATAAGATATCACTAATACACGGAAAGTAAACTTGGCTACACAGGAATTGGATTACAAACAGAACAGGGTCTAAAATTTAGAAAACCAACTTATGCTTGCTTAAGGGGAAAGGTGAGTTGGGGTGCTGCATAAAACCAGAGATTGAAATGAGCACAGATAAAGTTCCTTAAGCCAAATATGGAATAGACAAGAGCTACTCCTTGCTCAACGAAATGGACTCAACACCCCATATTAAACACCTAAGAATGTACCTGACTAGTAAGTATCTTAAAACCTATGGATTGCTATGTCTCCGAAAGAGAATCAAGCGTGTGTACAGGGGCATAAACACAGCAGTGATAGGATTGGAGAGTTTCGCTGAGCAAATGAGGACCCCTTGAAGTCATATTGCATGGTACCCATTCCACGGGTCTCAACTCTCCAGGTTTAAGGGATTCTTCGTTCAGCTAAAACATGCATGTGGAACCCAGAGTATGATCAACCGTGTGATCGGGAGACGTCTTCAAATATGTCTCCGTTCTCGTCCCCTGGTACTCGGGTGCAAAATTCCAGACGCTTTACTAACACTCTCCCGACTTGGTGAGTCAGTGCCTTTAACCTCCTGTTTGGCCCAGTTTGCAATGTCTGCGGAAGATGAACAGGAATAGGGAGAACCAATGAGAGACTAGCTGGAGGTGTCTGGACGGGCAAATTTAACTCTCATTTCCCACCAGGAAGAGGAATTAACCAAAGGCTCAGCGTGCCGTGCCGGAACCAGATTAGGGCCTGAAGCAATTCTGCGGTGTTGCGGCCAGCTCACAAGAAAGCGAGTTGAAGAAAGGAGCTCAGGGGCACTGTAATTCACAAACCTGCAGAGTTATAAATGACAGCTATCGTCCAAAAATATACTGAAGTAAGGCTGCCAAGAGGACTTGAAAGCGGGGCAGAATTGCAGGAAACCGATTTCAGGAGGTACATTGGAATTGCATGTAAAGCATAGGAAAAGAGGCAGAACGTCCACAATGATGCACTTGGCCAAAAAGGGCGTATGCGTTTTTTCCTGAATATATTCAGGAAAAAACGCATACGCCCTTTCTGGCCAACCAAGCAAGCTTGCAAAGGAAATCTGCACTACAATGAAATCTCACTTCCCCCCGGTCAAAAGGGCCATCTGAAAAAAGTGTAAAATCCAAAAAGGCAGGACAGGCCATGGAGAACTGGGAGCCTTGTTATGCTGATGGGCTGGATGTAAATTGCCAACAGCCACTCTGGAGAAGTGTATGGCGTTTCCTGAAACATCTACAAAACAAAGCAACAGAGCCTAGGGCACTTCCACTTACGGTCCTATAGCTTAGGGAAATTAAAATCAAAAAGACACAGCCACCCCAAAGTTTGGGACGGCTCTGTTTACAAGAACCTCGTTTACGGTACAAGTTCAATATCGCAGAAAGTGAAAAATGGATGAAGAAGTTGTGGTACTTACGTACAATGCAATATCACTCAGCAATGACATCTATATCATCAGGCCTGTAGCAGCATAATGAGTGGATTCAGGTATGATGATTCTAACTGAAAGAAGTCACACAGAAAAAGAAACATCATAAGATATCACTACTACACGGAAAGTAAACTTGGCTACACAGGAATTGGATTACAAACAGAACAGGGTCTCAAATTTAGAAAACCAACTTATGCTTGCTTAAGGGGAAAGGTGAGTTGGGGTGCTGCATAAAACCAGAGATAGAAATTAGCACAGATAAAGTTCCTTAAGCCAAATATGGAATAGACAAGAGCTACTCCTTGCTCAATGAAATGGACTCAACACCCCATATTAAACGCCTAAGAATGTACCTGACTAGTAAGTATCTTAAAACCTATGGATTGCTATGTCTCCGAAAGAGAATCAAGCGTGTGTACAGGGGCATAAAAGCACCAGTGATAGGATTGGAGAGGTTCGCTGAACAAATGAGGACCCTTTGAAGTCATATTGCATGGTACCCATTCCACGGGTCTCAACTCTCCAGGTTTAATGGATTCTTCCTTCAGCTAAAACATGCATGTGGAACCCAGAGTATGATCAACCGTGTGATCGGGAGACGTCTTCAAATATGTCTCCGTTCTCGTCCCCTGGTACTCGGGTGCTATATTCCAGACGATTTACTAACACTCTCCCGACTTGGTGAGTCAGTGCCTTTAACCTCCTGTTTGGCCCAGTTTGCAATGTGTGCGGAAGATGAACAGGAATAGGGAGAACCAATGAGAGACTAGCTGGAGGTGTCTGGACGGGCAAATTTAACTCTCATTTCCCACCAGGAAGAGGAATTAACCAAAGGCTCAGCGTGCCGTGCCGGAACCAGATTAGGGCCTGAAGCAATCCTGCGGTGTTGCGGCCAGCTCACAAGAAATCGAGTTGAAGAAAGGAGCTCAGGGGCACTGTGATTCACAAACCTGCAGAGTTATAAATGACAGCTATCGTCCAAAAATATACTGAAGTAAGGCTGCCAAGAGGACTTGAAAGCGGGGCAGAATTGCAGGAAACCGATTTCAGGAGGTACATTGGAATTGCATTTAAAGCATAGGAAAAGAGGCAGAACGTCCACAAGGATGCACTTGGCCAAAAAGGACGTATGCGTTTTTTCCTGAATATATTCACGAAAAAACGCATACGCCCTTTTTGGCCAACCAAGCAAGCTTGCAAAGGAAATCTGCACTACAATAATCCTCACTTCCCCCCTGTCAAAAGGGCCATCTGAAAAATGTGTAAAATCCAGAAAGGCAGGACAGGCCATGGAGAACTGGGAGCCTTGTTATGCTGATGGGCGGGATGTAAATTGCCAACAGCCACTCGGGAGAAGTGTATGGTGTTTCCTGAAACATCTAAAAAACAAAGCAACAGAGCCTAGGGCACTTCCACTTATGGTCCTATAGCTTAGGGAAATGAAAATCAAAAAGACACAGCCACCCCAAAGTTTGGGACGGCTCTGTTTACAAGAACCTCGTTTACGGTACAAGTTCAATATCGCAGAAAGTGAAAAATGGATGAAGAAGTTGTGGTACTTACGTACAATGCAATATCACTCAGCAATGACATCTATGTCATCAGGCCCGTAGCAGCATAATGAGTGGATTCAGGTATGATGATTCTAACTGAAAGAAGTCACACAGAAAAAGAAACATCATAAGATATCACTAATACACGGAAAGTAAACTTGGCTACACAGGAACTGGATTACAAAACAGAACAGGGTCTCAAATTTAGAAAACCAACATATGCTTGCTTAAGGGGAAAGGTGAGTTGGGGTGCTGCATAAAACCAGAGATTGAAATGAGCACAGATAAAGTTCCTTAAGCCAAATATGGAATAGACAAGAGCTACTCCTTGCTCAACGAAATGGACTCAACACCCCATATTAAACGCCTAAGAATGTACCTGACTAGTAAGTATCGTAAAACCTATGGATTGCTATGTCTCCGAAAGAGAATCAAGCGTGTGTACAGGGGCATAAACGCAGCAGTGATAGGATTGGAGAGGTTCGGTGAGCAAATGAAGACCCTTTGAAGTCATATTGCATGGTACCCATTCCACGGGTCTCAACTCTCCAGGTTTAAGGGATTCTTCCTTCAGCTAAAACATGCATGTGGAACCCAGAGTATGATCAACCGTGTGATCGGGAGACGTCTTCAAATATGTCTCCGTTCTCGTCCCCTGGTACTCGGGTGCAACATTCCAGACGCTTTACTAACACTCTCCCGACTTGGAGAGTCAGTGCCTTTAACCTCCTGTTTGGCCCAGTTTGCAATTTCTGCGGAAGATGAACAGGAATAGGGAGAACCAATGAGAGACTAGCTGGAGGTGTCTGGACGGGCAAATTTAACTCTCATTTCCCACCAGGAAGAGGAATTAAGCAAAGGCTCAGAGTGCCATGCCGGAACCAGATTAGGGCCTGAAGCAATCCTGCGGTGTTGCGGCCAGCTCACAAGAAAGCGAGTTGAAGAAAGGAGCTCAGGGGCACTGTAATTCACAAACCTGCAGAGTTATAAATGACAGCTATCGTCCAAAAATATACTGAAGTAAGGCTGCCAAGAGGACTTGAAAGCGGGGCAGAATTGCAGGAAACCGATTTCAGGAGGTAGACTGGAATTGCATTTAAAGCATAGGAAAAGAGGCAGAACGTCCTCAATGATGCACTTGGCCAAAAAGGGCGTATGCGTTTTTTCCTGAATATATTCAGGAAAAAACGCATACGCCCTTTTTGGCCAACCAAGCAAGCTTGCAAAGGAAATCTGCACTACAATAAGCCTCACTTCCCACCGGTCAAAAGGGCCATCTGAAAAAAGTGTAAAATCCAGAAAGGCAGGACAGGCCATGGAGAACTGGGAGCCTTGTTATGCTGATGTGCCGGATGTAAATTGCCAACAGCCACTCTGGAACAGTGTATGGTGTTTCCTGAAACATCTACAAAACAAAGCAACAGAGCCTAGGGCACTTCCACTTATGGTCCTATAGCTTAGGGAAATTAAAATCAAAAAGACAAAGCCACCCCAAAGTTTGGGACGGCTCTGTTTACAAGAACCTCGTTTACGGTACAAGTTCAATATTGCAGAAAGAGAAAAATGGATAAAGAAGTTGTAGTACTTACATACAATGCAATATCACTCAGCAATGAAATCTATGTCATCAGGCCCGTAGCAGCATAATGAGTGGATTCAGGTACGATGATTCTAAGTGAAACAAGTCACACAGAAAAAGAAACATCATAAGATATCACTACTACACGGAATGTAAACTTGGCTACACAGGAACTGAATTACAAAACAGAACAGGGTCTCAAATATAGAAAACCAACTTATGCTTGCTTAAGGGGAAAGGTGAGTTGGGGTGCTGCATAAAACCACAGATTGAAATTAGCACAGATACCGTTCCATAAGCCAAACATGTAATAGACAAGAACTACACCTTGCTCAACGAAGTGGACTCAACACCCCATATTAAACGCCTAAGAATATACCTGACTAGTAAGAATCTTAAAACCTATGGATTTATATGTCTCCGAAAGAGAATCAAGCATGTGTACAGCGGCATAAATGCAGCAGTGATAGGATTGGTGCGGATCGGTGAGCAAATGCAGACCCTTTGAAGTCATATTGCATGGTACCCATTCCATGGGTCTCAACTCTCCAGGTTTAAGGGATTCTTCCTTCAGCTAAAACATGCATGTGGAACCCAGAGTATGATCCACCGTGTGATTGGGAAACGTGTTCAAAGGTGTCTCAGTTTTCGTCCCCTGGTACTCGGGTGCAACATTCCAGACGCTTTACTAACTCTCTCCCCACTTGGAGAGTCAGTGCCTTTAACCTCCTGTTTGGCCCAGTTTGCAATTTCTGCGGAAAATGAACAGGAATAGGGAGAACCAATGAGAGACTAGCTGGAGGTGTCTGCACGGGCAAATTTAACTCTCATTTCCCACCAGGAAGAGGAATTAACCAAAGGCTCAGCGTGCCATGCCGGAACGACACTAGGGCCTGAAGCAATCGTGCGGTGTTGCGGCCAGCTCACAAGAAAGCGAGTTGAAGAAAGGAGCTCATTGGCACTGTCATTCACAGACCTGCAGAGTTATAAATGACAGCTATCGTCCAAAAATATATTGGAGTAAGTGTGCGAAGAGGACTTGAGAGCGGGGCAGAATTGCAGGAAACCGATTTCAGGAGGTAGACTGGAATTGCATGTAAAGCATAGGAAAAGAGGCAGAACGTCCACAATGATGCACTTGGCCAAAAAGGGCGTATGCGTTTTTTCCTGAATATATTCAGGAAAAAACGCATACGCCCTTTTTGGCCAACCAAGCAAGCTTGCAAAGGAAATCTGCACTACAATGAAGTCTCACTGCCCCCCGGTCTAAAGGGCCATCTGAAAAAAGTGTAAAATCCAGAAAGGCAGGACAGGCCATGGAGAACTGGGAGCCTTGTTATGCTGATGGGCGGGATGTAAATTGCCAACAGCCACTCTGGAGAAGTGTATGGTGTTTCCTGAAACATCTACAAAACAAAGCAACAGAGCCTAGGGCACTTCAACTTATGGTCCTATAGCTTAGGGAAATTAAAATCAAAAAGACAAAGCCACCCCAAAGTTTGGGACGGCTCTGTTTACAAGAACCTCGTTTACGGTACAAGTTCAATATTGCAGAAAGAGAAAAATGGATAAAGAAGTTGTAGTACTTACATACAATGCAATATCACTCAGCAATGAAATCTATGTCATCAGGCCCGTAGCAGCATAATGAGTGGATTCAGGTACGATGATTCTAAGTGAAACAAGTCACACAGAAAAAGAAACATCATAAGATATCACTACTACACGGAATGTAAACTTGGCTACACAGGAACTGAATTACAAAACAGAACAGGGTCTCAAATGTAGAAAACCAACTTATGCTTGCTTAAGGGGAAAGGTGAGTTGGGGTGCTGCATAAAACCACAGATTGAAATTAGCACAGATACCGTTCCATAAGCCAAACATGTAATAGACAAGAACTACACCTTGCTCAACGAAGTGGACTCAGCACCCCATATTAAACGCCCAAGGATATACCTGACTAGTAAGAATCTTAAAACCTATGGATTTATATGTCTCCAAAAGAGAATCAAGAGTGTGTACAGTGCCATAAATGCAGCAGTGATAGGATTGGTGAGGATCGGTGAGCAAATGCATACTCTTTGAAGCCATATTGCATGGTACCCATTCCATGGGTCTCAACTCTCCAGGTTTAAGGGATTCTTCCTTCAGCTAAAACATGCATGTGGAACCCAGAGTACGATCCACCGTGTGATTGGGAAACGTGTTCAAAGGTGTCTCAGTTTTCGTCCACTGGTACTCGGGTGCAACATTCCAGACGCTTTACTAACTCTCTCCCCACTTGGAGAATCAGTGCCTTTAACCTCCTGTTTGGCCCAGTTTGCAATTTCTGCGGAAAATGAACAGGAATAGGGAGAACCAATGAGAGACTAGCTGGAGGTGTCTGGACGGGCAAATTTAACTCTCATTTCCCACCAGGAAGAGGAATTAACCAAAGGCTCAGCGTGCCGTGCCGCAACCACACTAGGGCATGAAGCAATCCTGCGGTGTTGCGGCCAGCTCACAAGAAAGCGAGTTGAAGAAAGGAGCTCAGGGGCACTGTCATTCACAAACCTGCAGAGTTATAAATGACAGCTATCGTCCAAAAATATATTGAAGTAAGGCTGCCAAGAGGACTTGAAAGCGGGGCAGAGTTGCAGGAAACCGATTTCAGGAGGTAGACTGGAATTGCATGTAAAGCACAGGAAAAGAGGCAGAACGTCCACAATGATGCACTTGGCCAAAAAGGGCGTATGCGTTTTTTCCTGAATATATTCAGGAAAAAACGCATACGCCCTTTTTGGCCAACCAAGCAAGCTTGCAAAGGAAATCTGCACTACAATGAAGTCTCACTGCCCCCCCGGTCAAAAGGGCCATCTGAAAAAAGTGTAAAATCCAGAAAGGCAGGACAGGCCATGGAGAACTGGGAGCCTTGTTATGCTGATGGGCCGGATGTAAATTGCCAACAGCCACTCTGGATAAGTGTATGGTGTTTCCTGAAACATCTAAAAAACAAAGCAACAGAGCCTAGGGCACTTCCACTTATGGTTCTATAGCTTAGGGAAATTAAAATCAAAAAGACACAGCCACCCCAAAGTTTGGGACGGCTCTGTTTACAAGAACCTCGTTTACGGTACAAGTTCAATATTGCAGAAAGCGAAAAATGGATAAAGAAGTTGTAGTACTTACATACAATGCAATATCACTCAGCAATGAAATCTATGTCATCAGGCCCGTAGCAGCATAATGAGTGGATTCAGGTACGATGATTCTAAGTGAAACAAGTCACACAGAAAAAGAAACATCATAAGATATCACTACTACACGGAATGTAAACTTGGCTACACAGGAACTGAATTACAAAACAGAACAGGGTCTCAAATGTAGAAAACCAACTTATGCTTGCTTAAGGGGAAAGGTGAGTTGGGGTGCTGCATAAAACCAGAGATTGAAATTAGCACAGATACCGTTCCATAAGCCAAATATGTAATAGACAAGAGCTACTCCTTGCTCAACGAAGTGGACTCAACACCCCATATTAAACGCCTAAGAATATACGTGACTAGTAAGAATCTTAAAACCTATGGATTTATATGTCTCCGAAACAGAATCAAGCATGTGTACAGCGGCATAAATGCAGCAGTGATAGGATTGGTGAGGATCGGTGAGCAAATGCAGACCCTTTGAAGTCATATTGCATGGTACCCATTCCATGGGTCTCAAATCTCCAGGTTTAAGGGATTCTTCATTCAGCTAAAACATGCATGTGGAACCCAGAGTATGATCCACCGTGTGATTGGGAAACGTGTTCAAAGGTGTCTCAGTTTCCGTCCCCTGGTACTCGGGTGCAACATTCCAGATGCTTTACTAACTCTCTCCCCACTTGGAGAGTCAGTGCCTTTAACCTCCTGTTTGGCCCATTTTGCAATTTCTGCGGAAAATGAACAGGAATAGGGAGAACCAATGAGAGACTAGCTGGAGGTGTCTGCACGGGCAAATTTAACTCTCATTTCCCACCAGGAAGAGGAATTAACCAAAGGCTCAGCGTGCCATGCCGGAACGACACTAGGGCCTGAAGGAATCCTGCGGTGTTGCGGCCAGCTCACAAGAAAGCGAGTTGAAAAAAGGAGCTCAGGGGCACTGTCATTCACAGACCTGCAGAGTTATAAATGACAGCTATCGTCCAAAAATATATTGGAGTAAGGCTGCCAAGAGGACTTGAAAGCGGGGCAGAATTGCAGGAAACCGATTTCAGGAGGTAGACTGGAATTGCATGTAAAGCATAGGAAAAGAGGCAGAACGTCCACAATGATGCACTTGGCCAAAAAGGGCGTATGCGTTTTTTCCTGAATATATTCAGGAAAAAACGCATACGCCCCTTTTGGCGAACCAAGCAAGCTTGCAAAGGAAATCTGCACTACAATGAAGTCTCACTGCCCCCCGGTCACAAGGGCCATCTGAAAAAAGTGTAAAATCCAGAAAGGCAGGACAGGCCATGGAGAACTGGGAGCCTTGTTATGATGATGTGCCGGATGTAAATTGCCAACAGCCACTCTGGAGAAGTGTATGGTGTTTCCTGAAACATCTACAAAAGAAAGCAACAGAGCCTAGGGCACTTCCACTTATGGTCCTATAGCTTAGGGAAATTAAAATCAAAAAGACACAGCCACCCCAAAGTTTGGGACGACTCTGTTTACAAGAACCTCATTTACGGTACATGTTCAATATCACAGAAAGCGAAAAATGGATAAAGAAGTTGTGGTACTTACGTACAATGCAATATCACTCAGCAATGAGATCTATGTCATCAGGCCCATAGCAGCATAATGAGTGGATTCAGGTTCGATGATTCTAAGTGAAATAAGTCACACAGAAAAAGAAACATCATAAGATATCACTACTACACGGAATGTAAACTTGGCTACACAGGAACTGAATTACAAAACAGAACAGGGTCTCAAATGTAGAAAATCAACTTATGCTTGCTTAAGGGGAAAGGTGAGTTGGGGTGCTGCATAAAACCACAGATTGAAATTAGCACAGATACCTTTCCATAAGCCAAATATGTAATAGACAAGAGCTACTCCTTGCTCAACGAAGTGGACTCAACACCCCATATTGAACGCCTAAGAATATACCTGACTAGTAAGAATCTTAAAACCTATGGATATATGTCTCCAAAAGAGAATCAAGAGTGTGTACAGTGCCATAAATGCAGCAGTGATAGGATTGGTGAGGATCAGTGAGCAAATGCATACTCTTTGAAGCCATATTGCATGGTACCCATTCCATGGGTCTCAACTCTCCAGGTTTAAGGGATTCTTCCTTCAGCTAAAACATGCATGTGGAACCCAGAGTATGATCCACCGTGTGATTGGGAAACGTGTTCAAAGGTGTCTCAGATTTCGTCCCCTGCTACTCGGGTGCAACATTCCAGACGCTTTACTAACTCTCTCCCCACTTGGAGAGTCAGTGCCTTTAACCTCCTGTTTGGCCCAGTTTGCAATTTCTGCGGAAAATGAACAGGAATAGGGAGAACCAATGAGAGACTAGTTGGAGGTGTCTGGACTGGCAAATTTAACTCTCATTTCCCACCAGGAAGAGGAATTAACCAAAGGCTCAGCGTGCCGTGCCGGAACCACACTAGGGCATGAAGCAATCCTGCGGTGTTGCGGCCAGCTCACAAGAAAGCGAGTTGAAAAAAGGAGCTCAGGGGCACTGTCATTCACAGACCTGCAGAGTTATAAATGACAGCTATCGTCCAAAAATATATTGGAGTAAGGCTGCCAAGAGGACTTGAAAGCGGGGCAGAATTGCAGGAAACCGATTTCAGGAGGTAGACTGGAATTGCATGTAAAGCATAGGAAAAGAGGCAGAACGTCCACAATGATGCACTTGGCCAAAAAGGGCGTATGCGTTTTTTCCTGAATATATTCAGGAAAAAACGCATACGCCCTTTTTGGTGAACCAAGCAAGCTTGCAAAGGAAATCTGCACTACAATGAAGTCTCACTGCCCCCCGGTCAAAAGGGCCATCTGAAAAAAGTGTAAAATCCAGAAAGGCAGGACAGGCCATGGAGAACTGGGAGCCTTGTTATGCTGATGGGTGGGATGTAAATTGCCAACAGCCACTCTGGAGAAGTGTATGGTGTTTCCTGAAACATCTACAAAACAAAGCAACAGAGCCTAGGGCACTTCCACTTATGGTCCTATAGCTTAGGGAAATTAAAATCAAAAAGACACAGGCACCCCAAAGTTTGGGACGGCTCTGTTTACAAGAACCTCGTTTTCGGTACAAGTTCAATATCACAGAAAGCGAAAAATGGATAAAGAGGTTGTGGTACTTACGTACAATGCAATATCACTCAGCAATGAGATCTATGTCATCAGGCCCATAGCAGCATAATGAGTGGATTCAGGTACGATGATTCTAAGTGAAATAAGTCACACAGAAAAAGAAACATCATAAGATATCACTACTACACGGAATGTAAACTTGGCTACCCAGGAACTGAATTACAAAACAGAACAGGTTCTCAAATGTAGAAAACCAACTTATGCTTGCTTAAGGGGAAAGGTGAGTTGGGGTGCTGCATAAAACCACAGATTGAAATTAGCACAGATACCGTTCCATAAGCCAAATATGTAATAGACAAGAGCTACACCTTGCTCAACGAAGTGGACTCAACACCCCATATTAAACGCCTAAGAATATACCTGACTAGTAAGAATCTTAAAACCTATGGATTTATATGTCTCCGAAAGAGAATCAAGCGTGTGTACAGCGGCATACATGCAGCAGTGATAGGAATGGTGAGGATCGGTGAGCAAATGCAGACCCTTTGAAGTCATATTGCATGGTACCCATTCCATGGGTCTCAACTCTCCAGGTTTAAGGGATTCTTCCTTCAGCTAAAACATGCATGTGGAACCCAGAGTATGATCCACCGTGTGATTAGGAAACGTGTTCAAAGGTGTCTCAGATTTCGTCCCCTGCTACTCGGGTGCAACATTCCAGACGCTTCACTAACTCTCTCCCCACTTGGAGAGTCAGTGCCTTTAACCTCCTGTTTGGCCCAGTTTGCAATTTCTGCGGAAAATGAACAGGAATAGGGAGAACCAATGAGAGACTAGCTGGAGGTGTCTGGACGGGCAAATTTAACTCTCATTTCCCACCAGGAAGAGGAATTAACCAAAGGCTCAGCGTGCCGTGCCGGAACCACACTAGGGCATGAAGCAATCCTGCGGTGTTGCGGCCAGCTCACAAGAAAGCGAGTAGAAAAAAGGAGCTCAGGGGCACTGTCATTCACAAACCTGCAGAGTTATAAATGACAGCTATCGTCCAAAAATATATTGGAGTAAGGCTGCCAAGAGGACTTGAAAGCGGGGCAGAATTGCAGGAAACCGATTTCAGGAGGTAGACTGGAATTGCATGTAAAGCATAGGAAAAGAGGCAGAACGTCCACAATGATGCACTTGGCCAAAAAGGGCGTATGCGTTTTTTCCTGAATATATTCAGGAAAAAACGCATACGCCCCTTTTGGCGAACCAAGCAAGCTTGCAAAGGAAATCTGCACTACAATGAAGTCTCACTGCCCCCCGGTCACAAGGGCCATCTGAAAAAAGTGTAAAATCCAGAAAGGCAGGACAGGCCATGGAGAACTGGGAGCCTTGTTATGCTGATGTGCCGGATGTAAATTGCCAACAGCCACTCTGGAGAAGTGTATGGTGTTTCCTGAAACATCTACAAAACAAAGCAACAGAGCCTAGGGCACTTCCACTTATGGTCCTATAGCTTAGGGAAATTAAAATCAAAAAGACACAGCCACCCCAAAGTTTGGGACGACTCTGTTTACAAGAACCTCATTTACGGTACATGTTCAATATCACAGAAAGCGAAAAATGGATAAAGAAGTTGTGGTACTTACGTACAATGCAATATCACTCAGCAATGAGATCTATGTCATCAGGCCCATAGCAGCATAATGAGTGGATTCAGGTTCGATGATTCTAAGTGAAATAAGTCACCCAGAAAAAGAAACATCATAAGATATCACTACTACACGGAATGTAAACTTGGCTACACAGGAACTGAATTACAAAACAGAACAGGGTCTCAAATGTAGAAAACCAACTTATGCTTGCTTAAGGGGAAAGGTGAGTTGGGGTGCTGCATAAAACCACAGATTGAAATTAGCACAGATACCGTTCCATAAGCCAAATATGTAATAGACAAGAGCTACTCCTTGCTCAACGAAGTGGACTCAACACCCCATATTAAACGCCTAAGAATATACCTGACTAGTAAGAATCTTAAAACCTATGGATATATGTCTCCAAAAGAGAATCAAGAGTGTGTACAGTGCCATAAATGCAGCAGTGATAGGATTGGTGAGGATCAGTGAGCAAATGCATACTCTTGGAAACCATATTGCATGGTACCCATTCCATGGGTCTCAACTCTCCAGGTTTAAGGGATTCTTCCTTCAGCTAAAACATGCATGTGGAACCCAGAGTATGATCCACCATGTGATTGGGAAACGTGTTCAAAGGTGTCTCAGTTTTCGTCCCCTGGTACTCGGGTGCAACATTCCAGACGCTTTACTAACTCTCTCCCCACTTGGAGAGTCAGTGCCTTTAACCTCCTGTTTGGCCCAGTTTGCAATTTCTGCGGAAAATGAACAGGAATAGGGAGAACCAATGAGAGACTAGCTGGAGGTGTCTGCACGGGCAAATTTAACTCTCATTTCCCACCAGGAAGAGGAATTAACCAGAGGCTCAGCGTGCCGTGCCGGAACCACACTAGGGCCTGAAGCAATCCTGCGGTGTTGCGGCCAGCTCACAAGAAAGCGAGTTGAAGAAAGGAGCCCAGGGGCTCTGTCATTCACAAACCTGCAGAGTTATAAATGACAGCTATCGTCCAAAAATATATTGGAGTAAGGCTGCCAAGAGGACTTGAAAGCGGGGCAGAATTGCAGGAAACCGATTTCAGGAGGTAGACTGGAATTGCATGTAAAGCATAGGAAAAGAGGCAGAACGTCCACAATGATGCACTTGGCCAAAAAGGGCGTATGCGTTTTTTCCTGAATATATTCAGGAAAAAACGCATACGCCCTTTTTGGCCAACCAAGCAAGCTTGCAAAGGAAATCTGCACTACAATGAAGTCTCACTGCCCCCCGGTCTAAAGGGCCATCTGAAAAAAGTGTAAAATTCAGAAAGGCAGGACAGGCCATGGAGAACTGGGAGCCTTGTTATGCTGATGGGAAGGATGTAAATTGCCAACAGCCACTCTGGAGAAGTGTATGGTGTTTCCTGAAACATCTAAAAAACAAAGCAACAGAGCCTAGGGCACTTCCACTTATGGTCCTATAGCTTAGGGAAATTAAAATCAAAAAGACACAGCCACCCCAAAGTTTGGGACGGCTCTGTTTACAAGAACCTCGTTTACGGTACAAGTTCAATATCGCAGAAAGCGAAAAATGGATAAAGAAGTTGTAGTACTTACGTACAATGCAATATCACTCAGCAATGAAATCTATGTCATCAGGGCCGTAGCAGCATAATTAGTGGATTCAAGTACGATGATTCTAAGTGAAATAAGTCACACAAAAAAAGAAACATCATAAGATATCACTACTACACGGAATGTAAACTTGGCTACACAGGAACTGAATTACAAAACAGAACAGGGTCTCAAATGTAGAAAACCAACTTATGCTTGCTTAAGGGGAAAGGTGAGTTGGGGTGCTGCATAAAACCAGAGATTGAAATTAGCACAGATACCATTCCATAAGCCAAATATGTAATAGACAAGAGCTACTCCTTGCTCAACGAAGTGGACTCAACACCCCATATTAAACGCCTAAGAATATACCTGACTAGTAAGAATCTTAAAACCTATGGATTTATATGTCTCCGAAAGAGAATCAAGCGTGTGTACAGCGGCATAAATGCAGCAGTGATAGGAATGGTGAGGATCGGTGAGCAAATGCAGACCCTTTGAAGTCATATTGCATGGTACCCATTCCATGGGTCTCAACTCTCCAGGTTTAAGGGATTCTTCCTTCAGCTAAAACATGCATGTGGAACCCAGACTATGATCCACCGTGTGATTGGGAAACGTGTTCAAAGGTGTCTCAGTTTTCGTCCCCTGCTACTCGGGTGCAACATTCCAGACGCTTTACTAACACTCTCCCTACTTGGAGAGTCACTGCCTTTAACCTCCTGTTTGGCCCAGTTTGCAATTTCTGCGGAAAATGAACAGGAATAGGGAGAACAAATGAGAGACTAGCTGGAAGTGTCTGGACGGGCAAATTTAACTCTCATTTCCCACCAGGAAGAGGAATTAACCAAAGGCTCAGCGTGCCATGCCGGAAACACACTAGGACCTGAAGCAATCCTGTGGTGTTGCGGCCAGCTCACAAGAAAGCGAGTTGAAGAAAGGAGCTCAGGGGCACTGTCACTCACAAACCTGCAGAGTTATAAATGACAGCTATCGTCCAAAAATATATTGAAGTAAGGCTGCCAAGAGGACTTGAAAGCGGGGCAGAATTGCAGGAAACCGATTTCAGGAGGTAGACTGGAATTGCATGTAAAGCATAGGAAAAGAGGCAGAACGTCCACAATGATGCACTTGGCCAAAAAGGGCGTATGCGTTTTTTCCTGAATATATTCAGGAAAAAACGCATACGCCCCTTTTGGCGAACCAAGCAAGCTTGCAAAGGAAATCTACACTACAATGAAGTCTCACTGCCCCCCGGTCAAAAGGGCCATCTGAAAAAAGTGTAAAATCCAGAAAGGCAGGACAGGCCATGGAGAACTGGGAGCCTTGTTATGCTGATGGGAAGGATGTAAATTGCCAACAGCCACTCTGGAGAAGTGTATGGTGTTTCCTGAAACATCTACAAAACAAAGCAACAGAGCCTAGGGCACTTCCACTTATGGTCCTATAGCTTAGGGAAATTAAAATCAAAAAGACACAGCCACCCCAAAGTTTGGGACGGCTCTGTTTACAAGAACCTCGTTTACGGTACAAGTTCAATATTGCAGAAAGCGAAAAATGGATAAAGAAGTTGTGATACTTACGTACAATGCAATATCACTCAGCAATGAAATCTATGTCATCAGGCCCCTAGCAGCATAATGAGTGGATTCAGGTACGATGATTCTAAGTGAAACAAGTCACACAGAAAAAGAAACATCATAAGATATCACTACTACACGGAATGTAAACTTGGCTACACAGGAACTGAATTACAAAACAGAACAGGGTCTCAAATGTAGAAAACCAACTTATGCTTGCTTAAGGGAAAGGTGAGTTGGGGTGCTGCATAAAACCACAGATTGAAATTAGCACAGATACCGTTCCATAAGCCAAATATGTAATAGACAAGAGCTACTCCTTGCTCAACGAAGTGGACTCAACACCCCATATTAAACGCCTAAGAATATACCTGACTACTAAGAATCTTAAAACCTATGGATTTATATGTCTCCGAAAGAGAATCAAGCGTGTGTACAGGGGCAAAAACACAGCAGTGATAGGATTGGAGAGTTTCGCTGAGCAAATGAGGACCCCTTGAAGTCATATTGCATGGTACCCATTCCACGGGTCTCAACTCTCCAGGTTTAAGGGATTCTTCCTTCAGCTAAAACATGCATGTGGAACCCAGAGTATGATCAACCATGTGATCGGGAGACGTCTTCAAATATGTCTCCATTCTCGTCCCCTGGTACTCGGGTGCAACATTCCAGACACTTTACTAACACTCTCCCGACTTGGAGAGTCAGTGCCTTTAACCTCCTGTTTGGCCCAGTTTGCAATTTCTGCGGAAGATGAACAGGAATAGGGAGAACCAATGAGAGACTAGCTGGACGTGTCTGGACGGGCAAATTTAACTCTCATTTCCCACCAGGAAGAGGAATTAACCAAAGGCTCAGCGTGCCGTGCCGGAACCAGATTAGGGCCTGAAGCAATCCTGCGGTGTTGCGGCCAGCTCACAAGAAAGCGAGTTGAAGAAAGGAGCTCAGGGGCACTGTCATTCACAAACCTGCAGAGTTATAAATGACAGCTATCGTCCAAAAATATACTGAAGTAACGCTGCCAAGAGGACTTGAAAGCAGGGCAGAATTGCAGGAAACCGATTTCAGGAGGTAGACTGGAATTGCATTTAAAGCATAGGAAAAGAGGCAGAACGTCCACAATGATGCACTTGGCCAAAAAGGGCGTATGCGTTTTTTCCTGAATATATTCAGGAAAAAACGCATACGCCCTTTTTGGCCAACCAAGCAAGCTTGCAAAGGAAATCTGCACTACAATAAGTCTCACTTAGCTCCGGTCAAAAGGGCCATCTGAAAAAAGTGTAAAATCCAGAAAGGCAGGACAGGCCATGGAGAACTGGGAGCCTTGTTATGCTGATGGGCGGGATGTAAATTGCCAACAGCCACTCCGGAGAAGTGTATGGTGTTTCCTGAAACATCTAAAAAACAAAGCAACAGAGCCTAGGGCACTTCCACTTATGGTCCTATAGCTTAGGGCAATGAAAATCAAAAAGATACAGCCACCCCAAAGTTTGGGACGGCTCTGTTTACAAGAACCTCGTTTACGGTACAAGTTCAATATCGCAGAAAGTGAAAAATGGATGAAGAAGTTGTGGTACTTACGTACAATGCAATATCACTCAGCAATGACATCTATGTCATCAGGCCCGTAGCAGCATAATGAGTGGATTCAGGTATGATGATTCTAACTGAAAGAAGTCACACAGAAAAAGAAACATCATAAGATATCACTAATACACGGAAAGTAAACTTGGCTACACAGGAACTGGATTACAAAACAGAACAGGGTCTCAAATTTAGAAAACCAACATATGCTTGCTTAAGGGGAAAGGTGAGTTGGGGTGCTGCATAAAACCAGAGATTGAAATGAGCACAGATAAAGTTCCTTAAGCCAAATATGGAATAGACAAGAGCTACTCCTTGCTCAACGAAATGGACTCAACACCCCATATTAAACGCCTAAGAATGTACCTGACTAGTAAGTATCGTAAAACCTATGGATTGCTATGTCTCCGAAAGAGAATCAAGCGTGTGTACAGGGGCATAAACGCAGCAGTGATAGGATTGGAGAGGTTCGGTGAGCAAATGAAGACCCTTTGAAGTCATATTGCATGGTACCCATTCCACGGGTCTCAACTCTCCAGGTTTAAGGGATTCTTCCTTCAGCTAAAACATGCATGTGGAACCCAGAGTATGATCAACCGTGTGATCGGGAGACGTCTTCAAATATGTCTCCGTTCTCGTCCCCTGGTACTCGGGTGCAACATTCCAGACGCTTTACTAACACTCTCCCGACTTGGAGAGTCAGTGCCTTTAACCTCCTGTTTGGCCCAGTTTGCAATTTCTGCGGAAGATGAACAGGAATAGGGAGAACCAATGAGAGACTAGCTGGAGGTGTCTGGACGGGCAAATTTAACTCTCATTTCCCACCAGGAAGAGGAATTAAGCAAAGGCTCAGAGTGCCATGCCGGAACCAGATTAGGGCCTGAAGCAATCCTGCGGTGTTGCGGCCAGCTCACAAGAAAGCGAGTTGAAGAAAGGAGCTCAGGGGCACTGTAATTCACAAACCTGCAGAGTTATAAATGACAGCTATCGTCCAAAAATATACTGAAGTAAGGCTGCCAAGAGGACTTGAAAGCGGGGCAGAATTGCAGGAAACCGATTTCAGGAGGTAGACTGGAATTGCATTTAAAGCATAGGAAAAGAGGCAGAACGTCCTCAATGATGCACTTGGCCAAAAAGGGCGTATGCGTTTTTTCCTGAATATATTCAGGAAAAAACGCATACGCCCTTTTTGGCCAACCAAGCAAGCTTGCAAAGGAAATCTGCACTACAATAAGCCTCACTTCCCCCCGGTCAAAAGGGCCATCTGAAAAAAGTGTAAAATCCAGAAAGGCAGGACAGGCCATGGAGAACTGGGAGCCTTGTTATGCTGATGGGCAGGATGTAAATTGCCAACAGCCACTCTGGAGAAGTGTATGGCGTTTCCTGAAACATCTACAAAACAAAGCAACAGAGCCTAGGGCACTTCCACTTACGGTCCTATAGCTTAGGGAAATTAAAATCAAAAAGACACAGCCACCCCAAAGTTTGGGACGGCTCTGTTTACAAGAACCTCGTTTACGGTACAAGTTCAATATCGCAGAAAGTGAAAAATGGATGAAGAAGTTGTGGTACTTACGTAAAATACAATATCACTCAGCAATGACATCTATGTCATCAGGCCCGTAACAGCATAATGAGTGCATTCAGGTATGAAGATTCTAACTGAAATAAGTCACACAGAAAAAGAAACATCATAAGATATCACTAATACACGGAATGTAAACTTGGCTACACAGGAACTGGATTACAAAACAGAACAGGGTCTCAAATTTAGAAAACCAACATATGCTTGCTTAAGGGGAAAGGTGAGTTGGGGTGCTGCATAAAACCAGAGATTGAAATGAGCACAGATAAAGTTCCTTAAGCCAAATATGGAATAGACAAGAGCTACTCCTTGCTCAATGAAATGGACTCAACACCCCATATTAAACGCCTAAGAATGTACCTGACTAGTAAGTATCGTAAAACCTATGGATTGCTATGTCTCCGAAAGAGAATCAAGCGTGTGTACAGGGGAATAAACGCAGCAGTGATAGGATTGGAGAGGTTCGGTGAGCAAATGAAGACCCTTTGAAGTCATATTGCATGGTACCCATTCCACGGGTCTCAAATCTCCAGGTTTAAGGGATTCTTCCTTCAGCTAAAACATGCATGTGGAACCCAGAGTATGATCAACCGTGTGATCGGGAGACGTCTTCAAATATGTCTCCGTTCTCGTCCCCTGGTACTCGGGTGCAACATTCCAGACGCTTTACTAACACTCTCCCGACTTGGAGAGTCAGTGCCTTTAACCTCCTGTTTGGCCCAGTTTGCAATTTCTGCGGAAGATGAACAGGAATAGGGAGAACCAATGAGAGACTAGCTGGAGGTGTCTGGACGGGCAAATTTAACTCTCATTTCCCACCAGGAAGAGGAATTAAGCAAAGCCTCAGAGTGCCGTGCCGGAACCAGATTAGGGCCTGAAGCAATCCTGCGGTGTTGCGGCCAGCTCACAAGAAAGCGAGTTGAAGAAAGGAGCTCAGGGGCACTGTCATTCACAGACCTGCAGAGTTATAAATGACAGCTATCGTCCAAAAATATATTGGAGTAAGTCTGCGAAGAGGACTTGAAAGCGGGGCAGAATTGCAGGAAACCGATTTCAGGAGGTAGACTGGAATTGCATGTAAAGCATAGGAAAAGAGGCAGAACGTCCACAATGATGCACTTGGCCAAAAAGGGCGTATGCGTTTTTTCCTGGAAAAAACGCATACGCCCTTTTTGGCCAACCAAGCAAGCTTGCAAAGGAAATCTGCACTACAATGAAGTCTCACTGCCCCCCGGTCTAAAGGGCCATCTGAAAAAAGTGTAAAATCCAGAAAGGCAGGACAGGCCATGGAGAACTGGGAGCCTTGTTATGCTGATGGGCGGGATGTAAATTGCCAACAGCCACTCTGGAACAGTGTATGGTGTTTCCTGAAACATCTACAAAACAAAGCAACAGAGCCTAGGGCACTTCCACTTATGGTCCTATAGCTTAGGGAAATTAAAATCAAAAAGACAAAGCCACCCCAAAGTTTGGGACGGCTCTGTTTACAAGAACCTCGTTTACGGTACAAGTTCAATATTGCAGAAAGAGAAAAATGGATAAAGAAGTTGTAGTACTTACATACAATGCAATATCACTCAGCAATGAAATCTATGTCATCAGGCCCGTAGCAGCATAATGAGTGGATTCAGGTACGATGATTCTAAGTGAAACAAGTCACACAGAAAAAGAAACATCATAAGATATCACTACTACACGGAATGTAAACTTGGCTACACAGGAACTGAATTACAAAACAGAACAGGGTCTCAAATGTAGAAAACCAACTTATGCTTGCTTAAGGGGAAAGGTGAGTTGGGGTGCTGCATAAAACCACAGATTGAAATTAGCACAGATACCGTTCCATAAGCCAAACATGTAATAGACAAGAACTACACCTTGCTCAACGAAGTGGACTCAACACCCCATATTAAACGCCTAAGAATATACCTGACTAGTAAGAATCTTAAAACCTATGGATTTATATGTCTCCGAAAGAGAATCAAGCATGTGTACAGCGGCATAAATGCAGCAGTGATAGGATTGGTGAGGATCGGTGAGCAAATGCAGACCCTTTGAAGTCATATTGCATGGTACCCATTCCATGGGTCTCAACTCTCCAGGTTTAAGGGATTCTTCCTTCAGCTAAAACATGCATGTGGAACCCAGAGTATGATCCACCGTGTGATTGGGAAACGTGTTCAAAGGTGTCTCAGTTTTCGTCCCCTGGTACTCGGGTGCAACATTCCAGACGCTTTACTAACTCTCTCCCCACTTGGAGAGTCAGTGCCTTTAAACTCCTGTTTGGCCCAGTTTGCAATTTCTGCGGAAAATGAACAGGAATAGGGAGAACCAATGAGAGACTAGCTGGAGGTGTCTGCACGGGCAAATTTAACTCTCATTTCCCACCAGGAAGAGGAATTAACCAAAGGCTCAGCGTGCCATGCCGGAACGACACTAGGGCCTGAAGCAATCGTGCGGTGTTGCGGCCAGCTCACAAGAAAGCGAGTTGAAGAAAGGAGCTCATTGGCACTGTCATTCACAGACCTGCAGAGTTATAAATGACAGCTATCGTCCAAAAATATATTGGAGTAAGTGTGCGAAGAGGACTTGAGAGCGGGGCAGAATTGCAGGAAACCGATTTCAGGAGGTAGACTGGAATTGCATGTAAAGCATAGGAAAAGAGGCAGAACGTCCACAATGATGCACTTGGCCAAAAAGGGCGTATGCGTTTTTTCCTGAATATATTCAGGAAAAAACGCATACGCCCTTTTTGGCCAACCAAGCAAGCTTGCAAAGGAAATCTGCACTACAATGAAGTCTCACTGCCCCCCGGTCTAAAGGGCCATCTGAAAAAAGTGTAAAATCCAGAAAGGCAGGACAGGCCATGGAGAACTGGGAGCCTTGTTATGCTGATGGGCGGGATGTAAATTGCCAACAGCCACTCTGGAGAAGTGTATGGTGTTTCCTGAAACATCTACAAAACAAAGCAACAGAGCCTAGGGCACTTCCACTTATGGTCCTATAGCTTAGGGAAATTAAAATCAAAAAGACAAAGCCACCCCAAAGTTTGGGACGGCTCTGTTTACAAGAACCTCGTTTACGGTACAAGTTCAATATTGCAGAAAGAGAAAAATGGATAAAGAAGTTGTAGTACTTACATACAATGCAATATCACTCAGCAATGAAATCTATGTCATCAGGCCCGTAGCAGCATAATGAGTGGATTCAGGTACGATGATTCTAAGTGAAACAAGTCACACAGAAAAAGAAACATCATAAGATATCACTACTACACGGAATGTAAACTTGGCTACACAGGAACTGAATTACAAAACAGAACAGGGTCTCAAATGTAGAAAACCAACTTATGCTTGCTTAAGGGGAAAGGTGAGTTGGGGTGCTGCATAAAACCACAGATTGAAATTAGCACAGATACCGTTCCATAAGCCAAACATGTAATAGACAAGAACTACACCTTGCTCAACGAAGTGGACTCAACACCCCATATTAAACGCCTAAGAATATACCTGACTAGTAAGAATCTTAAAACCTATGGATTTATATGTCTCCGAAAGAGAATCAAGCATGTGTACAGCGGCATAAATGCAGCAGTGATAGGATTGGTGAGGATCGGTGAGCAAATGCAGACCCTTTGAAGTCATATTGCATGGTACCCATTCCATGGGTCTCAACTCTCCAGGTTTAAGGGATTCTTCCTTCAGCTAAAACATGCATGTGGAACCCAGAGTATGATCCACCATGTGATTGGGAAACGTGTTCAAAGGTGTCTCAGTTTTCGTCCCCTGGTACTCGGGTGCAACATTCCAGACGCTTTACTAACTCTCTCCCCACTTGGAGAGTCAGTGCCTTTAACCTCCTGTTTGGCCCAGTTTGCAATTTCTGCGGAAAATGAACAGGAATAGGGAGAACCAATGAGAGACTAGCTGGAGGTGTCTGGACGGGCAAATTTAACTCTCATTTCCCACCAGGAAGAGGAATTAACCAAAGGCTCAGCGTGCCGTGCCGGAACCACACTAGGGCCTGAAGCAATCCTGCGGTGTTGCGGCCAGCTCACAAGAAAGCGAGTTGAAGAAAGGAGCTCAGGGGCACTGTCATTCACAAACCTGCAGAGTTATAAATGACAGCTATCGTCCAAAAATATATTGGAGTAAGGCTGCCAAGAGGACTTGAAAGCGGGGCAGAATTGCAGGAAACCGATTTCAGGAGGTAGACTGGAATTGCATGTAAAGCATAGGAAAAGAGGCAGAACGTCCACAATGATGCACTTGGCCAAAAAGGGCGTATGCGTTTTTTCCTGAATATATTCAGGAAAAAACGCATACGCCCTTTTCGGCCAACCAAGCAAGCTTGCAAAGGAAATCTGCACTACAATGAAGTCTCACTGCCCCCCGGTCAAAAGGGCCATCTGAAAAAAGTGTAAAATCCAGAAAGGCAGGACAGGCCATGGAGAACTGGGAGCCTTGTTATGCTGATGCGCGGGATGTAAATTGCCAACAGCCACTCTGGAGAAGTGTATGGTGTTTCCTGAAACACCTACAAAACAATGCAACAGAGCCTAGGGCACTTCCACTTATGGTCCTATAGCTTAGGGAAATTAAAATCAAAAAGACACAGCCACCCCAAAGTTTGGGACAGCTCTGTTTACAAGAACCTCGTTTACGGTACAAGTTCAATATCACAGAAAGCGAAAAATGGATAAAGAAGTTGTGGTACGTACGTACAATGCAATATCACTCAGCAATGAGATCTATGTCATCAGGGCCGTAGCAGCATAATGAGTGGATTCAAGTACGATGATTCTAAGTGAAATAAGTCACACAAAAAAAGAAACATCATAAGATATCACTACTACACGGAATGTAAACTTGGCTACACAGGAACTGAATTACAAAACAGAACAGGGTCTCAAAAGTAGAAAACCAACTTATGCTTGCTTAAGGGGAAAGGTGAGTTGGGGTGCTGCATAAAACCAGAGATTGAAATTAGCACAGATACCTTTCCATAAGCCAAATATGTAATAGACAAGAGCTACTCCTTGCTCAACGAAGTGGACTCAACACCCCATATTAAACGCCTAAGAATATACCTGACTACTAAGAATCTTAAAACCTATGGATTTATATGTCTCCGAAAGAGAATCAAGCGTGTGTACAGCGGCATAAACGCAGCAGTGATAGGATTGGTGAGGATCGGTGAGCAAATGCAGACCCTTTGAAGTCATATTGCATGGTACCCATTCCATGGGTCTCAACTCTCCAGGTTTAAGGGATTCTTCCTTCAGCTAAAACATGCATGTGGAACCCAGCCTATGATCCACCGTGTGATTGGGAAACGTGTTCAAAGGTGTCTCAGTTTTCGTCCCCTGCTACTCGGGTGCAACATTCCAGACGCTTTACTAACACTCTCCCTACTTGGAGAGTCACTGCCTTTAACCTCCTGTTTGGCCCAGTTTGCAATTTCTGCGGAAAATGAACAGGAATAGGGAGAACAAATGAGAGACTAGCTGGAAGTGTCTGGACGGGCAAATTTAACTCTCATTTCCCACCAGGAAGAGGAATTAACCAAAGGCTCAGCGTGCCATGCCGGAACCACACTAGGACCTGAAGCAATCCTGTGGTGTTGCGGCCAGCTCACAAGAAAGCGAGTTGAAGAAAGGAGCTCAGGGGCACTGTCACTCACAAACCTGCAGAGTTATAAATGACAGCTATCGTCCAAAAATATATTGAAGTAAGGTTGCCAAGAGGACTTGAAAGCGGGGCAGAATTGCAGGAAACCGATTTCAGGAGGTAGACTGGAATTGCATGTAAAGCATAGGAAAAGAGGCAGAACGTCCACAATGATGCACTTGGCCAAAAAGGGCGTATGCGTTTTTTCCTGAATATATTCAGGAAAAAACGCATACGCCCCTTTTGGCGAACCAAGCAAGCTTGCAAAGGAAATCTGCACTACAATGAAGTCTCACTGCCCCCCGGTCAAAAGGGCCATCTGAAAAAAGTGTAAAATCCAGAAAGGCAGGACAGGCCATGGAGAACTGGGAGCCTTGTTATGCTGATGGGAAGGATGTAAATTGCCAACAGCCACTCTGGAGAAGTGTATGGTGTTTCCTGAAACATCTACAAAACAAAGCAACAGAGCCTAGGGCACTTCCACTTATGGTCCTATAGCTTAGGGAAATTAAAATCAAAAAGACACAGCCACCCCAAAGTTTGGGACGGCTCTGTTTACAAGAACCTCGTTTACGGTACAAGTTCAATATTGCAGAAAGCGAAAAATGGATAAAGAAGTTGTGATACTTACGTACAATGCAATATCACTCAGCAATGAAATCTATGTCATCAGGCCCGTAGCAGCATAATGAGTGGATTCAGGTACGATGATTCTAAGTGAAACAAGTCACACAGAAAAAGAAACATCATAAGATATCACTACTACACGGAATGTAAACTTGGCTACCCAGGAACTGAATTACAAAACAGAACAGGGTCTCAAATGTAGAAAACCAACTTATGCTTGCTTAAGGGAAAGGTGAGTTGGGGTGCTGCATAAAACCACAGATTGAAATTAGCACAGATACCGTTCCATAAGCCAAATATGTAATAGACAAGAGCTACTCCTTGCTCAACGAAGTGGACTCAACACCCCATATTAAACGCCTAAGAATATACCTGACTAGTAAGAATCTTAAAACCTATGGATATATGTCTCCAAAAGAGAATCAAGAGTGTGTACAGTGCCATAAATGCAGCAGTGATAGGATTGGTGAGGATCAGTGAGCAAATGCATACTCTTTGAAGCCATATTGCATGGTACCCATTCCATGGGTCTCAACTCTCCAGGTTTAAGGGATTCTTCCTTCAGCTAAAACATGCATGTGGAACCCAGAGTATGATCCACCGTGTGATTGGGAAACGTGTTCAAAGGTGTCTCAGTTTTCGTCCCCTGGTACTCGGGTGCAACATTCCAGACGCTTTACTAACTCTCTCCCCACTTGGAGAGTCAGTGCCTTTAACCTCCTGTTTGGCCCAGTTTGCAATTTCTGCGGAAAATGAACAGGAATAGGGAGAACCAATGAGAGACTAGCTGGAGGTGTCTGGACGGGCAAATTTAACTCTCATTTCCCACCAGGAAGAGGAATTAACCAAAGGCTCAGCGTGCCATGCCGGAACCACACTAGGGCCTGAAGCAATCCTGCGGTGTTGCGGCCAGCTCACAAGAAAGCGAGTTGAAAAAAGGAGCTCAGGGGCACTGTCATTCACAAACCTGCAGAGTTATAAATGACAGCTATCGTCCAAAAATATATTGGAGTAAGGCTGCCAAGAGGACTTGAAAGCGGGGCAGAATTGCAGGAAACCGATTTCAGGAGGTAGACTGGAATTGCATGTAAAGCATAGGAAAAGAGGCAGAACGTCCACAATGATGCACTTGGCCAAAAAGGGCGTATGCGTTTTTTCCTGAATATATTCAGGAAAAAACGCATACGCCCTTTTTGGCGAACCGAGCAAGCTTGCAAAGGAAATCTGCACTACAATGAAGTCTCACTGCCCCCCGGTCAAAAGGGCCATCTGAAAAAAGTGTAAAATTCAGAAAGGCAGGACAGGCCATGGAGAACTGGGAGCCTTGTTATGCTGATGGGAAGGATGTAAATTGCCAACAGCCACTCTGGAGAAGTGTATGGTGTTTCCTGAAACATCTACAAAACAAAGCAACAGAGCCTAGGGCACTTCCACTTATGGTCCTATAGCTTAGGGAAATTAAAATCAAAAAGACACAGCCACCCCAAAGTTTGGGACGGCTCTGTTTACAAGAACCTCGTTTACGGTACAAGTTCAATATAGCAGAAAGCGAAAAATGGATAAAGAAGTTGTGGTACTTACGTACAATGCAATATCACTCAGCAATGAAATCTATGTCATCAGGGCCGTAGCAGCATAATGAGTGGATTCAAGTACGATGATTCTAAGTGAAATAAGTCACACAAAAAAAGAAACATCATAAGATATCACTACTACACGGAATGTAAACTTGGCTACACAGGAACTGAATTACAAAACAGAACAGGGTCTCAAATGTAGAAAACCAACTTATGCTTGCTTAAGGGGAAAGGTGAGTTGGGGTGCTGCATAAAACCAGAGATTGAAATTAGCACAGATACCGTTCCATAAGCCAAATATGTAATAGACAAGAGCTACTCCTTGCTCAACGAAGTGGACTCAACACCCCATATTAAACGCCTAAGAATATACCTGACTAGTAAGAATCTTAAAACCTATGGATTTATATGTCTCCGAAAGAGAATCAAGCGTGTGTACAGCAGCATAAACGCAGCAGTGATAGGATTGGTGAGGATCGGTGAGCAAATGCAGACCCTTTGAAGTCATATTGCATGGTACCCATTCCATGGGTCTCAACTCTCCAGGTTTAAGGGATTCTTCCTTCAGCTAAAACATGCATGTGGAACCCAGCCTATGATCCACCGTGTGATTGGGAAACGTGTTCAAAGGTGTCTCAGTTTTCGTCCCCTGGTACTCGGGTGCAACATTCCAGAGGCTTTACTAACACTCTCCCTACTTGGAGAGTCAGTGCCTTTAACCTCCTGTTTGGCCCAGTTTGCAATTTCTGCGGAAAATGAACAGGAATAGGGAGAACCAATGAGAGACTAGCTGGAAGTGTCTGGACGGGCAAATTTAACTCTCATTTCCCACCAGGAAGAGGAATTAACCAAAGGCTCAGCGTGCCATGCCGGAACCACACTAGGGCCTGAAGCAATCCTGCGGTGTTGCGGCCAGCTCACAAGAAAGCGAGTTGAAGAAAGGAGCTCAGGGGCACTGTCACTCACAAACATGCAGAGTTATAAATGACAGCTATCGTCCAAAAATATATTGAAGTAAGGCTGCCAAGAGGACTTGAAAGCGGGGCAGAATTGCAGGAAACCGATTTCAGGAGGTAGACTGGAATTGCATTTAAAGCATAGGAAAAGAGGCAGAACGTCCACAATGATGCACTTGGCCAAAAAGACCGTATGTGTTTTTTCCTGAATATATTCAGGAAAAAACGCATACGCCCTTTTTGGCCAACCAAGCAAGCTTGCAAAGGAAATCTGCACTACAATGAAGTCTCACTGCCCCCCGGTCAAAAGGGCCATCTGAAAAAAGTGTAAAATCCAGAAAGGCAGGACAGGCCATGGAGAACTGGGAGCCTTGTTATGCTGATGTGCCGGATGTAAATTGCCAACAGCCACTCTGGAGAAGTGTATGGTGTTTCCTGAAACATCTAAAAAACAAAGCAACAGAGCCTAGGGCACTTCCACTTATGGTCCTATAGCTTAGGGAAATTAAAATCAAAAAGACACAGCCACCCCAAAGTTTGGGACGGCTCTGTTTACAAGAACCTCGTTTACGGTACAAGTTCAATATCGCAGAAAGCGAAAAATGGATAAAGAAGTTGTGGTACTTACGTACAATGCAATATCACTCAGCAATGAAATCTATGTCATCAGGGCCGTAGCAGCATAATGAGTGGATTCAAGTACGATGATTCTAAGTGAAATAAGTCACACAAAAAAAGAAACATCATAAGATATCACTACTACACGGAATGTAAACTTGGCTACACAGGAACTGAATTACAAAACAGAACAGGGTCTCAAATGTAGAAAACCAACTTATGCTTGCTTAAGGGGAAAGGTGAGTTGTGGTGCTGCATAAAACCAGAGATTGAAATTAGCACAGATACCGTTCCATAAGCCAAATATATAATAGACAAGAGCTACTCCTTGCTCAACGAAGTGGACTCAACACCCCATATTAAACGCCTAAGAATATACCTGACTAGTAAGAATCTTAAAACCTATGGATTTATATGTCTCCGAAAGAGAATCAAGCGTGTGTACAGCGGCATAAATGCAGCAGTGATAGGAATGGTGAGGATCGGTGAGCAAATGCAGACCCTTTGAAGCCATATTGCATGGTACCCATTCCATGGGTCTCAACTCTCCAGGTTTAAGGGATTCTTCCTTCAGCTAAAACATGCATGTAGAACCCAGACTATGATCCACCATGTGATTGGGAAACGTGTTCAAAGGTGTCTCAGTTTTCGTCCCCTGGTACTCGGGTGCAACATTCCAGACGCTTTACTAACACTCTCCCCACTTGGAGAGTCAGTGCCTGTAACCTCCTGTTTGTCCCAGTTTGCAATTTCTGCGGAAAATGAACAGGAATAGGGAGAACCAATGAGAGACTAGCTGGAGGTGTCTGGACGGGCAAATTTAACTCTCATTTCCCACCAGGAAGAGGAATTAACCAAAGGCTCAGCGTGCCGTGCCGGAACCACACTAGGGCCTGAAGCAATCCTGCGGTGTTGCGGCCAGCTCACAAGAAAGCGAGTTGAAGAAAGGAGCTCAGGGGCACTGTCATTCACAAACCTGCGGAGTTATAAATGACAGCTATCGTCCAAAAATATATTGGAGTAAGGCTACCAAGAGGACTTGAAAGCGGGGCAGAATTGCAGGAAACCGATTTCAGGAGGTAGACTGGAATTGCATGTAAAGCATAGGAAAAGAGGCAGAACGTCCACAATGATGCACTTGGCCAAAAAGGGCGTATGCGTTTTTTCCTGAATATATTCAGGAAAAAACGCATACGCCCTTTTTGGCCAACCAAGCAAGCTTGCAAAGGAAATCTGCACTACAATGAAGTCTCACTGCCCCCCGGTCAAAAGGGCCATCTGAAAAAAGTGTAAAATCCAGAAAGGCAGGACAGGCCATGGAGAACTGGGAGCCTTGTTATGCTGATGGGCGGGATGTAAATTGCCAACAGCCACTCTGGAGAAGTGTATGGTGCTTCCTGAAACATCTACAAAACAAAGCAACAGAGCCTAGGGCACTTCCACTTATGGTCCTACAGCTTAGGGAAATTAAAATCAAAAAGACACAGCCACCCCAAAGTTTGGGACGGCTCTGTTTACAAGAACCTCGTTTACGGTACAAGTTCAATATCACAGAAAGCGAAAAATGGATAAAGAAGTTGTGGTACTTACGTACAATGCAATATCACTCAGCAATGAGATGTATGTCATCAGGCCCATAGCAGCATAATGAGTGGATTCAGGTACGATGATTCTAAGTGAAATAAGTCACACAGAAAAAGAAACATCATAAGATATCACTACTACACGGAATGGAAACTTGGCTACACAGGAACTGAATTACAAAACAGAACAGGGTCTCAAATGTAGAAAACCAACTTATGCTTGCTTAAGGGGAAAGGTGAGTTGGGGTGCTGCATAAAACCTCAGATTGAAATTAGCACAGATACCGTTCCATAAGCCAAATATGTAATAGACAAGAGCTACTCCTTGCTCAACGAAGTGGACTCAACACCCCATATTAAACGCCTAAGAATATACCTGACTAGTAAGAATCTTAAAGCCTATGGTTATATGTCTCCAAAAGAGAATCAAGAGTGTGTACAGTGCCATAAATGCAGCAGTGATAGGATTGGTGAGGATCAGTGAGCAAATGCATACTCTTTGAAGCCATATTGCATGGTACCCATTCCATGGGTCTCAACTCTCCAGGTTTAAGGGATTCTTCCTTCAGCTAAAACATGCATGTGGAACCCAGAGTATGATCCACCGTGTGATTGGGAAACGTGTTCAAAGGTGTCTCAGTTTTCGTCCCCTGGTACTCGGGTGCAACATTCCAGACGCTTTACTAACTCTCTCCCCACTTGGAGAGTCAGTGCCTTTAACCTCCTGTATGGCCCATTTTGCAATTTCTGCGGAAAATGAACAGGAATAGGGAGAACCAATGAGAGACTAGCTGGAGGTGTCTGGACGGGCAAATTTAACTCTCATTTCCCACCAGGAAGAGGAATTAACCAAAGGCTCAGCGTGCCATGCCGGAACCACACTAGGGCATGAAGCAATCCTGCGGTGTTGCGGCCAGCTCACAAGAAAGCGAGTTGAAAAAAGGAGCTCAGGGGCACTGTCATTCACAAACCTGCAGAGTTATAAATGACAGCTATCGTCCAAAAATATATTGGAGTAAGGCTGCCAAGAGGACTTGAAAGCGGGGCAGAATTGCAGGAAACCGATTTCAGGAGGTAGACTGGAATTGCATGTAAAGCATAGGAAAAGAGGCAGAACGTCCACAATGATGCACTTGGCCAAAAAGGGCGTATGCGTTTTTTCCTGAATATATTCAGGAAAAAACGCATACGCCCCTTTTGGCGAACCAAGCAAGCTTGCAAAGGAAATCTGCACTACAATGAAGTCTCACTGCCCCCCGGTCAAAAGGGCCATCTGAAAAAAGTGTAAAATCCAGAAAGGCAGGACAGGCCATGGAGAACTGGGAGCCTTGTTATGCTGATGTGCCGGATGTAAATTGCCAACAGCCACTCTGGAGAAGTGTATGGTGTTTCCTGAAACATCTAAAAAACAAAGCAACAGAGCCTAGGGCACTTCCACTTATGGTCCTATAGCTTAGGGAAATTAAAATCAAAAAGACACAGCCACCCCAAAGTTTGGGACGGCTCTGTTTACAAGAACCTCGTTTACGGTACAAGTTCAATATCGCAGAAAGCGAAAAATGGATAAAGAAGTTGTGGTACTTACGTACAATGCAATATCACTCAGCAATGAAATCTATGTCATCAGGGCCGTAGCAGCATAATGAGTGGATTCAAGTACGATGATTCTAAGTGAAATAAGTCACACAAAAAAAGAAACATCATAAGATATCACTACTACACGGAATGTAAACTTGGCTACACAGGAACTGAATTACAAAACAGAACAGGGTCTCAAATGTAGAAAACCAACTTATGCTTGCTTAAGGGGAAAGGTGAGTTGTGGTGCTGCATAAAACCAGAGATTGAAATTAGCACAGATACCGTTCCATAAGCCAAATATATAATAGACAAGAGCTACTCCTTGCTCAACGAAGTGGACTCAACACCCCATATTAAACGCCTAAGAATATACCTGACTAGTAAGAATCTTAAAACCTATGGATTTATATGTCTCCGAAAGAGAATCAAGCGTGTGTACAGCGGCATAAATGCAGCAGTGATAGGAATGGTGAGGATCGGTGAGCAAATGCAGACCCTTTGAAGCCATATTGCATGGTACCCATTCCATGGGTCTCAACTCTCCAGGTTTAAGGGATTCTTCCTTCAGCTAAAACATGCATGTAGAACCCAGACTATGATCCACCATGTGATTGGGAAACGTGTTCAAAGGTGTCTCAGTTTTCGTCCCCTGGTACTCGGGTGCAACATTCCAGACGCTTTACTAACACTCTCCCCACTTGGAGAGTCAGTGCCTGTAACCTCCTGTTTGTCCCAGTTTGCAATTTCTGCGGAAAATGAACAGGAATAGGGAGAACCAATGAGAGACTAGCTGGAGGTGTCTGGACGGGCAAATTTAACTCTCATTTCCCACCAGGAAGAGGAATTAACCAAAGGCTCAGCGTGCCGTGCCGGAACCACACTAGGGCCTGAAGCAATCCTGCGGTGTTGCGGCCAGCTCACAAGAAAGCGAGTTGAAGAAAGGAGCTCAGGGGCACTGTCATTCACAAACCTGCGGAGTTATAAATGACAGCTATCGTCCAAAAATATATTGGAGTAAGGCTACCAAGAGGACTTGAAAGCGGGGCAGAATTGCAGGAAACCGATTTCAGGAGGTAGACTGGAATTGCATGTAAAGCATAGGAAAAGAGGCAGAACGTCCACAATGATGCACTTGGCCAAAAAGGGCGTATGCGTTTTTTCCTGAATATATTCAGGAAAAAACGCATACGCCCTTTTTGGCCAACCAAGCAAGCTTGCAAAGGAAATCTGCACTACAATGAAGTCTCACTGCCCCCCGGTCAAAAGGGCCATCTGAAAAAAGTGTAAAATCCAGAAAGGCAGGACAGGCCATGGAGAACTGGGAGCCTTGTTATGCTGATGGGCGGGATGTAAATTGCCAACAGCCACTCTGGAGAAGTGTATGGTGCTTCCTGAAACATCTACAAAACAAAGCAACAGAGCCTAGGGCACTTCCACTTATGGTCCTACAGCTTAGGGAAATTAAAATCAAAAAGACACAGCCACCCCAAAGTTTGGGACGGCTCTGTTTACAAGAACCTCGTTTACGGTACAAGTTCAATATCACAGAAAGCGAAAAATGGATAAAGAAGTTGTGGTACTTACGTACAATGCAATATCACTCAGCAATGAGATGTATGTCATCAGGCCCATAGCAGCATAATGAGTGGATTCAGGTACGATGATTCTAAGTGAAATAAGTCACACAGAAAAAGAAACATCATAAGATATCACTACTACACGGAATGGAAACTTGGCTACACAGGAACTGAATTACAAAACAGAACAGGGTCTCAAATGTAGAAAACCAACTTATGCTTGCTTAAGGGGAAAGGTGAGTTGGGGTGCTGCATAAAACCTCAGATTGAAATTAGCACAGATACCGTTCCATAAGCCAAATATGTAATAGACAAGAGCTACTCCTTGCTCAACGAAGTGGACTCAACACCCCATATTAAACGCCTAAGAATATACCTGACTAGTAAGAATCTTAAAGCCTATGGTTATATGTCTCCAAAAGAGAATCAAGAGTGTGTACAGTGCCATAAATGCAGCAGTGATAGGATTGGTGAGGATCAGTGAGCAAATGCATACTCTTTGAAGCCATATTGCATGGTACCCATTCCATGGGTCTCAACTCTCCAGGTTTAAGGGATTCTTCCTTCAGCTAAAACATGCATGTGGAACCCAGAGTATGATCCACCGTGTGATTGGGAAACGTGTTCAAAGGTGTCTCAGTTTTCGTCCCCTGGTACTCGGGTGCAACATTCCAGACGCTTTACTAACTCTCTCCCCACTTGGAGAGTCAGTGCCTTTAACCTCCTGTATGGCCCATTTTGCAATTTCTGCGGAAAATGAACAGGAATAGGGAGAACCAATGAGAGACTAGCTGGAGGTGTCTGGACGGGCAAATTTAACTCTCATTTCCCACCAGGAAGAGGAATTAACCAAAGGCTCAGCGTGCCATGCCGGAACCACACTAGGGCATGAAGCAATCCTGCGGTGTTGCGGCCAGCTCACAAGAAAGCGAGTTGAAAAAAGGAGCTCAGGGGCACTGTCATTCACAAACCTGCAGAGTTATAAATGACAGCTATCGTCCAAAAATATATTGGAGTAAGGCTGCCAAGAGGACTTGAAAGCGGGGCAGAATTGCAGGAAACCGATTTCAGGAGGTAGACTGGAATTGCATGTAAAGCATAGGAAAAGAGGCAGAACGTCCACAATGATGCACTTGGCCAAAAAGGGCGTATGCGTTTTTTCCTGAATATATTCAGGAAAAAACGCATACGCCCCTTTTGGCGAACCAAGCAAGCTTGCAAAGGAAATCTGCACTACAATGAAGTCTCACTGCCCCCCGGTCAAAAGGGCCATCTGAAAAAAGTGTAAAATCCAGAAAGGCAGGACAGGCCATGGAGAACTGGGAGCCTTGTTATGCTGATGGGAAGGATGTAAATTGCCAACAGCCACTCTGGAGAAGTGTATGGTGTTTCCTGAAACATCTAAAAAACAAAGCAACAGAGCCTAGGGCACTTCCACTTATGGTCCTATAGCTTAGGGAAATTAAAATCAAAAAGACACAGCCACCCCAAAGTTTGGAACGGCTCTGTTTACAAGAACCTCGTTTACGGTACAAGTTCAATATTGCAGAAAGCGAAAAATGGATAAAGAAGTTGTGATACTTACGTACAATGCAATATCACTCAGCAATGAAATCTATGTCATCAGGCCCGTAGCAGCATAATGAGTGGATTCAGGTACGATGATTCTAAGTGAAACAAGTCACACAGAAAAAGAAACATCATAAGATATCACTACTACACGGAATGTAAACTTGGCTACCCAGGAACTGAATTACAAAACAGAACAGGGTCTCAAATGTAGAAAACCAACTTATGCTTGCTTAAGGGAAAGGTGAGTTGGGGTGCTGCATAAAACCACAGATTGAAATTAGCACAGATACCGTTCCATAAGCCAAATATGTAATAGACAAGAGCTACTCCTTGCTCAACGAAGTGGACTCAACACCCCATATTAAACGCCTAAGAATATACCTGACTAGTAAGAATCTTAAAACCTATGGATATATGTCTCCAAAAGAGAATCAAGAGTGTGTACAGTGCCATAAATGCAGCAGTGATAGGATTGGTGAGGATCAGTGAGCAAATGCATACTCTTTGAAGCCATATTGCATGGTACCCATTCCATGGGTCTCAACTCTCCAGGTTTAAGGGAGTCTTCCTTCAGCTAAAACATGCATGTGGAACCCAGAGTATGATCCACCGTGTGATTGGGAAACGTGTTCAAAGGTGTCTCAGTTTTCGTCCCCTGGTACTCGGGTGCAACATTCCAGACGCTTTACTAACTCTCTCCCCACTTGGAGAGTCAGTGCCTTTAACCTCCTGTTTGGCCCAGTTTGCAATTTCTGCGGAAAATGAACAGGAATAGGGAGAACCAATGAGAGACTAGCTGGAGGTGTCTGGACGGGCAAATTTAACTCTCATTTCCCACCAGGAAGAGGAATTAACCAAAGGCTCAGCGTGCCATGCCGGAACCACACTAGGGCCTGAAGCAATCCTGCGGTGTTGCGGCCAGCTCACAAGAAAGCGAGTTGAAAAAAGGAGCTCAGGGGCACTGTCATTCACAAACCTGCAGAGTTATAAATGACAGCTATCGTCCAAAAATATATTGGAGTAAGGCTGCCAAGAGGACTTGAAAGCGGGGCAGAATTGCAGGAAACCGATTTCAGGAGGTAGACTGGAATTGCATGTAAAGCATAGGAAAAGAGGCAGAACGTCCACAATGATGCACTTGGCCAAAAAGGGCGTATGCGTTTTTTCCTGAATATATTCAGGAAAAAACGCATACGCCCTTTTTGGCGAACCAAGCAAGCTTGCAAAGGAAATCTGCACTACAATGAAGTCTCACTGCCCCCCGGTCAAAAGGGCCATCTGAAAAAAGTGTAAAATTCAGAAAGGCAGGACAGGCCATGGAGAACTGGGAGCCTTGTTATGCTGATGGGAAGGATGTAAATTGCCAACAGCCACTCTGGAGAAGTGTATGGTGTTTCCTGAAACATCTACAAAACAAAGCAACAGAGCCTAGGGCACTTCCACTTATGGTCCTATAGCTTAGGGAAATTAAAATCAAAAAGACACAGCCACCCCAAAGTTTGGGACGGCTCTGTTTACAAGAACCTCGTTTACGGTACAAGTTCAATATAGCAGAAAGCGAAAAATGGATAAAGAAGTTGTGGTACTTACGTACAATGCAATATCACTCAGCAATGAAATCTATGTCATCAGGGCCGTAGCAGCATAATGAGTGGATTCAAGTACGATGATTCTAAGTGAAATAAGTCACACAAAAAAAGAAACATCATAAGATATCACTACTACACGGAATGTAAACTTGGCTACAAAGGAACTGAATTACAAAACAGAACAGGGTCTCAAATGTAGAAAACCAACTTATGCTTGCTTAAGGGGAAAGGTGAGTTGGGGTGCTGCATAAAACCAGAGATTGAAATTAGCACAGATACCGTTCCATAAGCCAAATATGTAATAGACAAGAGCTACTCCTTGCTCAACGAAGTGGACTCAACACCCCATATTAAACGCCTAAGAATATACCTGACTAGTAAGAATCTTAAAACCTATGGATTTATATGTCTCCGAAAGAGAATCAAGCGTGTGTACAGCAGCATAAACGCAGCAGTGATAGGATTGGTGAGGATCGGTGAGCAAATGCAGACCCTTTGAAGTCATATTGCATGGTACCCATTCCATGGGTCTCAACTCTCCAGGTTTAAGGGATTCTTCCTTCAGCTAAAACATGCATGTGGAACCCAGCCTATGATCCACCGTGTGATTGGGAAACGTGTTCAAAGGTGTCTCAGTTTTCGTCCCCTGGTACTCGGGTGCAACATTCCAGAGGCTTTACTAACACTCTCCCTACTTGGAGAGTCAGTGCCTTTAACCTCCTCTTTGGCCCAGTTTGCAATTTCTGCGGAAAATGAACAGGAATAGGGAGAACCAATGAGAGACTAGCTGGAAGTGTCTGGACGGGCAAATTTAACTCTCATTTCCCACCAGGAAGAGGAATTAACCAAAGGCTCAGCGTGCCATGCCGGAACCACACTAGGGCCTGAAGCAATCCTGCGGTGTTGCGGCCAGCTCACAAGAAAGCGAGTTGAAGAAAGGAGCTCAGGGGCACTGTCACTCATAAACATGCAGAGTTATAAATGACAGCTATCGTCCAAAAATATATTGAAGTAAGGCTGCCAAGAGGACTTGAAAGCGGGGCAGAATTGCAGGAAACCGATTTCAGGAGGTAGACTGGAATTGCATGTAAAGCATAGGAAAAGAGGCAGAACGTCCACAATGATGCACTTGGCCAAAAAGACCGTATGCGTTTTTTCCTGAATATATTCAGGAAAAAACGCATACGCCCTTTTTGGCCAACCAAGCAAGCTTGCAAAGGAAATCTGCACTACAATGAAGTCTCACTGCCCCCCGGTCAAAAGGGCCATCTGAAAAAAGTGTAAAATCCAGAAAGGCAGGACAGGCCATGGAGAACTGGGAGCCTTGTTATGCTGATGTGCCGGATGTAAATTGCCAACAGCCACTCTGGAGAAGTGTATGGTGTTTCCTGAAACATCTAAAAAACAAAGCAACAGAGCCTAGGGCACTTCCACTTATGGTCCTATAGCTTAGGGAAATTAAAATCAAAAAGACACAGCCACCCCAAAGTTTGGGACGGCTCTGTTTACAAGAACCTCGTTTACGGTACAAGTTCAATATCACAGAAAGCGAAAAATGGATAAAGAAGTTGTGGTACTTACGTACAATGCAATATCACTCAGCAATGAGATGTATGTCATCAGGCCCATAGCAGCATAATGAGTGGATTCAGGTACGATGATTCTAAGTGAAATAAGTCACACAAAAAAAGAAACATCATAAGATATCACTACTACACGGAATGTAAACTTGGCTACACAGGAACTGAATTACAAAACAGAACAGGGTCTCAAATGTAGAAAACCAACTTATGCTTGCTTAAGGGGAAAGGTGAGTTGTGGTGCTGCATAAAACCAGAGATTGAAATTAGCACAGATACCGTTCCATAAGCCAAATATATAATAGACAAGAGCTACTCCTTGCTCAACGAAGTGGACTCAACACCCCATATTAAACGCCTAAGAATATACCTGACTAGTAAGAATCTTAAAACCTATGGATTTATATGTCTCCGAAAGAGAATCAAGCGTGTGTACAGCGGCATAAATGCAGCAGTGATAGGAATGGTGAGGATCGGTGAGCAAATGCAGACCCTTTGAAGCCATATTGCATGGTACCCATTCCATGGGTCTCAACTCTCCAGGTTTAAGGGATTCTTCCTTCACCTAAAACATGCATGTAGAACCCAGACTATGATCCACCATGTGATTGGGAAACGTGTTCAAAGGTGTCTCAGTTTTCGTCCCCTGGTACTCGGGTGCAACATTCCAGACGCTTTACTAACACTCTCCCCACTTGGAGAGTCAGTGCCTTTAACCTCCTGTTTGTCCCAGTTTGCAATTTCTGCGGAAAATGAACAGGAATAGGGAGAACCAATGAGAGACTAGCTGGAGGTGTCTGGACGGGCAAATTTAACTCTCATTTCCCACCAGGAAGAGGAATTAACCAAAGGCTCAGCGTGCCGTGCCGGAACCACACTAGGGCCTGAAGCAATCCTGCGGTGTTGCGGCCAGCTCACAAGAAAGCGAGTTGAAGAAAGGAGCTCAGGGGCACTGTCATTCACAAACCTGCGGAGTTATAAATGACAGCTATCGTCCAAAAATATATTGGAGTAAGGCTACCAAGAGGACTTGAAAGCGGGGCAGAATTGCAGGAAACCGATTTCAGGAGGTAGACTGGAATTGCATGTAAAGCATAGGAAAAGAGGCAGAACGTCCACAATGATGCACTTGGCCAAAAAGGGCGTATGCGTTTTTTCCTGAATATATTCAGGAAAAAACGCATACGCCCTTTTTGGCCAACCAAGCAAGCTTGCAAAGGAAATCTGCACTACAATGAAGTCTCACTGCCCCCCGGTCAAAAGGGCCATCTGAAAAAAGTGTAAAATCCAGAAAGGCAGGACAGGCCATGGAGAACTGGGAGCCTTGTTATGCTGATGGGCGGGATGTAAATTGCCAACAGCCACTCTGGAGAAGTGTATGGTGCTTCCTGAAACATCTACAAAACAAAGCAACAGAGCCTAGGGCACTTCCACTTATGGTCCTACAGCTTAGGGAAATTAAAATCAAAAAGACACAGCCACCCCAAAGTTTGGGACGGCTCTGTTTACAAGAACCTCGTTTACGGTACAAGTTCAATATCACAGAAAGTGAAAAATGGATAAAGAAGTTGTGGTACTTACGTACAATGCAATATCACTCAGCAATGAGATGTATGTCATCAGGCCCATAGCAGCATAATGAGTGGATTCAGGTACGATGATTCTAAGTGAAATAAGTCACACAGAAAAAGAAACATCATAAGATATCACTACTACACGGAATGGAAACTTGGCTACACAGGAACTGAATTACAAAACAGAACAGGGTCTCAAATGTAGAAAACCAACTTATGCTTGCTTAAGGGGAAAGGTGAGTTGGGGTGCTGCATAAAACCTCAGATTGAAATTAGCACAGATACCGTTCCATAAGCCAAATATGTAATAGACAAGAGCTACTCCTTGCTCAACGAAGTGGACTCAACACCCCATATTAAACGCCTAAGAATATACCTGACTAGTAAGAATCTTAAAGCCTATGGTTATATGTCTCCAAAAGAGAATCAAGAGTGTGTACAGTGCCATAAATGCAGCAGTGATAGGATTGGTGAGGATCAGTGAGCAAATGCATACTCTTTGAAGCCATATTGCATGGTACCCATTCCATGGGTCTCAACTCTCCAGGTTTAAGGGATTCTTCCTTCAGCTAAAACATGCATGTGGAACCCAGAGTATGATCCACCGTGTGATTGGGAAACGTGTTCAAAGGTGTCTCAGTTTTCGTCCCCTGGTACTCGGGTGCAACATTCCAGACGCTTTACTAACTCTCTCCCCACTTGGAGAGTCAGTGCCTTTAACCTCCTGTATGGCCCATTTTGCAATTTCTGCGGAAAATGAACAGGAATAGGGAGAACCAATGAGAGACTAGCTGGAGGTGTCTGGACGGGCAAATTTAACTCTCATTTCCCACCAGGAAGAGGAATTAACCAAAGGCTCAGCGTGCCATGCCGGAACCACACTAGGGCATGAAGCAATCCTGCGGTGTTGCGGCCAGCTCACAAGAAAGCGAGTTGAAAAAAGGAGCTCAGGGGCACTGTCATTCACAAACCTGCAGAGTTATAAATGACAGCTATCGTCCAAAAATATATTGGAGTAAGGCTGCCAAGAGGACTTGAAAGCGGGGCAGAATTGCAGGAAACCGATTTCAGGAGGTAGACTGGAATTGCATGTAAAGCATAGGAAAAGAGGCAGAACGTCCACAATGATGCACTTGGCCAAAAAGGGCGTATGCGTTTTTTCCTGAATATATTCAGGAAAAAACGCATACGCCCCTTTTGGCGAACCAAGCAAGCTTGCAAAGGAAATCTGCACTACAATGAAGTCTCACTGCCCCCCGGTCAAAAGGGCCATCTGAAAAAAGTGTAAAATACAGAAAGGCAGGACAGGCCATGGAGAACTGGGAGCCTTGTTATGCTGATGGGAAGGATGTAAATTGCCAACAGCCACTCTGGAGAAGTGTATGGTGTTTCCTGAAACATCTACAAAACAAAGCAACAGAGCCTAGGGCACTTCCACTTATGGTCCTATAGCTTAGGGAAATTAAAATCAAAAAGACACAGCCACCCCAAAGTTTGGGACGGCTCTGTTTACAAGAACCTCGTTTACGGTACAAGTTCAATATTGCAGAAAGCGAAAAATGGATAAAGAAGTTGTGATACTTACGTACAATGCAATATCACTCAGCAATGAAATCTATGTCATCAGGCCCGTAGCAGCATAATGAGTGGATTCAGGTACGATGATTCTAAGTGAAACAAGTCACACAGAAAAAGAAACATCATAAGATATCACTACTACACGGAATGTAAACTTGGCTACCCAGGAACTGAATTACAAAACAGAACAGGGTCTCAAATGTAGAAAACCAACTTATGCTTGCTTAAGGGAAAGGTGAGTTGGGGTGCTGCATAAAACCACAGATTGAAATTAGCACAGATACCGTTCCATAAGCCAAATATGTAATAGACAAGAGCTACTCCTTGCTCAACGAAGTGGACTCAACACCCCATATTAAACGCCTAAGAATATACCTGACTAGTAAGAATCTTAAAACCTATGGATATATGTCTCCAAAAGAGAATCAAGAGTGTGTACAGTGCCATAAATGCAGCAGTGATAGGATTGGTGAGGATCAGTGAGCAAATGCATACTCTTTGAAGCCATATTGCATGGTACCCATTCCATGGGTCTCAACTCTCCAGGTTTAAGGGATTCTTCCTTCAGCTAAAACATGCATGTGGAACCCAGAGTATGATCCACCGTGTGATTGGGAAACGTGTTCAAAGGTGTCTCAGTTTTCGTCCCCTGGTACTCGGGTGCAACATTCCAGACGCTTTACTAACTCTCTCCCCACTTGGAGAGTCAGTGCCTTTAACCTCCTGTTTGGCCCAGTTTGCAATTTCTGCGGAAAATGAACAGGAATAGGGAGAACCAATGAGAGACTAGCTGGAGGTGTCTGGACGGGCAAATTTAACTCTCATTTCCCACCAGGAAGAGGAATTAACCAAAGGCTCAGCGTGCCATGCCGGAACCACACTAGGGCATGAAGCAATCCTGCGGTGTTGCGGCCAGCTCACAAGAAAGCGAGTTGAAAAAAGGAGCTCAGGGGCACTGTCATTCACAAACCTGCAGAGTTATAAATGACAGCTATCGTCCAAAAATATATTGGAGTAAGGCTGCCAAGAGGACTTGAAAGCGGGGCAGAATTGCAGGAAACCGATTTCAGGAGGTAGACTGGAATTGCATGTAAAGCATAGGAAAAGAGGCAGAACGTCCACAATGATGCACTTGGCCAAAAAGGGCGTATGCGTTTTTTCCTGAATATATTCAGGAAAAAACGCATACGCCCTTTTTGGCGAACCAAGCAAGCTTGCAAAGGAAATCTGCACTACAATGAAGTCTCACTGCCCCCCGGTCAAAAGGGCCATCTGAAAAAAGTGTAAAATCCAGAAAGGCAGGACAGGCCATGGAGAACTGGGAGCCTTGTTATGCTGATGGGAAGGATGTAAATTGCCAACAGCCACTCTGGAGAAGTGTATGGTGTTTCCTGAAACATCTACAAAACAAAGCAACAGAGCCTAGGGCACTTCCACTTATGGTCCTATAGCTTAGGGAAATTAAAATCAAAAAGACACAGCCACCCCAAAGTTTGGGACGGCTCTGTTTACAAGAACCTCGTTTACGGTACAAGTTCAATATAGCAGAAAGCGAAAAATGGATAAAGAATTTGTGGTACTTACGTACAATGCAATATCACTCAGCAATGAAATCTATGTCATCAGGGCCGTAGCAGCATAATGAGTGGATTCAAGTACGATGATTCTAAGTGAAATAAGTCACACAAAAAAAGAAACATCATAAGATATCACTACTACACGGAATGTAAACTTGGCTACACAGGAACTGAATTACAAAACAGAACAGGGTCTCAAATGTAGAAAACCAACTTATGCTTGCTTAAGGGGAAAGGTGAGTTGGGGTGCTGCATAAAACCAGAGATTGAAATTAGCACAGATACCGTTCCATAAGCCAAATATGTAATAGACAAGAGCTACTCCTTGCTCAACGAAGTGGACTCAACACCCCATATTAAACGCCTAAGAATATACCTGACTAGTAAGAATCTTAAAACCTATGGATTTATATGTCTCCGAAAGAGAATCAAGCGTGTGTACAGCAGCATAAACGCAGCAGTGATAGGATTGGTGAGGATCGGTGAGCAAATGCAGACCCTTTGAAGTCATATTGCATGGTACCCATTCCATGGGTCTCAACTCTCCAGGTTTAAGGGATTCTTCCTTCAGCTAAAACATGCATGTGGAACCCAGCCTATGATCCACCGTGTGATTGGGAAACGTGTTCAAAGGTGTCTCAGTTTTCGTCCCCTGGTACTCGGGTGCAACATTCCAGAGGCTTTACTAACACTCTCCCTACTTGGAGAGTCAGTGCCTTTAACCTCCTGTTTGGCCCAGTTTGCAATTTCTGCGGAAAATGAACAGGAATAGGGAGAACCAATGAGAGACTAGCTGGAAGTGTCTGGACGGGCAAATTTAACTCTCATTTCCCACCAGGAAGAGGAATTAACCAAAGGCTCAGCGTGCCATGCCGGAACCACACTAGGGCCTGAAGCAATCCTGCGGTGTTGCGGCCAGCTCACAAGAAAGCGAGTTGAAGAAAGGAGCTCAGGGGCACTGTCACTCACAAACATGCAGAGTTATAAATGACAGCTATCGTCCAAAAATATATTGAAGTAAGGCTGCCAAGAGTACTTGAAAGCGGGGCAGAATTGCAGGAAACCGATTTCAGGAGGTAGACTGGAATTGCATGTAAAGCATAGGAAAAGAGGCAGAACGTCCACAATGATGCACTTGGCCAAAAAGACCGTATGCGTTTTTTCCTGAATATATTCAGGAAAAAACGCATACGCCCTTTTTGGCCAACCAAGCAAGCTTGCAAAGGAAATCTGCACTACAATGAAGTCTCACTGCCCCCCGGTCAAAAGGGCCATCTGAAAAAAGTGTAAAATCCAGAAAGGCAGGACAGGCCATGGAGAACTGGGAGCCTTGTTATGCTGATGTGCCGGATGTAAATTGCCAACAGCCACTCTGGAGAAGTGTATGGTGTTTCCTGAAACATCTAAAAAACAAAGCAACAGAGCCTAGGGCACTTCCACTTATGGTCCTATAGCTTAGGGAAATTAAAATCAAAAAGACACAGCCACCCCAAAGTTTGGGACGGCTCTGTTTACAAGAACCTCGTTTACGGTACAAGTTCAATATCGCAGAAAGCGAAAAATGGATAAAGAAGTTGTGGTACTTACGTACAATGCAATATCACTCAGCAATGAAATCTATGTCATCAGGGCCGTAGCAGCATAATGAGTGGATTCAAGTACGATGATTCTAAGTGAAATAAGTCACACAAAAAAAGAAACATCATAAGATATCACTACTACACGGAATGTAAACTTGGCTACACAGGAACTGAATTACAAAACAGAACAGGGTCTCAAATGTAGAAAACCAACTTATGCTTGCTTAAGGGGAAAGGTGAGTTGGGGTGCTGCATAAAACCACAGATTGAAATTAGCACAGATACCGTTCCATAAGCCAAATATATAATAGACAAGAGCTACTCCTTGCTCAACGAAGTGGACTCAACACCCCATATTAAACGCCTAAGAATATACCTGACTAGTAAGAATCTTAAAACCTATGGATTTATATGTCTCTGAAAGAGAATCAAGCGTGTGTACAGCGGCATAAATGCAGCAGTGATAGGAATGGTGAGGATCGGTGAGCAAATGCAGACCCTTTGAAGCCATATTGCATGGTACCCATTCCATGGGTCTCAACTCTCCAGGTTTAAGGGATTCTTCCTTCACCTAAAACATGCATGTAGAACCCAGACTATGATCCACCATGTGATTGGGAAACGTGTTCAAAGGTGTCTCAGTTTTCGTCCCCTGGTACTCGGGTGCAACATTCCAGACGCTTTACTAACACTCTCCCCACTTGGAGAGTCAGTGCCTTTAACCTCCTGTTTGTCCCAGTTTGCAATTTCTGCGGAAAATGAACAGGAATAGGGAGAACCAATGAGAGACTAGCTGGAGGTGTCTGGACGGGCAAATTTAACTCTCATTTCCCACCAGGAAGAGGAATTAACCAAAGGCTCAGCGTGCCGTGCCGGAACCACACTAGGGCCTGAAGCAATCCTGCGGTGTTGCGGCCAGCTCACAAGAAAGCGAGTTGAAGAAAGGAGCTCAGGGGCACTGTCATTCACAAACCTGCGGAGTTATAAATGACAGCTATCGTCCAAAAATATATTGGAGTAAGGCTACCAAGAGGACTTGAAAGCGGGGCAGAATTGCAGGAAACCGATTTCAGGAGGTAGACTGGAATTGCATGTAAAGCATAGGAAAAGAGGCAGAACGTCCACAATGATGCACTTGGCCAAAAAGGGCGTATGCGTTTTTTCCTGAATATATTCAGGAAAAAACGCATACGCCCTTTTTGGCCAACCAAGCAAGCTTGCAAAGGAAATCTGCACTACAATGAAGTCTCACTGCCCCCCGGTCAAAAGGGCCATCTGAAAAAAGTGTAAAATCCAGAAAGGCAGGACAGGCCATGGAGAACTGGGAGCCTTGTTATGCTGATGGGCGGGATGTAAATTGCCAACAGCCACTCTGGAGAAGTGTATGGTGCTTCCTGAAACATCTACAAAACAAAGCAACAGAGCCTAGGGCACTTCCACTTATGGTCCTACAGCTTAGGGAAATTAAAATCAAAAAGACACAGCCACCCCAAAGTTTGGGACGGCTCTGTTTACAAGAACCTCGTTTACGGTACAAGTTCAATATCACAGAAAGCGAAAAATGGATAAAGAAGTTGTGGTACTTACGTACAATGCAATATCACTCAGCAATGAGATGTATGTCATCAGGCCCATAGCAGCATAATGAGTGGATTCAGGTACGATGATTCTAAGTGAAATAAGTCACACAGAAAAAGAAACATCATAAGATATCACTACTACACGGAATGGAAACTTGGCTACACAGGAACTGAATTACAAAACAGAACAGGGTCTCAAATGTAGAAAACCAACTTATGCTTGCTTAAGGGGAAAGGTGAGTTGGGGTGCTGCATAAAACCTCAGATTGAAATTAGCACAGATACCGTTCCATAAGCCAAATATGTAATAGACAAGAGCTACTCCTTGCTCAACGAAGTGGACTCAACACCCCATATTAAACGCCTAAGAATATACCTGACTAGTAAGAATCTTAAAGCCTATGGTTATATGTCTCCAAAAGAGAATCAAGAGTGTGTACAGTGCCATAAATGCAGCAGTGATAGGATTGGTGAGGATCAGTGAGCAAATGCATACTCTTTGAAGCCATATTGCATGGTACCCATTCCATGGGTCTCAACTCTCCAGGTTTAAGGGATTCTTCCTTCAGCTAAAACATGCATGTGGAACCCAGAGTATGATCCACCGTGTGATTGGGAAACGTGTTCAAAGGTGTCTCAGTTTTCGTCCCCTGGTACTCGGGTGCAACATTCCAGACGCTTTACTAACTCTCTCCCCACTTGGAGAGTCAGTGCCTTTAACCTCCTGTATGGCCCATTTTGCAATTTCTGCGGAAAATGAACAGGAATAGGGAGAACCAATGAGAGACTAGCTGGAGGTGTCAGGACGGGCAAATTTAACTCTCATTTCCCACCAGGAAGAGGAATTAACCAAAGGCTCAGCGTGCCATGCCGGAACCACACTAGGGCATGAAGCAATCCTGCGGTGTTGCGGCCAGCTCACAAGAAAGCGAGTTGAAAAAAGGAGCTCAGGGGCACTGTCATTCACAAACCTGCAGAGTTATAAATGACAGCTATCGTCCAAAAATATATTGGAGTAAGGCTGCCAAGAGGACTTGAAAGCGGGGCAGAATTGCAGGAAACCGATTTCAGGAGGTAGACTGGAATTGTATGTAAAACATAGGAAAAGAGGCAGAACGTCCACAATGATGCACTTGGCCAAAAAGGGCGTATGCGTTTTTTCCTGAATATATTCAGGAAAAAACGCATACGCCCTTTTTGGCCAACCAAGCAAGCTTGCAAAGGAAATCTGCACTACAATGAAGTCTCACTGCCCCCCGGTCAAAAGGGCCATCTGAAAAATGTGTAAAATCCAGAAAGGCAGGACAGGCCATGGAGAACTGGGAGCCTTGTTATGCTGATGGGCAGGATGTAAATTGCCAACAGCCACTCTGGAGAAGTGTATGGTGTTTCCTGAAACATCTTAAAAACAAAGCAACAGAGCCTAGGGCACTTCCACTTATGGTCCTATAGCTTAGGGAAATTAAAATCAAAAATACACAGCCACCCCACAGTTTGGGACGGCTCTGTTTACAAGAACCTCGTTTACGGTACAAGTTCAATATCACAGAAAGCGAAAAATGGATAAAGAATTTGTGGTACTTACGTACAATGCAATATCACTCAGCAATGAAATCTATGTCATCAGGCCCGTAGCAGCATAATGAGTGGATTCAGGTACGATGATTCTAAGTGAAACAATTCACACAGAAAAAGAAACATCATAAGATATCACTACTACACGGAATGTAAACTTGGCTACCCAGGAACTGAATTACAAAACAGAACAGGGTCTCAAATGTAGAAAACCAACTTATGCTTGCTTAAGGGGAAAGGTGAGTTGGGGTGCTGCATAAAACCACAGATTGAAATTAGCACAGATACCGTTCCATAAGCCAAATATGTAATAGAAAAGAGCTACTCCTTGCTAAACGAAGTGGACTCAACACCCCATATTAAACGCCTAAGAATATACCTGACTAGTAAGAATCTTAAAACCTATGGATTTATATGTCTCCGAAAGAGAATCAAGCGTGTGTACAGCGGCATAAATGCAGCAGTGATAGGATTGGTGAGGATCGGTGAGCAAATGCAGACCCTTTGAAGTCATATTGCATGGTACCCATTCCATGGGTCTCAACTCTCCAGGTTTAAGGGATTCTTCCTTCAGCTAAAACATGCATGTGGAACCCAGAGTATGATCCACCGTGTGATTGGGAAACGTGTTCAAAGGTGTCTCAGTTTTCGTCCCCTGGTACTCGGGTGCAACATTCCAGACGCTTTACTAACTCTCTCCCCACTTGGAGAGTCAGTGCCTTTAACCTCCTGTTTGGCCCATTTTGCAATTTCTGCGGAAAATGAACAGGAATAGGGAGAACCAATGAGAGACTAGCTGGAGGTGTCTGGACGGGCTAATTTAACTCTCATTTCCCACCAGGAAGAGGAATTAACCAAAGGCTCAGCGTGCCGTGCCGGAACCACAATAGGGCCTGAAGCAATCCTGCGGTGTTGCGGCCAGCTCACAAGAAAGCGAGTTGAAGGAAGGAGCTCAGGGGCACTGTCATTCACAAACCTGTGGAGTTATAAATGACAGCTATCGTCCAAAAATATATTGGAGTAAGGCTGCCAAGAGGACTTGAAAGCGGGGCAGAATTGCAGGAAACCGATTTCAGGAGGTAGACTGGAATTGCATGTAAAGCATAGGAAAAGAGGCAGAACGTCCACAATGATGCACTTGGCCAAAAAGGGCGTATGCGTTTTTTCCTGAATATATTCAGGAAAAAACGCATACGCACTTTTTGGCCAACCAAGCAAGCTTGCAAAGGAAATCTGCACTACAATGAAGTCTCACTGCCCCCCGGTCAAAAGGGCCATCTGAAAAAAGTGTAAAATCCAGAAAGGCAGGACAGGCCATGGAGAACTGGGAGCCTTGTTATGCTGATGGGCGGGATGTAAATTGACAACAGCCACTCTGGAGAAGTGTATGGTGTTTCCTGAAACATCTACAAAACAAAGCAACAGAGCCTAGGGCACTTCCACTTATGGTCCTATAGCTTAGGGAAATTAAAATCTAAAAGACACAGCCACCCCAAAGTTTGGGACGGCTCTGTTTACAAGAACCTCGTTTACGGTACAAGTTCAATATCACAGAAAGCGAAAAATGGATAAAGAAGTTGTGGTACTTACGTACAATGCAATATCACTCAGCAATGAAATCTATGTCATCAGGCCCATAGCAGCATAATGAGTGGATTCAGGTACGATGATTCTAAGTGAAATAAGTCACACAGAAAAAGAAACATCATAAGATATCACTACTACACGGAATATAAACTTGGCTACACAGGAACTGAATTACAAAACAGAACAGGGTCTCAAATGTAGAAAACCAACTTATGATTGCTTAAGGGGAAAGGTGAGTTGGGGTGCTGCATAAAACCTCAGATTGAAATTAGCACAGATACCGTTCCATAAGCCAAATATGTAATAGACAAGAGCTACTCCTTGCTCAACGAAGTGGACTCAACACCCCATATTAAACGCCTAAGAATATACCTGACTAGTAAGAATCTTAAAGCCTATGGATATATGTCTCCAAAAGAGAATCAAGAGTGTGTACAGTGCCATAAATGCAGCAGTGATAGGATTGGTGAGGATCAGTGAACAAATGCATACTCTTTGAAGCCATATTGCATGGTACCCATTCCATGGGTCTCAACTCTCCAGGTTTAAGGGATTCTTCCTTCAGCTAAAACATGCATGTGGAACCCAGAGTATGATCCACCGTGTGATTGGGAAACGTGTTCAAAGGTGTCTCAGTTTTCGTCCCCTGGTACTCGGGTGCAACATTCCAGACGCTTTACTAACTCTCTCCCCACTTGGAGAGTCAGTGCCTTTAACCTCCTGTTTGGCCCAGTTTGCAATTTCTGCGGAAAATGAACAGGAATAGGGAGAACCAATGAGAGACTAGCTGGAGGTCTCTGGACGGGCAAATTTAACTCTCATTTCCCACCAGGAAGAGGAATTAACCAAAGGCTCAGCGTGCCATGCCGGCACCACACTAGGGCATGAAGCAATCCTGCGGTGTTGCGGCCAGCTCACAGGAAAGCGAGTTGAAGAAAGGAGCTCAGGGGCACTGTCATTCACAAACCTGCAGAGTTATAAATGACAGCTATCGTCCAAAAATATATTGGAGTAAGGCTGCCAAGAGGACTTGAAAGCGGGGCAGAATTGCAGGAAACCGATTTCAGGAGGTAGACTGGAATTGCATGTAAAGCATAGGAAAAGAGGCAGAACGTCCACAATGATGCACTTGGCCAAAAAGGGCATATGCGTTTTTTCCTGAATATATTCAGGAAAAAACGCATACGCCCTTTTTGGTCAACCAAGCAAGCTTGCAAAGGAAATCTGCACTACAATGAAGTCTCACTGCCCCCCGGTCAAAAGGGCCATCTGAAAAAAGTGTAAAATTCAGAAAGACAGGACAGGCCATGGAGAACTGGGAGCCTTGTTATGCTGATGGGCAGGATGTAAATTGCCAACAGCCACTCTGGAGAAGTGTATGGTGTTTCCTGAAACATCTACAAAACAAAGCAACAGAGCCTAGGGCACTTCCACTTATGGTCCTATAGCTTAGGGAAATTAAAATCAAAAAGACACAGCCACCCCAAAGTTTGGGACGGCTCTGTTTACAAGAACCTCGTTTACGGTACAAGTTCAATATAGCAGAAAGCGAAAAATGGATAAAGAGGTTGTGGTACTTACGTACAATGCAATATCACTCAGCAATGAAATCTATGTCATCAGGGCCGTAGCAGCATAATGAGTGGATTCAAGTACGATGATTCTAAGTGAAATAAGTCACACAAAAAAAGAAACATCATAAGATATCACTACTACACGAAATGTAAACTTGGCTACACAGGAACTGAATTACAAAACAGAACAGGGTCTCAAATGTAGAAAACCAACTTATGCTTGCTTAAGGGGAAAGGTGAGTTGGGGTGCTGCATAAAACCAGAGATTGAAATTAGCACAGATACCGTTCCATAAGCCAAATATGTAATAGACAAGAGCTACTCCTTGCTCAACGAAGTGGACTCAACACCCCATATTAAACGCCTAAGAATATACCTGACTAGTAAGAATCTTAAAACCTATGGATTTATATGTCTCTGAAAGAGAATCAAGCGTGTGTACAGCGGCATAAATGCAGCAGTGATACGATTGGTGAGGATCGGTGAGCAAATGCAGACCCTTTGAAGTCATATTTCATGGTACCCATTTCATGGGTCTCAACTCTCCAGGTTTAAGGGATTCTTCCTTCAGCTAAAACATGCATGTGGAACCCAGCCTATGATCCACCGTGTGATTGGGAAACGTGTTCAAAGGTGTCTCAGTTTTCGTCCCCTGCTACTCGGGTGCAACATTCCAGACGCTTTACTAACACTCTCCCTACTTGGAGAGTCAGTGCCTTTAACCTCCTGTTTGGCCCAGTTTGCAATTTCTGCGGAAAATGAACAGGAATAGGGAGAACCAATGAGAGACTAGCTGGAAGTGTCTGGACGGGCAAATTTAACTCTCATTTCCCACCAGGAAGAGGAATTAACCAAAGGCTCAGCGTGCCATGCCGGAACCACACTAGGACCTGAAGCAATCCTGCGGTGTTGTGGCCAGCTCACAAGAAAGCGAGTTGAAGAAAGGAGCTCAGGGGCACTGTCACTCACAAACCTGCAGAGTTATAAATGACAGCTATCGTCCAAAAATATATTGAAGTAAGGCTGCCAAGAGGACTTGAAAGCGGGGCAGAATTGCAGGAAACCGATTTCAGGAGGTAGACTGGAATTGCATGTAAAGCATAGGAAAAGAGGCAGAACGTCCACAATGATGCACTTGGCCAAAAAGGGCGTATGCGTTTTTTCCTGAATATATTCAGGAAAAAACGCATACGCCCCTTTTGGCGAACCAAGCAAGCTTGCAAAGGAAATCTGCACTACAATGAAGTCTCACTGCCCCCCGGTCAAAAGGGCCGTCTGAAAAAAGTGTAAAATCCAGAAAGGCAGGACAGGCCATGGAGAACTGGGAGCCTTGTTATGCTGATGGGAAGGATGTAAATTGCCAACAGCCACTCTGGAGAAGTGTATGGTGTTTCCTGAAACATCTAGAAATCAAAGCAACAGAGCCTAGGGCACTTCCACTTATGGTCCTATAGCTTAGGGAAATTAAAATCAAAAAGACACAGCCACCCCAATGTTTGGGACGGCTCTGTTTACAAGAACCTCGTTTACGGTACAAGTTCAATATCGCAGAAAGCGAAAAATGGATAAAGAAGTTGTGGTACTTACGTACAATACAATATCACTCAGCAATGAGATCTATGTCATCAGGCCCATAGCAGCATAATGAGTGGATTCAGGTACGATGATTCTAGTGAAATAAGTCACACAGAAAAAGAAACATCATAAGATATCACTACTACACGGAATGGAAACTTGGCTACACAGGAACTGAATTACAAAACAGAACAGGGTCTCAAATGTAGAAAACCAACTTATGCTTGCTTAAGGGGAAAGGTGAGTTGGGGTGCTGCATAAAACCTCAGATTGATATTAGCACAGATACCGTTCCATAAGCCAAATATGTAATAGACAAGAGCTACTCCTTGCTCAACGAAGTGGACTCAACACCCCATATTAAACGCCTAAGAATATACCTGACTAGTAAGAATCTTAAAGCCTATGGATATATGTCTCCAAAAGAGAATCAAGAGTGTGTACAGTGCCATAAATGCAGCAGTGATAGGATTGGTGAGGATCAGTGAGCAAATGCATACTCTTTGAAGCCATATTGCATGGTACCCATTCCATGGGTCTCAACTCTCCAGGTTTAAGGGATTCTTCCTTCAGCTAAAACATGCATGTGGAACCCAGAGTATGATCCACCGTGTGATTGGGAAACGTGTTCAAAGGTGTCTCAGTTTTCGTCCCCTGGTACTCGGGTGCAACATTCCAGACGCTTTACTAACTCTCTCCCCACTTGGAGAGTCAGTGCCTTTAACCTCCTGTATGGCCCATTTTGCAATGTCTGCGGAAAATGAACAGGAATAGGGAGAACCAATGAGAGACTAGCTGGAGGTGTCTGGACGGGCAAATTTAACTCTCATTTCCCACCAGGAAGAGGAATTAACCAAAGGCTCAGCGTGCCATGCCGGAACCACACTAGGGCATGAAGCAATCCTGCGGTGTTGCGGCCAGCTCACAAGAAAGCGAGTTGAAAAAAGGAGCTCAGGGGCACTGTCATTCACAAACCTGCAGAGTTATAAATGACAGCTATCGTCCAAAAATATATTGGAGTAAGGCTGCCAAGAGGACTTGAAAGCGGGGCAGAATTGCAGGAAACCGATTTCAGGAGGTAGACTGGAATTGCATGTAAAGCATAGGAAAAGAGGCAGAACGTCCACAATGATGCACTTGGCCAAAAAGACCGTATGCGTTTTTTCCTGAATATATTCAGGAAAAAACGCATACGCCCTTTTTGGCCAACCAAGCAAGCTTGCAAAGGAAATCTGCACTACAATGAAGTCTCACTGCCCCCCGGTCAAAAGGGCCATCTGAAAAAAGTGTAAAATCCAGAAAGGCAGGACAGGCCATGGAGAACTGGGAGCCTTGTTATGCTGATGTGCCGGATGTAAATTGCCAACAGCCACTCTGGAGAAGTGTATGGTGTTTCCTGAAACATCTAAAAAACAAAGCAACAGAGCCTAGGGCACTTCCACTTATGGTCCTATAGCTTAGGGAAATTAAAATCAAAAAGACACAGCCACCCCAAAGTTTGGGACGGCTCTGTTTACAAGAACCTCGTTTACGGTACAAGTTCAATATCGCAGAAAGCGAAAAATGGATAAAGAAGTTGTGGTACTTACGTACAATGCAATATCACTCAGCAATGAAATCTATGTCATCAGGCCCGTAGCAGCATAATGAGTGGATTCAGGTACGATGATTCTAAGTGAAACAATTCACACAGAAAAAGAAACATCATAAGATATCACTACTACACGGAATGTAAACTTGGCTACCCAGGAACTGAATTACAAAACAGAACAGGGTCTCAAATGTAGAAAACCAACTTATGCTTGCTTAAGGGGAAAGGTGAGTTGGGGTGCTGCATAAAACCACAGATTGAAATTAGCACAGATACCGTTCCATAAGCCAAATATGTAATAGACAAGAGCTACTCCTTGCTAAACGAAGTGGACTCAACACCCCATATTAAACGCCTAAGAATATACCTGACTAGTAAGAATCTTAAAACCTATGGATTTATATGTCTCCGAAAGAGAATCAAGCGTGTGTACAGCGGCATAAATGCAGCAGTGATAGGATTGGTGAGGATCGGTGAGCAAATGCAGACCCTTTGAAGTCATATTGCATGGTACCCATTCCATGGGTCTCAACTCTCCAGGTTTAAGGGATTCTTCCTTCAGCTAAAACATGCATGTGGAACCCAGAGTATGATCCACCGTGTGATTGGGAAACGTGTTCAAAGGTGTCTCAGTTTTCGTCCCCTGGTACTCGGGTGCAACATTCCAGACGCTTTACTAACTCTCTCCCCACTTGGAGAGTCAGTGCCTTTAACCTCCTGTTTGGCCCAGTTTGCAATTTCTGCGGAAAATGAACAGGAATAGGGAGAACCAATGAGAGACTAGCTGGAGGTGTCTGGACGGGCTAATTTAACTCTCATTTCCCACCAGGAAGAGGAATTAACCAAAGGCTCAGCGTGCCGTGCCGGAACCACAATAGGGCCTGAAGCAATCCTGCGGTGTTGCGGCCAGCTCACAAGAAAGCGAGTTGAAGGAAGGAGCTCAGGGGCACTGTCATTCACAAACCTGTGGAGTTATAAATGACAGCTATCGTCCAAAAATATATTGGAGTAAGGCTGCCAAGAGGACTTGAAAGCGGGGCAGAATTGCAGGAAACCGATTTCAGGAGGTAGACTGGAATTGCATGTAAAGCATAGGAAAAGAGGCAGAACGTCCACAATGATGCACTTGGCCAAAAAGGGCGTATGCGTTTTTTCCTGAATATATTCAGGAAAAAACGCATACGCACTTTTTGGCCAACCAAGCAAGCTTGCAAAGGAAATCTGCACTACAATGAAGTCTCACTGCCCCCCGGTCAAAAGGGCCATCTGAAAAAAGTGTAAAATCCAGAAAGGCAGGACAGGCCATGGAGAACTGGGAGCCTTGTTATGCTGATGGGCGGGATGTAAATTGACAACAGCCACTCTGGAGAAGTGTATGGTGTTTCCTGAAACATCTACAAAACAAAGCAACAGAGCCTAGGGCACTTCCACTTATGGTCCTATAGCTTAGGGAAATTAAAATCAAAAAGACACAGCCACCCCAAAGTTTGGGACGGCTCTGTTTACAAGAACCTCGTTTACGGTACAAGTTCAATATCACAGAAAGCGAAAAATGGATAAAGAAGTTGTGGTACTTACGTACAATGCAATATCACTCAGCAATGAAATCTATGTCATCAGGCCCATAGCAGCATAATGAGTGGATTCAGGTACGATGATTCTAAGTGAAATAAGTCACACAGAAAAAGAAACATCATAAGATATCACTACTACACGGAATATAAACTTGGCTACACAGGAACTGAATTACAAAACAGAACAGGGTCTCAAATGTAGAAAACCAACTTATGATTGCTTAAGGGGAAAGGTGAGTTGGGGTGCTGCATAAAACCTCAGATTGAAATTAGCACAGATACCGTTCCATAAGCCAAATATGTAATAGACAAGAGCTACTCCTTGCTCAACGAAGTGGACTCAACACCCCATATTAAACGCCTAAGAATATACCTGACTAGTAAGAATCTTAAAGCCTATGGATATATGTCTCCAAAAGAGAATCAAGAGTGTGTACAGTGCCATAAATGCAGCAGTGATAGGATTGGTGAGGATCAGTGAACAAATGCATACTCTTTGAAGCCATATTGCATGGTACCCATTCCATGGGTCTCAACTCTCCAGGTTTAAGGGATTCTTCCTTCAGCTAAAACATGCATGTGGAACCCAGAGTATGATCCACCGTGTGATTGGGAAACGTGTTCAAAGGTGTCTCAGTTTTCGTCCCCTGGTACTCGGGTGCAACATTCCAGACGCTTTACTAACTCTCTCCCCACTTGGAGAGTCAGTGCCTTTAACCTCCTGTTTGGCCCAGTTTGCAATTTCTGCGGAAAATGAACAGGAATAGGGAGAACCAATGAGAGACTAGCTGGAGGTGTCTGGACGGGCAAATTTAACTCTCATTTCCCACCAGGAAGAGGAATTAACCAAAGGCTCAGCGTGCCATGCCGGCACCACACTAGGGCATGAAGCAATCCTGCGGTGTTGCGGCCAGCTCACAAGAAAGCGAGTTGAAGAAAGGAGCTCAGGGGCACTGTCATTCACAAACCTGCAGAGTTATAAATGACAGCTATCGTCCAAAAATATATTGGAGTAAGGCTGCCAAGAGGACTTGAAAGCGGGGCAGAATTGCAGGAAACCGATTTCAGGAGGTAGACTGGAATTGCATGTAAAGCATAGGAAAAGAGGCAGAACGTCCACAATGATGCACTTGGCCAAAAAGGGCGTATGCGTTTTTTCCTGAATATATTCAGGAAAAAACGCATACGCCCTTTTTGGTCAACCAAGCAAGCTTGCAAAGGAAATCTGCACTACAATGAAGTCTCACTGCCCCCCGGTCAAAAGGGCCATCTGAAAAAAGTGTAAAATTCAGAAAGATAGGACAGGCCATGGAGAACTGGGAGCCTTGTTATGCTGATGGGAAGGATGTAAATTGCCAACAGCCACTCTGGAGAAGTGTATGGTGTTTCCTGAAACATCTACAAAACAAAGCAACAGAGCCTAGGGCACTTCCACTTATGGTCCTATAGCTTAGGGAAATTAAAATCAAAAAGACACAGCCACCCCAAAGTTTGGGACGGCTCTGTTTACAAGAACCTCGTTTACGGTACAAGTTCAATATAGCAGAAAGCGAAAAATGGATAAAGAGGTTGTGGTACTTACGTACAATGCAATATCACTCAGCAATGAAATCTATGTCATCAGGGCCGTAGCAGCATAATGAGTGGATTCAAGTACGATGATTCTAAGTGAAATAAGTCACACAAAAAAAGAAACATCATAAGATATCACTACTACACGAAATGTAAACTTGGCTACACAGGAACTGAATTACAAAACACAACAGGGTCTCAAATGTAGAAAACCAACTTATGCTTGCTTAAGGGGAAAGGTGAGTTGGGGTGCTGCATAAAACCAGAGATTGAAATTAGCACAGATACCGTTCCATAAGCCAAATATGTAATAGACAAGAGCTACTCCTTGCTCAACGAAGTGGACTCAACACCCCATATTAAACGCCTAAGAATATACCTGACTAGTAAGAATCTTAAAACCTATGGATTTATATGTCTCTGAAAGAGAATCAAGCGTGTGTACAGCGGCATAAACGCAGCAGTGATACGATTGGTGAGGATCGGTGAGCAAATGCAGACCCTTTGAAGTCATATTTCATGGTACCCATTTCATGGGTCTCAACTCTCCAGGTTTAAGGGATTCTTCCTTCAGCTAAAACATGCATGTGGAACCCAGCCTATGATCCACCGTGTGATTGGGAAACGTGTTCAAAGGTGTCTCAGTTTTCGTCCCCTGCTACTCGGGTGCAACATTCCAGACGCTTTACTAACACTCTCCCTACTTGGAGAGTCAGTGCCTTTAACCTCCTGTTTGGCCCAGTTTGCAATTTCTGCGGAAAATGAACAGGAATAGGGAGAACCAATGAGAGACTAGCTGGAAGTGTCTGGACGGGCAAATTTAACTCTCATTTCCCACCAGGAAGAGGAATGAACCAAAGGCTCAGCGTGCCATGCCGGAACCACACTAGGACCTGAAGCAATCCTGCGGTGTTGCGGCCAGCTCACAAGAAAGCGAGTTGAAGAAAGGAGCTCAGGGGCACTGTCACTCACAAACCTGCAGAGTTATAAATGACAGCTATCGTCCAAAAATATATTGAAGTAAGGCTGCCAAGAGGACTTGAAAGCGGGGCAGAACTGCAGGAAACCGATTTCAGGAGGTAGACTGGAATTGCATGTAAAGCATAGGAAAAGAGGCAGAACGTCCACAATGATGCACTTGGCCAAAAAGGGCGTATGCGTTTTTTCCTGAATATATTCAGGAAAAAACGCATACGCCCCTTTTGGCGAACCAAGCAAGCTTGCAAAGGAAATCTGCACTACAATGAAGTCTCACTGCCCCCCGGTCAAAAGGGCCATCTGAAAAAAGTGTAAAATCCAGAAAGGCAGGACAGGCCATGGAGAACTGGGAGCCTTGTTATGCTGATGGGAAGGATGTAAATTGCCAACAGCCACTCTGGAGAAGTGTATGGTGTTTCCTGAAACATCTAGAAATCAAAGCAACAGAGCCTAGGGCACTTCCACTTATGGTCCTATAGCTTAGGGAAATTAAAATCAAAAAGACACAGCCACCCCAATGTTTGGGACGGCTCTGTTTACAAGAACCTCGTTTACGGTACAAGTTCAATATCGCAGAAAGCGAAAAATGGATAAAGAAGTTGTGGTACTTACGTACAATACAATATCACTCAGCAATGAGATCTATGTCATCAGGCCCATAGCAGCATAATGAGTGGATTCAGGTACGATGATTCTAGTGAAATAAGTCACACAGAAAAAGAAACATCATAAGATATCACTACTACACGGAATGTAAACTTGGCTACACAGGAACTGAATTACAAAACAGAACAGGGTCTCAAATGTAGAAAACCAACTTATGCTTGCTTAAGGGGAAAGGTGAGTTGGGGTGCTGCATAAAACCTCAGATTGAAATTAGCACAGATACCGTTCCATAAGCCAAATATGTAATAGACAAGAGCTACTCCTTGCTCAACGAAGTGGACTCAACACCCCATATTAAACGCCTAAGAATATACCTGACTAGTAAGAATCTTAAAGCCTATGGATATATGTCTCCAAAAGAGAATCAAGAGTGTGTACAGTGCCATAAATGCAGCAGTGATAGGATTGGTGAGGATCAGTGAGCAAATGCATACTCTTTGAAGCCATATTGCATGGTACCCATTCCATGGGTCTCAACTCTCCAGGTTTAAGGCATTCCTCCTTCAGCTAAAACATGCATGTGGAACCCAGAGTATGATCCACCGTGTGATTGGGAAACGTGTTCAAAGGTGTCTCAGTTTTCGTCCCCTGGTACTCGGGTGCAACATTCCAGACGCTTTACTAACTCTCTCCCCACTTGGAGAGTCAGTGCCTTTCACCTCCTGTATGGCCCAGTTTGCAATTTCTGCGGAAAATGAACAGGAATAGGGAGAACCAATGAGAGACTAGCTGGAGGTGTCTGGACGGGCAAATTTAACTCTCATTTCCCACCAGGAAGAGGAATTAACCAAAGGCTCAGCGTGCCATGCCGGAACCACACTAGGGCATGAAGCAATCCTGCGGTGTTGCGGCCAGCTCACAAGAAAGCGAGTTGAAAAAAGGAGCTCAGGGGCGCTGTCATTCACAAACCTGCAGAGTTATAAATGACAGCTATCGTCCAAAAATATATTGGAGTAAGGCTGCCAAGAGGACTTGAACGCGGGGCAGAATTGCAGGAAACCGATTTCAGGAGGTAGACTGGAATTGTATGTAAAACATAGGAAAAGAGGCAGAACGTCCACAATGATGCACTTGGCCAAAAAGGGCGTATGCGTTTTTTTCTGAATATATTCAGGAAAAAACGCATACGCCCTTTTTGGCCAACCAAGCAAGCTTGCAAAGGAAATCTGCACTACAATGAAGTCTCACTGCCCCTCGGTCAAAAGGGCCATCTGAAAAATGTGTAAAATCCAGAAAGGCAGGACAGGCCATGGAGAACTGGGAGCCTTGTTATGCTGATGGGAAGGATGTAAATTGCCAACAGCCACTCTGGAGAAGTGTATGGTGTTTCCTGAAACATCTACAAAACAAAGCAACAGAGCCTAGGGCACTTCCACTTATGGTCCTATAGCTTAGGGAAATTAAAATCAAAAAGACACAGGCACCCCAAAGTTTGGGACGACTCTGTTTAGAAGAACCTCGTTTACGGTACAAGTTCAATATAGCAGAAAGCGAAAAATGGATAAAGAAGTTGTGGTAATTACGTACAATGCAATATCACTCAGCAATGAAATCTATGTCATCAGGGCCGTAGCAGCATAATGAGTGGATTCAAGTACGATGATTCTAAGTGAAATAAGTCACACAAAAAAAGAAACATCATAAGATATCACTACTACACGGAATGTAAACTTGGCTACACAGGAACTGAATTACAAAACAGAATAGGGTCTCAAATGTAGAAAACCAACTTATGCTTGCTTAAGGGGAAAGGTGAGTTGGGGTGCTGCATAAAACCAGAGATTGAAATTAGCACAGATACCGTTCCATAAGCCAAATATGTAATAGACAAGAGCTACTCCTTGCTCAACGAAGTGGACTCAACACCCCATATTAAACGCCTAAGAATATACCTGACTAGTAAGAATCTTAAAACCTATGGATTTATATGTCTCCGAAAGAGAATCAAGCGTGTGTACAGCGGCATAAACGCAGCAGTGATACGATTGGTGAGGATCGGTGAGCAAATGCAGACCCTTTGAAGTCATATTTCATGGTACCCATTTCATGGGTCTCAACTCTCCAGGTTTAAGGGATTCTTCCTTCAGCTAAAACATGCATGAGGAACCCAGCCTATGATCCACCGTGTGATTGGGAAACGTGTTCAAAGGTGTCTCAGTTTTCGTCCCCTGCTACTTGGGTGCAACATTCCAGACGCTTTACTAACACTCTCCCTACTTGGAGAGTCAGTGCCTTTAACCTCCTGTTTGGCCCAGTTTGCAATTTCTGCGGAAAATGAACAGGAATAGGGAGAACCAATGAGAGACTAGCTGGAAGTGTCTGGACGGGCAAATTTAACTCTCATTTCCCACCAGGAAGAGGAATTAACCAAAGGCTCAGCGTGCAATGCCGGAACCACACTAGGACCTGAAGCAATCCTGCGGTGTTGCGGCCAGCTCACAAGAAAGCGAGTTGAAGAAAGGAGCTCAGGGGCACTGTCACTCACAAACCTGCAGAGTTATAAATGACAGCTATCGTCCAAAAATATATTGAAGTAAGGCTGCCAAGAGGACTTGAAAGCGGGGCAGAATTGCAGGAAACCGATTTCAGGAGGTAGACTGGAATTGCATGTAAAGCATAGGAAAAGAGGCAGAACGTCCACAATGATGCACTTGGCCAAAAAGGGCGTATGCGTTTTTTCCTGAATATATTCAGGAAAAAACGCATACGCCCCTTTTGGCGAACCAAGCAAGCTTGCAAAGGAAATCTGCACTACAATGAAGTCTCACTGCCCCCCGGTCAAAAGGGCCATCTGAAAAAAGTGTAAAATCCAGAAAGGCAGGACAGGCCATGGAGAACTGGGAGCCTTGTTATGCTGATGGGCCGGATGTAAATTGCCAACAGCCACTCTGGAGAAGTGTATGGTGTTTCCTGAAACATCTAAAAAACAAAGCAACAGAGCCTAGGGCATTTCCACTTATGGTTCTATAGCTTAGGGAAATTAAATTCAAAAATACACAGCCACCCCTAAGTTTGGGACAGCTCTGTTTACAAGAACCTCGTTTACGGTACAAGTTCAATATTGCAGAAAGCGAAAAATGGATAAAGAAGTTGTAGTACTTACATACAATGCAATATCACTCAGCAATGAAATCTATGTCATCAGGCCCATAGCAGCATAATGAGTGGATTCAGGTACGATGATTCTAAGTGAAACAATTCACACAGAAAAAGAAACATCATAAGATATCACTACTACACGGAATGTAAACTTGGCTACCCAGGAACTGAATTACAAAACAGAACAGGGTCTCAAATGTAGAAAACCAACTTATGCTTGCTTAAGGGGAAAGGTGAGTTGGGGTGCTGCATAAAACCAGAGATTGAAATTAGCACAGATACCGTTCCATAAGCCAAATATGTAATAGACAAGAGCTACTCCTTGCTCAACGAAGTGGACTCAACACCCCATATTAAACGCCTAAGAATATACCTGACTAGTAAGAATCTTAAAACCTATGGATTTATATGTCTCCGAAAGAGAATCAAGCGTGTGTACAGCGGCATAAATGCAGCAGTGATAGGATTGGTGAGGATCGGTGAGCAAATGCAGACCCTTTGAAGTCATATTGCATGGTACCCATTCCATGGGTCTCAACTCTCCAGGTTTAAGGGATTCTTCCTTCAGCTAAAACATGCATGTGGAACCCAGAGTATGATCCACCGTGTGATTGGGAAACGTGTTCAAAGGTGTCTCAGTTTTCGTCCCCTGGTACTCGGGTGCAACATTCCAGACGCTTTACTAACTCTCTCCCCACTTGTAGAGTCAGTGCCTTTAACCTCCTGTTTGGCCCAGTTTGCAATTTCTGCGGAAAATGAACAGGAATAGGGAGAACCAATGAGAGACTAGCTGGAGGTGTCTGGACGGGCAAATTTAACTCTCATTTCCCACCAGGAAGAGGAATTAACCAAAGGCTCAGCGTGCCGTGCCGGAACCACACTAGGGCCTGAAGCAATCCTGCGGTGTTGCGGCCAGCTCACAAGAAAGCGAGTTGAAGAAAGGAGCTCAGGGGCACTGTCATTCACAAACCTGTGGAGTTATAAATGACAGCTATCGTCCAAAAATATATTGGAGTAAGGCTGCCAAGAGGACTTGAAAGCGGGGCAGAATTGCAGGAAACCGATTTCAGGAGGTAGACTGGAATTGCATGTAAAGCATAGGAAAAGAGGCAGAACGTCCACAATGATGCACTTGGCCAAAAAGGGCGTATGCGTTTTTTCCTGAATATATTCAGGAAAAAACGCATACGCCCTTTTTGGCAAACCAAGCAAGCTTGCAAAGGAAATCTGCACTACAATGAAGTCTCACTGCCCCCCGGTCAAAAGGGCCATCTGAAAAAAGTGTAAAATCCAGAAAGGCAGGACAGGCCATGGAGAACTGGGAGCCTTGTTATGCTGATGGGCGGGATGTAAATTGCCAACAGCCACTCTGGAGAAGTGTATGGTGTTTCCTGAAACATCTACAAAACAAAGCAACAGAGCCTAGGGCACTTCCACTTATGGTCCTATAGCTTAGGGAAATTAAAATCAAAAAGACACAGCCACCCCAAAGTTTGGGACGGCTCTCTTTACAAGAACCTCGTTTACGGTACAAGTTCAATATCACAGAAAGCGAAAAATGGATAAAGAAGTTGTGGTACTTACGTACAATGCAATATCACTCAGCAATGAGATCTATGTCATCAGGCCCATAGCAGCATAATGAGTGGATTCAGGTACGATGATTCTAAGTGAAATAAGTCACACAGAAAAAGAAACATCATAAGATATCACTACTACACGGAATGTAAACTTGGCTACACAGGAACTGAATTACAAAACAGAACAGGGTCTCAAATGTAGAAAACCAACTTATGCTTGCTTAAGGGGAAAGGTGAGTTGGGGTGCTGCATAAAACCTCAGATTGAAATTAGCACAGATACCGTTCCATAAGCCAAATATGTAATAGACAAGAGCTACTCCTTGCTCAACGAAGTGGACTCAACACCCCATATTAAACGCCTAAGAATATACCTGACTAGTAAGAATCTTAAAGCCTATGGATATATGTCTCCAAAAGAGAATCAAGAGTGTGTACAGTGCCATAAATGCAGCAGTGATAGGATTGGTGAGGATCAGTGAGCAAATGCATACTCTTTGAAGCCATATTGCATGGTACCCATTCCATGGGTCTCAACTCTCCAGGTTTAAGGGATTCTTCCTTCAGCTAAAACATGCATGTGGAACCCAGAGTATGATCCACCGTGTGATTGGGAAACGTGTTCAAAGGTGTCTCAGTTTTCGTCCCCTGGTACTCGGGTGCAACATTCCAGACGCTTTACTAACTCTCTCCCCACTTGGAGAGTCAGTGCCTTTAACCTCCTGTTTGGCCCAGTTTGCAATTTCTGCGGAAAATGAACAGGAATAGGGAGAACCAATGAGAGACTAGCTGGAGGTGTCTGGACGGGCAAATTTAACTCTCATTTCCCACCAGGAAGAGGAATTAACCAAAGGCTCAGCATGCCATGCCGGAACCACACTAGGGCATGAAGCAATCCTGCGGTGTTGCGGCCAGCTCACAAGAAAGCGAGTTGAAGAAAGGAGCTCAGGGGCACTGTCATTCACAAACCTGCAGAGTTATAAATGACAGCTATCGTCCAAAAATATATTGGAGTAAGGCTGCCAAGAGGACTTGAAAACAGGGCAGAATTGCAGGAAACCGATTTCAGGAGGTAGACTGGAATTGCATGTAAAGCATAGGAAAAGAGGCAGAACGTCCACAATGATGCACTTGGCCAAAAAGGGCGTATGCGTTTTATCCTGAATATATTCAGGAAAAAACGCATACGCCCTTTTTGGCCAACCAAGCAAGCTTGCAAAGGAAATCTGCACTACAATGAAGTCTCACTGCCCCCTGGTCAAAAGGGCCACCTGAAAAAAGTGTAAAATTCAGAAAGGCAGGACAGGCCATGGAGAACTGGGAGCCTTGTTATGCTGATGGGAAGGATGTAAATTGCCAACAGCCACTCTGGATAAGTGTATGGTGTTTCCTGAAACATCTACAAAACAAAGCAACAGAGCCTAGGGCACTTCCACTTATGGTCCTATAGCTTAGGGAAATTAAAATCAAAAAGACACAGCCACCCCAAAGTTTGGGACGGCTCTGTTTACAAGAACCCCGTTTACGGTACAAGTTCAATATAGCAGAAAGCGAAAAATGGATAAAGAATTTGTGGTACTTACGTACAATGCAATATCACTCAGCAATGAAATCTATGTCATCAGGGCCGTAGCAGCATAATGAGTGGATTCAAGTACGATGATTCTAAGTGAAATAAGTCACACAAAAAAAGAAACATCATAAGATATCACTACTACACGGAATGTAAACTTGGCTACACAGGAACTGAATTACAAAACAGAACAGGGTCTCAAATGTAGAAAACCAACTTATGCTTGCTTAAGGGGAAAGGTGAGTTGGGGTGCTGCATAAAACCACAGATTGAAATTAGCACAGATACCGTTCCATAAGCCAAATATGTAATAGACAAGAGCTACTCCTTGCTCAACGAAGTGGACTCAACACCCCATATTAAACGCCTAAGAATATACCTGACTAGTAAGAATCTTAAAACCTATGGATTTATATGTCTCTGAAAGAGAATCAAGCATGTGTACAGCGGCATAAACGCAGCAGTGATACGATTGGTGAGGATAGGTGAGCAAATGCAGACCCTTTGAAGTCATATTTCATGGTACCCATTCCATGGGTCTCAACTCTCCAGGTTTAAGGGATTCTTCCTTCAGCTAAAACATGCATGTGGAACCCAGCCTATGATCCACCGTGTGATTGGGAAACGTGTTCAAAGGTGTCTCAGTTTTCGTCCCCTGCTACTCGGGTGCAACATTCCAGACGCTTTACTAACACTCTCCCTACTTGGAGAGTCAGTGCCTTTAACCTCCTGTTTGGCCCAGTTTGCAATTTCTGCGGAAAATGAACAGGAATAGGGAGAACCAATGAGAGACTAGCTGGAAATGTCTGGACGGGCAAATTTAACTCTCATTTCCCACCAGGAAGAGGAATTAACCAAAGGCTCAGCGTGCCATGCCGGAACCACACTAGGACCTGAAGCAATCCTGCGGTGTTGCGGCCAGCTCAAAAGAAAGCGAGTTGAAGAAAGGAGCTCAGGGACACTGTCACTCACAAACCTGCAGAGTTATAAATGACAGCTATCGTCCAAAAATATATTGAAGTAAGGCTGCCAAGAGGACTTGAAAGCGGGGCAGAATTGCAGGAAACCGATTTCAGGAGGTAGACTGGAATTGCATGTAAAGCATAGGAAAAGAGGCAGAACGTCCACAATGATGCACTTGGCCAAAAAGTGCGTATGCGTTTTTTCCTGAATATATTCAGGAAAAAACGCATACGCCCCTTTTGGCGAACCAAGCAAGCTTGCAAAGGAAATCTGCACTACAATGAAGTCTCACTGCCCCCCGGTCAAAAGGGCCATCTGAGAAAAGTGTAAAATCCAGAAAGGCAGGACAGGCCATGGAGAACTGGGAGCCTTGTTATGCTGATGTGCCGGATGTAAATTGCCAACAGCCACTCTGGAGAAGTGTATGGTGTTTCCTGAAACATCTAAAAAACAAAGCAACAGAGCCTAGGGCATTTCCACTTATGGTTCTATAGCTTAGGGAAATTAAATTCAAAAATACACAGCCACCCCTAAGTTTGGGACAGCTCTGTTTACAAGAACCTCGTTTACGGTACAAGTTCAATATTGCAGAAAGCGAAAAATGGATAAAGAAGTTGTAGTACTTACATACAATGCAATATCACTCAGCAATGAAATCTATGTCATCAGGCCCGTAGCAGCATAATGAGTGGATTCAGGTACGATGATTCTAAGTGAAACAATTCACACAGAAAAAGAAACATCATAAGATATCACTACTACACGGAATGTAAACTTGGCTACCCAGGAACTGAATTACAAAACAGAACAGGGTCTCAAATGTAGAAAACCAACTTATGCTTGCTTAAGGGGAAAGGTGAGTTGGGGTGCTGCATAAAACCACAGATTGAAATTAGCACAGATACCGTTCCATAAGCCAAATATGTAATAGACAAGAGCTACTCCTTGCTCAACGAAGTGGACTCAACACCCCATATTAAACGCCTAAGAATATACCTGACTAGTAAGAATCTTAAAACCTATGGATTTATATGTCTCCGAAAGAGAATCAAGCGTGTGTACAGCGGCATAAATGCAGCAGTGATAGGATTGGTGAGGATCGGTGAGCAAATGCAGACCCTTTGAAGTCATATTGCATGGTACCCATTCCATGGGTCTCAACTCTCCAGGTTTAAGGGATTCTTCCTTCAGCTAAAACATGCATGTGGAACCCAGAGTATGATCCACCGTGTGATTGGGAAACGTGTTCAAAGGTGTCTCAGTTTTCGTCCCCTGGTACTCGGGTGCAACATTCCAGACGCTTTACTAACTCTCTCCCCACTTGGAGAGTCAGTGCCTTTAACCTCCTGTTTGGCCCAGTTTGCAATTTCTGCGGAAAATGAACAGGAATAGGGAGAACCAATGAGAGACTAGCTGGAGGTGTCTGGACGGGCAAATTTAACTCTCATTTCCCACCAGGAAGAGGAATTAACCAAAGGCTCAGCGTGCCGTGCCGGAACCACACTAGGGCCTGAAGCAATCCTGCGGTGTTGCGGCCAGCTCACAAGAAAGCGAGTTGAAGAAAGGAGCTCAGGGGCACTGTCATTCACAAACCTGTGGAGTTATAAATGACAGCTATCGTCCAAAAATATATTGGAGTAAGGCTGCCAAGAGGACTTGAAAGCGGGGCAGAATTGCAGGAAACCGATTTCAGGAGGTAGACTGGAATTGCATGTAAAGCATAGGAAAAGAGGCAGAACGTCCACAATGATGCACTTGGCCAAAAAGGGCGTATGCGTTTTTTCCTGAATATATTGAGGAAAAAACGCATACGCCCCTTTTGGCGAACCAAGCAAGCTTGCAAAGGAAATCTGCACTACAATGAAGTCTCACTGCCCCCCGGTCAAAAGGGCCATCTGAAAAAAGTGTAAAATCCAGAAAGGCAGGACAGGCCATGGAGAACTGGGAGCCTTGTTATGCTGATGGGCCGGATGTAAATTGCCAACAGCCACTCTGGAGAAGTGTATGGTGTTTCCTGAAACATCTAAAAAACAAAGCAACAGAGCCTAGGGCATTTCCACTTATGGTTCTATAGCTTAGGGAAATTAAATTCAAAAATACACAGCCACCCCTAAGTTTGGGACAGCTCTGTTTACAAGAACCTCGTTTACGGTACAAGTTCAATATTGCAGAAAGCGAAAAATGGATAAAGAAGTTGTAGTACTTACATACAATGCAATATCACTCAGCAATGAAATCTATGTCATCAGGGACGTAGCAGCATAATGAGTGGATTCAGGTACGATGATTCTAAGTGAAACAATTCACACAGAAAAAGAAACATCATAAGATATCACTACTACACGGAATGTAAACTTGGCTACCCAGGAACTGAATTACAAAACAGAACAGGGTCTCAAATGTAGAAAACCAACTTATGCTTGCTTAAGGGGAAAGGTGAGTTGGGGTGCTGCATAAAACCACAGATTGAAATTAGCACAGATACCGTTCCATAAGCCAAATATGTAATAGACAAGAGCTACTCCTTGCTCAACGAAGTGGACTCAACACCACATATTAAACGCCTAAGAATATACCTGAGTAGTAAGAATCTTAAAACCTATGGATTTATATGTCTCCGAAAGAGAATCAAGCGTGTGTACAGCGGCATAAATGCAGCAGTGATACGATTGGTGAGGATCGGTGAGCAAATGCAGACCCTTTGAAGTCATATTGCATGGTACCCATTCCATGGGTCTCAACTCTCCAGGTTTAAGGGATTCTTCCTTCAGCTAAAACATGCATGTGGAACCCAGAGTATGATCCACCGTGTGATTGGGAAACGTGTTCAAAGGTGTCTCAGTTTTCGTCCCCTGGTACTCGGGTGCAACATTCCAGACGCTTTACTAACTCTATCCCCACTTGGAGAGTCAGTGCCTTTAACCTCCTGTTTGGCCCAGTTTGCAATTTCTGCGGAAAATGAACAGGAATAGGGAGAACCAATGAGAGACTAGCTGGAGGTGTCTGGACGGGCAAATTTAACTCTCATTTCCCACCAGGAAGAGGAATTAACCAAAGGCTCAGCGTGCCGTGCCGGAACCACACTAGGGCCTGAAGCAATCCTGCGGTGTTGCGGCCAGCTCACAAGAAAGTGAGTTGAAGAAAGGAGCTCAGGGGCACTGTCATTCACAAACCTGTGGAGTTATAAATGACAGCTATCGTCCAAAAATATATTGGAGTAAGGCTGCCAAGAGGACTTGATAGCGGGGCAGAATTGCAGGAAACCGATTTCAGGAGGTAGACTGGAATTGCATGTAAAGCATAGGAAAAGAGGCAGAACGTCCACAATGATGCACTTGGCCAAAAAGGGCGTATGCGTTTTTTCCTGAATATATTCAGGAAAAAACGCATACGCCCTTTTTGGCAAACCAAGCAAGCTTGCAAAGGAAATCTGCACTACAATGAAGTCTCACTGCCCCCCGGTCAAAAGGGCCATCTGAAAAAAGTGTAAAATCCAGAAAGGCAGGACAGGCCATGGAGAACTGGGAGCCTTGTTATGCTGATGGGCGGGATGTAAATTGCCAACAGCCACTCTGGAGAAGTGTATGGTGTTTCCTGAAACATCTACAAAACAAAGCAACAGAGCCTAGGGCACTTCCACTTATGGTCCTATAGCTTAGGGAAATTAAAATCAAAAAGACACAGCCACCCCAAAGTTTGGGACGGCTCTGTTTACAAGAACCTCGTTTACGGTACAAGTTCAATATCACAGAAAGCGAAAAATGGATAAAGAAGTTGTGGTACTTACGTACAATGCAATATCACTCAGCAATGAGATCTATGTCATCAGGCCCATAGCAGCATAATGAGTGGATTCAGGTACGATGATTCTAAGTGAAATAAGTCACACAGAAAAAGAAACATCATAAGATATCACTACTACACGGAATGTAAACTTGGCTACACAGGAACTGAATTACAAAACAGAACAGGGTCTCAAATGTAGAAAACCAACTTATGCTTGCTTAAGGGGAAAGGTGAGTTGGGGTGCTGCATAAAACCTCAGATTGAAATTAGCACAGATACCGTTCCATAAGCCAAATATGTAATAGACAAGAGCTACTCCTTGCTCAACGAAGTGGACTCAACACCCCATATTAAACGCCTAAGAATATACCTGACTAGTAAGAATCTTAAAGCCTATGGATATATGTCTCCAAAAGAGAATCAAGAGTGTGTACAGTGCCATAAATGCAGCAGTGATAGGATTGGTGAGGATCAGTGAGCAAATGCATACTCTTTGAAGCCATATTGCATGGTACCCATTCCATGGGTCTCAACTCTCCAGGTTTAAGGGATTCTTCCTTCAGCTAAAACATGCATGTGGAACCCAGAGTATGATCCACCGTGTGATTGGCAAACGTGTTCAAAGGTGTCTCAGTTTTCGTCCCCTGGTACTCGGGTGCAACATTCCAGACGCTTTACTAACTCTCTCCCCACTTGGAGAGTCAGTGCCTTTAACCTCCTGTTTGGCCCAGTTTGCAATTTCTGCGGAAAATGAACAGGAATAGGGAGAACCAATGAGAGACTAGCTGGAGGTGTCTGCATGGGCAAATTTAACTCTCATTTCCCACCAGGAAGAGGAATTAACCAAAGGCTCAGCGTGCCATGCCGGAACCACACTAGGGCATGAAGCAATCCTGCGGTGTTGCGGCCAGCTCACAAGAAAGCGAGTTGAAGAAAGGAGCTCAGGGGCACTGTCATTCACAAACCTGCAGAGTTATAAATGACAGCTATCGTCCAAAAATATATTGGAGTAAGGCTGCCAAGAGGACTTGAAAGCGGGGCAGAATTGCAGGAAACCGATTTCAGGAGGTAGACTGGAATTGCATGTAAAGCATAGGAAAAGAGGCAGAACGTCCACAATGATGCACTTGGCCAAAAAGGGCGTATGCGTTTTTTCCTGAATATATTCAGGAAAAAACGCATACGCCCTTTTTGGCCAACCAAGCAAGCTTGCAAAGGAAATCTGCACTACAATGAAGTCTCACTGCCCCCTGGTCAAAAGGGCCATCTGAAAAAAGTGTAAAATTCAGAAAGGCAGGACAGGCCATGGAGAACTGGGAGCCTTGTTATGCTGATGGGAAGGATGTAAATTGCCAACAGCCACTCTGGAGAAGTGTATGGTGTTTCCTGAAACATCTACAAAACAAAGCAACAGAGCCTAGGGCACTTCCACTTATGGTCCTATAGCTTAGGGAAATTAAAATCAAAAAGACACAGCCACCCCAAAGTTTGGGACGGCTCTGTTTACAAGAACCCCGTTTACGGTACAAGTTCAATATCGCAGAAAGCGAAAAATGGATAAAGAATTTGTGGTACTTACGTACAATGCAATATCACTCAGCAATGAAATCTATGTCATCAGGGACGTAGCAGCATAATGAGTGGATTCAAGTACGATGATTCTAAGTGAAATAAGTCACACAGAAAAAGAAACATCATAAGATATCACTACTACACGGAATGTAAACTTGGCTACACAGGAACTGAATTACAAAACAGAACAGGGTCTCAAATGTAGAAAACCAACTTATGCTTGCTTAAGGGGAAAGGTGACTTGGGGTGCTGCATAAAACCACAGATTGAAATTAGCACAGATACCGTTCCATAAGCCAAATATGTAATAGACAAGAGCTACTCCTTGCTCAACGAAGTGGACTCAACACCCCATATTAAACGCCTAAGAATATACCTGACTTGTAAGAATCTTAAAACCTATGGATTTATATGTCTCTGAAAGAGAATCAAGCATGTGTACAGCGGCATAAACGCAGCAGTGATACGATTGGTGAGGATAGGTGAGCAAATGCAGACCCTTTGAAGTCATATTTCATGGTACCCATTCCATGGGTCTCAACTCTCCAGGTTTAAGGGATTCTTCCTTCAGCTAAAACATGCATGTGGAACCCAGCCTATGATCCACCGTGTGATTGGGAAACGTGTTCAAAGGTGTCTCAGTTTTCGTCCCCTGCTACTCGGGTGCAACATTCCAGACGCTTTACTAACACTCTCCCTACTTGGAGAGTCAGTGCCTTTAACCTCCTGTTTGGCCCAGTTTGCAATTTCTGCGGAAAATGAACAGGAATAGGGAGAACCAATGAGAGACTAGCTGGAAATGTCTGGACGGGCAAATTTAACTCTCATTTCCCACCAGGAAGAGGAATTAACCAAAGGCTCAGCGTGCCATGCCGGAACCACACTAGGACCTGAAGCAATCCTGCGGTGTTGCGGCCAGCTCAAAAGAAAGCGAGTTGAAGAAAGGAGCTCAGGGACACTGTCACTCACAAACCTGCAGAGTTATAAATGACAGCTATCGTCCAAAAATATATTGAAGTAAGGCTGCCAAGAGGACTTGAAAGCGGGGCAGAATTGCAGGAAACCGATTTCAGGAGGTAGACTGGAATTGCATGTAAAGCATAGGAAAAGAGGCAGAACGTCCACAATGATGCACTTGGCCAAAAAGGGCGTATGCGTTTTTTCCTGAATATATTCAGGAAAAAACGCATACGCCCCTTTTGGCGAACCAAGCAAGCTTGCAAAGGAAATCTGCACTACAATGAAGTCTCACTGCCCCCCGGTCAAAAGGGCCATCTGAAAAAAGTGTAAAATCCAGAAAGGCAGGACAGGCCATGGAGAACTGGGAGCCTTGTTATGCTGATGTGCCGGATGTAAATTACCAACAGCCACTCTGGAGAAGTGTATGGTGTTTCCTGAAACATCTAAAAAACAAAGCAACAGAGCCTAGGGCATTTCCACTTATGGTTCTATAGCTTAGGGAAATTAAATTCAAAAATACACAGCCACCCCTAAGTTTGGGACAGCTCTGTTTACAAGAACCTCGTTTACGGTACAAGTTCAATATTGCAGAAAGCGAAAAATGGATAAAGAAGTTGTACTACTTACATACAATGCAATATCACTCAGCAATGAGATCTATGTCATCAGGCCCATAGCAGCATAATGAGTGGATTCAGGTACGATGATTCTAAGTGAAACAATTCACACAGAAAAAAAAACATCATAAGATATCACTACTACACGGAATGTAAACTTGGCTACCCAGGAACTGAATTACAAAACAGAACAGGGTCTCAAATGTAGAAAACCAACTTATGCTTGCTTAAGGGGAAAGGTGAGTTGGGGTGCTGCATAAAACCACAGATTGAAATTAGCACAGATACCGTTCCATAAGCCAAATATGTAATAGACAAGAGCTACTCCTTGCTCAACGAAGTGGACTCAACACCCCATATTAAACGCCTAAGAATATACCTGACTAGTAAGAATCTTAAAACCTATGGATTTATATGTCTCCGAAAGAGAATCAAGCGTGTGTACAGCGGCATAAATGCAGCAGTGATAGGATTGGTGAGGATCGGTGAGCAAATGCAGACCCTTTGAAGTCATATTGCATGGTACCCATTCCATGGGTCTCAACTCTCCAGGTTTAAGGGATTCTTCCTTCAGCTAAAACATGCATGTGGAACCCAGAGTATGATCCACCGTGTGATTGGGAAACGTGTTCAAAGGTGTCTCAGTTTTCGTCCCCTGGTACTCGGGTGCAACATTCCAGACGCTTTACTAACTCTCTCCCCACTTGGAGAGTCAGTGCCTTTAACCTCCTGTTTGGCCCAGTTTGCAATTTCTGCGGAAAATGAACAGGAATAGGGAGAACCAATGAGAGACTAGCTGGAGGTGTCTGGACGGGCAAATTTAACTCTCATTTCCCACCAGGAAGAGGAATTAACCAAAGGCTCAGTGTGCCGTGCCGGAACCACACTAGGGCCTGAAGCAATCCTGCGGTGTTGCGGCCAGCTCACAAGAAAGCGAGTTGAAGAAAGGAGCTCAGGGGCACTGTCATTCACAAACCTGTGGAGTTATAAATGACAGCTATCGTCCAAAAATATATTGGAGTAAGGCTGCCAAGAGGACTTGAAAGCGGGGCAGAATTGCAGGAAACCGATTTCAGGAGGTAGACTGGAATTGCATGTAAAGCATAGGAAAAGAGGCAGAACGTCCACAATGATGCACTTGGCCAAAAAGGGCGTATGCGTTTTTTCCTGAATATATTCAGGGAAAAACGCATACGCCCTTTTTGGCCAACCAAGCAAGCTTGCAAAGGAAATCTGCACTACAATGAAGTCTCACTGCCCCCCGGTCAAAAGGGCCATCTGAAAAAAGTGTAAAATCCAGAAAGGCGGGACAGGCCATGGAGAACTGGGAGCCTTGTTATGCTGATGGGCAGGATGTAAATTGCCAACAGCCACTCTGGAGAAGTGTATGGTGTTTCCTGAAACATCTACAAAACAAAGCAACAGAGCCTAGGGCACTTCCACTTATGGTCCTATAGCTTAGGGAAATTAAAATCAAAAAGACACAGCCACCCCAAAGTTTGGGATGGCTCTGTTTACAAGAACCTCGTTTACGGTACAAGTTCAATATCACAGAAAGCGAAAAATGGATAAAGAAGTTGTGGTACTTACGTACAATGCAATATCACTCAGCAATGAGATCTATGTCATCAGGCCCATAGCAGCATAATGAGTGGATTCAGGTACGATGATTCTAAGTGAAATAAGTCACACAGAAAAAGAAACATCATAAGATATCACTACTACACGGAATGTAAACTTGGCTACACAGGAACTGAATTACAAAACAGAACAGGGTCTCAAATGTAGAAAACCAACTTATGCTTGCTTAAGGGGAAAGGTGAGTTGGGGTGCTGCATAAAACCTCAGATTGAAATTAGCACAGATACCGTTCCATAAGCCAAATATGTAATAGACAAGAGCTACTCCTTGCTCAACGAAGTGGACTCAACACCCCATATTAAACGCCTAAGAATATACCTGACTAGTAAGAATCTTAAAGCCTATGGATATATGTCTCCAAAAGAGAATCAAGAGTGTGTACAGTGCCATAAATGCAGCAGTGATAGGATTGGTGAGGATCAGTGAACAAATGCATACTCTTTGAAGCCATATTGCATGGTACCCATTCCATGGGTCTCAACTCTCCAGGTTTAAGGGATTCTTCCTTCAGCTAAAACATGCATGTGGAACCCAGAGTATGATCCACCGTGTGATTGGGAAACGTGTTCAAAGGTGTCTCAGTTTTCGTCCCCTGGTACTCGGGTGCAACATTCCAGACGCTTTACTAACTCTCTCCCCACTTGTAGAGTCAGTGCCTTTAACCTCCTGTTTGGCCCAGTTTGCAATTTCTGCGGAAAATGAACAAGAATAGGGAGAACCAATGAGAGACTAGCTGGAGGTGTCTGGACGGGCAAATTTAACTCTCATTTCCCACCAGGAAGAGGAATTAACCAAAGGCTCAGCGTGCCATGCCGGAACCACACTAGGGCATGAAGCAATCCTGCGGTGTTGCGGCCAGCTCAAAAGAAAGCGAGTTGAAGAAAGGAGCTCAGGGACACTGTCATTCACAAACCTGCAGAGTTATAAATGACAGCTATCGTCCAAAAATATATTGGAGTAAGGCTGTCAAGAGGACTTGAAAGCGGGGCAGAATTGCAGGAAACCGATTTCAGGAGGTAGACTGGAATTGCATGTAAAACATAGGAAAAGAGGCAGAACGTCCACAATGATGCACTTGGCCAAAAACGGCGTATGCGTTTTTTCCTGAATATATTCAGGAAAAAACGCATACGTCCTTTTTGGCCAACCAAGCAAGCTTGCAAAGGAAATCTGCAGTACAATGACGTCTCACTGCCCCCCGGTCAAAAGGGCCATCTGAAAAATGTGTAAAATCCAGAAAGGCAGGACAGGCCATGTAGAACTGGGAGCCTTGTTATGCTGATGGGCAGGATGTAAATTGCCAACAGCCACTCTGGAGAAGTGTATGGTGTTTCCTGAAACATCTACAAAACAAAGCAACAGAGCCTAGGGCACTTCCACTTATGGTCCTATAGCTTAGGGAAATTAAAATCAAAAAGACACAGCCACCCCAAAGTTTGGGACGGCTCTGTTTACAAGAACCTCGTTTACGGTACAAGTTCAATATAGCAGAAAGCGAAAAATGGATAAAGAAGTTGTGGTACTTACGTACAATGCAATATCACTCAGCAATGAAATCTATGTCATCAGGGCCGTAGCAGCATAATGAGTGGATTCAAGTACGATGATTCTAAGTGAAATAAGTCACACAAAAAAAGAAACATCATAAGATATCACTACTACACGGAATGTAAACTTGGCTACACAGGAACTGAATTACAAAACAGAACAGGGTCTCAAATGTAGAAAACCAACTTATGCTTGCTTAAGGGGAAAGGTGAGTTGGGGTGCTGCATAAAACCAGAGATTGAAATTAGCACAGATACCGTTCCATAAGCCAAATATGTAATAGACAAGAGCTACTCCTTGCTCAACGAAGTGGACTCAACACCCCATATTAAACGCCTAAGAATATACCTGACTAGTAAGAATCTTAAAACCTATGGATTTATATGTCTCCGAAAGAGAATCAAGCGTGTGTACAGCGGCATAAATGCAGCAGTGATACGATTGGTGAGGATCGGTGAGCAAATGCAGACCCTTTGAAGTCATATTTCATGGTACCCATTCCATGGGTCTCAACTCTCCAGGTTTAAGGGATTCTTCCTTCAGCTAAAACATGCATGTGGAACCCAGCCTATGATCCACCGTGTGATTGGGAAACGTGTTTAAAGGTGTCTCAGTTTTCGTCCCCTGCTACTCGGGTGCAACATTCCAGACGCTTTACTAACACTCTCCCTACTTGGAGAGTCAGTGCCTTTAACCTCCTGTTTGGCCCAGTTTGCAATTTCTGCGGAAAATGAACAGGAATAGGGAGAACCAATGAGAGACTAGCTGGAGGTGTCTGGACGGGCAAATTTAACTCTCATTTCCCACCAGGAAGAGGAATTAACCAAAGGCTCAGCGTGCCGTGCCGGAACCACACTAGGGCCTGAAGCAATCCTGCGGTGTTGCGGCCAGCTCACAAGAAAGCGAGTTGAAGAAAGGAGCTCAGGGGCACTGTCATTCACAAACCTGCGGAGTTATAAATGACAGCTATCGTCCAAAAATATATTGGAGTAAGGCTGCCAAGAGGACTTGAAAGCGGGGCAGAATTGCAGGAAACCGATTTCAGGAGGTAGACTGGAATTGCATGTAAAGCATAGGAAAAGAGGCAGAACGTCCACAATGATGCACTTGGCCAAAAAGGGCGTATGCGTTTTTTCCTGAATATATTCAGGAAAAAACGCATACGTCCTTTTTGGCCAACCAAGCAAGCTTGCAAAGGAAATCTGCACTACAATGAAGTCTCACTGCCCCCCGGTCAAAAGGGCCATCTGAAAAAAGTGTAAAATTCAGAACGGCAGGACAGGCCATGGAGAACTGGGAGCCTTGTTATGCTGATGGGAAGGATGTAAATTGCCAACAACCACTCTGGATAAGTGTATGGTGTTTCCTGAAACATCTACAAAACAAAGCAACAGAGCCTAGGGCACTTCCACTTATGGTCCTATAGCTTAGGGAAATTAAAATCAAAAAGACACAGCCACCCCAAAGTTTGGGACGGCTCTGTTTACAAGAACCTCGTTTACGGTACAAGTTCAATATAGCAGAAAGCGAAAAATGGATAAAGAAGTTGTGGTACTTACGTACAATGCAATATCACTCAGCAATGAAATCTATGTCATCAGGGCCGTAGCAGCATAATGAGTGGATTCAAGTACGATGATTCTAAGTGAAATAAGTCACACAAAAAAAGAAACATCATAAGATATCACTACTACACGGAATGTAAACTTGGCTACACAGGAACTGAATTACAAAACAGAACAGGGTCTCAAATGTAGAAAACCAACTTATGCTTGCTTAAGGGGAAAGGTGAGTTGGGGTGCTGCATAAAACCAGAGATTGAAATTAGCACAGATACCGTTCCATAAGCCAAATATGTAATAGACAAGAGCTACTCCTTGCTCAACGAAGTGGACTCAACACCCCATATTAAACGCCTAAGAATATACCTGACTAGTAAGAATCTTAAAACCTATGGATTTATATGTCTCCGAAAGAGAATCAAGCGTGTGTACAGCGGCATAAACGCAGCAGTGATACGATTGGTGAGGATCGGTGAGCAAATGCAGACCCTTTGAAGTCATATTTCATGGTACCCATTCCATGGGTCTCAACTCTCCAGGTTTAAGGGATTCTTCCTTCAGCTAAAACATGCATGTGGAACCCAGAGTATGATCCACCGTGTGATTGGGAAACGTGTTCAAAGGTGTCTCAGTTTTCGTCCCCTGCTACTCGGGTGCAACATTCCAGACGCTTTACTAACACTCTCCCTACTTGGAGAGTCAGTGCCTTTAACCTCCTGTTTGGCCCAGTTTGCAATTTCTGCGGAAAATGAACAGGAATAGGGAGAACCAATGAGAGACTAGCTGGAGGTGTCTGGACGGGCAAATTTAACTCTCATTTCCCACCAGGAAGAGGAATTAACCAAAGGCTCAGCGTGCCATGCCGGAACCACACTAGGACCTGAAGCAATCCTGCGGTGTTGCGGCCAGCTCACAAGAAAGCGAGTTGAAGAAAGGAGCTCAGGGGCACTGTCACTCACAAACCTGCAGAGTTATAAATGACAGCTATCGTCCAAAAATATATTGAAGTAAGGCTGCCAAGAGCACTTGAAAGCGGGGCAGAATTGCAGGAAACCGATTTCAGGAGGTAGACTGGAATTGCATGTAAAGCATAGGAAAAGAGGCAGAACGTCCACAATGATGCACTTGGCCAAAAAGGGCGTATGCGTTTTTTCCTGAATATATTCAGGAAAGAACGCATACGCCCCTTTTGGCGAACCAAGCAAGCTTGCAAAGGAAATCTGCACTACAATGAAGTCTCACTGCCCCCCGGTCAAAAGGGCCATCTGAAAAAAGTGTAAAATCCAGAAAGGCAGGACAGGCCATGGAGAACTGGGAGCCTTGTTATGCTGCTGTGCCGGATGTAAATTGCCAACAGCCACTCTGGAGAAGTGTATGGTGTTTCCTGAAACATCTAAAAAACAAAGCAACAGAGCCTAGGGCACTTCCACTTATGGTTCTATAGCTTAGGGAAATTAAATTCAAAAATACACAGCCACCCCTAAGTTTGGGACAGCTCTGTTTACAAGAACCTCGTTTATGGTACAAGTTCAATATCACAGAAAGCGAAAAATGGATAAAGAAGTTGTGGTACTTACGTACAATGCAATATCACTCAGCAATGAGATCTATGTCACCAGGCCCATAGCAGCATAATGAGTGGATTCAGGTACGATGATTCTAAGTGAAATAAGTCACACAGAAAAAGAAACATCATAAGATATCACTACTACACGGAATGTAAACTTGGCTACACAGGAACTGAATTACAAAACAGAACAGGGTCTCAAATGTAGAAAACCAACTTATGCTTGCTTAAGGGGAAAGGTGAGTTGGGGTGCTGCATAACACCACAGATTGAAATTAGCACAGATACCGTTCCATAAGCCAAATATGTAATAGACAAGAGCTACTCCTTGCTCAACGAAGTGGACTCAACACCCCATATTAAACGCCTAAGAATATACCTGAGTAGTAAGAACCTTAAAACCTATGGATATATGTCTCCAAAAGAGAATCAAGAGTGTGTACAGTGCCATAAATGCAGCAGTGATAGGATTGGTGAGGATCAGTGAGCAAATGCCTACTCTTTGAAGCCATATTGCATGGTACCCATTCCATGGGTCTCAACTCTCCAGGTTTAAGGGATTCTTCCTTCAGCTAAAACATGCATGTGGAACCCAGAGTATGATCCACCGTGTGATTGGGAAACGTGTTCAAAGGTGTCTCAGTTTTCGTCCCCTGGTACTCGGGTGCAACATTCCAGACGCTTTCCTAACTCTCTCCCCACTTGTAGAGTCAGTGCCTTTAACCTCCTGTTTGGCCCAGTTTGCAATTTCTGCGGAAAATGAACAGGAATAGGGAGAACCAATGAGAGACTAGCTGGAGGTGTCTGGACGGGCAAATTTAACTCTCATTTCCCACCAGGAAGAGGAATTAACCAAAGGCTCAGCGTGCCGTGCCGGAACCACACTAGGGCATGAAGCAATCCTGCGGTGTTGCAGCCAGCTCACAAGAAAGCAAGTTGAAAAACGGAGCTCAGGGGTACTGTCATTCACAGACCTGCAGAGTTATAAATAACAGCTATCGTCCAAAAATATATTGGAGTAAGGCTGCCAAGAGGACTTGAAAGCGGGGCAGAATTGCAGGAAACCGATTTCAGGAGGTAGACTGGAATTGCATGTAAAGCATAGGAAAAGAGGCAGAACGTCCACAATGATGCACTTGGCCAAAAATGGCGTATGCGTTTTTTCCTGAATATATTAAGGAAAAAACGCATACGCCCTTTTTGGCGAACCAAGCAAGCTTGCAAAGGAAATCTGCACTACAATGAAGTCTCACTGCCCCCCGGTCAAAAGGGCCATCTGAAAAAAGTGTAAAATCCAGAAAGGCAGGACAGGCCATGGAGAACTGGGAGCCTTGTTATGCTGATGGGAAGGATGTAAATTGCCAACAGCCACTCTGGAGAAGTGTATGGTGTTTCCTGAAACATCTACAAAACAAAGCAACAGAGCCTAGGGCACTTCCACTTATGGTTCTATAGCTTAGGGAAATTAAAATCAAAAAGACACAGCCACCCCAAAGTTTGGGACGGCTCTGTTTACAAGAACCTCGTTTACGGTACAAGTTCAATATCACAGAAAGCGAAAAATGGATAAAGAAGTTGTAGTACTTACATACAATGCAATATCACTCAGCAATGAAATCTATGTCATCAGGCCCGTAGCAGCATAATGAGTGGATTCAGGTACGATGATTCTAAGTGAAACAAGTCACACAGAAAAAGAAACATCATAAGATATCACTACTACACGGAATGTAAACTTGGCTACCCAGGAACTGAATTACAAAACAGAACAGGGTCTCAAATGTAGAAAACCAACTTATGCTTGCTTAAGGGGAAAGGTGAGTTGGGGTGCTGCATAAAACCAGAGATTGAAATTAGCACAGATACCGTTCCATAAGCCAAATATGTAATAGACAAGAGCTACTCCTTGCTCAACGAAGTGGACTCAACACCCCATATTAAACGCCTAAGAATATACCTGACTAGTAAGAATCTTACAACCTATGGATTTATATGTCTCCGAAAGAGAATCAAGCGTGTGTACAGCGGCATAAATGCAGCAGTGATAGGATTGGTGAGGATCGGTGAGCAAATGCAGACCCTTTGAAGTCATATTGCATGGTACCCATTCCATGGGTCTCAACTCTCCAGGTTTAAGGGATTCTTCCTTCAGCTAAAACATGCATGTGGAACCCAGAGTATGATCCACCGTGTGATTGGGAAACGTGTTCAAAGGTGTCTCAGTTTTCGTCCCCTGGTACTCGGGTGCAACATTCCAGACGCTTTACTAACTCTCTCCCCACTTGGAGAGTCAGTGCCTTTATCCTCCTGTTTGGCCCAGTTTGCAATTTCTGTGGAAAATGAACAGGAATAGGGAGAACCAATGAGAGACTAGCTGGAGGTGTCTGGACGGGCAAATTTAACTCTCATTTCCCACCAGGAAGAGGAATTAACCAAAGGCTCAGCGTGCCGTGCCGGAACCACACTAGGGCCTGAAGCAATCCTGCGGTGTTGCGGCCAGCTCACAAGAAAGCGAGTTGAAGAAAGGAGCTCAGGGGCACTGTCATTCACAAACCTGCAGAGTTATAAATGACAGCTATCGTCCAAAAATATATTGGAGTAAGGCTGCCAAGAGGACTTGAAAGCGGGGCAGAATTGCAGGAAACCGATTTCAGGAGGTAGACTGGAATTGCATGTAAAGCATAGGAAAAGAGGCAGAACTTCCACAATGATGCACTTGGCCAAAAAGGGCATATGCGTTTTTTCCTGAATATATTCAGGAAAAAACGCATACGCCGTTTTTGGCCAACCAAGCAAGCTTGCAAAGGAAATCTGCACTACAATGAAGTCTCACTGCCCCCCGGTCAAAAGGGCCATCTGGAAAAAGTGTAAAATTCAGAAAGGCAGGACAGGCCATGGAGAACTGGGAGCCTTGTTATGCTGATGGGAAGGATGTAAATTGCCAACAGCCACTCTGGATAAGTGTATGGTGTTTCCTGAAACATCTACAAAACAAAGCAACAGAGCCTAGGGCACTTCCACTTATGGTCCTATAGCTTAGGGAAATTAAAATCAAAAAGACACAGCCACCCCAAAATTTGGGACGGCTCTGTTTACAAGAACCTCGTTTACGGTACAAGTTCAATATAGCAGAAAGCGAAAAATGGATAAAGAAGTTGTGGTACTTACGTACAATGCAATATCACTCAGCAATGAAATCTATGTCATCAGGGCCGTAGCAGCATAATGAGTGGATTCAAGTACGATGATTCTAAGTGAAATAAGTCACACAAAAAAAGAAACATCATAAGATATCACTACTACACGGAATGTAAACTTGGCTACACAGGAACTGAATTACAAAACAGAACAGGGTCTCAAATGTAGAAAACCAACTTATGCTTGCTTAAGGGGAAAGGTGAGTTGGGGTGCTGCATAAAATCAGAGATTTAAATTAGCACAGATACCGTTCCATAAGCCAAATATGTAATAGACAAGAGCTACTCCTTGCTCAACGAAGTGGACTCAACACCCCATATTAAACGCCTAAGAATATACCTGACTAGTAAGAATCTTAAAACCTATGGATTTATATGTCTCCGAAAGAGAATCAAGCGTGTGTACAGCGGCATAAACGCAGCAGTGATACGATTGGTGAGGATCGGTGAGCAAATGCAGACCCTTTGAAGTCATATTTCATGGTACCCATTCCATGGGTCTCAACTCTCCAGGTTTAAGGGATTCTTCCTTCAGCTAAAACATGCATGTGGAACCCAGCCTATGATCCACCGTGTGATTGGGAAACGTGTTCAAAGGTGTCTCAGTTTTCGTCCCCTGGTACTCGGGTGCAACATTCCAGACGCTTTACTAACTCTCTCCCAACTTGGAGAGTCAGTGCCTTTAACCTCCTGTTTGGCCCAGTTTGCAATTTCTGCAGAAAATGAACAGGAATAGGGAGAACCAATGAGAGACTAGCTGGAGGTGTCTGGACGGGCAAATTTAACTCTCATTTCCCACCAGGAAGAGGAATTAACCAAAGGCTCAGCGTGCTGTCCCGGAACCACACTAGGGCCTGAAGCAATCCTGCGGTGTTGCGGCCAGCTCACAAGAAAGCGAGTTGAAGAAAGGAGCTCAGGGGCACTGTCATTCACAAACCTGCAGAGTTATAAATGACAGCTATCGTCCAAAAATATATTGGAGTAAGGCTGCCAAGAGGACTTGAAAGCGGGGCAGAATTGCAGGAAACCGATTTCAGGAGGTAGACTGGAATTGCATGTAAAGCATAGGAAAAGAGGCAGAACGTCCACAATGATGCACTTGGCCAAAAAGGGCGTATGCGTTTTTTCCTGAATATATTCAGGAAAAAACGCATACGCCCTTTTTGGCCAACCAAGCAAGCTTGCAAAGGAAATCTGCACTACAATGAAGTCTCACTGCCCCCCGGTCAAAAGGGCCATCTGAAAAAAGTGTAAAATCCAGAAAGGCAGGACAGGCCATGGAGAACTGGGAGCCTTGTTATGCTGATGGGTGGGATGTAAATTGCCAACAGCCACTCTGGAGAAGTGTATGGTGTTTCCTGAAACATTTACAAAACAAAGCAACAGAGCCTAGGGCACTTCCAATTATGGTCCTATAGCTTAGGGAAATTAAAATCAAAAAGACACAGCCACCCCAAAGTTTGGGACGGCTCTGTTTACAAGAACCTCGTTTACGGTACAAGTTCAATATCACAGAAAGCGAAAAATGGATAAAGAAGTTGTGGTACTTATGTACAATGCAATATCACTCAGCAATGAGATCTATGTCACCAGGCCCATAGCAGCATAATGAGTGGATTCAGGTACTATGATTCTAAGTGAAATAAGTCACACAGAAAAAGAAACATCATAAGATATCACTACTACACGGAATGTAAACTTGGCTACACAGGAACTGAATTACAAAACAGAACAGGGTCTCAAATGTAGAAAACCAACTTATGCTTGCTTAAGGGGAGAGGTGAGTTGGGGTGCTGCATAAAACCACAGATAGAAATTAGCACAGATACCGTTCCATAAGCCAAATATGTAATAGACAAGAGCTACTCCTTGCTCAACGAAGTGGACTCAACACCCCATATTAAACGCCTAAGAATATACCTAAGTAGTAAGAACCTTAAAACCTATGGATATATGTCTCCAAAAGAGAATCAAGAGTGTGTACAGTGCCATAAATGCAGCAGTGATAGGATTGGTGAGGATCAGTGAGCAAATGCCTACTCTTTGAAGCCATATTGCATGGTACCCATTCCATGGGTCTCAACTCTCCAGGTTTAAGGGATTCTTCCTTCAGCTAAAACATGCATGTGGAACCCAGAGTATGATCCACCGTGTGATTGGGAAACGTGTTCAAAGGTGTCTCAGTTTTCGTCCCCTGGTACTCGGGTGCAACATTCCAGACGCTTTACTAACTCTCTCCCCACTTGGAGAGTCAGTGCCTTTAACCTCCTGTTTGGCCCAGTTTGCAATTTCTGCGGAAAATGAACAGGAATAGGGAGAACCAATGAGAGACTAGCTGGAGGTGTCTGGACGGGCAAATTTAACTCTCATTTCCCACCAGGAAGAGGAATTAACCAAAGGCTCAGCGTGCCGTGCCGGAACCACACTAGGGCCTGAAGCACTCCTGCGGTGTTGCGGCCAGCTCACAAGAAAGCGAGTTGAAGAAAGGAGCTCAGGGGCACTGTCATTCACAAACCTGCAGAGTTATAAATGACAGCTATCGTCCAAAAATATATTGGAGTAAGGCTGCCAAGAGGACTTGAAAGCGGGGCAGAATTGCAGGAAACCGATTTCAGGAGGTAGACTGGAATTGCATGTAAAGCATAGGAAAAGAGGCAGAACTTCCACAATGATGCACTTGGCCAAAAAGGGCGTATGCGTTTTTTCCTGAATATATTCAGGAAAAAACGCATACGCCGTTTTTGGCCAACCAAGCAAGCTTGCAAAGGAAATCTGCACTACAATGAAGTCTCACTGCCCCCCGGTCAAAAGGGCCATCTGGAAAAAGTGTAAAATTCAGAAACGCAGGACAGGCCATGGAGAACTGGGAGCCTTGTTATGCTGATGGGAAGGATGTAAATTGCCAACAGCCACTCTGGATAAGTGTATGGTGTTTCCTGAAACATCTACAAAACAAAGCAACAGAGCCTAGGGCACTTCCACTTATGGTCCTATAGCTTAGGGAAATTAAAATCAAAAAGACACAGCCACCCCAAAGTTTGGGACCTCTCTGTTTACAAGAATCTCGTTTACGGTACAAGTTCAATATAGCAGAAAGCGAAAAATGGATAAAGAAGTTGTGGTACTTACGTACAATGCAATATCACTCAGCAATGAAATCTATGTCATCAGGCCCGTAGCAGCATAATGAGTGGATTCAGGTACGATGATTCTAAGTGAAACAAGTCACACAGAAAAAGAAACATCATAAGATATCACTACTACACGGAATGTAAACTTGGCTACACAGGAACTGAATTACAAAACAGAACAGGGTCTCAAATGTAGAAAACCAACTTATGCTTGCTTAAGGGGAAAGGTGAGTTGGGGTGCTGCATAAAACCAGAGATTGAAATTAGCACAGATACCGTTCCATAAGCCAAATATGTAATAGACAAGAGCTACTCCTTGCTCAACGAAGTGGACTCAACACCCCATATTAAACGCCTAAGAATATACCTGACTAGTAAGAATCTTAAAACCTATGGATTTATATGTCTCCGAAAGAGAATCAAGCGTGTGTACAGCGGCATAAACGCAGCAGTGATAGGATTGGTGAGGATCGGTGAGCAAATGCAGACCCTTTGAAGTCATATTGCATGGTACCCATTCCATGGGTCTCAACTCTCCAGGTTTAAGGGATTCTTCCTTCAGCTAAAACATGCATGTGGAACCCAGAGTATGATCCACCGTGTGATTGGGAAACGTGTTCAAAGGTGTCTCAGTTTTCGTCCCCTGGTACTCGGGTGCAACATTCCAGACGCTTTACTAACTCTCTCCCCACTTGGAGAGTCAGTGCCTTTAACCTCCTGTTTGGCCCAGTTTGCAATTTCTGTGGAAAATGAACAGGAATAGGGAGAACCAATGAGAGACTAGCTGGAGGTGTCTGGACGGGCAAATTTAACTCTCATTTCCCACCAGGAAGAGGAATTAACCAAAGGCTCAGCGTGCCGTCCCGGAACCACACTAGGGCCTGAAGCAATCCTGCGGTGTTGCGGCCAGCTCACAAGAAAGCGAGTTGAAGAAAGGAGCTCAGGGGCACTGTCATTCACAAACCTGCAGAGTTATAAATGACAGCTATCGTCCAAAAATATATTGGAGTAAGGCTGCCAAGAGGACTTGAAAGCGGGGCAGAATTGCAGGAAACCGATTTCAGGAGGTAGACTGGAATTGCATGTAAAGCATAGGAAAAGAGGCAGAACGTCCACAATGATGCACTTGGCCAAAAAGGGCGTATGCGTTTTTTCCTGAATATATTCAGGAAAAAACGCATACGCACTTTTTGGCCAACCAAGCAAGCTTGCAAAGGAAATCTGCACTACAATGAAGTCTCACTGCCCCCCGGTCAAAAGGGCCATCTGAAAAAAGTGTAAAATACAGAAAGGCAGGACAGGCCATGGAGAACTGGGAGCCTTGTTATGCTGATGGGTGGGATGTAAATTGCCAACAGCCACTCTGGAGAAGTGTATGGTGTTTCCTGAAACATTTACAAAACAAAGCAACAGAGCCTAGGGCACTTCCAATTATGGTCCTATAGCTTAGGGAAATTAAAATCAAAAAGACACAGCCACCCCAAAGTTTGGGACGGCTCTGTTTACAAGAACCTCGTTTACGGTACAAGTTCAATATCACAGAAAGCGAAAAATGGATAAAGAAGTTGTGGTACTTACGTACAATGCAATATCACTCAGCAATGAGATCTATGTCACCAGGCCCATAGCAGCATAATGAGTGGATTCAGGTACGATGATTCTAAGTGAAATAAGTCACACAGAAAAAGAAACATCATAAGATATCACTACTACACGGAATGTAAACTTGGCTACACAGGAACTGAATTACAAAACAGAACAGGGTCTCAAATGTAGAAAACCAACTTATGCTTGCTTAAGGGGAAAGGTGAGTTGGGGTGCTGCATAAAACCAGAGATTGAAATTAGCACAGATACCGTTCCATAAGCCAAATATGTAATAGACAAGAGCTACTCCTTGCTCAACGAAGTGGACTCAACACCCCATATTAAACGCCTAAGAATATACCTGAGTAGTAAGAACCTTAAAACCTATGGATATATGTCTCCAAAAGAGAATCAAGAGTGTGTACAGTGCCATAAATGCAGCAGTGATAGGATTGGTGAGGATCAGTGAGCAAATGCCTACTCTTTGAAGCCATATTGCATGGTACCCATTCCATGGGTCTCAACTCTCCAGGTTTAAGGGATTCTTCCTTCAGCTAAAACATGCATGTGGAACCCAGAGTATGATCCACCGTGTGATTGGGAAACGTGTTCAAAGGTGTCTCAGTTTTCGTCCCCTGGTACTCGGGTGCAACATTCCAGACGCTTTACTAACTCTCTCCCCACTTGGAGAGTCAGTGCCTTTAACCTCCTGTTTGGCCCAGTTTGCAATTTCTGCGGAAAATGAACAGGAATAGGGAGAACCAATGAGAGACTAGCTGGAGGTGTCTGGACGGGCAAATTTAACTCTCATTTCCCACCAGGAAGAGGAATTAACCAAAGGCTCAGCGTGCCGTGCCGGAACCACACTAGGGCATGAAGCAATCCTGCGGTGTTGCGGCCAGCTCACAAGAAAGCAAGTTGAAAAACGGAGCTCAGGGGTACTGTCATTCACAGACCTGCAGAGTTATAAATAACAGCTATCGTCCAAAAATATATTGGAGTAAGGCTGCCAAGAGGACTTGAAAGCGGGGCAGAATTGCAGGAAACCGATTTCAGGAGGTAGACTGGAATTGCATGTAAAGCATAGGAAAAGAGGCAGAACGTCCCCAATGATGCACTTGGCCAAAAAGGGCGTATGCGTTTTTTCCTGAATATATTCAGGAAAAAACGCATATGCCCTCTTTGGCGAACCAAGCAAGCTTGCAAAGGAAATCTGCACTACAATGAAGTCTCACTGCCCCCCGGTCAAAAGGGCCATCTGGAAAAAGTGTAAAATCCAGAAAGGCAGGACAGGCCATGGAGAACTGGGAGCCTTGTTATGCTGATGGGCGGGATGTAAATTGCCAACAGCCACTCTGGAGAAGTGTATGGTGTTTCCTGAAACATCTACAAAACAAAGCAACAGAGCCTAGGGCACTTCCACTTATGGTCCTATAGCTTAGGGAAATTAAAATCAAAAAGACACAGCCACCCCAAAGTTTGGGACGGCTCTGTTTACAAGAACCTCGTTTACAGTACAAGTTCAATATTGCAGAAAGCGAAAAATGGATAAAGAAGTTGTAGTACTTACATACAATGCAATATCACTCAGCAATGAAATCTATGTCATCAGGCCCGTAGCAGCATAATGAGTGGATTCAGGTACGATGATTCTAAGTGAAACAAGTCACACAGAAAAAGAAACATCATAAGATATCACTACTACACGGAATGTAAACTTGGCTACCCAGGAACTGAATTACAAAACAGAACAGGGTCTCAAATGTAGAAAACCAACTTATGCTTGCTTAAGGGGAAAGGTGAGTTGGGGTGCTGCATAAAACCAGAGATTGAAATTAGCACAGATACCGTTCCATAAGCCAAATATGTAATAGACAAGAGCTACTCCTTGCTCAACGAAGTGGACTCAACACCCCATATTAAACGCCTAAGAATATACCTGACTAGTAAGAATCTTAAAACCTATGGATTTAAATGTCTCCAAAAGAGAATCAAGAGTGTGTACAGTGCCATAAATGCAGCAGTGATAGGATTGGTGAGGATCGGTGAGCAAATGCATACTCTTTGAAGCCATATTGCATGGTACCCATTCCATGGGTCTCAACTCTCCAGGTTTAAGGGATTCTTCCTTCAGCTAAAACATGCATGTGGAACCCAGAGTATGATCCACCGTGTGATTGGGAAACGTGTTCAAAGGTGTCTCAGTTTTCGTCCCCTGGTACTCGGGTGCAACATTCCAGACGCTTTACTAACTCTCTCCCCACTTGGAGAGTCAGTGCCTTTAACCTCCTCTTTGGCCCAGTTTGCAATTTCTGCGGAAAATGAACAGGAATAGGGAGAACCAATGAGAGACTAGCTGGAGGTGTCTGGTTCGGGCAAATTTAACTCTCATTTCCCACCAGGAAGAGGAATTAACCAAAGGCTCAGCGTGCCGTGCCGGAACCACACTAGGGCCTGAAGCAATCCTGCCGTGTTGCGGCCAGCTCACAAGAAAGCGAGTTGAAGAAAGGAGCTCAGGGGCACTGTCACTCACAAACATGCAGAGTTATAAATGACAGCTATCGTCCAAAAATATATTGAAGTAAGGCTGCCAAGAGGACTTGAAAGCGGGGCAGAATTGCAGGAAACCGATTTCAGGAGGTAGACTGGAATTGCATGTAAAGCATAGGAAAAGAGGCCGAACGTCCACAATGATGCACTTGGCCAAAAATGGCGTATGCGTTTTTTCCTGAATATATTAAGGAAAAAACGCATACGCCATTTTTGGCGAACCAAGCAAGCTTGCAAAGGAAATCTGCACTACAGTGAAGTCTCACTGCCCCCCGGTCAAAAGGGCCATCTGAAAAAAGTGTAAAATCCAGAAAGGCAGGACAGGCCATGGAGAACTGGGAGCCTTGTTATGCTGATGGGAAGGATGTAAATTGCCAACAGCCACTCTGGAGAAGTGTATGGTGTTTCCTGAAACATCTACAAAACAAAGCAACAGAGCCTAGGGCACTTCCACTTATGGTTCTATAGCTTAGGGAAATTAAAATCAAAAAGACACAGCCACCCCAAAGTTTGGGACGGCTCTGTTTACAAGAACCTCGTTTACGGTACAAGTTCAATATTGCAGAAAGCGAAAAATGGATAAAGAAGTTGTAGTACTTACATACAATGCAATATCACTCAGCAATGAAATCTATGTCATCAGGCCCGTAGCAGCATAATGAGTGGATTCAGGTACGATGATTCTAAGTGAAACAAGTCACACAGAAAAAGAAACATCATAAGATATCACTACTACACGGAATGTAAACTTGGCTACCCAGGAACTGAATTACAAAACAGAACAGGGTCTCAAATGTAGAAAACCAACTTATGCTTGCTTAAGGGGAAAGGTGAGTTGGGGTGCTGCATAAAACCAGAGATTGAAATTAGCACAGATACCGTTCCATAAGCCAAATATGTAATAGACAAGAGCTACTCCTTGCTCAACGAAGTGGACTCAACACCCCATATTAAACGCCTAAGAATATACCTGACTAGTAAGAATCTTACAACCTATGGATTTATATGTCTCCGAAAGAGAATCAAGCGTGTGTACAGCGGCATAAATGCAGCAGTGATAGGATTGGTGAGGATCGGTGAGCAAATGCAGACCCTTTGAAGTCATACTGCATGGTACCCATTCCATGGGTCTCAACTCTCCAGGTTTAAGGGATTCTTCCTTCAGCTAAAACATGCATGTGGAACCCAGAGTATGATCCACCGGGTGATGGGGAAACGTGTTCAAATGTGTCTCAGTTTTCGTCCCCTGGTACTCGGGTGCAACATTCCAGACGCTTTACTAACACTCTCCCCGCTTAGAGAGTCAGTGCCTTTAACCTCCTTTTTGACCCAGTTTGCAATTTCTGCGGAAAATGAACAGAAATAGGGACAACCAATGAGAGACTAGCTGGAGGTGTCTGGACGGGCAAATTTAACTCTCATTTCCCACCAGGAAGAGGAATTAACCAAAGGCTCAGCGTGCCATGCCGGATCCACACTAGGGCCTGAAGCAATCCTGCGGTGTTGCGGCCAGCTCACAAGAAAGCGAGTTGAAGAAAGGAGCTCAGGGGCACTGTCATTCACAGAACTGCAGAGTTATAAATGACAGCTATCCTCCAAAAATATATTGAAATAAGGCTGCCAAGAGGACTTGAAAGCGGGGCAGAATTGCAGGAAACCGATTTCAGGAGGTAGACTGGAATTGCATGTAAAGCATAGGAAAAGAGGCAGAACGTCCACAGTGATGCCCTTGGCCAAAAAGGGCGTATGCGTTTTTTCCTCAATATATTCAGGAAAAAACGCATACGCCCCTTTTGGCCAACCAAGCAAGCTTGCAAAGGAAATCTGCACTACAATGAAGTCTCACTGCCCCCCGGTCAAAAGGGCCATCTGAAAAAAGTGTAAAATCCAGAAAGGCAGGACAGGCCATGGAGAACTGGGAGCCTTGTTATGCTGATGGGTGGGATGTAAATTGCCAACAGCCACTCTGGAGAAGTGTATGGTGTTTCCTGAAACATCTAAAAAACAAAGCAACAGAGCCTAGGGCACTTCCACTTATGGTCCTATAGCTTAGGGAAATTAAAATCAAAAAGACACCGCCACCACAAAGTTTGGGACGGCTCTGTTTACAAGAACCTCGTTTACGGTACAAGTTCATTATCACAGAAAGCGAAAAATGGATAAAGAAGTTGTGGTACTTACGTACAATGCAATATCACTCAGCAATGAGATCTATGTCATCAGGCCCATAGCAGCATAATGAGTGGATTCAGGTACGATGATTCTAAGTGAAATAAGTCACACAGAAAAATAAACATCATAAGACATCACTACTACACCGAATGTAAACTTGGCTACACAGGAACTGAATTACAAAACAGAACAGGCTCTCAAATGTAGAAAACCAACTTATGCTTGCTTAAGGGGAAAGGTGAGTTGGGGTGGTGCATAAAACCAGAGATTGAAATTAGCACAGATACCGTTCCATAAGCCAAATATGTAATAGACAAGAGCTACTCCTTGGTCAACGAAGTGGACTCAACACCCCATATTAAACGCCTAAGAATATACCTGACTAGTAAGAATCTTAAAACCTATGGATTTATATGTCTCCGAAAGAGAATCAAGCGTGTGTACAGCGCAATAAACGCAGCAGTGAAAGGATTGGTGAGGATCGGTGAGCAAATGCATACTCTTTGAAGCCATATTGCATGGTACCCATTCCATGGGTCTCAACTCTCCAGGTTTAACGGATTCTGCCTTCAGCTAAAACATGCCTGTGGAACCCAGAGTATGATTCACCGTGTGATTGGGAAACGTGTTCAAAGGTGTCTCAGGTTTCGTCCCCTGGTACTCGGGTGCAACATTCCAGACGCTTTACTTACTCTCTCCCCACTTGGAGAGTCAGTGCCTTTAACCTCCTGTTTGGCCCAGTTTGCAATTTCTGCGGAAAATGAACAGGAATAGGGAGAACCAATGAGAGACTAGCTGGAGGTGTCTGGACGGGCAAATTTAACTCTCATTTCCCACCAGGAAGAGGAATTATCCAAAGGCTCAGCGTGCGGTGCCGGAACCACACTAGGGCCTGAAGCAATCCTGCGGTGTTGCGGCCAGCTCACAAGAAAGCGAGTTGAAGAAAGGAGCTCGGGGCACTGTCATTCACATACCTCCAGAGTTATAAATGACAGCTATCGTCCAAAAATATATTGGAGTAAGGCTGCCAAGAGTACTTGAAAGAGGGGCAGAATTGCAGGAAACCAATTTCAGGAGGTAGACTGGAATTGTATGTAAAGCATAGGAAAAGAGGCAGAACGTCCTCAATGATGCACTTGGCCAAACACGGCGTATGTGTTTTTTCCTGAATATATTCAGGAAAAAACGCATACGCCCTTTTTGGCCAACCAAGCAAGCTTGCAAAGGAAATCTGCACTACAATGAAGTCTCACTGCCCCCCCGTCAAAAGGGCCATCTGAAAAAAGTGTAAAATCCAGAAAGGCAGGACAGGCCATGGAGAACTGGGAGCCTTGTTATGCTGATGGGCGGGATGTAAATTGCCAACAGCCACTCTGGAGAAGTGTATGGTGTTTCCTGAAACATCTTAAAAAGAAAGCAACAGAGCCTAGGGCACTTCCACTTATGGTCCTATAGCTTAGGGAAATTAAAATCAAAAAGACACAGCCACCCCAAAGTTTGGGACGGCTCTGTTTACAAGAACCTCATTTACGGTACAAGTTCAATATTGCAGAAAGCGAAAAATGGATAAAGAAGTTGTAGTACTTACATACAATGCAATATCACTCAGCAATGAAATCTATGTCATCAGGCCCGTAGCAGCATAATGAGTGGATTCAGGTACGATGATTCTAAGTGAAACAAGTCACACAGAAAAAGAAACATCATAAGATATCACTACCACACGGAATGTAAACTTGGCTACCCAGGAACTGAATTACAAAACAGAACAGGGTCTCAAATGTAGAAAACCAACTTATGCTTGCTTAAGGGGAAAGGTGAGTTGGGGTGCTGCATAAAACCAGAGATTGAAATTAGCACAGATACCGTTCCATAAGCCAAATATGTAATAGACAAGAGCTACTCCTTGCTCAACGAAGTGGACTCAACACCCCATATTAAACGCCTAAGAATATACCTGACTAGTAAGAATCTTAAAACCTATGGATTTATATGTCTCCGAAAGAGAATCAAGCGTGTGTACAGCGGCATAAATGCAGCAGTGATAGGATTGGTGAGGATCGGTGAGCAAATGCAGACCCTTTGAAGTCATATTGCATGGTACCCATTCCATGGGTCTCAACTCTCCTGGTTTAAGGGATTCTTCCTTCAGCTAAAACATGCATGTAGAACCCAGACTATGATCCACCGTGTGATTGGGAAACGTGTTCAAAGGTGTCTCAGTTTTCGTCCCCTGGTACTCGGGTGCAACATTCCAGACGCTTTACTAACACTCTCCCCAATGGGAGAGTCAGTGCCTTTAACCTCCTGTTTGTCCCAGTTTGCAATTTCTGCGGAAAATGAACAGGAATAGGGAGAACCAATGAGAGACTAGCTGGAGGTGTCTGGACGGGCAAATTTAACTCTCATTTCCCACCAGGAAGAGGAATTAACCAAAGGCTCAGCGTGCCATGCCGGAACGACACTAGGGCCTGAAGCAATTCTGCGGTGTTGCGGCCAGCTCACAAGAAAGCGAGTTGAAGAAAGGAGCTCAGGGGCACTGTCATTCACAGACCTGCAGAGTTATAAATGACAGCTATCGTCCAAAAATATATTGGAGTAACGCTGCGAAGAGGACTTGAGAGTGGGGCAGAATTGCAGGAAACCGATTTCAGGAGGTAGACTGGAATTGCATGTAAAGCATTGGAAAAGAGGCAGAACGTCCACAATGATGCACTTGGCCAAAAAGGGCGTATGCGTTTTTTCCTGAATATATTCAGGAAAAAACGCATACGCCCTTTTCGGCCAACCAAGCAAGCTTGCAAAGGAAATCTGCACTACAATGAAGTCTCACTGCCCCCCGGTCAAAAGGGCCATCTGAAAAAAGTGTAAAATCCAGAAAGGCAGGACAGGCCATGGAGAACTGGGAGCCTTGTTATGCTGATGGGCGGGATGTAAATTGCCAACAGCCACTCTGGAGAAGTGTATGGTGTTTCCTGAAACATCTAAAAAACAAAGCAACAGAGCCTAGGGCACTTCCACTTATGGTCCTATAGCTTAGGGAAATTAAAATCAAAAAGACACAGCCACCCCAAAGTTTGGGACGGCTCTGTTTACAAGAACCTCGTTTACGGTACAAGTTCAATATCACAGAAAGCGAAAAATGGATAAAGAAGTTGTGGTACTTACGTACAATGCAATATCACTCAGCAATGAGATCTATGTCATCAGGCCCATAGCAGCATAATGAGAGGATTCAGGTACGATGATTCTAAGTGAAACAAGTCACACAGAAAAAGAAACATCATAAGATATCACTACTACACGGAATGTAAACTTGGCTACACAGGAACTGAATTACAAAACAGAACAGGGTCTCAAATGTAGAAAACCAACTTATGCTTGCTTAAGGGGAAAGGTGAGTTGGGGTGCTGCATAAAACCAGAGATTGAAATTAGCACAGATACCGTTCCATAAGCCAAATATGTAATAGACAAGAGCTACTCCTTGCTCAACGAAGTGGACTCAACACCCCATATTAAACGCCTAAGAATATACCTGACTAGTAAGAATCTTAAAACCTATGGATTTATATGTCTCCGAAAGAGAATCAAGCGTGTGTACAGCGGCATAAATGCAGCAGTGATAGGATTGGTGAGGATCGGTGAGCAAATGCAGACCCTTTGAAGTCATATTGCATGGTACCCATTCCATGGGTCTCAACTCTCCTGGTTTAAGGGATTCTTCCTTCAGCTAAAACATGCATGTAGAACCCAGACTATGATCCACCGTGTGATTGGGAAACGTGTTCAAAGGTGTCTCAGTTTTCGTCCCCTGGTACTCGGGTGCAACATTCCAGACGCTTTACTAACACTCTCCCCAATGGGAGAGTCAGTGCCTTTAACCTCCTGTTTGTCCCAGTTTGCAATTTCTGCGGAAAATGAACAGGAATAGGGAGAACCAATGAGAGACTAGCTGGAGGTGTCTGGACGGGCAAATTTAACTCTCATTTCCCACCAGGAAGAGGAATTAACCAAAGGCTCAGCGTGCCATGCCGGAACGACACTAGGGCCTGAAGCAATTCTGCGGTGTTGCGGCCAGCTCACAAGAAAGCGAGTTGAAGAAAGGAGCTCAGGGGCACTGTCATTCACAGACCTGCAGAGTTATAAATGACAGCTATCGTCCAAAAATATATTGGAGTAACGCTGCGAAGAGGACTTGAGAGTGGGGCAGAATTGCAGGAAACCGATTTCAGGAGGTAGACTGGAATTGCATGTAAAGCATTGGAAAAGAGGCAGAACGTCCACAATGATGCACTTGGCCAAAAAGGGCGTATGCGTTTTTTCCTGAATATATTCAGGAAAAAACGCATACGCCCTTTTCGGCCAACCAAGCAAGCTTGCAAAGGAAATCTGCACTACAATGAAGTCTCACTGCCCCCCGGTCAAAAGGGCCATCTGAAAAAAGTGTAAAATCCAGAAAGGCAGGACAGGCCATGGAGAACTGGGAGCCTTGTTATGCTGATGGGCGGGATGTAAATTGCCAACAGCCACTCTGGAGAAGTGTATGGTGTTTCCTGAAACATCTAAAAAACAAAGCAACAGAGCCTAGGGCACTTCCACTTATGGTCCTATAGCTTAGGGAAATTAAAATCAAAAAGACACAGCCACCCCAAAGTTTGGGACGGCTCTGTTTACAAGAACCTCGTTTACGGTACAAGTTCAATATCACAGAAAGCGAAAAATGGATAAAGAAGTTGTGGTACTTACGTACAATGCAATATCACTCAGCAATGAGATCTATGTCATCAGGCCCATAGCAGCATAATGAGAGGATTCAGGTACGATGATTCTAAGTGAAACAAGTCACACAGAAAAAGAAACATCATAAGATATCACTACTACACGGAATGTAAACTTGGCTACACAGGAACTGAATTACAAAACAGAACAGGGTCTCAAATGTAGAAAACCAACTTATGCTTGCTTAAGGGGAAAGGTGAGTTGGGGTGCTGCATAAAACCAGAGATTTAAATTAGCACAGATACCGTTCCATAAGCCAAATATGTAATAGACAAGATCTACTCCTTGCTCAACGAAGTGGACTCAACACCCCATATTAAACGCCTAAGAATATACCTGACTAGTAAGAATCTTAAAACCTATGGATTTATATGTCTCCGAAAGAGAATCAAGCGTGTGTACAGCGGCATAAATGCAGCAGTGATAGGATTGGTGAGGATCGGTGAGCAAATGCAGACCCTTTGAAGTCATATTGCATGTTACCCATTCCATGGGTCTCAACTCTCCAGGTTTAAGGGATTCTTCCTTCAGCTAAAACATGCATGTGGAACCCAGAGTATGATCCACCGTGTGATTGGGAAACGTGTTCAAAGGTGTCTCAGTTTTCGTCCCCTGGTACTCGGGTGCAACATTCCAGACGCTTTACTAACTCTCTCCCCACTTGGAGAGTCAGTGCCTTTAACCTCCTGTTTGGCCCAGTTTGCAATTTCTGCGGAAAATGAACAGGAATAGGGAGAACCAATGAGAGAGTAGCTGGAGGTGTCTGGACGGGCAAATTTAACTCTCATTTCCCACCAGGAAGAGGAATTAACCAAAGGCTCAGCGTGCCATGCCGGAACCACACTAGGGCCTGAAGCAATCCTGCGGTGTTGCGGCCAGCTCACAAGAAAGCGAGTTGAAAAAAGGAGCTCAGGGGCACTGTGATTCACAAACCTGCAGAGTTATAAATGACAGCTATCGTCCAAAAATATATTGGAGTAAGGCTGCCAAGAGGACTTGAAAGCGGGGCAGAATTGCAGGAAACCGATTTCAGGAGGTAGACTGGAATTGCATGTAAAGCATAGGAAAAGAGGCAGAACGTCCACAATGATGCACTTGGCCAAAAAGGGCGTATGTGTTTTTTCCTGAATATATTCAGGAAAAAACGCATACGCCCTTTTTGGCCAACCAAGCAAGCTTGCAAAGGAAATCTGCACTACAATGAAGTCTCACTGCTCCCCGGTCAAAAGGGCCATCTGAAAAAAGTGTAAAATCCAGAAAGGCAGGACAGGCCATGGAGAACTGGGAGCCTTGTTATGCTGATGGGCGGGATGTAAATTGCCAACAGCCACTCTGGAGAAGTGTATGGTGTTTCCTGAAACATCTACAAAACAAAGCAACAGAGCCTAGGGCACTTCGACTTATTGTCCTATAGCTTAGGGAAATTAAAATCAAAAAGACACAGCCACCCCAAAGTTTGGGACGGCTCTGTTTACAAGAACCTCGATTACGGTACAAGTTCAATATCGCAGAAAGCGAAAAATGGATGAAGAAGTTGTGGTACTTACGTACAATGCAATATCACTCAGCAATGAAATCTATGTCATCAGGCCCGTAGCAGCATAATGAGTGGATTCAGGTACGATGATTCTAAGTGAAATAAGTCACACAGAAAAAGAAACATCATAAGTTATCAGTACTACACGGAATGTAAACTTGGCTACACAGGAACTGAATTACAAAACAGAACAGGGTCTCAAATGTAGAAAACCAACTTATGCTTGCTTAAGGGGAAAGGTGAGTTGGGGTGCTGCATAAAACCAGAGATTGAAATTAGCACAGATACCGTTCCATAAGCCAAATATGTAATAGACAAGAGCTACTCCTTGCTCAACGAAGTGGACTCAACACCCCATATTAAACGCCTAAGAATATACCTGACTAGTAAGAATCTTAAAACCTATGGATTTATATGTCTCCGAAAGAGAATCAAGCGTGTGTACAGCGGCATAAACGCAGCAGTGATAGGATTGTTGAGGATCGGTGAGCAAATGCAGACCCTTTGAAGTCATATTGCATGGTACCCATTCCATGGGTCTCAACTCTCCAGGTTTAAGGGATTCTTCCTTCAGTTAAACCATGCATGTGGAACCCAGAGTATGATCCACCGTGTGATTGGGAAACGTGTTCAAAGGTGTCTCAGTTTTCGTCCCCTGGTACTCGGGTGCAACATTCCAGACGCTTTACTAACTCTCTCTCCACTTGGAGAGTCAGTGCCTTTAACCTCCTGTTTGGCCCAGTTTGCAATTTCTGCGGAAAATGAACAGGAATAGGGAGAACCAATGAGAGACTAGCTGGAGGTGTCTGGACGGGCAAATTTAACTCTCATTTCCCACCAGGAAGAGGAATTAACCAAAGGCTCTGCGTGCCATGCCGGAACCACACTAGGGCCTGAAGCAATCCTGCGGTGTTGCGGCCAGCTCACAAGAAAGCGAGTTGAAGAAAGGAGCTCAGGGACACTGTAATTCACAGACCTGCAGAGTTATAAATGACAGCTATCGTCCAAAAATATATTGAAGTAAGGCTGCCAAGAGGACTTGAAAGCGGGGCAGAATTGCAGGAAACCGATTTCAGGAGGTAGACTGGAATTGCATGTAAAGCATAGGAAAAGAGGCAGAACGTCCACAATGATGCACTTGGCCAAAAAGGGCGTATGCGTTTTTTCCTGAATATATTCAGGAAAAAACGCATACGCCCTTTTTGGCCAACCAAGCAAGCTTGCAAAGGAAATCTGCACTACAATGAAGTCTCACTGCCCCCCGGTCAAAAGGGCCATCTGAACAAAGTGTAAAATCCAGAAAGGCAGGACAGGCCATGGAGAACTGGGAGCCTTGTTATGCTGATGGGCGGGATGTAAATTGCCAACAGCCACTCTGGAGAAGTGTATGGTGTTTCCTGAAACATCTAAAAAACAAAGCAACAGAGCCTAGGGCACTTCCACTTATGGTCCTATAGCTTAGGGAAATTAAAATCAAAAAGACACAGCCACCCCAAAATTTGGGATGGCTCTGTTTACAAGAACCTCGTTTACGGTACAAGTTCATTATCACAGAAAGCGAAAAATGGATAAAGAAGTTGTGGTACTTACGTACAATGCAATATCACTCAGCAATGAAATCTATGTCATCAGGCACATAGCAGCATAATGAGTGGATTCAGGTACGATGATTCTAAGTGAAATAAGTCACACAGAAAAAGAAATATCATAAGATATCACTACTACACGGAATGTAAACTTGGCTACACAGGAACTGAATTACAAAACAGAACAGAGTCTCAAATGTAGAAAACCAACTTATGCTTGCTTAAGGGGAAAGGTGAGATGGGGTGCTGCATAAAACCAGAGATTGAAATTAGCACAGATACCGTTCCATAAGCCAAATATGTAATAGACAAGAGCTACTCCTTGCTCAACGAAGTGGACTCAACACCCAATATTAAATGCCTAAGAATATACCTGACTAGTAAAAAACTTAAAACCTATGGATTTATATGTCTCCGAAAGAGAATCAAGAGTGTGTACAGCGCAATAAACACAGCAGTGAAATGATTGGTGAGGATCGGTGAGCAAATGCATACTCTTTGAAGCCATATTGCATGGTACCCATTCCATGGATCTCAACTCTCCAGGTTTAAGGGATTCTTCCTTCAGCTAAAACATGCATGTGGAACCCAGAGTATGATCCACCATGTGATTGGGAAACGTGTTCAAAGGTGTCTCAGGTTTCGTCCCCTGGTACTCGGGTGCAACATTCCAGACGCTTTACTTACTCTCTCCCCACTTGGAGAGTCAGTGCCTTTAACCTCCTGTTTGGCCCAGTTTGCAATTTCTGCGGAAAATGAACAGGAATAGGGAGAACCAATGAGAGACTAGCTGGAGGTGTCTGGACGGGCAAATTTAACTCTCATTTCCCACCAGGAAGAGGAATTAACCAAAGGCTCAGTGTGCCGTGCCAGAACCACACTAGGGCATGAAGCAATCCTGCGGTGTTGCGGCCAGCTCACAAGAAAGCGAGTTGAAGAAAGGAGCTCAGGGACACTGTCATTCACAAACCTGCAGAGTTATAAATGACAGCTATCGTCCAAAAATATATTGAAGTAAGGCCGCCAAGAGTACTCGAAATCGGGGCAGAATTGCAAGAAACCAATTTCAGGAGGTAGATAGGAATTGCATTTAAAGCATAGGAAAAGAGACAGAACTTGGAAAATAATGCACTTGGCAAAAAAGGGCATATGTGTTTTATCCAGAGCTCTCATAACCGAGGGGAGGACATTCCCAGCAGGCTCCAACTGCCACCTGAGGGCTCATGTTGTCAAGGCAACGTGAGCAAGCCAGGTAGGAGTTACCTCACAGCAGAGATCCCACCTCACAGAAGGGTGAGAAACCCAGCCAACATCAGAGTCTCACCATAGTGCCCACATCACCAAGGGGATGGGAACCAGGCAGGAGTGTCTTCACACCAGTGGGGCCACATCATCGAAAGGTGAGGTACTCAGCACATGTGTCCTCAAACCAGATTACCCACATCACTAAGGGCCTCAGAGTGAGGCAGGCAGGAGTAGCCTCACAACACTGGGCCCATAGAATAAAAAAGTGAGGAATCCAGCAGTTGGAACCTCCCAGCAGGGGGCCCAGAGCACCGAGGCTATGGGATCCAGGCCACACTGAACTCACAGAAGAGGGCCCATGTCATGAAACTGAGCAACGCAGCCATTGAGACCTCAGAGCAGGAGGTCCACATCCCCATGGGGATATAAATCTGGTAGGAGTGTCCTCGCACCACTGAAAACGTATCAGAAAATTTTGGGAGACCAGCAGTTAGAGCCTGACGCCAGAGGACCCTCATCACCAAGGGAAGGAGGCTCCCAGCAGGCTCCAACGGCCACCAGAGGGCTGACGTCGCCAAGGCGATGTGTGCCAACCAGGCACGAATGACCTCACAGCAGAGGGCCCACCTCAGAGAAGTGTGACGAACCCAGTCAGGATCAGACTCGCACCAGAGGGCCCACATCACCAAATGGATTGGAACCAGGCAGGAGTGTCCTCACATGAGTAGGGCCACATCATCTAAAGGTGAGGAACCCAGAACACGTGGCTTCAAACCATAGGACACACATCACCAAGAGGCTGGGGGTGAGGCAGGCAGGAGGAGCCTCACAACAGAGGGCCCAAAAATAAGGAAGGTGAGGAATCCAGCAGTTGCAACCTCCCAGCAGGCGGCCCAGAGCACAGAGGCTAGGGGATCCAAGCCAGAGTGAACTAACACCAGACAGCCCACATCATGAAACTGTGAGCAACCCAGACATTGGGACCTCAGAGCAGAAGGCCCACATCCCCATGGTGATGGGAACATGACAGGAGTGTCCTGGCATCACTGGGCTCACATCAGAAAACGTGGGGTGCTCAGAAGTTAGGGACTGACGCTAGAGGGCACTCATCACCGAGGGGGGGAGGCTCCCAGCAGGCTCCAGCTGCCACCAGAGGGCCAACGTCACCAAGGCGATGTGTGCCAGCCCGGCAGGAGTGACCTCACAGCAGAGGCCCCACCTCACAGAAGGGTGAGGAACACAGTCAGGATCAGACTCTCACCAGAGGGCCCACATCACCAAGGGGAAGGGAATCAGGCAGGAGTGTCCCCACATCAGTGGGACAACATCATCGAAAGGTGAGGATCCCAGCACATGTAGCCTCAAACCAGAGGAACCACATCACCAAGGGGTTCGGAATGAGGCTGGCAGGACCGGCCTCACAACACAGGGTCCATAGAATATAAAAGTTGAGGAATCCAGCAGTTGGAACCTCCCAGCAAGCGGCCCAGAGCACTGAGGCTATGGGATCCAGGCCGCAGTGAACTCACAGCAGAGGGCCCACATCATGAACCTGTGAGCAGCCCAGCCGTTGGGACCTCAGAACAGAAGGCCCACATCCCCATTGGGATGGGAACCTGGCAGGAGTGGCTTCGCACCACTTAGCACATATCAGAAAATGTTAGGAGCCCAGCAGTTAGGGCCTGACGCCAGGGGGCCCTCATAACTGAGGGGAGGAGACTCCCAGCAGGTTCCAACTGCCAACAGAGGGCCCACGTCTACAAGGTGGCATGCGCCAGCCAGGCAGTAGTGACCTCACAACAGAGGGCCTATCTCACAGAAGGGTGAGGAACCGAGGTAGGATGAGACTCTTGCCAGAGGGCCCACAACACCAAGGGGATGGGAACCAGTCAGGACTGTCCTCTCACCAGTGGGGCCACATCATCGAAAGGTGAGGAACCCAGCACATGCGGCCTCATATCAGAGGACATACATCACAAAGGGGATGGGAGTGAGGCAGGTAGGAGTAGCCTAAAAACAGAGGGCCCAAAGAATAAAAAAGGTGAGGAATCCAGCATTTGGAACCTCCCAGCAGGCGGCCGAGAGCACAGAAGCTATGGGATGCAGGCAGGAGTGAACTAACAGCAGAGAGCCCACATCATGAAACTGTGAGCAACCCAGGCGTTGGGACCTCAGAGCAGAAAGCCCACATCCCCATGGGGATGGGAACCTGACAGGAGTGTCCTGGCATCACTGGGCTCACATCAGAAAACGTGGGGAGCCCAGCAGTTAGGGCCTGATGCTAGAGGGCTGTCATCACCGAGGGCAGGAGGCTCCCAGCAGGTTCCATGTGCCAACAGAGGGCCCACGTCAACAAGGTGATGTGTGCAAGTCAGGTAGGATTGACCTCACAGCAGAGGGCCTACCTCACAGAAGAGTGAGGAACCCAGCCAGGATAAGACTGTCACCAGAAGGCCCACATCACCTACCTCACAGAAGAGTGAGGAACCCAGCCAGGATAAGACTGTCACCAGAAGGCCCACATCACCAAGGGGATGGGAACCAGGCAGGAGTGTCCTCACACCAGTGGGGCCACATCATTGAAAGTTGCGGAACCCAGCATATGTGGCCTCAAACCAGAGGACCCACATCACAAAGGGGATGCGAGTGAGGCAGGCAGGAGGAGCATCGCAACACAGGCCCCATAGAATACAAAAGTTGAGGAATCGAGCAGTTGGAACCTTCCAGCAGGCGGCCCAGAGCACAGAGGCTATGGCATCCAGGCCAGAGTGAACTAACAGCAGAGAGCCCACATCATGAAACTGTGAACAACCCAGCCGTTGGGACCTCAGAACAGAAGGCCCACATCCCAATGGGTATGTGAACCTGGATGGAGTGTCTTCGAACTACTGGGCGCACATCACAAAATGTGGGGAGCCCAGCCGTTAGGACCTGACGCCAGAGGGCCCTCATCACCGAGGGGAGGAGGCTCCCAGCAGGCTCCAAGTGCCACCAGAGGGCTCATGTCCACAAGGCGAGGTGAGCAAGCCAGGCAGGAGTGACCTCACAGCAGACGGCCCACCTCACAGATGGGTGAAGAACCCAGCCAGGATCAGACTCTCAACAGAGGGCCCACATCACCAAGGGGATGTGAACCAGGCAGGAGTCTCCTAAGACCATTGGTCCCACATCATCGAAAGGTGAGGAACCCAGCACATGTGGCCTCAAACCAGAGGACACACATCACGCATGGGCTGGGAGTGAGGCAGGCAGGAGGATCCTCACAACAGAGGGCCCAAAAAATTAAAAAAGTGAGGAATCCAGCAGTTGGAACCTCCCAGCAGGCGGCCAAGAACACAGAGGCTATGGGATCCAGGCCACAGTGAACTAACACCAGAGAGCCCACATCATGAAACTGTGATCAACCCAGCCGTTGGAACGTCAGAGCAGAAGGCCCACATCCCCTTGGAGATGGGAACCTAAGAGGAGTGCCCGAGCATCACTGGGCTCACTAAGAAAAGTTGGGGAGCCCAGCAGTTAGGGCTTGACATCAGAGGGCCCTCATCACAGAGGTGAGGAGGCTCCCAGCAGGGTCCAAGTGCCACCAGAGGGCTCATGTCAACAAGGCGAGGTGAGCAAGCCAGGCAAGAGTTACCTGATAGTAGAGGGCCCACCTCACAGATGGTTGAGGAACCCAGCCAGGATCAGACTCTCACCAGAGGGCCCACATCACAAAGGGGATGGGAACCAGTCAGGATTATCCTCACACCAGTGGGGCCTCATCATCTTAACGTGAGGAACCCAGCACATGTGTCCTCAAACCAGAGGACCCACATCACAAAGGGCCTTGGAGTGAGGCAGGCAGGAGTAGCCTCACAACACAGGGCACATAATATAAAATATGTGAGGATTCCAGCATTTAGACCTTCCAGCAGGCAGCTCAGAACACCGAGGCTATGGGATCCAGGCCACAGTGAACTCACAGCAGAGGGCCAACATCATAAAACTGTGAGCAACCCAGGCGTTGGGACCACAGAGCAGAAGGCCCACATCCCCATGGGAATGGGAACCTGGCTGGAGTGTCCTCGCACCACTGGGCGCACATCAGAAAATGTGGGGAGCCCACCATTTAGGGCCTGACGCCAGAGGGCCGTCATCACCGAGAGGAGGAGGCACCCTGCACGCTCCAACTGCCACCAGAGGGCTCACGTCTCCAAGGTGACGTGTGCCAGCCAGTCAGGAGTGACCTCACAGCAGAGGGCCTACCTCACAGAACGTTGAGGAACCCAGCCAGGATTAGACTCTGGCCAGAGGGCCCACCTCACCAAGGGGATGGTAACCAGGCAGGAGTGTCCTCACACGAGTGGGGCCACATCATTGAAAGGTGAGGAACGCAGCACATGTGGCCTCAAGCTATAGGACAGTCATCACCAAGGGGCTGACAGCGAGGCAGGCAGGAGGAGCCTCACAACAGAGGGCACATAGAATAAAAAAGTTGAGGAATCCAGCAGTTGGAACCTCCCAGCAGGCGGCTCAGAGCACCGATGATAAGGGATCCTTGCCGGAGTGAACTCACAGCAGAGGGCCCACATCATGGTACTGTGAGCAAGCCAGCCGTTTTGACCTCAGAGCAGAAGGCCCATATCCCCATGGGGATGCGAACCTGGCAAGAGTGTCCTCACTCACTTGGTGCACATCAGAAAATGTGGGGAGCCCAGCAGTTATGGCCTAAGGCAAGAGGGCCCTCATCACCGAGGGGAGGAGGATCCCAGCACACTCCAACTGCCACCAGAGGGCCCACGTCGCCAAGGTGACTTGTGCCAGACAGGCATGATTGACCTCACAGCAGAGGGCCCACCTCACAGAAGAGTGAGGAACCCAGCCAGGATCAGACTCTCACCTGAGGGCCCACATCAGCAAGGGGATGGGAACCAGTCAGGACTGTCTTCCCTCCAGTGGGGCCACATCATTGAAAGGTGCGGAACCCAGCACATGTGGCCTCAAATCAGAGGACACATATCACAAAGGGAATGGGAGTGAGGCAGGCAGGAGTAGCCTAAAAACAGAGGGCCCAAAGAATAAGAAAGGTGAGGAATCCAGCAGTTGGAACCTCCCAGCAGGCAGCCGAGAGCACAGAAGCTATGGGATGCAGGCAGGAGTGAACTAACAGCAGAGAGCCCACATCATGAAACTGTGAGCAACCCAGGCGTTGGGACCTCAGAGCAGAAGGCCCACATCCCAATGGGGATGTGAAACTGGATGGAGTGTCCTCGCACCACTGGGTCGCACATCACGAAATGTGGGGAGCACAGCTCTTAGGGCCTGACGCCAGAGGGCCCTCATCACCGAGGGGAGGAGGCTCCCAGCAGGCTCCAAGTGCCACCAGAGGGCTCATGTCCACAAGGCGAGGTGAGCAAGCAAGGGAGGAGTGACCTCACAGCAGACGGCCCACCTCACAGATGGGTGAAGAACCCAGCCAGGATCAGACTCTCAACAGAGGGCCCACATCACCAAGGGGATGTGAACCAGGCAGGAGTCTCCTAAGACCATTGGTCCCACATCATTGAAAGGTGAGGAACCCAGCACATGTGGCCTCAAACCAGAGGACACACATCACGAAGGGGCTGGGAGTGAGGCAGGCAGGAGGATCCTCACAACAGAGGGCCCAAAAAATTAAAAAAGTGAGGAATCCAGCAGTTGGAACCTTCCAGCAGGCGGCCAAGAACACAGAGGCTATGGGATCCAGGCCACAGTGAACTAACACCAGAGAGCCCACATCATGAAACTGTGATCAACCCAGCCGTTGGAACGTCAGAGCAGAAGGCCCACATCCCCTTGGAGATGGGAACCTAAGAGGAGTGCCCGAGCATCACTGGGCTCACTAAGAAAAGTTGGGGAGCCCAGCAGTTAGGGCCTGACGCCAGAGGGCCCTCATCACCGAGGGGAGGAGGCTCCCAGCAGGCTCCAAGTGCCACCAGAGGGCTCATGTCCACAAGGCGAGGTGAGCAAGCAAGGGAGGAGTGACCTCACAGCAGACGGCCCACCTCACAGATGGGTGAAGAACCCAGCCAGGATCAGACTCTCAACAGAGGGCCCACATCACCAAGGGGATGTGAACCAGGCAGGAGTCTCCTAAGACCATTGGTCCCACATCATCGAAAGGTGAGGAACCCAGCACATGTGGCCTCAAACCAGAGGACACACATCACGCATGGGCTGGGAGTGAGGCAGGCAGGAGGATCCTCACAACAGAGGGCCCAAAAAATTAAAAAAGTGAGGAATCCAGCAGTTGGAACCTCCCAGCAGGCGGCCAAGAACACAGAGGCTATGGGATCCAGGCCACAGTGAACTAACACCAGAGAGCCCACATCATGAAACTGTGATCAACCCAGCCGTTGGAACGTCAGAGCAGAAGGCCCACATCCCCTTGGAGATGGGAACCTAAGAGGAGTGCCCGAGCATCACTGGGCTCACTAAGAAAAGTTGGGGAGCCCAGCAGTTAGGGCTTGACATCAGAGGGCCCTCATCACAGAGGTGAGGAGGCTCCCAGCAGGGTCCAAGTGCCACCAGAGGGCTCATGTCAACAAGGCGAGGTGAGCAAGCCAGGCAAGAGTTACCTGATAGTAGAGGGCCCACCTCACAGATGGTTGAGGAACCCAGCCAGGATCAGACTCTCACCAGAGGGCCCACATCACAAAGGGGATGGGAACCAGTCAGGATTATCCTCACACCAGTGGGGCCTCATCATCTTAACGTGAGGAACCCAGCACATGTGTCCTCAAACCAGAGGACCCACATCACAAAGGGCCTTGGAGTGAGGCAGGCAGGAGTAGCCTCACAACACAGGGCACATAATATAAAATATGTGAGGATTCCAGCATTTAGACCTTCTAGCAGGCAGCTCAGAACACCGAGGCTATGGGATCCAGGCCACAGTGAACTCACAGCAGAGGGCCAACATCATAAAACTGTGAGCAACCCAGGCGTTGGGACCACAGAGCAGAAGGCCCACATCCCCATGGGAATGGGAACCTGGCTGGAGTGTCCTCGCACCACTGGGCGCACATCAGAAAATGTGGGGAGCCCACCATTTAGGGCCTGACGCCAGAGGGCCGTCATCACCGAGAGGAGGAGGCACCCTGCACGCTCCAACTGCCACCAGAGGGCTCACGTCTCCAAGGTGACGTGTGCCAGCCAGTCAGGAGTGACCTCACAGCAGAGGGCCTACCTCACAGAACGTTGAGGAACCCAGCCAGGATTAGACTCTGGCCAGAGGGCCCACCTCACCAAGGGGATGGTAACCAGGCAGGAGTGTCCTCACACGAGTGGGGCCACATCATTGAAAGGTGAGGAACGCAGCACATGTGGCCTCAAGCTATAGGACAGTCATCACCAAGGGGCTGACAGCGAGGCAGGCAGGAGGAGCCTCACAACAGAGGGCACATAGAATAAAAAAGTTGAGGAATCCAGCAGTTGGAACCTCCCAGCAGGCGGCTCAGAGCACCGATGATAAGGGATCCTTGCCGGAGTGAACTCACAGCAGAGGGCCCACATCATGGTACTGTGAGCAAGCCAGCCGTTTTGACCTCAGAGCAGAAGGCCCATATCCCCATGGGGATGCGAACCTGGCAAGAGTGTCCTCACTCACTTGGTGCACATCAGAAAATGTGGGGAGCCCAGCAGTTATGGCCTAAGGCAAGAGGGCCCTCATCACCGAGGGGAGGAGGATCCCAGCACACTCCAACTGCCACCAGAGGGCCCACGTCGCCAAGGTGACTTGTGCCAGACAGGCATGATTGACCTCACAGCAGAGGGCCCACCTCACAGAAGAGTGAGGAACCCAGCCAGGATCAGACTCTCACCTGAGGGCCCACATCAGCAAGGGGATGGGAACCAGTCAGGACTGTCTTCCCTCCAGTGGGGCCACATCATTGAAAGGTGCGGAACCCAGCACATGTGGCCTCAAATCAGAGGACACATATCACAAAGGGAATGGGAGTGAGGCAGGCAGGAGTAGCCTAAAAACAGAGGGCCCAAAGAATAAGAAAGGTGAGGAATCCAGCAGTTGGAACCTCCCAGCAGGCAGCCGAGAGCACAGAAGCTATGGGATGCAGGCAGGAGTGAACTAACAGCAGAGAGCCCACATCATGAAACTGTGAGCAACCCAGGCGTTGGGACCTCAGAGCAGAAGGCCCACATCCCAATGGGGATGTGAAACTGGATGGAGTGTCCTCGCACCACTGGGTCGCACATCACGAAATGTGGGGAGCACAGCTCTTAGGGCCTGACGCCAGAGGGCCCTCATCACCGAGGGGAGGAGGCTCCCAGCAGGCTCCAAGTGCCACCAGAGGGCTCATGTCCACAAGGCGAGGTGAGCAAGCAAGGGAGGAGTGACCTCACAGCAGACGGCCCACCTCACAGATGGGTGAAGAACCCAGCCAGGATCAGACTCTCAACAGAGGGCCCACATCACCAAGGGGATGTGAACCAGGCAGGAGTCTCCTAAGACCATTGGTCCCACATCATTGAAAGGTGAGGAACCCAGCACATGTGGCCTCAAACCAGAGGACACACATCACGAAGGGGCTGGGAGTGAGGCAGGCAGGAGGATCCTCACAACAGAGGGCCCAAAAAATTAAAAAAGTGAGGAATCCAGCAGTTGGAACCTTCCAGCAGGCGGCCAAGAACACAGAGGCTATGGGATCCAGGCCACAGTGAACTAACACCAGAGAGCCCACATCATGAAACTGTGATCAACCCAGCCGTTGGAACGTCAGAGCAGAAGGTCCACATCCCCATGGAGATGGGAACCTAAGAGGAGTGCCCGAGCATCACTGGGCTCACTAAGAAAAGTTGGGGAGCCCAGCAGTTAGGGCCTGACGTCAGAGGGCCCTCATCACCGGGGGGCGGAGATTCCCAGCACGCTCCAACTGCCACCACACAGCTGACTTCACCAAGGCATTGTGTGCCAGCCATGCAGGAGTGACCTATCAGCAGAGGGTCTCCCTCACAGAAGGCTGAGGAACACAGCCAGGAACAGACTCTCACCAGGGGGTCCGCATAACCACGTGGATGAGAAGCAGGCAGGAGTGTCCTCACACTAGTGGGGCCACATCATCGAAAGGTGAGGAACCCAGCAAAGGTGGCCACAAACCAGAGGACCCACATCACCAGGGGGTTGAGAGTGAGGTAGGTGTCTGGACAGGCATATTTAACACTCATTTCCCACCAGGAAGAGGAATGAACCAAAGGCTCAGCGTGCCATGCCGGAACCACACTAGGGCCTGAATCAATCCTGCGGTGTTGCGGCCAGCTCACAAGAAAGCGAGTTGAAGAAAGGAGCTCAGGGGCACTGTCATTCACAAACCTGCAGAGTTATAAATGACAGCTATCGTCCAAAAATATATTGAAGTAAGGCTGCCAAGAGGACTTGAAAGCGGGGCAGAACTGCAGGAAACCGATTTCAGGAGGTAGACTGGAATTGCATGTAAAGCATAGGAAAAGAGGCAGAACGTCCAGAATGATGCACTTGGCCAAAAAGGGCGTATGCGTTTTTTCCTGAATATATTCAGGAAAAAACGCATACGCACTTTTTGGCCAACCAAGCAAGCTTGCAAAGGAAATCTGCACTAAAATGAAGTCTCACTGCCCCCCAGTCAAAAGGGCCATCTGAAAAAAGTGTAAAATCCAGAAAGGCAGGACAGGCCATGGAGAACTGGGAGCCTTGTTATGCTGATGGGCAGGATGTAAATTGCCAACAGCCACTCTGGAGAAGTGTATGGTGTTTCCAGAAACATCTACAAAACAAAGCAACAGAGCCTAGGGCACTTCCACTTATGGTCCTATAGCTTAGGGAAATTAAAATCAAAAAGACACAGCCACCCCAAAGTTTGGGATGGCTCTGTTTACAAGAACCTCGTTTACGGTACAAGTTCAATATCGCAGAAAGCGAAAAATGGATAAAGAATTTGTGGTACATACATTCAATGCAAAATCACTCAGCAAAGAAATCTATGTCATCAGAGCCGTAGCAGCATAATGACTGGATTCAGGTACGATGATTCTAAGTGAAATAAGTCACCCAGAAAAAGAAACATCATAAGATATCACTACTACACGGAATGTAAACTTGGCTACACAGGAACTGAATTACAAAACAGAACAGGGTCTCAAATGTCGAAAACCAACTTATGCTTGCTTAAGGGGAAAGGTGAGTTGGGGTGCTGCATAAAACCAGAGATTGAAATTAGCACAGATACCGTTCCATAAGCCAAATATATAATAGACAAGAGCTATTCCTTGCTCAACGAAGTGGACACAACACCCCATATTAAACGCCTAAGAATATACCTGACTAGTAAGAATCTTAAAACCTATGGATTTATATGTCTCCGAAAGAGAATCAAGCTTGTGTACAGCGGCATAAATGCAGCAGTGATAGGATTGGTGAGGATCGGTGAGCAAATGCAGACCCTTTGAAGTCATATTGCATGGTACCCATACCATGGGTCTCAACTCTCCAGGTTTAAGGGATTCTTCCTTCAGCTAAAACATGCATGTGGAACCCAGACTATGATCCACCGTGTGATTGGGAAACGTGTTCCAAGGTGTCTCAGTTTTCGTCCCCTGGTACTGGGGTGCAACATTCCAGACGCTTTACTAACACTCTCCCCACTTGGAGAGTCAGTGCCTTTAACCTCCTGTTTGTCCCAGTTTGCAATTTCTGCGGAAAATGAACAGGAATAGGGAGAACCAATGAGAGACTAGCTGGAGGTGTCTGGACGGGCAAATTTAACTCTCATTTCCCACCAGGAAGAGGAATTAACCAAAGGCTCAGCGTGCCATGCCGGAACCACACTAGGGCCTGAAGCAATCCTGTGGTGTTGCGGTCAGCTCAAAAGAAAGCGAGTTGAGGAAAGGAGCTCAGGGGCACTGTCATTCACAAACCTGCAGAGTTATAAATGACAGCTATCGTCCAAAAATATATTGAAGTAAGGCTGCCAAGAGGACCCAAAAGCGGTGCAGTATTGCAGGAAACCGATTTCAGGAGGTAGATAGGAATTGCATTTAAAGCATAGGAAAAGAGACAGAACTTGGAAAATAATGCACTTGGCAAAAAAGGACATATGTGTTTTATCCAGAGCTCTCATAATCGAGGGGAGGAGATTCCCAGCAGGCTCCAACTGCCACCTGAGGGCTCATGTTGTCAAGGCAACGTGAGCAAGCCAGGCAGTAGTTACCTCACAGCAGAGATCCCACCTCACAGAAGGGTGAGAAACCCAGCCAACATCAGACTCTCACCAGAGGGCCCACATCACCAAGGGGATGGGAACCAGGCAGGAGTGTCTTCACACCAGTGGGGCCACATCATCGAAAGGTGAGGTACTCAGCACATGTGTCCTCAAACCAGAGGACCCACATCACTAAGGGCCTCGGAGTGAGGCAGGCAGGAGTAGCCTCACAACACTGGGCCCATAGAATAAAAAAGTGAGGAATCCAGCAGTTGGAACCTCCCAGCAGGCGGCTCAGAGCACCGATGATAAGGGATCCTTGCCGGAGTGAACTCACAGCAGAGGGCCCACATCATGGTACTGTGAGCAAGCCAGCCGTTTTGACCTCAGAGCAGAAGGCCCATATCCCCATGGGGATGCGAACCTGGCAAGAGTGTCCTCACTCACTTGGCGCACATCAGAAAATGTGGGGAGCCCAGCAGTTATGGCCTAAGGCAAGAGGGCCCTCATCACCGAGGGGAGGAGGATCCCAGCACACTCCAACTGCCACCAGAGGGCCCACGTCGCCAAGGTGACTTGTGCCAGACAGGCATGATTGACCTCACAGCAGAGGGCCCACCTCACAGAAGAGTGAGGAACCCAGCCAGGATCAGACTCTCACCTGAGGGCCCACATCAGCAAGGGGATGGGAACCAGTCAGGACTGTCTTCCCTCCAGTGGGGCCACATCATTGAAAGGTGCGGAACCCAGCACATGTGGCCTCAAATCAGAGGACACATATCACAAAGGGAATGGGAGTGAGGCAGGCAGGAGTAGCCTAAAAACAGAGGGCCCAAAGAATAAGAAAGGTGAGGAATCCAGCAGTTGGAACCTCCCAGCAGGCAGCCGAGAGCACAGAAGCTATGGGATGCAGGCAGGAGTGAACTAACAGCAGAGAGCCCACATCATGAAACTGTGAGCAACCCAGGCGTTGGGACCTCAGAGCAGAAGGCCCACATCCCAATGGGGATGTGAAACTGGATGGAGTGTCCTCGCACCACTGGGTCGCACATCACGAAATGTGGGGAGCACAGCTCTTAGGGCCTGATGCCAGAGGGCCCTCATCACCGAGGGGAGGAGGCTCCCAGCAGGCTCCAAGTGCCACCAGAGGGCTCATGTCCACAAGGCGAGGTGAGCAAGCCAGGGAGGAGTGACCTCACAGCAGACGGCCCACCTCACAGATGGGTGAAGAACCCAGCCAGGATCAGACTCTCAACAGAGGGCCCACATCACCAAGGGGATGTGAACCAGGCAGGAGTCTCCTAAGACCATTGGTCCCACATCATTGAAAGGTGAGGAACCCAGCACATGTGGCCTCAAACCAGAGGACACACATCACGAAGGGGCTGGGAGTGAGGCAGGCAGGAGGATCCTCACAACAGAGGGCCCAAAAAATTAAAAAAGTGAGGAATCCAGCAGTTGGAACCTTCCAGCAGGCGGCCAAGAACACAGAGGCTATGGGATCCAGGCCACAGTGAACTAACACCAGAGAGCCCACATCATGAAACTGTGATCAACCCAGCCGTTGGAACGTCAGAGCAGAAGGTCCACATCCCCATGGAGATGGGAACCTAAGAGGAGTGCCCGAGCATCACTGGGCTCACTAAGAAAAGTTGGGGAGCCCAGCAGTTAGGGCCTGACGTCAGAGGGCCCTCATCACTGGGGGGCGGAGATTCCCAGCACGCTCCAACTGCCACCACACAGCTGACTTCACCAAGGCATTGTGTGCCAGCCATGCAGGAGTGACCTATCAGCAGAGGGTCTCCCTCACAGAAGGCTGAGGAACACAGCCAGGAACAGACTCTCACCAGGGGGTCCGCATAACCACGTGGATGAGAAGCAGGCAGGAGTGTCCTCACACTAGTGGGGCCACATCATCGAAAGGTGAGGAACCCAGCAAAGGTGGCCAAAAACCAGAGGACCCACATCACCAGGGGGTTGAGAGTGAGGTAGGTGTCTGGACAGGCATATTTAACACTCATTTCCCACCAGGAAGAGGAATGAACCAAAGGCTCAGCGTGCCATGCCGGAACCACACTAGGGCCTGAATCAATCCTGCGGTGTTGCGGCCAGCTCACAAGAAAGCGAGTTGAAGAAAGGAGCTCAGGGGCACTGTCATTCACAAACCTGCAGAGTTATAAATGACAGCTATCGTCCAAAAATATATTGAAGTAAGGCTGCCAAGAGGACTTGAAAGCGGGGCAGAACTGCAGGAAACCGATTTCAGGAGGTAGACTGGAATTGCATGTAAAGCATAGGAAAAGAGGCAGAACGTCCAGAATGATGCACTTGGCCAAAAAGGGCGTATGCGTTTTTTCCTGAATATATTCAGGAAAAAACGCATACGCACTTTTTGGCCAACCAAGCAAGCTTGCAAAGGAAATCTGCACTAAAATGAAGTCTCACTGCCCCCCAGTCAAAAGGGCCATCTGAAAAAAGTGTAAAATCCAGAAAGGCAGGACAGGCCATGGAGAACTGGGAGCCTTGTTATGCTGATGGGCAGGATGTAAATTGCCAACAGCCACTCTGGAGAAGTGTATGGTGTTTCCAGAAACATCTACAAAACAAAGCAACAGAGCCTAGGGCACTTCCACTTATGGTCCTATAGCTTAGGGAAATTAAAATCAAAAAGACACAGCCACCCCAAAGTTTGGGATGGCTCTGTTTACAAGAACCTCGTTTACGGTACAAGTTCAATATCGCAGAAAGCGAAAAATGGATAAAGAATTTGTGGTACATACATTCAATGCAAAATCACTCAGCAAAGAAATCTATGTCATCAGGGCCGTAGCAGCATAATGACTGGATTCAGGTACGATGATTCTAAGTGAAATAAGTCACCCAGAAAAAGAAACATCATAAGATATCACTACTACACGGAATGTAAACTTGGCTACACAGGAACTGAATTACAAAACAGAACAGGGTCTCAAATGTAGAAAACCAACTTATGCTTGCTTAAGGGGAAAGGTGAGTTGGGGTGCTGCATAAAACCAGAGATTGAAATTAGCACAGATACCGTTCCATAAGCCAAATATATAATAGACAAGAGCTATTCCTTGCTCAACGAAGTGGACACAACACCCCATATTAAACGCCTAAGAATATACCTGACTAGTAAGAATCTTAAAACCTATGGATTTATATGTCTCCGAAAGAGAATCAAGCTTGTGTACAGCGGCATAAATGCAGCAGTGATAGGATTGGTGAGGATCGGTGAGCAAATGCAGACCCTTTGAAGTCATATTGCATGGTACCCATACCATGGGTCTCAACTCTCCAGGTTTAAGGGATTCTTCCTTCAGCTAAAACATGCATGTGGAACCCAGAGTATGATCCACCGTGTGATTGGGAAACGTGTTCAAAGGTGTCAGTTTTCGTCCCCTGGTACTCGGGTTCAACATTCCAGACGCTTTACTAACACTCTCCCCACTTGGAGAGTCAGTGCCTTTAACCTCCTGTTTGTCCCAGTTTGCAATTTCTGCGGAAAATGAACAGGAATAGGGAGAACCAATGAGAGACTAGCTGGAGGTGTCTGGACGGGCAAATTTAACTCTCATTTCCCACCAGGAAGAGGAATTAACCAAAGGCTCAGCGTGCCATGCCGGAACCACACTAGGGCCTGAAGCAATCCTGTGGTGTTGCGGTCAGCTCAAAAGAAAGCGAGTTGAGGAAAGGAGCTCAGGGGCACTGTCATTCACAAACCTGCAGAGTTATAAATGACAGCTATCGTCCAAAAATATATTGAAGTAAGGCTGCCAAGAGGACCCAAAAGCGGTGCAGTATTGCAGGAAACCGATTTCAGGAGGTAGATAGGAATTGCATTTAAAGCATAGGAAAAGAGACAGAACTTGAAAAATAATGCACTTGGCAAAAAAGGACATATGTGTTTTATCCAGAGCTCTCATAACCGAGGGGAGGACATTCCCAGCAGGCTCCAACTGCCACCTGAGGGCTCATGTTGTCAAGGCAACGTGAGCAAGCCAGGCAGGAGTTACCTCACAGCAGAGATCCCACCTCACAGAAGGGTGAGAAACCCAGCCAACATCAGACTCTCACCAGAGGGCCCACATCACCAAGGGGATGGGAACCAGGCAGGAGTGTCTTCACACCAGTGGAGCCACATCATCGAAAGGTGAGGTACTCAGCACATGTGTCCTCAAACCAGAGGACCCACATCACTAAGGGCCTCGGAGTGAGGCAGGCAGGAGTAGCCTCACAACACTGGGCCCATAGAATAAAAAAGTGAGGAATCCAGCAGTTGGAACCTCCCAGCAGGGGGCCCAGAGCACCGAGGCTATGGGATTCAGGCCACAGTGAACTCACAGAAGAGGGCCCATGTCATGAAACTGAGCAACCCAGCCATTGAGACCTCAGAGCAGGAGGTCCACATCCCCATGGGGATATAAATCTGGTAGGAGTGTCCTCGCACCACTGAAAACGTATCAGAAAATTTTGGGAGACCAGCAGTTAGAGCCTGACGCCAGAGGACCCTCATCACCAAGGGAAGGAGGCTCCCAGCAGGCTCCAACGGCCACCAGAGGGCTGACGTCGCCAAGGCGATGTGTGCCAACCAGGCACGAATGACCTCACAGCAGAGGGCCCACCTCAGAGAAGTGTGACGAACCCAGTCAGGATCAGACTCGCACCAGAGGGCCCACATCACCAAATGGATTGGAACCAGGCAGGAGTGTCCTCACATGAGTAGGGCCACATCATCTAAAGGTGAGGAACCCAGAACACGTGGCTTCAAACCATAGGACACACATCACCAAGAGGCTGGGGGTGAGGCAGGCAGGAGGAGCCTCACAACAGAGGGCCCAAAAATAAGGAAGGTGAGGAATCCAGCAGTTGCAACCTCCCAGCAGGCGGCCCAGAGCACAGAGGCTAGGGGATCCAAGCCAGAGTGAACTAACACCAGACAGCCCACATCATGAAACTGTGAGCAACCCAGACATTGGGACCTCAGAGCAGAAGGCCCACATCCCCATGGTGATGGGAACATGACAGGAGTGTCCTGGCATCACTGGGCTCACATCAGAAAACGTGGGGTGCTCAGAAGTTAGGGCCTGACGCTAGAGGGCACTCATCACCGAGGGGAGGAGGCTCCCAGCAGGCTCCAGCTGCCACCAGAGGGCCAACGTCATCAAGGCGATGTGTGCCAGCCCGGCAGGAGTGACCTCACAGCAGAGGCCCCACCTCACAGAAGGGTGAGGAACACAGTCAGGATCAGACTCTCACCAGAGGGCCCACATCACCAAGGGGAAGGGAATCAGGCAGGAGTGTCCCCACATCAGTGGGACAACATCATCGAAAGGTGAGGATCCCAGCACATGTAGCCTCAAACCAGAGGAACCACATCACCAAGGGGTTCGGAATGAGGCTGGCAGGACCGGCCTCACAACACAGGGTCCATAGAATATAAAAGTTGAGGAATCCAGCAGTTGGAACCTCCCAGCAAGCGGCCCAGAGCACTGAGGCTATGGGATCCAGGCCGCAGTGAACTCACAGCAGAGGGCCCACATCATGAACCTGTGAGCAGCCCAGCCGTTGGGACCTCAGAACAGAAGGCCCACATCCCCATTGGGATGGGAACCTGGCAGGAGTGGCTTCGCACCACTTAGCACATATCAGAAAATGTTAGGAGCCCAGCAGTTAGGGCCTGACGCCAGGGGGCCCTCATAACTGAGGGGAGGAGACTCCCAGCAGGTTCCAACTGCCAACAGAGGGCCCACGTCTACAAGGTGGCATGCGTCAGCCAGGCAGTAGTGACCTCACAACAGAGGGCCTATCTCACAGAAGGGTGAGGAACCGAGGTAGGATGAGACTCTTGCCAGAGGGTCCACAACACCAAGGGGATGGGAACCAGTCAGGACTGTCCTCTCACCAGTGGGGCCACATCATCGAAAGGTGAGGAACCCAGCACATGCGGCCTCATATCAGAGGACATACATCACAAAGGGGATGGGAGTGAGGCAGGTAGGAGTAGCCTAAAAACAGAGGGCCCAAAGAATAAAAAAGGTGAGGAATCCAGCATTTGGAACCTCCCAGCAGGCGGCCGAGAGCACAGAAGCTATGGGATGCAGGCAGGAGTGAACTAACAGCAGAGAGCCCACATCATGAAACTGTGAGCAACCCAGGCGTTGGGACCTCAGAGCAGAAAGCCCACATCCCCATGGGGATGGGAACCTGACAGGAGTGTCCTGGCATCACTGGGCTCACATCAGAAAAGGTGGGGAGCCCAGCAGTTAGGGCCTGATGCTAGAGGGCTGTCATCACCGAGGGCAGGAGGCTCCCAGCAGGTTCCATGTGCCAACAGAGGGCCCACGTCAACAAGGTGATGTGTGCAAGTCAGGTAGGATTGACCTCACAGCAGAGGGCCTACCTCACAGAAGAGTGAGGAACCCAGCCAGGATAAGACTGTCACCAGAAGGCCCACATCACCAAGGGGATGGGAACCAGGCAGGAGTGTCCTCACACCAGTGGGGCCACATCATTGAAAGTTGCGGAACCCAGCATATGTGGCCTCAAACCAGAGGACCCACATCACAAAGGGGATGCGAGTGAGGCAGGCAGGAGGAGCATCGCAACACAGGCCCCATAGAATACAAAAGTTGAGGAATCGAGCAGTTGGAACCTTCCAGCAGGCGGCCCAGAGCACAGAGGCTATGGCATCCAGGCCAGAGTGAACTAACAGCAGAGAGCCCACATCATGAAACTGTGAACAACCCAGCCGTTGGGACCTCAGAACAGAAGGCCCACATCCCAATGGGTATGTGAACCTGGATGGAGTGTCTTCGAACCACTGGGCGCACATCACAAAATGTGGGGAGCCCAGCCGTTAGGGCCTGACGCCAGAGGGCCCTCATCACCGAGGGGAGGAGGCTCCCAGCAGGCTCCAAGTGCCACCAGAGGGCTCATGTCCACAAGGCGAGGTGAGCAAGCCAGGCAGGAGTGACCTCACAGCAGACGGCCCACCTCACAGATGGGTGAGGTACCCAGCCAGGATCAGACTCTCAACAGAGAGCCCACATCACCAAGGGGATGTGAACCAGGCAGGAGTCTCCTAAGACCATTGGTCCCACATCATCGAAAGGTGAGGAACCCAGCACATGTGGCCTCAAACCAGAGGACACACATCACGAAGGGACTGGGAGTGAGGCAGGCAGGAGGATCCTCACAACAGAGGGCCTAAAAAATTAAAAAAGTGAGGAATCCAGCAGTTGGAACCTTCCAGCAGGCGGCCAAGAACACAGAGGCTATGGGATCCAGGCCACAGTGAACTAACACCAGAGAGCCCACATCATGAAACTGTGATCAACCCAGCCGTTGGAACGTCAGAGCAGAAGGCCCACATCCCCATGGAGATGGGAACCTAAGAGGAGGTCCCGAGCATCACTGGGCTCACTAAGAAAAGTTGGGGAGCCCAGCAGTTAGGGCTTGACATCAGAGGGCCCTCATCACAGAGGTGAGGAGGCTCCCAGCAGGGTCCAAGTGCCACCAGAGGGCTCATGTCAACAAGGCGAGGTGAGCAAGCCAGGCAAGAGTTACCTGATAGTAGAGGGCCCACCTCACAGATGGTTGAGGAACCCAGCCAGGATCAGACTCTCACCAGAGGGCCCACATCACAAAGGGGATGGGAACCAGTCAGGATTATCCTCACACCAGTGGGGCCTCATCATCTTAACGTGAGGAACCCAGCACATGTGTCCTCAAACCAGAGGACCCACATCACAAAGGGCCTTGGAGTGAGGCAGGCAGGAGTAGCCTCACAACACAGGGCACATAATATAAAATATGTGAGGATTCCAGCATTTAGACCTTCCAGCAGGCAGCTCAGAACACCGAGGCTATGGGATCCAGGCCACAGTGAACTCACAGCAGAGGGCCAACATCATAAAACTGTGAGCAACCCAGGCGTTGGGACCACAGAGCAGAAGGCCCACATCCCCATGGGAATGGGAACCTGGCTGGAGTGTCCTCGCACCACTGGGCGCACATCAGAAAATGTGGGGAGCCCACCATTTAGGGCCTGACGCCAGAGGGCCGTCATCACCGAGAGGAGGAGGCACCCTGCACGCTCCAACTGCCACCAGAGGGCTCACGTCTCCAAGGTGACGTGTGCCAGCCAGTCAGGAGTGACCTCACAGCAGAGGGCCTACCTCACAGAACGTTGAGGAACCCAGCCAGGATTAGACTCTGGCCAGAGGGCCCACCTCACCAAGGGGATGGTAACCAGGCAGGAGTGTCCTCACACGAGTGGGGCCACATCATTGAAAGGTGAGGAACGCAGCACATGTGGCCTCAAGCTATAGGACAGTCATCACCAAGGGGCTGACAGCGAGGCAGGCAGGAGGAGCCTCACAACAGAGGGCACATAGAATAAAAAAGTTGAGGAATCCAGCAGTTGGAACCTCCCAGCAGGCGGCTCAGAGCACCGATGATAAGGGATCCTTGCCGGAGTGAACTCACAGCAGAGGGCCCACATCATGGTACTGTGAGCAAGCCAGCCGTTTTGACCTCAGAGCAGAAGGCCCATATCCCCATGGGGATGCGAACCTGGCAAGAGTGTCCTCACTCACTTGGCGCACATCAGAAAATGTGGGGAGCCCAGCAGTTATGGCCTAAGGCAAGAGGGCCCTCATCACCGAGGGGAGGAGGATCCCAGCACACTCCAACTGCCACCAGAGGGCCCACGTCGCCAAGGTGACTTGTGCCAGACAGGCATGATTGACCTCACAGCAGAGGGCCCACCTCACAGAAGAGTGAGGAACCCAGCCAGGATCAGACTCTCACCTGAGGGCCCACATCAGCAAGGGGATGGGAACCAGTCAGGACTGTCTTCCCTCCAGTGGGGCCACATCATTGAAAGGTGCGGAACCCAGCACATGTGGCCTCAAATCAGAGGACACATATCACAAAGGGAATGGGAGTGAGGCAGGCAGGAGTAGCCTAAAAACAGAGGGCCCAAAGAATAAGAAAGGTGAGGAATCCAGCAGTTGGAACCTCCCAGCAGGCAGCCGAGAGCACAGAAGCTATGGGATGCAGGCAGGAGTGAACTAACAGCAGAGAGCCCACATCATGAAACTGTGAGCAACCCAGGCGTTGGGACCTCAGAGCAGAAGGCCCACATCCCAATGGGGATGTGAAACTGGATGGAGTGTCCTCGCACCACTGGGTCGCACATCACGAAATGTGGGGAGCACAGCTCTTAGGGCCTGACGCCAGAGGGCCCTCATCACCGAGGGGAGGAGGCTCCCAGCAGGCTCCAAGTGCCACCAGAGGGCTCATGTCCACAAGGCGAGGTGAGCAAGCAAGGGAGGAGTGACCTCACAGCAGACGGCCCACCTCACAGATGGGTGAAGAACCCAGCCAGGATCAGACTCTCAACAGAGGGCCCACATCACCAAGGGGATGTGAACCAGGCAGGAGTCTCCTAAGACCATTGGTCCCACATCATTGAAAGGTGAGGAACCCAGCACATGTGGCCTCAAACCAGAGGACACACATCACGAAGGGGCTGGGAGTGAGGCAGGCAGGAGGATCCTCACAACAGAGGGCCCAAAAAATTAAAAAAGTGAGGAATCCAGCAGTTGGAACCTTCCAGCAGGCGGCCAAGAACACAGAGGCTATGGGATCCAGGCCACAGTGAACTAACACCAGAGAGCCCACATCATGAAACTGTGATCAACCCAGCCGTTGGAACGTCAGAGCAGAAGGTCCACATCCCCATGGAGATGGGAACCTAAGAGGAGTGCCCGAGCATCACTGGGCTCACTAAGAAAAGTTGGGGAGCCCAGCAGTTAGGGCCTGACGTCAGAGGGCCCTCATCACTGGGGGGCGGAGATTCCCAGCACGCTCCAACTGCCACCACACAGCTGACTTCACCAAGGCATTGTGTGCCAGCCATGCAGGAGTGACCTATCAGCAGAGGGTCTCCCTCACAGAAGGCTGAGGAACACAGCCAGGAACAGACTCTCACCAGGGGGTCCGCATAACCACGTGGATGAGAAGCAGGCAGGAGTGTCCTCACACTAGTGGGGCCACATCATCGAAAGGTGAGGAACCCAGCAAAGGTGGCCACAAACCAGAGGACCCACATCACCAGGGGGTTGAGAGTGAGGTAGGTGTCTGGACAGGCATATTTAACACTCATTTCCCACCAGGAAGAGGAATGAACCAAAGGCTCAGCGTGCCATGCCGGAACCACACTAGGGCCTGAATCAATCCTGCGGTGTTGCGGCCAGCTCACAAGAAAGCGAGTTGAAGAAAGGAGCTCAGGGGCACTGTCATTCACAAACCTGCAGAGTTATAAATGACAGCTATCGTCCAAAAATATATTGAAGTAAGGCTGCCAAGAGGACTTGAAAGCGGGGCAGAACTGCAGGAAACCGATTTCAGGAGGTAGACTGGAATTGCATGTAAAGCATAGGAAAAGAGGCAGAACGTCCAGAATGATGCACTTGGCCAAAAAGGGCATATGCGTTTTTTCCTGAATATATTCAGGAAAAAACGCATACGCACTTTTTGGCCAACCAAGCAAGCTTGCAAAGGAAATCTGCACTAAAATGAAGTCTCACTGCCCCCCAGTCAAAAGGGCCATCTGAAAAAAGTGTAAAATCCAGAAAGGCAGGACAGGCCATGGAGAACTGGGAGCCTTGTTATGCTGATGGGCAGGATGTAAATTGCCAACAGCCACTCTGGAGAAGTGTATGGTGTTTCCAGAAACATCTACAAAACAAAGCAACAGAGCCTAGGGCACTTCCACTTATGGTCCTATAGCTTAGGGAAATTAAAATCAAAAAGACACAGCCACCCCAAAGTTTGGGATGGCTCTGTTTACAAGAACCTCGTTTACGGTACAAGTTCAATATCGCAGAAAGCGAAAAATGGATAAAGAATTTGTGGTACATACATTCAATGCAAAATCACTCAGCAAAGAAATCTATGTCATCAGAGCCATAGCAGCATAATGACTGGATTCAGGTACGATGATTCTAAGTGAAATAAGTCACCCAGAAAAAGAAACATCATAAGATATCACTACTACACGGAATGTAAACTTGGCTACACAGGAACTGAATTACAAAACAGAACAGGGTCTCAAATGTAGAAAACCAACTTATGCTTGCTTAAGGGGAAAGGTGAGTTGGGGTGCTGCATAAAACCAGAGATTGAAATTAGCACAGATACCGTTCCATAAGCCAAATATATAATAGACAAGAGCTATTCCTTGCTCAACGAAGTGGACACAACACCCCATATTAAACGCCTAAGAATATACCTGACTAGTAAGAATCTTAAAACCTATGGATTTATATGTCTCCGAAAGAGAATCAAGCTTGTGTACAGCGGCATAAATGCAGCAGTGATAGGATTGGTGAGGATCGGTGAGCAAATGCAGACCCTTTGAAGTCATATTGCATGGTACCCATACCATGGGTCTCAACTCTCCAGGTTTAAGGGATTCTTCCTTCAGCTAAAACATGCATGTGGAACCCAGACTATGATCCACCGTGTGATTGGGAAACGTGTTCCAAGGTGTCTCAGTTTTCGTCCCCTGGTACTGGGGTGCAACATTCCAGACGCATTACTAACACTCTCCCCACTTGGAGAGTCAGTGCCTTTAACCTCCTGTTTGTCCCAGTTTGCAATTTCTGCGGAAAATGAACAGGAATAGGGAGAACCAATGAGAGACTAGCTGGAGGTGTCTGGACGGGCAAATTTAACTCTCATTTCCCACCAGGAAGAGGAATTAACCAAAGGCTCAGCGTGCCATGCCGGAACCACACTAGGGCCTGAAGCAATCCTGTGGTGTTGCGGTCAGCTCAAAAGAAAGCGAGTTGAGGAAAGGAGCTCAGGGGCACTGTCATTCACAAACCTGCAGAGTTATAAATGACAGCTATCGTCCAAAAATATATTGAAGTAAGGCTGCCAAGAGGACCCAAAAGCGGTGCAGTATTGCAGGAAACCGATTTCAGGAGGTAGATAGGAATTGCATTTAAAGCATAGGAAAAGAGACAGAACTTGGAAAATAATGCACTTGGCAAAAAAGGACATATGTGTTTTATCCAGAGCTCTCATAATCGAGGGGAGGAGATTCCCAGCAGGCTCCAACTGCCACCTGAGGGCTCATGTTGTCAAGGCAACGTGAGCAAGCCAGGCAGTAGTTACCTCACAGCAGAGATCCCACCTCACAGAAGGGTGAGAAACCCAGCCAACATCAGACTCTCACCAGAGGGCCCACATCACCAAGGGGATGGGAACCAGGCAGGAGTGTCTTCACACCAGTGGGGCCACATCATCGAAAGGTGAGGTACTCAGCACATGTGTCCTCAAACCAGAGGACCCACATCACTAAGGGCCTCGGAGTGAGGCAGGCAGGAGTAGCCTCACAACACTGGGCCCATAGAATAAAAAAGTGAGGAATCCAGCAGTTGGAACCTCCCAGCAGGCGGCTCAGAGCACCGATGATAAGGGATCCTTGCCGGAGTGAACTCACAGCAGAGGGCCCACATCATGGTACTGTGAGCAAGCCAGCCGTTTTGACCTCAGAGCAGAAGGCCCATATCCCCATGGGGATGCGAACCTGGCAAGAGTGTCCTCACTCACTTGGCGCACATCAGAAAATGTGGGGAGCCCAGCAGTTATGGCCTAAGGCAAGAGGGCCCTCATCACCGAGGGGAGGAGGATCCCAGCACACTCCAACTGCCACCAGAGGGCCCACGTCGCCAAGGTGACTTGTGCCAGACAGGCATGATTGACCTCACAGCAGAGGGCCCACCTCACAGAAGAGTGAGGAACCCAGCCAGGATCAGACTCTCACCTGAGGGCCCACATCAGCAAGGGGATGGGAACCAGTCAGGACTGTCTTCCCTCCAGTGGGGCCACATCATTGAAAGGTGCGGAACCCAGCACATGTGGCCTCAAATCAGAGGACACATATCACAAAGGGAATGGGAGTGAGGCAGGCAGGAGTAGCCTAAAAACAGAGGGCCCAAAGAATAAGAAAGGTGAGGAATCCAGCAGTTGGAACCTCCCAGCAGGCAGCCGAGAGCACAGAAGCTATGGGATGCAGGCAGGAGTGAACTAACAGCAGAGAGCCCACATCATGAAACTGTGAGCAACCCAGGCGTTGGGACCTCAGAGCAGAAGGCCCACATCCCAATGGGGATGTGAAACTGGATGGAGTGTCCTCGCACCACTGGGTCGCACATCACGAAATGTGGGGAGCACAGCTCTTAGGGCCTGATGCCAGAGGGCCCTCATCACCGAGGGGAGGAGGCTCCCAGCAGGCTCCAAGTGCCACCAGAGGGCTCATGTCCACAAGGCGAGGTGAGCAAGCCAGGGAGGAGTGACCTCACAGCAGACGGCCCACCTCACAGATGGGTGAAGAACCCAGCCAGGATCAGACTCTCAACAGAGGGCCCACATCACCAAGGGGATGTGAACCAGGCAGGAGTCTCCTAAGACCATTGGTCCCACATCATTGAAAGGTGAGGAACCCAGCACATGTGGCCTCAAACCAGAGGACACACATCACGAAGGGGCTGGGAGTGAGGCAGGCAGGAGGATCCTCACAACAGAGGGCCCAAAAAATTAAAAAAGTGAGGAATCCAGCAGTTGGAACCTTCCAGCAGGCGGCCAAGAACACAGAGGCTATGGGATCCAGGCCACAGTGAACTAACACCAGAGAGCCCACATCATGAAACTGTGATCAACCCAGCCGTTGGAACGTCAGAGCAGAAGGTCCACATCCCCATGGAGATGGGAACCTAAGAGGAGTGCCCGAGCATCACTGGGCTCACTAAGAAAAGTTGGGGAGCCCAGCAGTTAGGGCCTGACGTCAGAGGGCCCTCATCACTGGGGGGCGGAGATTCCCAGCACGCTCCAACTGCCACCACACAGCTGACTTCACCAAGGCATTGTGTGCCAGCCATGCAGGAGTGACCTATCAGCAGAGGGTCTCCCTCACAGAAGGCTGAGGAACACAGCCAGGAACAGACTCTCACCAGGGGGTCCGCATAACCACGTGGATGAGAAGCAGGCAGGAGTGTCCTCACACTAGTGGGGCCACATCATCGAAAGGTGAGGAACCCAGCAAAGGTGGCCAAAAACCAGAGGACCCACATCACCAGGGGGTTGAGAGTGAGGTAGGTGTCTGGACAGGCATATTTAACACTCATTTCCCACCAGGAAGAGGAATGAACCAAAGGCTCAGCGTGCCATGCTGGAACCACACTAGGGCCTGAATCAATCCTGCGGTGTTGCGGCCAGCTCACAAGAAAGCGAGTTGAAGAAAGGAGCTCAGGGGCACTGTCATTCACAAACCTGCAGAGTTATAAATGACAGCTATCGTCCAAAAATATATTGAAGTAAGGCTGCCAAGAGGACTTGAAAGCGGGGCAGAACTGCAGGAAACCGATTTCAGGAGGTAGACTGGAATTGCATGTAAAGCATAGGAAAAGAGGCAGAACGTCCAGAATGATGCACTTGGCCAAAAAGGGCGTATGCGTTTTTTCCTGAATATATTCAGGAAAAAACGCATACGCACTTTTTGGCCAACCAAGCAAGCTTGCAAAGGAAATCTGCACTAAAATGAAGTCTCACTGCCCCCCAGTCAAAAGGGCCATCTGAAAAAAGTGTAAAATCCAGAAAGGCAGGACAGGCCATGGAGAACTGGGAGCCTTGTTATGCTGATGGGCAGGATGTAAATTGCCAACAGCCACTCTGGAGAAGTGTATGGTGTTTCCAGAAACATCTACAAAACAAAGCAACAGAGCCTAGGGCACTTCCACTTATGGTCCTATAGCTTAGGGAAATTAAAATCAAAAAGACACAGCCACCCCAAAGTTTGGGATGGCTCTGTTTACAAGAACCTCGTTTACGGTACAAGTTCAATATCGCAGAAAGCGAAAAATGGATAAAGAATTTGTGGTACATACATTCAATGCAAAATCACTCAGCAAAGAAATCTATGTCATCAGGGCCGTAGCAGCATAATGACTGGATTCAGGTACGATGATTCTAAGTGAAATAAGTCACCCAGAAAAAGAAACATCATAAGATATCACTACTACACGGAATGTAAACTTGGCTACACAGGAACTGAATTACAAAACAGAACAGGGTCTCAAATGTAGAAAACCAACTTATGCTTGCTTAAGGGGAAAGGTGAGTTGGGGTGCTGCATAAAACCAGAGATTGAAATTAGCACAGATACCGTTCCATAAGCCAAATATATAATAGACAAGAGCTATTCCTTGCTCAACGAAGTGGACACAACACCCCATATTAAACGCCTAAGAATATACCTGACTAGTAAGAATCTTAAAACCTATGGATTTATATGTCTCCGAAAGAGAATCAAGCTTGTGTACAGCGGCATAAATGCAGCAGTGATAGGATTGGTGAGGATCGGTGAGCAAATGCAGACCCTTTGAAGTCATATTGCATGGTACCCATACCATGGGTCTCAACTCTCCAGGTTTAAGGGATTCTTCCTTCAGCTAAAACATGCATGTGGAACCCAGAGTATGATCCACCGTGTGATTGGGAAACGTGTTCAAAGGTGTCAGTTTTCATCCCCTGGTACTCGGGTTCAACATTCCAGACGCTTTACTAACACTCTCCCCACTTGGAGAGTCAGTGCCTTTAACCTCCTGTTTGTCCCAGTTTGCAATTTCTGCGGAAAATGAACAGGAATAGGGAGAACCAATGAGAGACTAGCTGGAGGTGTCTGGACGGGCAAATTTAACTCTCATTTCCCACCAGGAAGAGGAATTAACCAAAGGCTCAGCGTGCCATGCCGGAACCACACTAGGGCCTGAAGCAATCCTGTGGTGTTGCGGTCAGCTCAAAAGAAAGCGAGTTGAGGAAAGGAGCTCAGGGGCACTGTCATTCACAAACCTGCAGAGTTATAAATGACAGCTATCGTCCAAAAATATATTGAAGTAAGGCTGCCAAGAGGACCCAAAAGCGGTGCAGTATTGCAGGAAACCGATTTCAAGAGGTAGATAGGAATTGCATTTAAAGCATAGGAAAAGAGACAGAACTTGAAAAATAATGCACTTGGCAAAAAAGGACATATGTGTTTTATCCAGAGCTCTCATAACCGAGGGGAGGACATTCCCAGCAGGCTCCAACTGCCACCTGAGGGCTCATGTTGTCAAGGCAACGTGAGCAAGCCAGGCAGGAGTTACCTCACAGCAGAGATCCCACCTCACAGAAGGGTGAGAAACCCAGCCAACATCAGACTCTCACCAGAGGGCCCACATCACCAAGGGGATGGGAACCAGGCAGGAGTGTCTTCACACCAGTGGAGCCACATCATCGAAAGGTGAGGTACTCAGCACATGTGTCCTCAAACCAGAGGACCCACATCACTAAGGGCCTCGGAGTGAGGCAGGCAGGAGTAGCCTCACAACACTGGGCCCATAGAATAAAAAAGTGAGGAATCCAGCAGTTGGAACCTCCCAGCAGGGGGCCCAGAGCACCGAGGCTATGGGATTCAGGCCACAGTGAACTCACAGAAGAGGGCCCATGTCATGAAACTGAGCAACCCAGCCATTGAGACCTCAGAGCAGGAGGTCCACATCCCCATGGGGATATAAATCTGGTAGGAGTGTCCTCGCACCACTGAAAACGTATCAGAAAATTTTGGGAGACCAGCAGTTAGAGCCTGACGCCAGAGGACCCTCATCACCAAGGGAAGGAGGCTCCCAGCAGGCTCCAACGGCCACCAGAGGGCTGACGTCGCCAAGGCGATGTGTGCCAACCAGGCACGAATGACCTCACAGCAGAGGGCCCACCTCAGAGAAGTGTGACGAACCCAGTCAGGATCAGACTCGCACCAGAGGGCCCACATCACCAAATGGATTGGAACCAGGCAGGAGTGTCCTCACATGAGTAGGGCCACATCATCTAAAGGTGAGGAACCCAGAACACGTGGCTTCAAACCATAGGACACACATCACCAAGAGGCTGGGGGTGAGGCAGGCAGGAGGAGCCTCACAACAGAGGGCCCAAAAATAAGGAAGGTGAGGAATCCAGCAGTTGCAACCTCCCAGCAGGCGGCCCAGAGCACAGAGGCTAGGGGATCCAAGCCAGAGTGAACTAACACCAGACAGCCCACATCATGAAACTGTGAGCAACCCAGACATTGGGACCTCAGAGCAGAAGGCCCACATCCCCATGGTGATGGGAACATGACAGGAGTGTCCTGGCATCACTGGGCTCACATCAGAAAACGTGGGGTGCTCAGAAGTTAGGGCCTGACGCTAGAGGGCACTCATCACCGAGGGGAGGAGGCTCCCAGCAGGCTCCAGCTGCCACCAGAGGGCCAACGTCATCAAGGCGATGTGTGCCAGCCCGGCAGGAGTGACCTCACAGCAGAGGCCCCACCTCACAGAAGGGTGAGGAACACAGTCAGGATCAGACTCTCACCAGAGGGCCCACATCACCAAGGGGAAGGGAATCAGGCAGGAGTGTCCCCACATCAGTGGGACAACATCATCGAAAGGTGAGGATCCCAGCACATGTAGCCTCAAACCAGAGGAACCACATCACCAAGGGGTTCGGAATGAGGCTGGCAGGACCGGCCTCACAACACAGGGTCCATAGAATATAAAAGTTGAGGAATCCAGCAGTTGGAACCTCCCAGCAAGCGGCCCAGAGCACTGAGGCTATGGGATCCAGGCCGCAGTGAACTCACAGCAGAGGGCCCACATCATGAACCTGTGAGCAGCCCAGCCGTTGGGACCTCAGAACAGAAGGCCCACATCCCCATTGGGATGGGAACCTGGCAGGAGTGGCTTCGCACCACTTAGCACATATCAGAAAATGTTAGGAGCCCAGCAGTTAGGGCCTGACGCCAGGGGGCCCTCATAACTGAGGGGAGGAGACTCCCAGCAGGTTCCAACTGCCAACAGAGGGCCCACGTCTACAAGGTGGCATGCGTCAGCCAGGCAGTAGTGACCTCACAACAGAGGGCCTATCTCACAGAAGGGTGAGGAACCGAGGTAGGATGAGACTCTTGCCAGAGGGTCCACAACACCAAGGGGATGGGAACCAGTCAGGACTGTCCTCTCACCAGTGGGGCCACATCATCGAAAGGTGAGGAACCCAGCACATGCGGCCTCATATCAGAGGACATACATCACAAAGGGGATGGGAGTGAGGCAGGTAGGAGTAGCCTAAAAACAGAGGGCCCAAAGAATAAAAAAGGTGAGGAATCCAGCATTTGGAACCTCCCAGCAGGCGGCCGAGAGCACAGAAGCTATGGGATGCAGGCAGGAGTGAACTAACAGCAGAGAGCCCACATCATGAAACTGTGAGCAACCCAGGCGTTGGGACCTCAGAGCAGAAAGCCCACATCCCCATGGGGATGGGAACCTGACAGGAGTGTCCTGGCATCACTGGGCTCACATCAGAAAAGGTGGGGAGCCCAGCAGTTAGGGCCTGATGCTAGAGGGCTGTCATCACCGAGGGCAGGAGGCTCCCAGCAGGTTCCATGTGCCAACAGAGGGCCCACGTCAACAAGGTGATGTGTGCAAGTCAGGTAGGATTGACCTCACAGCAGAGGGCCTACCTCACAGAAGAGTGAGGAACCCAGCCAGGATAAGACTGTCACCAGAAGGCCCACATCACCAAGGGGATGGGAACCAGGCAGGAGTGTCCTCACACCAGTGGGGCCACATCATTGAAAGTTGCGGAACCCAGCATATGTGGCCTCAAACCAGAAGACCCACATCACAAAGGGGATGCGAGTGAGGCAGGCAGGAGGAGCATCGCAACACAGGCCCCATAGAATACAAAAGTTGAGGAATCGAGCAGTTGGAACCTTCCAGCAGGCGGCCCAGAGCACAGAGGCTATGGCATCCAGGCCAGAGTGAACTAACAGCAGAGAGCCCACATCATGAAACTGTGAACAACCCAGCCGTTGGGACCTCAGAACAGAAGGCCCACATCCCAATGGGTATGTGAACCTGGATGGAGTGTCTTCGAACCACTGGGCGCACATCACAAAATGTGGGGAGCCCAGCCGTTAGGGCCTGACGCCAGAGGGCCCTCATCACCGAGGGGAGGAGGCTCCCAGCAGGCTCCAAGTGCCACCAGAGGGCTCATGTCCACAAGGCGAGGTGAGCAAGCCAGGCAGGAGTGACCTCACAGCAGACGGCCCACCTCACAGATGGGTGAGGTACCCAGCCAGGATCAGACTCTCAACAGAGAGCCCACATCACCAAGGGGATGTGAACCAGGCAGGAGTCTCCTAAGACCATTGGTCCCACATCATCGAAAGGTGAGGAACCCAGCACATGTGGCCTCAAACCAGAGGACACACATCACGAAGGGACTGGGAGTGAGGCAGGCAGGAGGATCCTCACAACAGAGGGCCTAAAAAATTAAAAAAGTGAGGAATCCAGCAGTTGGAACCTTCCAGCAGGCGGCCAAGAACACAGAGGCTATGGGATCCAGGCCACAGTGAACTAACACCAGAGAGCCCACATCATGAAACTGTGATCAACCCAGCCGTTGGAACGTCAGAGCAGAAGGCCCACATCCCCATGGAGATGGGAACCTAAGAGGAGTGCCCGAGCATCACTGGGCTCACTAAGAAAAGTTGGGGAGCCCAGCAGTTAGGGCTTGACATCAGAGGGCCCTCATCACAGAGGTGAGGAGGCTCCCAGCAGGGTCCAAGTGCCACCAGAGGGCTCATGTCAACAAGGCGAGGTGAGCAAGCCAGGCAAGAGTTACCTGATAGTAGAGGGCCCACCTCACAGATGGTTGAGGAACCCAGCCAGGATCAGACTCTCACCAGAGGGCCCACATCACAAAGGGGATGGGAACCAGTCAGGATTATCCTCACACCAGTGGGGCCTCATCATCTTAACGTGAGGAACTCAGCACATGTGTCCTCAAACCAGAGGACCCACATCATAAAGGGCCTTGGAGTGAGGCAGGCAGGAGTAGCCTCACAACACAGGGCACATAATATAAAATACGTGAGGATTCCAGCATTGAGACCTTCCAGCAGGCAGCTCAGAACACCGAGGCTATGGGATCCAGGCCACAGTGAACTCACAGCAGAGGGCCAACATCATAAAACTGTGAGCAACCCAGGCGTTGGGACCACAGAGCAGAAGGCCCACATCCCCATGGGAATGGGAACCTGGCTGGAGTGTCCTCGCACCACTGGGCGCACATCAGAAAATGTGGGGAGCCCACCATTTAGGGCCTGACGCCAGAGGGCCGTCATCACCGAGAGGAGGAGGCACCCTGCACGCTCCAACTGCCACCAGAGGGCTCACATCTCCAAGGTGACGTGTGCCAGCCAGTCAGGAGTGACCTCACAGCAGAGGGCCTACCTCACAGAACGTTGAGGAACCCAGCCAGGATTAGACTCTGGCCAGAGGGCCCACCTCACCAAGGGGATGGTAACCAGGCAGGAGTGTCCTCACACGAGTGGGGCCACATCATCGAAAGGTGAGGAACGCAGCACATGTGGCCTCAAGCTATAGGACAGTCATCACCAAGGGGCTGGCAGCGAGGCAGGCAGGAGGAGCCTCACAACAGAGGGCACATAGAATAAAAAAGTTGAGGAATCCAGCAGTTGGAACCTCCCAGCAGGCGGCTCAAAGCACCGATGATAAGGGATCCTTGCCGGAGTGAACTCACAGCAGAGGGCCCACATCATGGTACTGTGAGCAACCCAGGCGTTGGGACCTCAGAGCAGAAGGCCCACATCCCAATGGGGATGTGAACCTGGATGGAGTGTCCTTGCACCACTGGGTCGCACATCACGAAATGTGGGGAGCACAGCTCTTAGGGCCTGACGCCAGAGGGCCCTCATCACCGAGGGGAGGAGGCTCCCAGCAGGCTCCAAGTGCCACCAGAGGGCTCATGTCCACAAGGCGAGGTGAGCAAGCCAGGGAGGAGTGACCTCACAGCAGACGGCCCACCTCACAGATGGGTGAAGAACCCAGCCAGGATCAGACTCTCAACAGAGGGCCCACATCACCAAGGGGATGTGAACCAGGCAGGAGTCTCCTAAGACCATTGGTCCCACATCATCGAAAGGTGAGGAACCCAGCACATGTGGCCTCAAACCAGAGGACACACATCACGAAGGGACTGGGAGTGAGGCAGGCAGGAGGATCCTCACAACAGAGGGCCTAAAAAATTAAAAAAGTGAGGAATCCAGCAGTTGGAACCTTCCAGCAGGCGGCCAAGAACACAGAGGCTATGGGATCCAGGCCACAGTGAACTAACACCAGAGAGCCCACATCATGAAACTGTGATCAACCCAGCCGTTGGAACGTCAGAGCAGAAGGCCCACATCCCCATGGAGATGGGAACCTAAGAGGAGTGCCCGAGCATCACTGGGCTCACTAAGAAAAGTTGGGGAGCCCAGCAGTTAGGGCCTGACGTCAGAGGGCCCTCATCACCGGGGGGCGGTGATTCCCAGCACGCTCCAACTGCCACCACACAGCTGACTTCACCAAGGCATTGTGTGCCAGCCATGCAGGAGTGACCTATCAGCAGAGGGTCTCCCTCACAGAAGGCTGAGGAACACAGCCAGGAACAGACTCTCACCAGGGGGTCCGCATAACCACGTGGATGAGAAGCAGGCAGGAGTGTCCTCACACTAGTCGGGCCACATCATCGAAAGGTGAGGAACCCAGCAAAGGTGGCCACAAACCAGAGGACCCACATCACCAGGGGGTTGAGAGTGAGGTAGGTGTCTGGACAGGCATATTTAACACTCATTTCCCACCAGGAAGAGGAATTAACCAAAGGCTCAGCGTGCCATGCCAGAACCACACTAGGGCCTGAAGCAATCCTGCGGTGTTGCGGCCAGTTCACAAGAAAGCGAGTTGAAGAAAGGAGCTCAGGGGCACTGTCATTCACAAAACTGCAGAGTTATAAATGACAGCTATCGTCCAAAAATATATTGAAGTAAGGCTGCCAAGAGGACTTGAAAGCGGTGCAGAATTGCAGGAAACCGATTTCAGGAGGTAGACTGGAATTGCATGTAAAGCATAGGAAAAGAGGCAGAACGTCCACAATGATGCACTTGGCCAAAAAGGGCGTATGCGTTTTTTCCTGAATATATTCAGGAAAAAACGCATACGCCCTTTCTGGCCAACCAAGCAATCTTGCAAAGGAAATCTGCACTACAATGAAGTCTCACTGCCCCCCGGTCAAAAGGGCCATCTGAAAAAAGTGTAAAATCCAGAAAGGCAGGACAGGCCATGGAGAACTGGGAGCCTTGTTATGCTGATGGGCGGGATGTAAATTGCCAACAGCCACTCTGGAGAAGTGTATGGTGTTTCCTGAAACATCTAAAAAACAAAGCAACAGAGCCTAGGGCACTTCCACTTATGGTCCTATAGCTTAGGGAAATTAAAATCAAAACGACACAGCCACCCCAAAGTTTGGGACGGCTCTGTTTACAAGAACCTCGTTTACGGTACAAGTTCAATATCGCAGAAAGTGAAAAATGGATGAAGAAGTTGTGGTACTTACGTACAATACAATATCACTCAGCAATGACATCTATGTCATCAGGCCCGTAGCAGCATAATGAGTGCATTCAGGTATGATGATTCTAACTGAAATAAGTCACACAGAAAAAGAAACATCATAAGATATCACTAATACACGGAATGTAAACTTGGCTACACAGGAACTGGATTACAAAACAGAACAGGGTCTCAAATTTACAAAACCAACATATGCTTGCTTAAGGGGAAAGGTGAGTTGGGGTGCTGCATAAAACCAGAGATTGAAATGAGCACAGATAAAGTTCCTTAAGCCAAATATGGAATAGACAAGAGCTACTCCTTGCTCAACGAAATGGACTCAACACCCCATATTAAACGCCTAAGAATGTACCTGACTAGTAAGTATCGTAAAACCTATGGATTGCTACGTCTCCGAAAGAGAATCAAGCTTGTGTACAGGGGCATAAACGCAGCAGTGATAGGATTGGAGAGGTTCGGTGAGCAAATGAAGACCCTTTGAAGTCATATTGCATGGTACCCATTCCACGGGTCTCAACTCTCCAGGTTTAAGGGATTCTTCCTTCAGCTAAAACATGCATGTGGAACCCAGAGTATGATCAACCGTGTGATCGGGAGACATCTTCAAATATGTCTCCGTTCTCGTCCTCTGGTACTCGGGTGCAACATTCCAGATGCTTTACTAACACTCTCCCGACTTGGAGAGTCAGTGCCTTTAACCTCCTGTTTGGCCCAGTTGGCAATTTCTGCGGAAGATGAACAGGAATAGGGAGAACCAATGAGAGACTAGCTGGAGGTGTCTGGACGGGCAAATTTAACTCTCATTTCCCACCAGGAAGAGGAATTAAGCAAAGGCTCAGAGTGCCGTGCCGGAACCAGATTAGGGCCTGAAGCAATCCTGCGGTGTTGCGGCCAGCTCACAAGAAAGCGAGTTGAAGAAAGGAGCTCAGGGGCACTGTCATTCACAAACCTGCAGAGTTATAAATGACAGCTATCGTCCAAAAATATACTGAAGTAAGGCTGCCAAGAGGACTTGAAAGCGGGGCAGAATTGCAGGAAACCGATTTCAGGAGGTAGACTGGAATTGCATTTAAAGCATAGGAAAAGAGGCAGAATGTCCACAATGATGCACTTGACCAAAAAGGGCGTATGCGTTTTTTCCTGAATATATTCAGGAAAAAACGCATACGCCCTTTTTGGCCAACCAAGCAAGCTTGCAAAGGAAATCTGCACTACAATAAGTCTCACTTCCCCCCGGTCAAAAGGGCCATCTGAAAAAAGTGTAAAATCCAGAAAGGCAGGACAGGCCATGGAGAACTGGGAGCCTTGTTATGCTGATGGGTGGGATGTAAATTGCCAACAGCCACTCGGGAGAAGTGTATGGTGTTTCCTGAAACATCTTAAAAACAAAGCAACAGAGCCTAGGGCACTTCCACTTATGGTCCTATAGCTTAGGGCAATGAAAATCAAAAAGACACAGCCACCCCAAAGTTTGGGACGGCTCTGTTTACAAGAACCTCGTTTACGGTACAAGTTCAATATCGCAGAAAGTGAAAAATGGATGAAGAAGTTGTGGTACTTACGTACAATACAATATCACTCAGCAATGACATCTATGTCATCAGGCCCGTAGCAGCATAATGAGTGGATTCAGGTATGATGATTCTAACTGAAATAAGTCACACAGAAAAAGAAACATCATAAGATATCACTAATACATGGAATGTAAACTTGGCTACACAGGAACTGGATTACAAAACAGAACAGGGTCTCAAATTTAGAAAACCAACTTATGCTTGCTTAAGGGGAAAGGTGAGTTGGGGTGCTGCATAAAACCAGAGATTGAAATGAGCACAGATAAAGTTCCTTAAGCCAAATATGGAATAGACAAGAGCTACTCCTTGCTCAACGAAATGGACTCAACACCCCATATTAAACGCCTAAGAATGTACCTGACTAGTAAGTATCTTAAAACCTATGGATTGCTATGTCTCCGAAAGAGAATCAAGCGTGTGTAGAGGGGCATAAACGCAGCAGTGATAGGATTGGAGAGGTTCGGTGAGCAAATGAAGACCCTTTGAAGTCATATTGCATGGTACCCATTCCACGGGTCTCAACTCTCCAGGTTTAAGGGATTCTTCCTTCAGCTAAAACATGCATGTGGAACCCAGAGTATGATCAACCCTGTGATCGGGAGACGTGTTCAAATATGTCTCCATTCTCGTCCCCTGGTACTCGGGTGCAACATTCCAGACGCTTTACTAACACTCTCCCGACTTGGAGAGTCAGTGCCTTTAAACTCCTGTTTGGCCCAGTTTGCAATTTCTGCGGAAGATGAACAGGAATAGGGAGAACGAATGAGAGACTAGCTGGAGGTGTCTGGACGGGCAAATTTAACTCTCATTTCCCACCAGGAAGAGGAATTAACCAAAGGCTCAGTGTGCCGTGCCGGAACCAGATTAGGGCCTGAAGCAATGCTGCGGTGTTGCGGCCAGCTCACAAGAAAGCGAGTTGAAGAAAGGAGCTCTGGGGCACTGTAATTCACAAACCTGCAGAGTTATAAATGTCAGCTATCGTCCAAAAATATACTGAAGTAAGGCTGCCAAGAGGACTTGAAAGCGGGGCAGAATTGCAGGAAACCGATTTCAGGAGGTAGACTGGAATTGCATTTAAAGCATAGGAAAAGAGGCAGAACGTCCACAATGATGCACTTGGCCAAAAAGACCGTATGTGTTTTTTCCTGAATATATTCAGGATAAAACGCATACGCCCTTTTCGGCCAACCAAGCAAGCTTGCAAAGGAAATCTGCACTACAATGAAGTCTCACTGCCCCCCGGTCAAAAGGGCCATCTGAAAAAAGTGTAAAATCCAGAAAGGCAGGACAGGCCATGGAGAACTGGGAGCCTTGTTATGCTGATGGGCGGGATGTAAATTGCCAACAGCCACTCTGGAGAAGTGTATGGCGTTTCCTGAAACATCTACAAAACAAAGCAACAGAGCCTAGGGCACTTCCACTTACGGTCCTATAGCTTAGGGAAATTAAAATCAAAAAGACACAGCCACCCCAATGTTTGGGACGGCTCTGTTTACAAGAACCTCCTTTACAGTACAAGTTCAATATCGCAGAAAGCGAAAAATGGATAAAGAAGTTGTGGTACTTACGTACAATGCAATATCACTCAGCAATGAAATCTATGTCATCAGGGCCGTAGCAGCATAATGACTGGATTCAGGTACGATGATTCTAAGTGAAATAAGTCACCCAGAAAAAGAAACATCATAAGATATCACTACTACACGGAATGTAAACTTGGCTACACAGGAACTGAATTACAAAACAGAACAGGGTCTCAAATGTAGAAAACCAACTTATGCTTGCTCAAGGGGAAAGGTGAGTTGGGGTGCTGCATAAAACCAGAGATTGAAATTAGCACAGATACCGTTCCATAAGCCAAATATGTAATAGACAAGAGCTACTCCTTGCTCAACGAAGTGGACTCAACACCCCATATTAAACGCCTAAGAATATACCTGACTAGTAAGAATCTTAAAACCTATGGATTTATATGTCTCCGAAAGAGAATCAAGCATGTGTACAGCGGCATAAATGCAGCAGTGATAGGATTGGTGAGGATCGTTGAGCAAATGAAGACCCTTTGAAGTCATATTGCATGGTACCCATTCCATGTGTCTCAACTCTCCAGGTTTAAGGGATTCTTCCTTCAGCTAAAACATGCATGTGGAACCCAGTGTATGATCCACCGTGTGATCGGGAAACGTGTTCAAATGTGTCAGTTTTCGTCGCCTGGTACTCGGGTGCAACATTCCAGACGCTTTACTAACACTCTCCCCACTTAGAGAGTCAGTGCCTTTAACCTCCTGTTTGTCCCAGTTTGCAATTTCTGCGGAAAATGAACTGGAATAGGGAGAACCAATGAGAGAGTAGCTGGAGGTGTCTGGACGGGCAAATTTAACTCTCATTTCCCACCAGGAAGAGGAATTAACCAAAGGCTCAGCGTGCCGTGCCGGAACCACACTAGGGCCTGAAGCAATCCTGCGGTGTTGCGGACAGCTCACAAGAAAGCGAGTTGAAGAAAGGAGCTCAGGGGCACTGTCACTCACAAACCTGCAGAGTAATAAATGACAGCTATCGTCCAAAAATATATTGAAGTAAGGCTGCCAAGAGGACTTGAAAGCGGGGCAGAATTGCAGGAAACCGATTTCAGGAGGTAGACTGCAATTGCATGTAAAGCACAGGAAAAGAGGCAGAACGTCCACAATGATGCACTTGGCCAAAAAGGGCGTATGCGTTTTTACCTGAATATATTCAGGAAAAAACGCATACGCCCTTTTTGGCCAACCAAGCAAGCTTGCAAAGGAAATCTGCACTACAATGAAGTCTCACTGCCCCCCGGTCAAAAGGGCCATCTGAAAAAAGTGTAAAATCCAGAAAGGCAGGACAGGCCATGGAGAACTGGGAGCCTTGTTATGCTGATGGGCGGGATGTAAATTGCCAACAGCCACTCTGGAGAAGTGTATGGTGTTTCCTGAAACATCTAAAAAACAAAGCAACAGAGCCTAGGGCACTTCCACTTATGGTCCTATAGCTTAGGGAAATTAAAATAAAAAAGACACAGCCACCCCAAAGTTTGGGACGGCTCTGTTTACAAGAACCTCGTTTACGGTACAAGTTCAATATTGCAGAAAGTGAAAAATGGATAAAGAATTTGTAGTACTTACATACAATGCAATATCACTCAGCAATGAAATCTATGTCATCAGGCCCGTAGCAGCATAATGAGTGGATTCAGGTACGATGATTCTAAGTGAAACAAGTCACACAGAAAAAGAAACATCATAAGATATCACTACTACATGGAATGTAAACTTGGCTACCCAGGAACTGAATTACAAAACAGAACAGGGTCTCAAATGTAGAAAACCAACTTATGCTTGCTTAAGGGGAAAGGTGAGTTGGGGTGCTGCATAAAACCAGAGATTGAAATTAGCACAGATACCGTTCCATAAGCCAAATATGTAATAGACAAGAGCTACTCCTTGATCAACGAAGTGGACTCAACACCCCATATTAAACGCCTAAGAATATACCTGACTAGTAAGAATCTTAAAACCTATGGATTTATATGTCTCCGAAAGAGAATCAAGCGTGTGTACAGCGGCATAAATGCAGCAGTGATAGGATTGGTGAGGATCGGTGAGCAAATGCAGACCCTTTGAAGTCATATTGCATGGTACCCATTCCATGGGTCTCAACTCTCCAGGTTTAAGGGATTCTTCCTTCAGCTAAAACATGCATGTAGAACCCAGACTATGATCCAACGTGTGATTGGGAAACGTGTTCAAAGGTGTCTCAGTTTTCGTCCCCTGGTACTCGGGTGCAACATTCCAGATGCTTTACTAACACTCTCCCCACTTGGAGAGTCAGTGCCTTTAACCTCCTGTTTGGCCCAGTTTGCAATTTCTGTGGAATATGAACAGGAATAGGGAGAACCAATGAGAGACTAGCTGGAGGTGTCTGGACGGGCAAATTTAACTCTCATTTCCCACCAGGAAAAGGAATTAACCAAAGGCTCAGCGTGCCGTGCCGGAACCACACTAGGGCATGAAGCAATCCTGCGGTGTTGCGGCCAGCTCACAAGAAAGCGAGTTGAAGAAAGGAGCTTAGGGGCACTGTCATTCACAAACCTGCAGAGTTATAAATGACAGCTATCGTCCAAAAATATATTGGAGTAAGGCTGCCAAGAGGACTTGAAAGCGGGGCAGAATTGCAGGAAACCGATTTCAGGAGGTAGACTGGAATTGCATGTAAAGCATAGGAAAAGAGGCAGAACGTCCACAATGATGCACTTGGCCAAAAAGGGCGTATGCGTTTTTTCCTGAATATATTCAGGAAAAAACGCATACGCACTTTTTGGCCAACCAAGCAAGCTTGCAAAGGAAATCTGCACTACAATGAAGTCTCACTGCCCCCCGGTCAAAAGGGCCATCTGAAAAAAGTGTAAAATCCAGAAAGGCAGGACAGGCCATGGAGAACTGGGAGCCTTGTTATGCTGATGGGCGGGATGTAAATTGCCAACAGCCACTCTGGAGAAGTGTATGGTGTTTCCTGAAACATCTACAAAACAAAGCAACAGAGCCTAGGGCACTTCCACTTATGGTCCTATAGCTTAGGGAAATTAAAATTAAAAAGACACAGCCACCCCAAAGTTTGGGACGGCTCTGTTTACAAGAACCTCGTTTACGGTACAAGTTCAATATCACAGAAAGCGAAAAATGGATAAAGAATTTGTGGTACTTACGTACAATGCAATATCACTCAGCAATGAAATCTATGTCATCAGGCCCGTAGCAGCATAATGAGTGGATTCAGGTACGATGATTCTAAGTGAAATAAGTCACACAGAAAAAGAAACATCATAAGATATCACTACTACACGGAATGTAAACTTGGCTACACAGGAACTGAATTACAAAACAGAACAGGGTCTCAAATGTACAAAACCAACTTATGCTTGCTTAAGGGGAAAGGTAAGTTGGGGTGCTGCATAAAACCAGAGATTGAAATTAGCACAGATACCGTTCCATAAGCCAAAAATGTAATAGACAAGAGCTACTACTTGCTCAACGAAGTGGACTCAACACCCCATATTAAACGCCTAAGAATATACCTGACTAGTAAGAATCTTAAAACCTATGGATTTATATGTCTCCGAAAGAGAATCAAGCGTGTGTACAGCGCAATAAACGCAGCAGTGAAAGGATTGGTGAGGATCGGTGAGCAAATGCATACTCTTTGAAGCCATATTGCATGGTACCCATTCCATGGGTCTCAACTCTCCAGGTTTAAGGGATTCTTCCTTCAGCTAAAACATGCATGTGGAACCCAGAGTATGATCCACCATGTGATTGGGAAACGTGTTCAAAGGTGTCTCAGGTTTCGTCCCCTGGTACTCGAGTGCAACATTCCAGATGCTTTACTTACTCTCTCCCCACATGGAGAGTCAGTGCCTTTAACCTCCTGTTTGGCCCAGTTTGCAATTTCTGCGGAAAATGAACAGGAATAGGGAGAACCAATGAGAGACTAGCTGGAGGTGTCTGGACGGGCAAATTTAACTCTCATTTCCCACCAGGAAGAGGAATTAACCAAAGGCTCAGCGTGCCGTGCCGGAACCACACTAGGGCATGAAGCAATCCTGCGGTGTTGCGGCCAGCTCACAAGAAAGCGAGTTGAAGAAAGGAGCTTAGGGGCACTGTCATTCACAAACCTGCAGAGTTATAAATGACAGCTATCGTCCAAAAATATCTTGGAGTAAGGCTGCCAAGAGGACTTGAAAGCGGGGCAGAATTGCAGGAAACCGATTTCAGGAGGTAGACTGGAATTGCATGTAAAGCATAGGAAAAGAGGCAGAACGTCCACAATGATGCACTTGGCCAAAAAGGGCGTATGAGTTTTTTCCTGAATATATTCAGGAAAAAACGCATACGCCCTTTTTGGCAAACCAAGCAAGCTTGCAAAGGAAATCTGCACTACAATGAAGTCTCACTGCCCCCCGGTCAAAAGGGCCATCTGAAAAAAGTGTAAAATCCAGAAAGGCAGGACAGGCCATGGAGAACTGGGAGCCTTGTTATGCTGATGGGCGGGATGTAAATTGCCAACAGCCACTCTGGAGAAGTGTATGGCGTTTCCTGAAACATCTACAAAACAAAGCAACAGAGCCTAGGGCACTTCCACTTATGGTCCTATAGCTTAGGAAAATTAAAATCAAAAAGACACAGCCACCCCAAAGTTTGGGACGGCTCTGTTTACAAGAACCTCGTTTACGGTACAAGTTCAATATCACAGAAAGCGAAAAATGGATAAAGAAGTTGTGGTACTTACGTACAATGCAATATCACTCAGCAATGAAATCTATGTCATCAGGCCCGTAGCAGAATAATGAGTGGATTCAGGTACGATGATTCTAAGTGAAATAAGTCACACAGAAAAAGAAACATCATAAGATATCACTACTACACGGAATGTAAACTTGGCTACACAGGAACTGAATTACAAAACAGAACAGGGTCTCAAATGTAGAAAACCAACTTATGCTTGCTTAAGGGGAAAGGTGAGTTGGGGTGCTGCATAAAACCAGAGATTGAAATTAGCACAGATACCGTTCCATAAGCCAAATATGTAATAGACAAGAGCTACTCCTTGCTCAACGAAGTGGACTCAACACCCCATATTAAACGCCTAAGAATATACCTGACTAGTAAGAATCTTAAAACCTATGGATTTATATGTCTCCGAAAGAGAATCAAGCGTGTGTACAGCGCAATAAACGCAGCAGTGAAATGATTGGTGAGGATCGGTGAGCAAATACATGCTCTTTGAAGCCATATTGCATGGTACCCATTCCATGGGTCTCAACTCTCCAGGTTTAAGGGATTCTTCCTTCAGCTAAAACATGCATGTAGAACCCAGACTATGATCCACCGTGTGATTGGGAAACGTGTTCAAAGGTGTCTCAGTTTTCATCCCCTGGTACTCGGGTGCAACATTCCAGACGCTTTACTAACACTCTCCCCACTTGGAGAGTCAGTGCCTTTAACCTCCTGTTTGTCCCAGTTTGCAATTTCTGCGGAAAATGAACAGGAATAGGGAGAACCAATGAGAGACTAGCTGGAGGTGTCTGGACGGGCAAATTTAACTCTCATTTCCCACCAGGAAGAGGAATTAACCAAAGGCTCAGCGTGCCATGCCGGAACGACTCTAGGGCCTGAAGCAATCCTGCGGTGTTGCGGCCAGCTCACAAGAAAGCGAGTTGAAGAAAGGAGCTCAGGGGCACTGTCATTCACAAACCTGCAGAGTTATAAATGACAGCTATCGTCCAAAAATATATTGAAGTAAGGCTGCCAAGAGGACTTGAAAGCGGGGCAGAATTGCAGGAAACCGATTTCAGGAGGTAGACTGGAATTGCATGTAAAGCATAGGAAAAGAGGCAGAACGTCCACAATGATGCACTTGGCCAAAAAGGGCGTATGCGTTTTTTCCTGAATATATTCAGGAAAAAACGCATACGCCCTTTTTGGCCAACCAAGCAAGCTTGCAAAGGAAATCTGCACTACAATGAAGTCTCACTGCCCCCCGGTCAAAAGGGCCATCTGAAAAAAGTGTAAAATCCAGAAAGGCAGGACAGGCCATGGAGAACTGGGAGCCTTGTTATGCTGATGGGCGGGATGTAAATTGCCAACAGCCACTCTGGAGAAGTGTATGGCGTTTCCTGAAACATCTACAAAACAAAGCAACAGAGCCTAGGGCACTTCCACTTATGGTCCTATAGCTTAGGGAAATTAAAATCAAAAAGACACAGCCACCCCAAAGTTTGGAACGGCTCTGTTTACAAGAACCTCGTTTACGGTACAAGTTCAATATCGCAGAAAGCAAAAAATGGATAAAGAAGTTGTGGTACTTACGTACAATGCAATATCACTCAGCAATGAAATCTATGTCATCAGGCCCATAGCAGCATAATGAGTGGATTCAGGTACGATGATTCTAAGTGAAATAAGTCACACAGAAAAAGAAACATCATAAGATATCACTACTACACGGAATGTAAACTTGGCTACACAGGAACTGAATTACAAAACAGAACAGGGTCTCAAATGTAGAAAACCAACTTATGCTTGCTTAAGGGGAAAGGTGAGTTGGGGTGCTGCATAAAACCAGAGATTGAAATTAGCACAGATACCGTTCCATAAGCCAAAAATGTAATAGACAAGAGCTACTCCTTGCTCAACGAAGTGGACTCAACACCCCATATTAAACGCCTAAGAATATACCTGACTAGTAAGAATCTTAAAACCTATGGATTTATATGTCTCCGAAAGAGAATCAAGCGTGTGTACAGCGCAATAAACGCAGCAGTGAAAGGATTGGTGAGGATCGGTGAGCAAATGCATACTCTTTGAAGCCATATTGCATGGTACCCATTCCATGTGTCTCAACTCTCCAGGTTTAAGGGATTCTTCCTTCAGCTAAAACATGCATGTGGAACCCAGAGTATGATCCACCGTGTGATTGGGAAACGTGTTCAAAGGTGTCTCAGGTTTCGTCCCCTGGTACTCGGGTGCAACATTCCAGATGCTTTACTTACTCTCTCCCCACATGGAGAGTCAGTGCCTTTAACCTCCTGTTTGGCCCAGTTTGCAATTTCTGCGGAAAATGAACAGGAATAGGGAGAACCAATGAGAGACTAGCTGGAGGTGTCTGGACGGGCAAATTTAACTCTCATTTCCCACCAGGAAGAGGAATTAACCAAAGGCTCAGCGTGCCGTGCCGGAACCACACTAGGGCATGAAGCAATCCTGCGGTGTTGCGGCCAGCTCACAAGAAAGCGAGTTGAAGAAAGGAGCTTAGTGGCACTGTCATTCACAAACCTGCAGAGTTATAAATGACAGCTATCGTCCAAAAATATTTTGGAGTAAGGCTGCCAAGAGGACTTGAAAGCGGGGCAGAATTGCAGGAAACCGATTTCAGGAGGTAGACTGGAATTGCATGTAAAGCATAGGAAAAGAGGCAGAACGTCCACAATGATGCACTTGGCCAAAAAGGGCGTATGCGTTTTTTCCTGAATATATTCAGGAAAAAACGCATACGCCCTTTTTGGCAAACCAAGCAAGCTTGCAAAGGAAATCTGCACTACAATGAAGTCTCACTGCCCCCCGGTCAAAAGGGCCATCTGAAAAAAGTGTAAAATCCAGAAAGGCAGGACAGGCCATGGAGAACTGGGAGCCTTGTTATGCTGATGGGCGGGATGTAAATTGCCAACAGCCACTCTGGAGAAGTGTATGGTGTTTCCTGAAACATCTAAAAAACAAAGTAACAGAGCCTAGGGCACTTCCGCTTATGGTTCTATAGATTAGGGAAATTAAAATCAAAAAGACACAGCCACCCCAATGTTTGGGACGCCTCTGTTTACAAGAACCTCGTTTACGGTACAAGTTCAATATCACAGAAAGCGAAAAATGGATAAAGAAGTTGTGGTACTTATGTACAATGCAATATCACTCAGCAATGAAATCTATGACATCAGGCCCGTAGCAGCATAATGAGTGGATTCAGGTACGATGATTCTAAGTGAAATAAGTCACACAGAAAAAGAAACATCATAAGATATCACTACTACACGGAATGTAAACTTGGCTACACAGGAACTGAATTACAAAACAGAACAGGGTCTCAAATGTAGAAAACCAACTTATGCTTGCGTAAGGGGAAAGGTGAGTTGGGGTGCTGCATAAAACCAGAGAATGAAATTAGCACAGATACCGTTCCATAAGCCAAATATGTAATAGACAAGAGCTACTCCTTGCTCAACGAAGTGGACTCAACACCCCATATTAAACGCCTAAGAATATACCTGACTTGTAAGAATCTTAAAACCTATGGATTTATATGTCTCCGAAAGAGAATCAAGCGTGTGTACAGCGGCATAAACGCAGCAGTGATAGGATTGGTGAGGATCGGTGAGCAAATGCAGACCCTTTGAAATCATATTGCATGGTACCCATTCCATGGGTCTCAACTCTCCAGGTTTAAGGGATTCTTCCTTCAGCTAAAATATGCATGTGGAACCCAGAGTATGATCCACGTGTGATCAGGAAACGTGTTCAAATGTGACTCAGTTTTCGTCCCCCAGTACTAGGGTGCAACATTCCAGACGCATTACTAACACTCTCCCCACTTGGAGAGTCAGTCCCTTTAACCTCCTGTTTGTCCCAGTTTGCAATTTCTGCGGAAAATGAACAGGAATAGGGAGAACCAATGAGAGACTAGCTGGAGGTGTCTGGACGGGCAAATTTAACTCTCATTTCCCACCAGGAAGAGGAATTAACCAAAGGCTCAGCGTGCCGTGCCGGAACCACACTAGGGCCTGAAACAATCCTGCGGTGTTGCGGCCAGCTCACAAGAAAGCGAGTTGAAGAAAGGAGCTCAGGGGCACTGTCATTCACAAACCTGCAGAGTTATAAATGACAGCTATCGTCCAAAAATATATTGAAGTAAGGCTGCCAAGAGGACTTGAAAGCGGGGCAGAATTGCAGGAAACCGATTTCAGGAGGTAGACTGGAATTGCATGTAAAGCATAGGAAAAGAGGCAGAACGTCCAGAATGATGCACTTGGCCAAAAAGGGCGTATGCGTTTTTTCCTGAATATATTCAGGAAAAAACGCATACGCCCTTTTTGGCCAACCAAGCAAGCTTGCAAAGGAAATCTGCACTACAATGAAGTCTCACTGCCCCCACGGTCAAAAGGGCCATCTGAAAAAAGTGTAAAATCCAGAAAGGCAGGACAGGCCATGGAGAACTGGGAGCCTTGTTATGCTGATGGGCGGGATGTAAATTGCCAACAGCCACTCTGGAGAAGTGTATGGCGTTTCCTGAAACATCTACAAAACAAAGCAACAGAGCCTAGGGCACTTCCACTTACGGTCCTATAGCTTAGGGAAATTAAAATCAAAAAGACACAGCCACCCCAAAGTTTGGGACGGCTCTGTTTACAAGAACCTCCTTTACAGTACAAGTTCAATATCGCAGAAAGCGAAAAATGGATAAAGAAGTTGTGGTACTTACGTACAATGCAATATCACTCAGCAATGAAATCTATGTCATCAGGCCCGTAGCAGCATAATGAGTGGATTCAGGTACGATGATTCTAAGTGAAATAAGTCACACAGAAAAAGAAACATCATAAGATATCACTACTTCACGGAATGTAAACTTGGCTACAAAGGAACTGAATTACAAAACACAGCAGGGTCTCAAATGTAGAAAACCAACTTATGCTTGCTTAAGGGGAAAGGTGAGTTGGGGTGCTGCATAAAACCAGAGATTGAAATTAGCACAGATACCGTTCCATAAGCCAAATATGTAATAGACAAGAGCTACTCCTTGCTCAACGAAGTGGACTCAACACCCCATATTAAACGCCTAAGAATATACCTGACTAGTAAGAATCTTAAAACCTATGGATTTATATGTCTCCGAAAGAGAATCAAGCGTGTGTACAGCGGCATAAACGCAGCAGTGATAGGATTGGTGAGGATCGGTGAGCAAATGCAGACACTTTGAAGTCATATTGCATGGTACCCATTCCATGGGTCTCAACTCTCCAGGTTTAAGGGATTCTTCCTTCAGCTAAAACATGCATGTGGAACCCAGAGTATGATCCACCATGTGATTGGGAAACGTGTTCAAAGGTGTCTCAGTTTTCGTCCCCTGGTACTCGGGTTCAACATTCCAGACGCTTCACTAACACTCTCCCCACTTGGAGAGTCAGTGCCTTTAACCTCCTGTTTGGCCCAGTTTGCAATTTCTGCGGAAAATGAACAGGAATAGGGAGAACCAATGAGAGACTAGCTGGAGGTGTCTGCACGGGCAAATTTAACTCTCATTTTCCACCAGGAAGAGGAATTAACCAAAGGCTCAGCGTGCCATGCCGGAACCACACTAGGGCCTGAAACAATCCTGCGGTGTTGCGGCCAGCTCACAAGAAAGCGAGTTGAAGAAAGGAGCTCAGGGGCACTGTCATTCACAAACCTGCAGAGTTATAAATGACAGCTATCGTCCAAAAATATATTGAAGTAAGGCTGCCAAGAGGACTTGAAAGCGGGGCAGAATTGCAGGAAACCGATTTCAGGAGGTAGACTGGAATTGCATGTAAAGCATAGGAAAAGAGGCAGAACGTCCACAATGATGCACTTGGCCAAAAAGGGAGTATGCGTTTTTTCCTGAATATATTCAGGAAAAAACGCATACGCCCTTCTTGGCCAACCAAGCAAGCTTGCAAAGGAAATCTACACTACAATGAAGTCTCACTGCCCCCCGGTCAAAAGGGCCATCTGTAAAAAATGTAAAATCCAGAAAGGCAGGACAGGCCATGGAGAACTGGGAGCCTTGTTATGCTGATGGGCGGGATGTAAATTGACAACAGCCACTCTGGAGAAGTGTATGGTGTTTCCTGAAACATCTACAAAACAAAGCAACAGAGCCTAGGGCACTTCCACTTATGGTCCTATAGCTTAGGGAAATTAAAATCAAAAAGACACAGCCACCCCAAAGTTTGGGACGGCTCTGTTTACAAGAACCTCGTTTATGGTACAAGTTCAATATCGCAGAAAGCGAAAAATGGATAAAGAAGTTGTGGTACTTACGTACAATGCAATATCACTCAGCAATGAAATCTATGTCATCAGGCCCGTAGCAGCATAATGAGTGGATTCAGGTACGATGATTCTAAGTGAAATAAGTCACACAGAAAAAGAAACATCATAAGATATCACTACTACACGGAATGTAAACTTGGCTACACAGGAACTGAATTACAAAACAGAACAGGGTCTCAAATGTAGAAAACCAACTTATGCTTGCTTAAGGGGAAAGGTGAGTTGGGGTGCTGCATAAAACCTCAGATTGAAATTAGCACAGATACCGTTCCATAAGCCAAATATGTAATAGACAAGAGCTACTCCTTGCTCAACGAAGTGGACTCAACACCCCATATTAAACGCCTAAGAATATACCTGACTAGTAAGAATCTAAAAACCTATGGATTTATATGTCTCTGAAAGAGAATCAAGCGTGTGTACAGCGGCATAAACGCAGTAGTGATAGGATTGGTGAGGATCGGTGAGCAAATGCAGACCCTTTGAAGTCATATTGCATGGTACCCATTCCATGGGTCTCAACTCTCCAGGTTTAAGGGATTCTTCCTTCAGCTAAAACATGCATGTGGAACCCAGAGTATGATCAACCCTGTGATCGGGAGACGTGTTCAAATATGTCTCCATTCTCGTCCCCTGGTACTCGGGTGCAACATTCCAGACGCTTTACTAACACTCTCCCGACTTGTAGAGTCAGTGCCTTTAACCTCCTGTTTGGCCCAGTTTGCAATTTCTGCGGAAGATGAACAGGAATAGGGAGAACGAATGAGAGACTAGCTGGAGGTGTCTGGACGGGCAAATTTAACTCTCATTTCCCACCAGGAAGAGGAATTAACCAAAGGCTCAGTGTGCCGTGCCGGAACCAGATTAGGGCCTGAAGCAATGCTGCAGTGTTGCGGCCAGCTCACAAGAAAGCGAGTTGAAGAAAGGAGCTCTGGGGCACTGTAATTCACAAACCTGCAGAGTTATAAATGTCAGGTATCGTCCAAAAATATACTGAAGTAAGGCTGCCAAGAGGACTTGAAAGCGGGGCAGAATTGCAGGAAACCGATTTCAGGAGGTAGACTGGAATTGCATTTAAAGCATAGGAAAAGAGGCAGAACGTCCACAATGATGCACTTGGCCAAAAAGGGCGTATGCGTTTTTTCCTGAATATATTCAGGAAAAAACGCATACGCCCTTTTTGGCCAACCAAGCAAGCTTGCAAAGGAAATCTGCACTACAATAAGTCTTACTTCCCCCCGGTCAAAAGGGCCATCTGAAAAAAGTGTAAAATCCAGAAAGGCAGGACAGGCCATGGAGAACTGGGAGCCTTGTTATGCTGATGGGCGGGATGTAAATTGCCAACAGCCACTCTGGAGAAGTGTATGGTGTTTCCTGAAACATCTAAAAAACAAAGCAACAGAGCCTAGGGCACTTCCACTTATGGTCCTATAGCTTAGGGAAATGAAAATCAAAAAGACACAGCCACCCCAAAGTTTGGGATGGCTCTGTTTACAAGAACCTCGTTTACGGTACAAGTTCAATATCGCAGAACGTGAAAAATTGATAAAGAAGTTGTGGTACTTACGTACAATGCAATATCACTCAGCAATGACATCTATGTCATCAGGCCCGTAGCAGCATAATGAGTGGATTCAGGTATGATGATTCTAACTGAAAGAAGTCACACGGAAAAAGAAACATCATAAGATATCACTAATACACGGAATGTAAACTTGGCTACACAGGAATTGGATTACAAACACAACAGGGTCTCAAATTTAGAAAACCAACTTATGCTTGCTTAAGGGGAAAGGTGAGTTGGGGTGCTGCATAAAACCAGAGATTGAAATGAGCACAGATAAAGTTCCTTAAGCCAAATATGGAATAGACAAGAGCTACTCCTTGCTCAACGAAATGGACTCAACACCCCATATTAAACACCTAAGAATGTACCTGACTAGTAAGTATCTTAAAACCTATGGATTGCTATGTCTCCGAAAGAGAATCAAGCGTGTGTACAGGGGCATAAACACAGCAGTGATAGGATTGGATATGTTCGGTGAGCAAATGAGGACCCTTTGAAATCATATTGCATGGTACCCATTCCACGGGTCTCAACTCTCCAGGTTTAAGGGATTCTTCCTTCAGCTAAAACATGCATGTGGAACCAAGAGTATGATCAACCATGTGATGGGGAGACGTGTTCAAATATGTCTCCGTTCCCGTCCCCTGGTACTTGGGTGCAACATTCCAGACGCTTTACTAACACTCTCCCGACTTGGAGAGTCAGTGCCTTTAACCTCCTGTTTGGCCCAGTTTGCAATTTCTGTGGAAAATGAACTGGAATAGGGAGAACCAATGAGAGAGTAGCTGGAGGTGTCTGGACGGGCAAATTTAACTCTCATTTCCCACCAGGAAGAGGAATTAACCAAAGGCTCAGCGTGCCGTGCCGGAACCACACTAGGGCATGAAGCAATCCTGCGGTGTTGCGGCCAGCTCACAAGAAAGCGAGTTGAAGAAAGGAGATCAGGGGCACTGTCATTCACAAACCTGCAGAGTTATAAATGACAGCTATCGTCCAAAAATATTTTGAAGTAAGGCTGCCAAGAGGACTTGAAAGCGGGGCAGAACTGCAGGAAACCGATTTCAGGAGGTAGACTGGAATTGCATGTAAAGCATAGGAAAAGAGGCAGAACGTCCACAATGATGCACTTGGCCAAAAAGGGAGTATGCGTTTTTTCCTGAATATATTCAGGAAAAAACGCATACGCCCTTTTCGGCCAACCAAGCAAGCTTGCAAAGGAAATCTGCACTACAATGAAGTCTCACTGCCCCCGGGTCAAAAGGGCCATCTGAAAAAAGTGTAAAATCCAGAAAGGCAGGACAGGCCATGGAGACGTGGGAGCCTTGTTATGCTGATGAGTGGGATGTAAATTGCCAACAGCCACTCTGGAGAAGTGTATGGTGTTTCCTGAAACATCTAAAAAACAAAGCAACAGAGCCTAGGGCACTTCCGCTTATGGTTCTATAGATTAGGGAAATTAAAATCAAAAAGACACAGCCACCCCAATGTTTGGGATGCCTCTGTTTACAAGAACCTCGTTTACGGTACAAGTTCAATATCACAGAAAGCGAAAAATGGATAAAGAAGTTGTGGTACTTATGTACAATGCAATATCACTCAGCAATGAAATCTATGACATCAGGTCCGTAGCAGCATAATGAGTGGATTCAGGTACGATGATTCTAAGTGAAATAAGTCACACAGAAAAAGAAACATCATAAGATATCACTACTACACGGAATGTAAACTTGGCTACACAGGAACTGAATTACAAAACAGAACAGGGTCTCAAATGTAGAAAACCAACTTATGCTTGCGTAAGGGGAAAGGTGAGTTGGGGTGCTGCATAAAACCAGAGAATGAAATTAGCACAGATACCGTTCCATAAGCCAAATATGTAATAGACAAGAGCTACTCCTTGCTCAACGAAGTGGACTCAACACCCCATATTAAACGCCTAAGAATATACCTGACTTGTAAGAATCTTAAAACCTATGGATTTATATGTCTCCGAAAGAGAATCAAGCGTGTGTACAGCGGCATAAACGCAGCAGTGATAGGATTGGTGAGGATCGGTGAGCAAATGCAGACCCTTTGAAGTCATATTGCATGGTACCCATTCCATGGGTCTCCACTCTCCAGGTTTAAGGGATTCTTCCTTCAGCTAAAATATGCATGTGGAACACTGAGTATGATCCACGTGTGATCAGGAAACGTGTTCAAATGTGACTCAGTTTTCGTCCCCCAGTACTAGGGTGCAACATTCCAGACGCATTACTAACACTCTCCCCACTTGGAGAGTCAGTCCCTTTAACCTCCTGTTTGTCCCAGTTTGCAATTTCTGCGGAAAATGAACAGGAATAGGGAGAACCAATGAGAGACTAGCTGGAGGTGTCTGGACGGGCAAATTTAACTCTCATTTCCCACCAGGAAGAGGAATTAACCAAAGGCTCAGCGTGCCGTGCCGGAACCACACTAGGGCCTGAAACAATCCTGCGGTGTTGCGGCCAGCTCACAAGAAAGCGAGTTGAAGAAAGGAGCTCAGGGGCACTGTCATTCACAAACCTGCAGAGTTATAAATGACAGCTATCGTCCAAAAATATATTGAAGTAAGGCTGCCTAGAGGACTTGAAAGCAGGGCAGAATTGCAGGAAACCGATTTCAGGAGGTAGACTGGAATTGCATGTAAAGCATAGGAAAAGAGGCAGAACGTCCACAATGATGCACTTGGCCAAAAAGGGCGTATGCGTTTTTTCCTGAATATATTCAGGAAAAAACGCATACGTCCTTTTCGGCCAACCAAGCAAGCTTGCAAAGGAAATCTGCACTACAATGAAGTCTCACTGCCCCCCGGTCAAAAGGGCCATCTGAAAAAAGTGTAAAATCCAGAAAGGCAGGACAGGCCATGGAGAACTGGGAGCCTTGTTTTGCTGATGGGAGGGATGTAAATTGCCTACAGCCACTCTGGAGAAGTGTATGGTGTTTCCTGAAACATCTACAAAACAAAGCAACAGAGCCTAGGGCACTTCCACTTATGGTCCTATAGCTTAGGGAAATTAAAATCAAAAAGACACAGCCACCCCAAAGTTTGGGACGGCTCTGTTTAAAAGAACCTCGTTTACAGTACAAGTTCAATATCACAGAAAGTGAAAAATGGATAAAGAAGTTGTGGTACTTACGTACAATGCAATATCACTCAGCAATGAAATCTATGTCATCAGGCCCGTAGCAGCATGACGAGTGGATTCAGGTACGATGATTCTAAGTGAAATAAGTCACAGAGAAAAAGAAACATCATAAGATATCACTACTACACGGAATGTAAACTTGGCTACACAGGAACTGAATTACAAAACAGAACAGGGTCTCAAATGTAGAAAACCAACTTATGCTTCCTTAAGGGGAAAGGTGAGTTGGGGTGCTGCATAAAACCAGAGATTGAAATTAGCACAGATACCGTTCCATAAGCCAAATATGTAATAGACAAGAGCTACTCCTTGCTCAACGAAGTGGACTCAACACACCATATTAAACGCCTAAGAATATACCTGACTAGTAAGAATCTTAAAACCTATGGATTTATATGTCTCCGAAAGAGAATCAAGCGTCTGTACAGCGGCATAAACGCAGCTGTGATAGGATTGGTGAGGATCGGCGAGCAAATGCAGACCCTTTGAAGTCATATTGCATGGTACCCATTCCATGGGTCTCAACTCTCCAGGTTTAAGGGATTCTTCCTTCAGCTAAAACATGCATGTGGAACCCAGAGTATGATCCACCGTGTGATTGGGAAACGTGTTCAAAGGTGTCTCAGTTTTCGTCCCCTGGTACTCGGGTTCAACATTCCAGACGCTTTACTAACACTCTCCCCACTTGGAGAGTCAGTGCCTTTAACCTCCTGTTTAGCCCAGTTTGAAATTTCTGCGGAAAATGAACAGGAATAGGGAGAACCAATGAGAGACTAGCTGGAGGTGTCTGGACGGGCAAATTTAACTCTCATTTCCCACCAGGAAGGGGAATTAACCAAAGGCTCAGAGTGCAGTGCCGGAACCACACTAGGGCCTGAAGCAATGCTGCGGTGTTGCGGACAGCTCACAAGAAAGCGAGTTGAAGAAAGGAGCTCAGGGGCACTGTCATTCACAAACCTGCAGAGTTATAAATGACAGCTATCGTCCAAAAATATTTTGAAGTAAGGCTGCCAAGAGGACTTGAAAGCGGGGCAGAACTGCAGGAAACCGATTTCAGGAGGTAGACTGGAATTGCATGTAAAGCATAGGAAAAGAGGCAGAACGTCCAGAATGATGCACTTGGCCAAAAAGGGCGTATGCGTTTTTTCCTGAATATATTCAGGAAAAAACGCATACGCCCTTTTTGGCCAACCAAGCAAGCTTGCAAAGGAAATCTGCACTACAATGAAGTCTCACTGCCCCCCCGGTCAAAAGGGCCATCTGAAAAAAGTGTAAAATCCAGAAAGGCAGGACAGGCCATGGAGAACTGGGAGCCTTGTTATGCTGATGGGCGGGATGTAAATTGCCAACAGCCACTCTGGAGAAGTGTATGGCGTTTCCTGAAACATCTACAAAACAAAGCAACAGAGCCTAGGGCACTTCCACTTACGGTCCTATAGCTTAGGGAAATTAAAATCAAAAAGACACAGCCACCCCAAAGTTTGGGACGGCTCTGTTTACAAGAACCTCCTTTACAGTACAAGTTCAATATCGCAGAAAGCGAAAAATGGATAAAGAAGTTGTGGTACTTACGTACAATGCAATATCACTCAGCAATGAAATCTATGTCATCAGGCCCGTAGCAGCATAATGAGTGGATTCAGGTACGATGATTCTAAGTGAAATAAGTCACACAGAAAAAGAAACATCATAAGATATCACTACTTCACGGAATGTAAACTTGGCTACAAAGGAACTGAATTACAAAACACAGCAGGGTCTCAAATGTAGAAAACCAACTTATGCTTGCTTAAGGGGAAAGGTGAGTTGGGGTGCTGCATAAAACCAGAGATTGAAATTAGCACAGATACCGTTCCATAAGCCAAATATGTAATAGACAAGAGCTACTCCTTGCTCAACGAAGTGGACTCAACACCCCATATTAAACGCCTAAGAATATACCTGACTAGTAAGAATCTTAAAACCTATGGATTTATATGTCTCCGAAAGAGAATCAAGCGTGTGTACAGCGGCATAAACGCAGCAGTGATAGGATTGGTGAGGATCGGTGAGCAAATGCAGACACTTTGAAGTCATATTGCATGGTACCCATTCCATGGGTCTCAACTCTCCAGGTTTAAGGGATTCTTCCTTCAGCTAAAACATGCATGTGGAACCCAGAGTATGATCCACCATGTGATTGGGAAACGTGTTCAAAGGTGTCTCAGTTTTCGTCCCCTGGTACTCGGGTTCAACATTCCAGACGCTTCACTAACACTCTCCCCACTTGGAGAGTCAGTGCATTTAACCTCCTGTTTGGCCCAGTTTGCAATTTCTGCGGAAAATGAACAGGAATAGGGAGAACCAATGAGAGACTAGCTGGAGGTGTCTGCACGGGCAAATTTAACTCTCATTGCCCACTCGGAAGAGGAATTAACCAAAGGCTCAGCGTGCCATGCCGGAACCACACTAGGGCCTGAAACAATCCTGCGGTGTTGCGGCCAGCTCACAAGAAAGCGAGTTGAAGAAAGGAGCTCAGGGGCACTGTCATTCACAAACCTGCAGAGTTATAAATGACAGCTATCGTCCAAAAATATTTTGAAGTAAGGCTGCCAAGAGGACTTGAAAGCGGGGCAGAACTGCAGGAAACCGATTTCAGGAGGTAGACTGGAATTGCATGTAAAGCATAGGAAAAGAGGCAGAACGTCCACAATGATGCACTTGGCCAAAAAGGGAGTATGCGTTTTTTCCTGAATATATTCAGGAAAAAACGCATACGCCCTTTTCGGCCAACCAAGCAAGCTTGCAAAGGAAATCTGCACTACAATGAAGTCTCACTGCCCCTCGGTCAAAAGGGCCATCTGAAAAAAGTGTAAAATCCAGAAAGGCAGGACAGGCCATGGAGACGTGGGAGCCTTGTTATGCTGATGAGTGGGATGTAAATTGCCAACAGCCACTCTGGAGAAGTGTATGGTGTTTCCTGAAACATCTAAAAAACAAAGCAACAGAGCCTAGGGCACTTCCGCTTATGGTTCTATAGATTAGGGAAATTAAAATCAAAAAGACACAGCCACCCCAATGTTTGGGACGCCTCTGTTTACAAGAACCTCGTTTACGGTACAAGTTCAATATCACAGAAAGCGAAAAATGGATAAAGAAGTTGTGGTACTTATGTACAATGCAATATCACTCAGCAATGAAATCTATGACATCAGGCCCGTAGCAGCATAATGAGTGGATTCAGGTACGATGATTCTAAGTGAAATAAGTCACACAGAAAAAGAAACATCATAAGATATCACTACTACACGGAATGTAAACTTGGCTACACAGGAACTGAATTACAAAACAGAACAGGGTCTCAAATGTAGAAAACCAACTTATGCTTGCTTAAGGGGAAAGGTGAGTTGGGGTGCTGCATAAAACCAGAGATTGAAATTAGCACAGATACCGTTCCATAAGCCAAATATGTAATAGACAAGAGCTACTCCTTGCTCAACGAAGTGGACTGAACACCACATATTAAACGCCTAAGAATATACCTGACTTGTAAGAATCTTAAAACCTATGGATTTATATGTCTCCGAAAGAGAATCAAGCGTGTGTACAGCGGCATAAACGCAGCAGTGATAGGATTGGTGAGGATCGGTGAGCAAATGCAGACACTTTGAAGTCATATTGCATGGTACCCATTCCATGGGTCTCAACTCTCCAGGTTTAAGGGATTCTTCCTTCAGCTAAAATATGCATGTGGAACCCAGAGTATGATCCACGTGTGATCAGGAAACGTGTTCAAATGTGACTCAGTTTTCGTCCCCCAGTACTAGGGTGCAACATTCCAGACGCATTACTAACACTCTCCCCACTTGGAGAGTCAGTCCCTTTAACCTCCTGTTTGTCCCAGTTTGCAATTTCTGCGGAAAATGAACAGGAATAGGGAGAACCAATGAGAGACTAGCTGGAGGTGTCTGGACGGGCAAATTTAACTCTCATTTCCCACCAGGAAGAGGAATTAACCAAAGGCTCAGCGTGCCATGCCGGAACCACACTAGGGTCTGAAACAATCCTGCGGTGTTGCGGCCAGCTCACAAGAAAGCGAGTTGAAGAAAGGAGCTCAGGGGCACTGTCATTCACAAACCTGCAGAGTTATAAATGACAGCTATCGTCCAAAAATATATTGAAGTAAGGCTGCCAAGAGGACTTGAAAGCGGGGCAGAATTGCAGGAAACCGATTTCAGGATGTAGACTGGAATTGCATGTAAAGCATAGGAAAAGAGGCAGAACTTCCACAATGATACACTTGGCCAAAAAGGGCGTATGCGTTTTTTCCTGAATATATTCAGGAAAAAACGCATACGCCCTTTTTGGCCAACCAAGCAAGCTTGCAAAGGAAATCTGCACTACAATGAAGTCTCACTGCCCCCCGGTCAAAAGGGCCATCTGAAAAAAGTGTAAAATCCAGAAAGGCAGGACAGGCCATGGAGAACTGGGAGCCTTGTTTTGCTGATGGGAGGGATGTAAATTGCCTACAGCCACTCTGGAGAAGTGTATGGTGTTTCCTGAAACATCTACAAAACAAAGCAACAGAGCCTAGGGCACTTCCACTTATGGTCCTATAGCTTAGGGAAATTAAAATCAAAAAGACACAGCCACCCCAAAGTTTGGGACGGCTCTGTTTACAAGAACCTCGTTTACAGTACAAGTTCAATATCACAGAAAGTGAAAAATGGATAAAGAAGTTGTGGTACTTACGTACAATGCAATATCACTCAGCAATGAAATCTATGTCATCAGGCCCGTAGCAGCATGACGAGTGGATTCAGGTACGATGATTCTAAGTGAAATAAGTCACAGAGAAAAAGAAACATCATAAGATATCACTACTACACGGAATGTAAACTTGGCTACACAGGAACTGAATTACAAAACAGAACAGGGTCTCAAATGTAGAAAACCAACTTATGCTTCCTTAAGGGGAAAGGTGAGTTGGGGTGCTGCATAAAACCAGAGATTGAAATTAGCACAGATACCGTTCCATAAGCCAAATATGTAATAGACAAGAGCTACTCCTTGCTCAACGAAGTGGACTCAACACACCATATTAAACGCCTAAGAATATACCTGACTAGTAAGAATCTTAAAACCTATGGATTTATATGTCTCCGAAAGAGAATCAAGCGTGTGTACAGCGGCATAAACGCAGCTGTGATAGGATTGGTGAGGATCGGCGAGCAAATGCAGACCCTTTGAAGTCATATTGCATGGTACCCATTCCATGGGTCTCAACTCTCCAGGTTTAAGGGATTCTTCCTTCAGCTAAAACATGCATGTGGAACCCAGAGTATGATCCACCGTGTGATTGGGAAACGTGTTCAAAGGTGTCTCAGTTTTCGTCCCCTGGTACTCGGGTGCAACATTCCAGACGCTTTACTAACACTCTCCCCACTTGGAGAGTCAGTGCCTTTAACCTCCTGTTTGGCCCAGTTTGCAATTTCTGCGGAAAATGAACAGGAATAGGGAGAACCAATGAGAGACTAGCTGGAGGTGTCTGGACGGGCAAATTTAACTCTCATTTCCCACCAGGAAGGGGAATTAACCAAAGGCTCAGAGTGCAGTGCCGGAACCACACTAGGGCCTGAAGCAATCGTGCGGTGTTGCGGACAGCTCACAAGAAAGCGAGTTGAAGAAAGGAGCTCAGGGGCACTGTCATTCACAAACCTGCAGAGTTATAAATGACAGCTATCGTCCAAAAATATTTTGAAGTAAGGCTGCCAAGAGGACTTGAAAGCGGGGCAGAACTGCAGGAAACCGATTTCAGGAGGTAGACTGGAATTGCATGTAAAGCATAGGAAAAGAGGCAGAACGTCCACAATGATGCACTTGGCCAAAAAGGGCGTATGCGTTTTTTCCTGAATATATTCAGGAAAAAACGCATACGCCCTTTTTGGCCAACCAAGCAAGCTTGCAAAGGAAATCTGCACTACAATGAAGTCTCACTGCCCCCCCCGGTCAAAAGGGCCATCTGAAAAATGTGTAAAATCCAGAAAGGCAGGACAGGCCATGGAGAACTGGGAGCCTTGTTATGCTGATGGGCGGGATGTAAATTGCCAACAGCCACTCTGGAGAAGTGTATGGCGTTTCCTGAAACATCTACAAAACAAAGCAACAGAGCCTAGGGCACTTCCACTTACGGTCCTATAGCTTAGGGAAATTAAAATCAAAAAGACACAGCCACCCCAAAGTTTGGGACGGCTCTGTTTACAAGAACCTCCTTTACAGTACAAGTTCAATATCGCAGAAAGCGAAAAATGGATAAAGAAGTTGTGGTACTTACGTACAATGCAATATCACTCAGCAATGAAATCTATGTCATCAGGCCCGTAGCAGCATAATGAGTGGATTCAGGTACGATGATTCTAAGTGAAATAAGTCACACAGAAAAAGAAACATCATAAGATATCACTACTTCACGGAATGTAAACTTGGCTACAAAGGAACTGAATTACAAAACACAGCAGGGTCTCAAATGTAGAAAACCAACTTATGCTTGCTTAAGGGGAAAGGTGAGTTGGGGTGCTGCATAAAACCAGAGATTGAAATTAGCACAGATACCGTTCCATAAGCCAAATATGTAATAGACAAGAGCTACTCCTTGCTCAACGAAGTGGACTCAACACCCCATATTAAACGCCTAAGAATATACCTGACTAGTAAGAATCTTAAAACCTATGGATTTATATGTCTCCGAAAGAGAATCAAGCGTGTGTACAGCGGCATAAACGCAGCAGTGATAGGATTGGTGAGGATCGGTGAGCAAATGCAGACACTTTGAAGTCATATTGCATGGTACCCATTCCATGGGTCTCAACTCTCCAAGTTTAAGGGATTCTTCCTTCAGCTAAAACATGCATGTGGAACCCAGAGTATGATCCACCATGTGATTGGGAAACGTGTTCAAAGGTGTCTCAGTTTTCGTCCCCTGGTACTCGGGTTCAACATTCCAGACGCTTCACTAACACTCTCCCCACTTGGAGAGTCAGTGCCTTTAACCTCCTGTTTGGCCCAGTTTGCAATTTCTGCGGAAAATGAACAGGAATAGGGAGAACCAATGAGAGACTAGCTGGAGGTGTCTGCACGGGCAAATTTAACTCTCATTTTCCACCAGGAAGAGGAATTAACCAAAGGCTCAGCGTGCCATGCCGGAACCACACTAGGGCCTGAAACAATCCTGCGGTGTTGCGGCCAGCTCACAAGAAAGCGAGTTGAAGAAAGGAGCTCAGGGGCACTGTCATTCACAAACCTGCAGAGTTATAAATGACAGCTATCGTCCAAAAATATTTTGAAGTAAGGCTGCCAAGAGGACTTGAAAGCGGGGCAGAACTGCAGGAAACCGATTTCAGGAGGTAGACTGGAATTGCATGTAAAGCATAGGAAAAGAGGCAGAACTTCCACAATGATGCACTTGGCCAAAAAGGGAGTATGCGTTTTTTCCTGAATATATTCAGGAAAAAACGCATACGCCCTTTTCGGCCAACCAAGCAAGCTTGCAAAGGAAATCTGCACTACAATGAAGTCTCACTGCCCCCCGGTCAAAAGGGCCATCTGAAAAAAGTGTAAAATCCAGAAAGGCAGAACAGGCCATGGAGACGTGGGAGCCTTGTTATGCTGATGAGTGGGAGGTAAATTGCCAACAGCCACTCTGGAGAAGTGTATGGTGTTTCCTGAAACATCTAAAAAACAAAGCAACAGAGCCTAGGGCACTTCCGCTTATGGTTCTATAGATTAGGGAAATTAAAATCAAAAAGACACAGCCACCCCAATGTTTGGGACGCCTCTGTTTACAAGAACCTCGTTTACGGTACAAGTTCAATATCACAGAAAGCGAAAAATGGATAAAGAAGTTGTGGTACTTATGTACAATGCAATATCACTCAGCAATGAAATCTATGACATCAGGCCCGTAGCAGCATAATGAGTGGATTCAGGTACGATGATTCTAAGTGAAATAAGTCACACAGAAAAAGAAACATCATAAGATATCACTACTACACGGAATGTAAACTTGGCTACACAGGAACTGAATTACAAAACAGAACAGGGTCTCAAATGTAGAAAACCAACTTATGCTTGCTTAAGGGGAAGGTGAGTTGGGGTGCTGCATAAAACCAGAGAATGAAATTAGCACAGATACCGTTCCATAAGCCAAATATGTAATAGACAAGAGCTACTCCTTGCTCAACGAAGTGGACTCAACACCCCATATTAAACGCCTAAGAATATACCTGACTTGTAAGAATCTTAAAACCTATGGATTTATATGTCTCCGAAAGAGAATCAAGCGTGTGTACAGTGGCATAAACGCAGCAGTGATAGGATTGGTGAGGATCGGTGAGCAAATGCAGACCCTTTGAAGTCATATTGCATGGTACCCATTCCATGGGTCTCAACTCTCCAGGTTTAAGGGATTCTTCCTTCAGCTAAAATATGCATGTGGAACCCAGAGTATGATCCACGTGTGATCAGGAAACGTGTTCAAATGTGACTCAGTTTTCGTCCCCCAGTACTAGGGTGCAACATTCCAGACGCATTACTAACAGTCTCCCCACTTGGAGAGTCAGTCCCTTTAACCTCCTGTTTGTCCCAGTTTGCAATTTCTGAGGAAAATGAACAGGAATAGGGAGAACCAATGAGAGACTAGCTGGAGGTGTCTGGACGGGCAAATTTAACTCTCATTTCCCACCAGGAAGAGGAATTAACCAAAGGCTCAGCGTGCCGTGCCGGAACCACACTAGGGCCTGAAACAATCCTGCGGTGTTGCGGCCAGCTCACAAGAAAGCGAGTTGAAGAAAGGAGCTCAGGGGCACTGTCATTCACAAACCTGCAGAGTTATAAATGACAGCTATCGTCCAAAAATATATTGAAGTAAGGCTGCCAAGAGGACTTGAAAGCGGGGCAGAATTGCAGGAAACCGATTTCAGGAGGTAGACTGGAATTGCATGTAAAGCATAGGAAAAGAGGCAGAACGTCCACAATGATGCACTTGGCCAAAAAGGGCGTATGCGTTTTTTCCTGAATATATTCAGGAAAAAACGCATACGCCCTTTTTGGCCAACCAAGCAAGCTTGCAAAGGAAATCTGCACTACAATGAAGTCTCACTGCCCCCCGGTCAAAAGGGCCATCTGAAAAAAGTGTAAAATCCAGAAAGGCAGGACAGGCCATGGAGAACTGGGAGCCTTGTTTTGCTGATGGGAGGGATGTAAATTGCCTACAGCCACTCTGGAGAAGTGTATGGTGTTTCCTGAAACATCTACAAAACAAAGCAACAGAGCCTAGGGCACTTCCACTTACGGTCCTATAGCTTAGGGAAATTAAAATCAAAAAGACACAGCCACCCCAAAGTTTGGGACGGCTCTGTTTACAAGAACCTCCTTTACAGTACAAGTTCAATATCACAGAAAGCGAAAAATGGATAAAGAAGTTGTGGTACTTACGTACAATGCAATATCACTCAGCAATGAAATCTATGTCATCAGGCCCGTAGCAGCATAATGAGTGGATTCAGGTACGATGATTCTAAGTGAAATAAGTCACACAGAAAAAGAAACATCATAAGATATCACTACTACACGGAATGTAAACTTGGCTACAAAGGAACTGAATTACAAAACACAGCAGGGTCTCAAATGTAGAAAACCAACTTATGCTTGCTCAAGGGGAAAGGTGAGTTGGGGTGCTGCATAAAACCAGAGATTGAAATTAGCACAGATACCGTTCCATAAGCCAAATATGTAATAGACAAGAGCTACTCCTTGCTCAACGAAGTGGACTCAACACCCCATATTAAACGCCTAAGAATATACCTGACTAGTAAGAATCTTAAAACCTATGGATTTATATGTCTCCGAAAGAGAATCAAGCGTGTGTACAGCGGCATAAACGCAGCAGTGATAGGATTGGTGAGGATCGGTGAGCAAATGCAGACACTTTGAAGTCATATTGCATGGTACCCATTCCATGGGTCTCAACTCTCCAGGTTTAAGGGATTCTTCCTTCAGCTAAAACATGCATGTGGAACCCAGAGTATGATCCACCATGTGATTGGGAAACGTGTTCAAAGGTGTCTCAGTTTTCGTCCCCTGGTACTCGGGTTCAACATTCCAGACGCTTTACTAACACTCTCCCCACTTGGAGAGTCAGTGCCTTTAACCTCCTGTTTGGCCCAGTTTGCAATTTCTGCGGAAAATGAACAGGAATAGGGAGAACCAATGAGAGACTAGCTGGAGGTGTCTGCACGGGCAAATTTAACTCTCATTTCCCACCAGGAAGAGGAATTAACCAAAGGCTCAGCGTGCCATGCCGGAACCACACTAGGGCCTGAAACAATCCTGCGGTGTTGCGGCCAGCTCACAAGAAAGCGAGTTGAAGAAAGGAGCTCAGGGGCACTGTCATTCACAAACCTGCAGAGTTATAAATGACAGCTATCGTCCAAAAATATTTTGAAGTAAGGCTGCCAAGAGGACTTGAAAGCGGGGCAGAACTGCAGGAACCCGATTTCAGGAGGTAGACTGGAATTGCATGTAAAGCATAGGAAAAGAGGCAGTACGTCCACAATGATGCACTTGGCCAAAAAGGGAGTATGCGTTTTTTCCTGAATATATTCAGGAAAAAACGCATACGCCCTTTTTGGCCAACCAAGCAAGCTTGCAAAGGAAATCTGCACTACAATGAAGTCTCACTGCCCCCCGGTCAAAAGGGCCATCTGAAAAAAGTGTAAAATCCAGAAAGGCAGGACAGGCCATGGAGAACTGGGAGCCTTGTTATGCTGATGGGCGGGATGTAAATTTCCAACAGCCACTCTGGAGAAGTGTATGGTGTTTCCTGAAACATCTAAAAAACAAAGCAACAGAGCCTAGGGCACTTCCGCTTATGGTTCTATAGATTAGGGAAATTAAAATCAAAAAGACACAGCCACCCCAATGTTTGGGACGCCTCTGTTTACAAGAACCTCGTTTACGGTACAAGTTCAATATCACAGAAAGCGAAAAATGGATAAAGAAGTTGTGGTACTTATGTACAATGCAATATCACTCAGCAATGAAATCTATGACCTCAGGCCCGTAGCAGCATAATGAGTGGATTCAGGTACGATGATTCTAAGTGAAATAAGTCACACAGAAAAAGAAACATCATAAGATATCACTACAACACGGAATGTAAACTTGGCTACACAGGAACTGAATTACAAAACAGAACAGGGTCTCAAATGTAGAAAACCAACTTATGCTTGCTTAAGGGGAAAGGTGAGTTGGGGTGCTGCATAAAACCAGAGATTGAAATTAGCACAGATACCGTTCCATAAGCCAAATATGTAATAGACAAGAGCTACTCCTTGCTCAACGAAGTGGACTCAACACCCCATATTAAACGCCTAAGAATATACCTGACTTGTAAGAATCTTAAAACCTATGGATTTATATGTCTCCGAAAGAGAATCAAGCGTGTGTACAGCGGCATAAACGCAGCAGTGATAGGATTGGTGAGGATCGGTGAGCAAATGCAGACCCTTTGAAGTCATATTGCATGGTACCCATTCCATGGGTCTCAACTCTCCAGGTTTAAGGGATTCTTCCTTCAGCTAAAATATGCATGTGGAACACAGAGTATGATCCACGTGTGATCAGGAAACGTGTTCAAATGTGACTCAGTTTTCGTCCCCCAGTACTAGGGTGCAACATTCCAGACGCATTACTAACACTCTCCCCACTTGGAGAGTCAGTGCCTTTAACCTCCTGTTTGTCCCAGTTTGCAATTTCTGCGGAAAATGAACAGGAATAGGGAGAACCAATGAGAGACTAGCTGGAGGTGTCTGGACGGGCAAATTTAACTCTCATTTCCCACCAGGAAGGGGAATTAACCAAAGGCTCAGAGTGCAGTACCGGAACCACACTAGGGCCTGAAGCAATGCTGCGGTGTTGCGGCCAGCTCACAAGAAAGCGAGTTGAAGAAAGGAGCTCAGGGGCACTGTCATTCACAAACCTGCAGAGTTATAAATGACAGCTATCATCCAAAAATATTTTGAAGTAAGGCTGCCAAGAGGACTTGAAAGCGGGGCAGAACTGCAGGAAACCGATTTCAGGAGGTAGACTGGAATTGCATGTAAAGCATAGGAAAAGAGGCAGAACGTCCACAATGATGCACTTGGCCAAAAAGGGCGTATGCGTTTTTTCCTGAATATATTCAGGAAAAAACGCATACGCCCTTTTTGGCCAACCAAGCACGCTTGCAAATGAAATCTGCACTACAATGAAGTCTCACTGCCCCCCGGTCAAAAGGGCCATCTGAAAAAAGTGTAAAATCCAGAAAGGCAGGACAGGCCATGGAGAACTGGGAGCCTTGTTATGCTGATGGGCGGGATGTAAATTGCCAACAGCCACTCTGGAGAAGTGTATGGCGTTTCCTGAAACATCTACAAAACAAAGCAACAGAGCCTAGGGCACTTCCACTTACGGTCCTATAGCTTAGGGAAATTAAAATCAAAAAGACACAGCCACCCCAATGTTTGGGACGGCTCTGTTTACAAGAACCTCCTTTACAGTACAAGTTCAATATCGCAGAAAGCGAAAAATGGATAAAGAAGTTGTGGTACTTACGTACAATGCAATATCACTCAGCAATGAAATCTATGTCATCAGGCCCGTAGCAGCATAATGAGTGGATTCAGGTACGATGATTCTAAGTGAAATAAGTCACACAGAAAAAGAAACATCATAAGATATCACTACTACACGGAATGTAAACTTGGCTACAAAGGAACTGAATTACAAAACACAGCAGGGTCTCAAATGTAGAAAACCAACTTATGCTTGCTCAAGGGGAAAGGTGAGTTGGGGTGCTGCATAAAACCAGAGATTGAAATTAGCACAGATACCGTTCCATAAGCCAAATATGTAATAGACAAGAGCTACTCCTTGCTCAACGAAGTGGACTCAACACCCCATATTAAACGCCTAAGAATATACCTGACTAGTAAGAATCTTAAAACCTATGGATTTATATGTCTCCGAAAGAGAATCAAGCGTGTGTACAGCGGCATAAACGCAGCAGTGATAGGATTGGTGAGGATCGGTGAGCAAATGCAGACACTTTGAAGTCATATTGCATGGTACCCATTCCATGGGTCTCAACTCTCCAGGTTTAAGGGATTCTTCCTTCAGCTAAAACATGCATGTGGAACCCAGAGTATGATCCACCATGTGATTGGGAAACGTGTTCAAAGGTGTCTCAGTTTTCGTCCCCTGGTACTCGGGTTCAACATTCCAGACGCTTTACTAACACTCTCCCCACTTGGAGAGTCAGTGCCTTTAACCTCCTGTTTGGCCCAGTTTGCAATTTCTGCGGAAAATGAACAGGAATAGGGAGAACCAATGAGAGACTAGCTGGAGGTGTCTGCACGGGCAAATTTAACTCTCATTTCCCACCAGGAAGAGGAATTAACCAAAGGCTCAGCGTGCCATGCCGGAACCACACTAGGGCCTGAAACAATCCTGCGGTGTTGCGGCCAGCTCACAAGAAAGTGAGTTGAAGAAAGGAGCTCAGGGGCACTGTCATTCACAAACCTGCAGAGTTATAAATGACAGCTATTGTCCAAACATATATTGAAGTAAGGCTGCCAAGAGGACTTGAAAGCGGGGCAGAATTGCAGGAAACCGATTTCAGGAGGTAGACTGGAATTGCATGTAAAGCATAGGAAAAGAGGCAGAACGTCCACAATGATGCACTTGGCCAAAAAGGGCGTATGCGTTTTTTCCTGAATATATTCAGGAAAAAACGCATACGCCCTTTTTGGCCAACCAAGCAAGCTTGCAAAGGAAATCTGCACTACAATGAAGTCTCACTGCCCCCCGGTCAAAAGGGCCATCTGTAAAAAATGTAAAATCCAGAAAGGCAGGACAGGCCATGGAGAACTGGGAGCCTTGTTATGCTGATGGGCGGGATGTAAATTGCCAACAGCCACTCTGGAGAAGTGTATGGTGTTTCCTGAAACATCTAAAAAACAAAGCAACAGAGCCTAGGGCACTTCCGCTTATGGTTCTATAGATTAGGGAAATTAAAATCAAAAAGACACAGCCACCCCAATGTTTGGGACGCCTCTGTTTACAAGAACCTCGTTTACGGTACAAGTTCGATATCACAGAAAGCGAAAAATGGATAAAGAAGTTGTGGTACTTATGTACAATGCAATATCACTCAGCAATGAAATCTATGACCTCAGGCCCGTAGCAGCATAATGAGTGGATTCAGGTACGATGATTCTAAGTGAAATAAGTCACACAGAAAAAGAAACATCATAAGATATCACTACAACACGGAATGTAAACTTGGCTACACAGGAACTGAATTACAAAACAGAACAGGGTCTCAAATGTAGAAAACCAACTTATGCTTGCTTAAGGGGAAAGGTGAGTTGGGGTGCTGCATAAAACCAGAGATTGAAATTAGCACAGATACCGTTCCATAAGCCAAATATGTAATAGACAAGAGCTACTCCTTGCTCAACGAAGTGGACTCAACACCCCATATTAAACGCCTAAGAATATACCTGACTTGTAAGAATCTTAAAACCTATGGATTTATATGTCTCCGAAAGAGAATCAAGCGTGTGTACAGCGGCATAAACGCAGCAGTGATAGGATTGGTGAGGATCGGTGAGCAAATGCAGACCCTTTGAAGTCATATTGCATGGTACCCATTCCATGGGTCTCAACTCTCCAGGTTTAAGGGATTCTTCCTTCAGCTAAAATATGCATGTGGAACACAGAGTATGATCCACGTGTGATCAGGAAACGTGTTCAAATGTGACTCAGTTTTCGTCCCCCAGTACTAGGGTGCAACATTCCAGACGCATTACTAACACTCTCCCCACTTGGAGAGTCAGTGCCTTTAACCTCCTGTTTGTCCCAGTTTGCAATTTCTGCGGAAAATGAACAGGAATAGGGAGAACCAATGAGAGACTAGCTGGAGGTGTCTGGACGGGCAAATTTAACTCTCATTTCCCACCAGGAAGGGGAATTAACCAAAGGCTCAGAGTGCAGTACCGGAACCACACTAGGGCCTGAAGCAATGCTGCGGTGTTGCGGCCAGCTCACAAGAAAGCGAGTTGAAGAAAGGAGCTCAGGGGCACTGTCATTCACAAACCTGCAGAGTTATAAATGACAGCTATCATCCAAAAATATTTTGAAGTAAGGCTGCCAAGAGGACTTGAAAGCGGGGCAGAACTGCAGGAAACCGATTTCAGGAGGTAGACTGGAATTGCATGTAAAGCATAGGAAAAGAGGCAGAACGTCCACAATGATGCACTTGGCCAAAAAGGGCGTATGCGTTTTTTCCTGAATATATTCAGGAAAAAACGCATACGCCCTTTTTGGCCAACCAAGCACGCTTGCAAATGAAATCTGCACTACAATGAAGTCTCACTGCCCCCCGGTCAAAAGGGCCATCTGAAAAAAGTGTAAAATCCAGAAAGGCAGGACAGGCCATGGAGAACTGGGAGCCTTGTTATGCTGATGGGCGGGATGTAAATTGCCAACAGCCACTCTGGAGAAGTGTATGGCGTTTCCTGAAACATCTACAAAACAAAGCAACAGAGCCTAGGGCACTTCCACTTACGGTCCTATAGCTTAGGGAAATTAAAATCAAAAAGACACAGCCACCCCAATGTTTGGGACGGCTCTGTTTACAAGAACCTCCTTTACAGTACAAGTTCAATATCGCAGAAAGCGAAAAATGGATAAAGAAGTTGTGGTACTTACGTACAATGCAATATCACTCAGCAATGAAATCTATGTCATCAGGCCCGTAGCAGCATAATGAGTGGATTCAGGTACGATGATTCTAAGTGAAATAAGTCACACAGAAAAAGAAACATCATAAGATATCACTACTACACGGAATGTAAACTTGGCTACAAAGGAACTGAATTACAAAACACAGCAGGGTCTCAAATGTAGAAAACCAACTTATGCTTGC